>NC_082704.1:105144483-105848917 GCF_949987515.2 Delphinus delphis
TATCACAACATTGTTAATCAACTATACTCCAATAAAAAATAAAAAGTTTTTAAAAAGTAAAACAGAAATAAAATCACCACACATGAGTTTACAGCTCTAGTTGCCAAAGATAGGTAATACTGATTTTTCCTCCTCTGATCGAAAATCTGAGTGACCATTTAACTTCATTTTATTTAGGCAGCAATAAACTACAATACTTCCTGATTATATTCTCATTTTTCCTTAAAAGCAAAAACTTCATTACTAAAAATACTGCTCATTAATGAGATGAAATGCCCAACAGAAAAATCAAATCATTTTCCTGTCTTTTCAAAATTTTACAGTTTCATACAAAAACCGTATCATTTTATTTTAAAACAAGTACCAAACCTTAGTAAGTTGCATATGTAAGACACTCATTATGGATACTTACTTCGTAGTATTTTTTAATGCATCGTCTAATGTCCATGATCAATTTGTTGCTCAGCTGTACCATAAAGGTCAGAGGCGAAGCCTTACATTCGATGTTACTGCAACGATACAAGCTGGGCTCCATATCGGTTCCCTACAGAAGTCAAGACAGACAAGTACACAAAAGGTTATAAAAGGTTTCTTGTGCTTAAAAACTTACATGCTGTCCTGGTGTACAATATTTTAAATTCATTTTATTGGTAAGCTTTTTTTTTTTAACATCTTTATTGGAGTATAATTGCTTTACAATGGTGTGTTAGTTTCTGCTGTATAACAAAGTGAATCAGCTGTACATATACATATATCCCCATATCTCCTCCCTCTTGCGTCTTATTGGTAAGTTTTTAACCTTATTTTCTCAACCACTTTCCTCCCAAAGATCCCCTCAGTCACCACATACCTTCTACTCTTGCCACCATCATAATGGAGTACAAAGCCCAAGGGAAAATCTTGAAATTACTTTTTTTACATTCAATACACGACAGACTATGGATAAAATAGTTTCCCCTCTGAAAATACCAGTGAAGTCGCATTATTGGAAATAAACATCCTTCCTAGAGATACTGATCAAGAATTTAAATTTGCACTTAATTCATTCCAAGGCAAAGCAAGAGCGTTAATGACAACAGTTTGCTCCATACTGCCAACTTAATTTTAAGAATAAAGCCTAAAACTTAAGCGTTACACCACAGAGTGATCACTTATTGTTAGCTTAGCAAATCTAAAATTTCTGTAACCACTGCCCCCCAACAAATGAAATGTATTTGGGGGAGGGGAGAGAGGAGGAGTAAAAATTTGAAAAAATGAACTATTAGTAGTTGGAGAAAACGTTTTGTTTTGTTTTAAGCAAAGACAAAGCAAATGTAATATTCAGGGAAACTGTTGGGGTTTCTGGAGCATTTGTTTTCCTTCTTGATACTTAAACATCTTGGTTTCCTGCTCCAATCTGGTACATAACCCTACGCCGCCACACGAAGCAATTCCAGGTGGAAGAGATTTTAGAGCTTGACATCGGGCTCTTCCACAGTTAGCCCATCTGCAAGTCGTCAAGCCTCCATGCAATTAACTATCTTATTTACAGCTGTAATGAAGCAAAACTCAAGGATTTAGCAAGTATTGCTGATCTGTGTCTGCCTCTTCCTTGCACTTGCTTCCAAAGACTGCTTTGTTTTGATTCAAAAAAATGCAAAACATCTGCTGTTTGTCCAAATTAACTTAAAATAATTACTTTTAATTTAGATAAAGGACGTATTTTCTTTCAGTTTCAAGGTTTTACGTGGTTCTGCTGCCTACTCATTTGCCAATGGCTAGTACATGTATAACACTGCAGTGGAATCAAGTAGATTGGCTAAGTTTCAAGTTCTGATCCAAGGTCAATGATACATTTTTTGGCAGTACTTCTTTAGAGAAATGTCTCCCTGTGACTTTTTTAATGCCTGATATGCAAAGACAGCAAAGATAATCACAGTACCTTTGTCAAAAAGGAGGCAAGTGGGATGTGTAAAGATAAACAAAAACTTTCCAAAAACACTTAGTTCCCCATTAACTTGATTTAAGATAAAGGAAAATATTGCTCTAAGCCTTAATAAATTGGGCCGGGAGTGGAGAAATACAGGTTGCTAATTAAGGAATTACAATAAAAATACTTTAAGATAATTCAGAGTTTTTAAGAGATTCCATTTAAAAAACCAAGGCCAAGCATTCTAGGAAGCCAAAAACAATACTCAAGCATACTCTATTAAGAGGTTTCAAGCAGAAATAAGTAAGCTGTGAAGGCAGAATTCATATGATGCTAAAATTCTTTAAACACATAAAAACCTGTGTTTTCTTTTTCCTTTTTATACACATAGTAGAGAGAAAATGGACTTTATACTAGTTCACTCACAAAACAAACAAACAAAAGAACCAAAAGCAACTAACCGAACCATCGAAGACGCTATCGTAAATATTCTCAGTTCCACATATAGGGCATGGACATTTGAACCTTTCACAGTCCCTGTATTTCTCTTCATCCGTGAGCTGTGCTGGGCCACCAAGGAGAGCATCATTCTCTTCATCTCTGTGATAATGATGAACTCTAAATTGGGTGGCGTCAAGTCCTATTAATGTTAAAGAAAAAATAAATTCAGAAAGGTACAATTATTTAAATTCCCTTCTCCAAAAATACTCCAAAGAAGAGAAATCAGAAAAGAATTATTTCAAATTCATGCACATACTACACAACTATTTGAACTCAAGATAGAGGCTCATATCACCAAGACAAATGACTTCCTTTTTTAAGGAGATTATAAACAAAACAAGTAAACTGCACCAAAACAATGCAGAGACATTCCACTGGACATTTGCGTTTGGAAGCAACTACTTCTATACGATGGTTTTACTATTTTCTTAAAGTTACGATAAAAATCTCAAAAAAATGTGCACTGTTAAAATCTCCTAAAATCAAAGTATCACCATTAAAACTGAAAATAGAGAATAAAAATCCCATTATGGAAAACAAGTTCACTGCTATTACAACTCCTTCAAGCGCAGACACCACTGCTAACCCTGATTTCAATGCAGTGGTCGATTCCATCTTGGCTCAGTAGTTAACAGCATGTAGGTTGCAATCTAATTCAGTGGTTAAAATTCAGTAGCAGCATCTGAGTCAAAACTCAACATGTTTTTTTTTTTGGTGTTCTGAATTCAGAAATTTAAAATATGTGCAAAAACAATGAATCTACAAACTCTACAGGCCAAAATGTCCCCGACGATACTGAAGCCAAATATACCTTCTATATTTCAATCAAAACAACACAAGAAATCAATCGATGCATAGTTTACACTATCTTGTTTCCCCAAACTATTTGAGAAAAGAAACGATTGTAAGGCCAACCAATTTAACTTGCCTTTGACCAAAGCACATATGTCAAAATGTACTATTTGGATTTACACTTAAAGATATTCCACACTGTATCTTATAACATTTTCTTGAAAGCATTCCTTAGCAATCCCAAAGAATTCTAGGCTTCTGAGTAATCTAAAGAAAGCTATCATTTGTTTTAGTATAAAGGTAAATAAGTAATAAAAACAGTCACTGAGCAAAAAAGTTCAAATACCAAAAACATCTAAAAATTATTGTAACTCTATCAACAGCTTGCATAGTTAGATAATCTAACAGATGTATTCAGAACTCAGTGACAAGATCCTAAATCCCATCTGGTCAATTGTCAAGTGACATCTCTTTAATTATAAAAGACTTAGGGCTGACTGACACAGTGGAAAGGTGCTGAACAAAGAATGAAAAGACTGAGACTTTGAGTCTTGGTTTTTTCACCTGCAAGATGGAGCTACTACCACCACCGTGCACTTCTGGAGTTTAAATCGGATGTGAGGGACAAATCATTTTCAGTGGTGCCTATCACTGGTAAGCACCCAATAAATGCCACGTGAATGAAAAAATAAAATACTGGATGAACATCATTTAATCCACCATTTAATATTCATTCAAAATTACAAATTTGGAAAAATATATGAAACGCACGTTCGTGTTGCACAGCAAGTTAATAGCTGCTCTTTGTAGTAATTAATCAAAGTGAGTATTTCCCAACATGATAGTGTATAATAAAAACAAAGACTACACATTCAAAGCAAATTGAAAAACTGTTCTTGGTTACTGTAACATAGGTCACTTGGCCCCAAGACTCACTATACATTTTTATTTTACAAGTTACCTATAGCTTAAGAGCAACAGCAAGTTCGTGAAGTGTGGGGGAACATACACCCTCTCATTTAAAGACAAGGAGGGGCAGAGGAGTAAGAGAGACCATGCCCACGCCTGTGAATGGTGCCATTTCTTCTCTGTAGTGAAGGGCAACTGCTGCAAATTCCTGAACCGCTAGCTGTGAATCCAACTGTATTCACATAATGTCTTGCTTTATTCACGATTATGAGAAAGCAGCTCCACCTTTTCTCTGATGGTATAATTATTCATCAATTTCCCAGGCCAATACTATTCAAAAAGTAAGGAAACAGAAAAATAATAAGTGTTTTCTGAAAGACAAGCTTCTTTCACAACCTAAATATCAAGGAACAAAACAAAGCTGGCTTTGCACATAGACAAAACTGGCTGGGCTCTAACAAGGAAGCAGTGAAATCTCTTTCTAGGCCTCCCCACCAGCCATGCCCACTGAGTGCACCTGAGGCTTGGGGAGGCCTGCCTGCTGAGCACACCACAACTGGACATGGGCTGCCTTGCTACTTACGGAGAAAAGCCCAGCAAGTGACCAAGAGTTATGAAAAATTATCAGGCCTTATGAAATGCCTACTTTAAATGTCCATTTCCACAATCCTTATCTGCCCATGGCAGCAACAAAAACAAATGGCCTACCTAATTACTTCAGATTTATTCACAAGCTGATTTTTTTTCAAGAGAAGGGACTTCACCTCAGCACTCTTGGCCATAAGTCAGTGGTAAATTTTTTAAATATAAAGGGAGAAGACGGTGTAATTACCTTAAAATATTAGGTATATAACAATCCTTGTACAAGAAGTTACTTGGATACAAAAGTATCACAAAAAAAGTGATTTCCTTGGAAGGACAATTATAAGTTCAACAGAAAAATCACGGAGGGCTAAGTTAAATCTTTTTAAGAAAACATATAATTAGTCATGTTAAAAAGTATGGATCATTGCTGCTGGAGTCCTTTTTTAAGGTCAAAATCCATGCTTAAACCGCAAACTTATTCAACATATAAATTAATTTTTCCAAATCCGCACAAAATTGGCGATAAGCAGCTTATTTAGAAGTTTCAGGCAACTTAAAAAAGTTTTACTGCTTAAACCATAACTCGTTAAGGCTGGAGCGAAACAACAGGGAAAAAGTATCTGGTGCTGCCACCTAGAGGTAGATTCTGAATTTTAAAATGTACAAAACAGCTGCTACATAGAACTCCATTCGTAGTTACTGTCCCTCCAAAATGAAGCACTATTGTCAGAAATGACATTAAAGCAAAATCTTTATAATCACAGTTTCCATACATGCATATACAGGGCATAATCAATATTAAACTGCACACCATACAGTAAGTAATCACAGTAGTCTTTGAGCGAGCAAGAGATAACAAAACTGAATTCCAAGTTCCTTATCTCTTCTAATGAGAGCTTTCTCTGAACAACTGGCTTAAAGAAACAAACTTTATGCCCCAGCTGAAAAGAGATCTTCCACTTCTACTAGACTAGCTTTTGACAGATGACTTCAATCATTTGGTCCAGCACAGAGTAAAAGGAGGAGCAACCTCCTTGGGCTTGGCACCAGTTACGTGGGGGAAGAGCAGGAGTGGAAATGATGTGTGCTTTAATTCAACCCTGTGGCTTGTCGTGACCCAGCCACACCGTTTTGCTTGGGCTGCAGTGGGGGAGTGGGGGAGGGCAACAACGACGAGACGGGACAGAGGGGCAGCGGAACGAAATTAAAATACTGTCATTTATAATTAGAAAACTTATAGGATCTCACATTATTTTGGCAACAGGATCAAAGCTCTCATGTTTCAAGAAGTATTTATAGAAAGTAACATCACAGGCACTGGAGGGGATGAGTTCAGCAGTGCCGTGTTATACTTAAGATCTCCACATTCTTACCACACATTTAGCACAGAATTATTTTTTTTACCACAATTTTCTAACAATTGTAAACTATCTGTTTTTAGAATGTTCACTTGCCTCCGTTTCCAAGGAGTATTTAAAATACTCCAAACTCAAAGCATTAGGTTTAGACTAAGGCTGATGCGCCTGACTAAATGATCTTCTTCCTCCAAAAGACAAGGTCTCTATTAGTGCAACTGCAAATAACTACAGTAAAGTCAATTACATGTGTTCATACAACTGGGGAAGAGGGAAAAATCCATATGAATGAAACTCCAGATGAGTAGAGTAACTGGTATTCCCAAGCAGTTGTCTGTAATATGAATCACTCAAACTACTAGGGAAGCTAATTAATGAAGTCTTACTGTGAATATTTTTTTCTAAAAATTTCTTCTAGCAAATGAATCCTTTCCACGAATCCAAGCTTTCATATAGCTGGACTTCTTAGAGAACAATATACAAACTGAAAACTTAGTAGGATTAAAGAAAAGATATTTAATGAATTTTTAAAAGGTGACTGCTATATCCATAAAAAGCCTCGTATAAGAAAGTTCATAGCAGCTTTATTCATAATAACCATAAATTGGAAACAATCTGATGTCCATCAACAGGAGGATGAATAAACAAACTGGTATAATCTACCATGGACTACTACTCTGCAATGAAAAAGACAGAATATTGACACGCAACAAGATGGATGAATCTCAAAAATACGCTAAGTGAAAGAAGCTGAACACAAAAAGTATATAACAGAGGAGATTATTTATATAAAATTCTAGCATAGGCAAAACTAAACTATGGTCCTAGAAATCAGATGAGTGGCTGCTTTTGTGAGGGGGAGGGTATGGACTGGGGAGAGTGCAATGGAACTCTCTAGGCAATGGAAATATTGTTTTGATAAACTGTTTGCATAATACTCTTAACGCTGTACGTTTCATGGTACATAAATTATACTTGAAAACAAAAACATTCCAAATAGAAGACGTTTGTGATATATACTAAAAACATTCCAAATAGAAGATGTTTGTGATATATATTTCCAAAGAACTCATTCAGAATATAAAAGGAATGCCTGCAAATCAATAAGAAAAAGACAACTCAACAGGAAAGCAGAAAAAGACTTGGACAGCTCACAAAAGAAGATATTCAAATGGCCAATAAGCATAAGAACAGGTGCTCAACTTTATTAGTCATCCAAGAAACACAAATTAAAACCACAACATTATGCCATCACATAAAATGGAGGAGAGAGGAAACACCAAGTATTGGTAAGAATGTCGAGCACTCAAACACTGCTAGTAGCGGGTCTAAATTAGTAGGACCACTTTGGAAAATTGGTAATATCTACTAAAGCTGAACATACATGTTCCCTATGACCTAGCAGTTCTCCATCTAAGTATATACCCAACAGAAATATATACAATTGTTCAACAAAAGACATGTGCAAGAATGCCCAAAGCAGCACTATTCATAACCACCCGGAGTGGAAAGAACCCATAAGTAGGTAAGTCACACAGTGTAGTATATTCATACTAGACAGAAATGAAGTACGACCACATGGACCCATCTCACAAACATACTGAACGAAAGTAGCCAGACATAGAGAGTAAAGACATAATTTATACAGCATAGAAATATAAGAACACTTCACCTATGATGTTAGAAGTCATGATAGTAATTTTCTGGTGGGGCATGGAGGATAATTTCTAGAAGGAAATACGAGGGAGCTTCTGAGAATGTAGTAATATATTGTTTCTTGAGCTCAGGACTGACTACACTGGTATGTGTTTACTTTAGCAAAATTCCTCAAGCTGTTCAGTTAGGCTTTTGCATACTTTTCTCTATGTATGTTATACAAGAAATTCACACTGATTTCTCATACCACATACAAAAATAAATTCAAAATGGACGAAAGACTTAAATGTAATAAGACCTGAAACCATAGAACTCCCGGAAAAAACATAAGTACATTCTTTGACATTGGTCTTAGCAATATTTTTCTGGATATGTCTTCTCAGGCAAGGGAAACAAAAGCAAAAATAAACAAACAGGACCACATCAAACTAAAAAGCATTTGCACAGGGAAGAAACTAGCAACAAAATGAAAAGGCAGCCCACTTAAATGGGAGAAGATATCTGCAAATAACATATCCAATAAGGAGTTAATATCCAAAATATACAAAGAACTCATACAACTCAATACCAAAAAAACAAACAACCTGATTAGAAAAATGGGCAGAGAACGTGAATAGATATTTCTCCAAAGAAGACCAACAGATGGCCAACAGGCACATGAAAAGATGCTCAACTTCACTAATCATCAGGGAAATGCAAATCAAAACCACAGTGAGATATTGCCTCACACCTGTCAGAATGGCTATCATCAAGAAGACAACAAGTAACAAGTGTTATCAAGGATGTAGAGTAAAGGGAACCCCTGTGCACTGTTGGTGGGATTCTACGTTTTTACAACCACTGTAGAAAACAGTATTGAGGTTCCTCAAAAAATTAAAAATAGAGCTGCCATACAATCCATACAGTTTCGCTTCTGGGTGTTTACCAGGAAAAAACCAAACACTAACTCAAAAAGATTCATGTACTGCAATGTTCACTGCAGCATTATTTCCAACAGCCAAGATATAAAGCGACCTAAGGGCCCATCAATAGATGAATGGATAAAGATGATGTGGTGTACACACACACACACACACACACACACACGAATATTACTTAGCCATAAAAAATTGAAAGCTTGCCATTTTTGACATGGATGGATCTAGAGTGTATTATGCCAAGTGAAATAAGTCAGAGAAAGAAGAATACCACATGATCTCACTATATGTGGAATCTAAAAGCCAAAACAAAAGGAAAACAGAGTCACAGATACAGAGAGCAAATGGGCGACTGCCAAAAGGGAGAGGGAGTCAGGTGGGAGGGGATAGGCAAAGGGGATTAAGAGGTAGAGAGCTCCAGTTATATAATAAATAAATCATGGGGATGTAATATACAGCATAACGAATATGGTCAATAATACTGTAATAACTTTGTATGGGGACAGAGGGTTATTACACTTACTGTGGTGATCATCTCATAATGTTTGCAAATGTCAAATCACTACACAGTACACCTAGAACTAACATAATATTGTACATCAACTATATTTCAATTAAAGAGAAAGAAAATTCACACTGAAGAAGGTAGGAAAAGTAAGTAGTAAGTATCTCTCATGATATATCTCTGAGTTTGTTTCAAAATGTGTTAGATTGCAACCAGACATTATGTACCTCCTCACAGATGTACACACCATTACCTAGGAAGTCGGATTAGCAAAAACGAAAATAAACTGGACTGAAATATGGGCAGCTCTTTAGATCTAACTACCATTTTACAGGAAATAGATGGGACAGAGGGATGGATGTGTTAAAGGATACCACTAGGATGCAACTGGCAAACTCCAGAATAAGGGACATTCCACATGACAAAAATCACCAGTTTCCTTAAATAAATTGGAAGGATCAAAAAAAAAAAAAAAGAAAAAATAGAGAAGATTAACTATCATATGGACTCTGACTGGATTCCAATTCAAAGGAGGAGCTTCTTTTTAAAAGAAAAATGCATTCACAGTACGATTGGGGAAATACATTTATTGGTTATGTGATGAAATGAAGGAATTGTGGAGTTTTTTTCCTAGTGATAATATCGTAGTTATGCTGAAAAGGGGGAAACCTTGTCTTTTAGAAATGCAAAATGAAATATTTAAAGATAAAATGATATGTTGTCTCGAATTCACTTCAAAATCATCAGAGGAGGAGAAGAAGGGGAGTAACATTGGCCACAGTTGCAGATGGCTGAAGCTGGGTGATGAGCATCTAGGGGTTTCTTACACAGTTTTCTCTACTACTGTACATGTTTGGAATTTTCCATAACAAAAAAGTTTAAAATATTGCAGGATCTAATTTAATGATAAACAACTGACTATACAAGTGGCAAACAACTGAAGCTGCCTTCCACCACCAACAAACCTCTCCATAAGATAAATGGAAATTTTCTGAGTATTTTAAAAGAAATAATATCCAAACCTTTGGGTTAAATAAACTCTCAAGAGTCTTATTGTCCTGCAAAAGATAACTCCCAAAATCTTGATGAAAAGAAAAAATTCTTTTCTTCTTTTTTTTTTTGGACAGCACTCTCATAACTGCATGTGATTACTTGTAATGCCCTTGATGACAGCCCTGAACGTGAATTTTAACTTAATGAAACCTGTACCTCTGAACAGGAAAAAAACCTTATTTTTAGACCTGAGAAAACACAGTAACTTTATGCTGAAAAAATACTTGGAAAATAAAATAACACAAATAAAACAGACCAAGACTGCTTCTCTTACACAAAGGCCTGTCCTCTCCAGCTATGTTGGTAGATTAAAAAAAACCGTTTTTTCCCCTTCTGATTTTGTAAAAACTGTCTTATTTTTAGGATTAAGAGTATTTATATTTTTTCACCGAGGAGGAACCTAATATTCACCACCTTTACTCGTTTCTGTCTTATTCATATGTATACATTTAACATAGTTTAAGTATTTGTGCACAATGCTGTATTCAGCTTTTCATTTGTTACGTCTTATCCATTCTTCTATAGGCTACACAATCTTGACGTCATTTTAGTATGCTTAATATGATGATCTTAAAAATTTTGATCTATACTTAATACAATATTGTATACTTGAAAGTTCCTGCGAGTAGATCTTAAACATTCTTACCACGCTTCCCCTGCCCCAAAAGAGTTAACTACGAGAGGTGATGGATGTGTTAATTATCTCGATCTTGGTAATCATTCTACAATATAAACGTGCATCAAATCACCATGCTGTACACTTTAAAAGCATACAATTAGGGAATTCCCTGGTTGTCCAGTGGTTAGGACTCAGCACTTCCACTGCTGGGGCCCCGGGTTCCATCCCTGGTCGGGGAACTAAGATCCCAAAAGCCGCACAGCGTGGCATGCATGCGTGCGTACATACATACATACATACGTACATAGAATTATATTTGCTAATTATTCCTCAATAAAGTTAAATTAAAAAAATCGATCTTACTTAAATAATTTGAGAAATCCCCATTTTCCTTTGGAAACTCCAAGCTTTACAAAGTCAGAGTTCGAAACCACTACACAAAGCAATTATTCTAAACATGCTCTGGTGTGGCTCCAGGTTCTTAGAGGTGTGCCTGAGTCAAATGAGCAGCACTACCTCGGGCCCTCAGCACAGGGAGCCAGTGACACAGAAACAAGCACCGTGTGATCGCCTTATAGGGACTGCGGTGCAAGGCAGTGTAATGGATACCCTTCATGAGGCTCTCTGTGAATTCCCTTGCGTGTCCTGAAGAGCAGCTGGGATGGCCTGGGCTACCCCTGGAAGTCGAAGCCCTGCTGCTTATCACTGGGCTGGAAGGACAAGTGGGAGGTGGGGACAGGCAGCCACTCCCGACTCCACATTGGCCTCTGCAAGGCACATGCCCACAATGCCTCAAACGCCTCCATTTTTATAAACTCTTCCCAGGTGGCCCCAGCTAGAAGTGGTCTCTGCTTCCCCCAAACACTGAAACTCCTTTATTCTACCTCTTTGGGGACATGTACTTGTGCTGTCCACTAGACTTCCCCACAACAGGGAAATTGACTCAACAGGCTGGGCTGTGATGTGAGTAAGGGAGCCACGGCTGACTCAACTTCGTATCCCTCACAGCACCCATTACACTGCTGAGCACGGCAGGTCATCAACGTTCATCTGTTCCATGGATGCATAAGTAGGTTGGGACTAAGTAGGCTGGGACCATGAGCCATTTGATAACGTGCTTGGAATGGCGCTCCAGCCTGGAAGGGGCGGTTCTTACCCACTGAGAAGACTTACTATCCTACACTGCATTTGGTGTGATCTTACTTCTGAAATTTTACTATGAATTATGTCACAGAAAATAGTTAAGGTTTGGAAATGCTGGTCATGTACGTACATTCTTCTGAGAGCTTCATCATGAAAAGAGCAAAGTCTTGATCAACAAAGTAATGCCTGAGGCACTTGCTGGTGGCATCGTTCCACTCCCAACCACCTGTGCTTTTCCCCCACCGCCACCCCACCACCTTTTGTAAGTATATCTCCCCGGGTCTACCAAAGGCACCCCCAAACATGGCATGGTCCGCTGCTGCACTTATTTTCTTAGAAGATATCACGGTACCCTGTTTACTGACAAAAAGCACCTTCTGTAAGGTGGGTGGTATGGGCCATTTTTTAAAAGGGGGGATTATTACTCCCCAATCTAACTCAGGAACACACCGGGTTAAGTGTGCTGTCTTGTTCTAAGCACTACTTTCACAGATTAAATGTTAAATTCTCATGTTCTTCAAACATCAATAATTTCTCAGGACCAATGAAAAAACTGCCCTGACAGGCAAATGACTGAAATTTTATCACTGACCATGAAGAAAGGTATTTGACAGTTATTGTACAAATCATTCCTCATCGGAGGAAAGATATTATATAATTTTAAGTACTGTTATGCATAAAATATAAATTTATTAAAAGATGAAATTCAGGAATGAACTTTAGAATATTCTAATCCCCAGCCTGTTTTGCTAGGTACAGAAGACTATTTGGATGTTGGAGCATACTGTGAATATTTCACCCACAGAATATAGAGAGCTTTCATTAGAACGAGAAAAAAGAACCCTATAGTCTGGAGAACAAAAGCTGAGAGTTCCAAGTTTTAGTGGCCATGTTTCCCATAGGGCTATTGTATAAGAAGAGTAATACTACATTTTTTTCTATTCACAGATGGAAAAGAGTAAAATTTAGCTTTATTTAAGCCCAACAGCAATAATCTTGCATGGGTTTCAGAAAAATGATACACATTTTACTGTGGGATAATGAGGACCATTAGTTATTAGGGAGAACAAATTATTCTCTTTCAATACAACAGACTTATTCATTCACTCATTTAATAGACTGTCCTCTCTCCTTTTCACTGAAACGACCTTCCCATACAGAACACCTGGCCATGCAACATGCCACCAGACAGACTTCAGGAGGTATCCTGATGGGGAGAAATAGAGAATTTCCAAAGCGAAGCCACAGGATAAAACCAACACTTGATGCTTGCCTTTCATTTCAAGGAAAGCAGTATAAAAGCAATAGAAAAAGAAGTAGTTGAAAAATATAGTTGCTCTCCACAAAAGAGTCTGAAAAATAAAAAATCATGAACTTAATAATTTTTCTAAATGAAATTATGCCATTATTCCTGATTTCTTTATACTAGCTAAAAGGACAAAGTAGCGAACTTCACTGAAGTTTCTACACTGTCATACATTTGATTAACCAAAGATAAAAACTACATTAAAGGCAAGAGAATTATTTTATGTTTGTGATTAGGCAGTTGCAGGGCTTGTATTTTATGTATATATCTGCAGACTTCAACTTATTTAACGGTGTCAGTTCACTAACGGCAGTTTTTTTTAATATAAAGAAAAACAGATTTAGAACTTTAAAAACAAATTACAGTAATTGTATGCCTATAGCTTGCACCTCTTAGAAACCATGCACCCCTAACACTCCTCCCCTTACTTCCCCACCACTTCCCTATCTCCTCCCTTCTCCTCTAAAACCACAGGCTAAGTGAGAACTGATAACAGGGGCCTCAAATCCCCTAGTGAAGAACAGCCACCCTAATTTCCACTTGGGGTAGAGGAATAAAGGACACAGATCAAAATGCAGCTCCCAAATACGGCAGGGGGCAAATGCCTGCAAAGACCTGCCCAGCAAGCTTCAATGTTTTCTACAGATCTTCACGGTGACTGGCACTTGCTGTTCTGCCCTTCATTACTGTGGACGCTCCTATGAGGAAAGAGGGAGAGATAAAGGACTAGGAGATTTACTACGAATGTAGATAGGTATGTGGATACCGTTGGTGACGGCGGGGCTGCGGTGGGAGGAGGCGCACCGCGCCATGATGACAACTTCACATGTCTTCAGCATAAAAACTGCTGCCAAACAGCAGAAGACAAAAACGAGAAAAAGAAGGTACAAAGGGGAGTGGCAGCAGCTCCTTCAGAGCTACAAACACAGGCCCCTCAGCAGCTCCAAGCGGCTACCTGGCACCCAGAGCTTTCAGGTGATGGGGTAGGAGAGATGGGGATGTGTTGAGACCACGCACAAGCATGACGGGTCCCCTCTGTAGGCCGAGCCTGGTCAGTAATAGCAAGAACACTCTGAAGATGGGGCCCACTAGGCTACTGGCTTGGAAAATGATTTGTGAAAACTGGATTCATAAGACAGTCACAATGATGAGAAAGTTTCATCTTTAAGCAGCCACAATCTGCCTGCAGTTTAACTGATATGAAAATGATCTTAAATATGACCCTGCAACCAACGAAATCAGTCTGGTCTCCTCCAGGTATGGCCAGTCTTGAGACATCTGAGCAGGCATCAGGCTGTTTACCAGCCAGGCTCCACCGCTTTCTACTCTACACTACAGCTCTTCTGCCGAAAATACAAGGCTCCACCCTTATCTGTTAAACGTCACTCACAAGATGAAGCTTGTTCCAGCTACCTCTCCTCGGCTCTGGGCCACTGACAACTTCAGAACCAAAGAAGGAAAGGGCAACGGTGAGCCTATGAAGCAGGCTCTTGATGATCCAAATGGAAAACCTGGAAGATCTACTCTAAAAAACAAATGCTTCTGCTGAGGGGCTGTCAGCGGCACTGGGGGTTTGCAGTGGGGTGAGGAGGAAGCACAAAGATGAAGTTCCCGGGCCTTCACACCCACGCCACCACGCTCCTGACTGAGGGCATGTGTCACAGCCTCCCAGAGCTAAGAAGAGGTGGTGGCTACAAGCACAAGCTTTGCAGTCATGCAGAGCTGGATCCCAGACCAACCACGGTCGGCCACTCACTAGCTATGTGACAAGACCAAGTTAGTTACCTCTCTAAGCCTCAGCTTTCTTCTCTGTAAAATGAAGGAAACAACATAGCCTCATGGGGTTACTGAAAGGATTAAATGAGATAACATATGCAAAGTACTTATTACAGTTTCCAATAGAGTAAGCACTCGAGGCAGAGGAGAGAAAAAAGAAGGAAGCTAAAAAATATTGTGCACTTACACTCCCTCCTCCCAGCTGAGGATTTATAAACATCATCAAATACAACTCAACTTTGAGAATACATTATATGATGATCTGGGTAGCAGAATTTTATCTTCCTAATTATGTTTTGCTTAGGCAAATGTCAAAAATGAGTTTCCACTTCCAGAGCAGACACTGATGGTGCGGGGGTGGGGGTGGGGGGGTGGCGGGACCCGCTGGTGGGAAGGAGCTCAGAAACATATTCAACAGGGGCAGTGTGGAAAGTATGTGACTTGATGATTCATCTGTCCAGTCTCAGTCCACAAACGCACAGAGAGCTAACTGCGTGCAAATCCCAGGGACTAGAGGAGTTTGAACATATTTCTGCAGAGGCCTGGCAGGGGGCTGGGGAGTGGCCATAACAGGCATTCACTGCACACTCCCCCACCCAGGCCTGTGCAGAGCATCTCACACGTATCACTAATCGCTCCCTCAGAGCAACTCTAGAAACCAAGGCTGAGACCAAGCTTCAGAGGCTTCCCAAAGCCACAGAGCACATGAGCGACAGAACCAGTGTTTGAACCCAGATCCCTATGATGCCAAAGCCCGTGTCTTAAGCCAGACTTATTCAATGAGAAGAGGAGGAGGATTTTCCATGAAGCATGGACAGATTAAACAATGCCATATTTAGGGGACCCTGAGTACACTAAGTAAGAAGTCAGGCTAGAAATACAGGTTGGAGCTAAAAAGTTAGTCTATAACTGCCAAAGTCAGAGACTGTAAGATGTCAGTGGCAACAGAACTTATAGTGAGGAGCCAGCCAAGGACTTTATTAGGCACTTACTCTAAGAATATTCATCTTTGTGTACAATGGGATAGAGAGCAGAGAACTTAAAGCAACGTAACTCTCAACATGCTGGTCATCTAGAAAGGAAATCAGGGCTGGTTACGAAATACATTTCTAAGCAAGAGATGACAACCTGGTGACCTGGCAAGAAGTCTGAGAGACAATGAGGCTTCAGGGTTGGCTGGCACCTCCAGATGATGAGAAATTAGCAATCAACTAATTCCGAGAAGATAATGAGTCCAGTTTCAGAAGAATTTTTAAAAGCAAGAGCAGGATACTCAAAAGGAATCGAATACAACAAGTTAAACGTTTTAATGTTAAAAAAGCTGTGTATTCTCACTCCATACAAAAACACATTTAGAGACTGAGACAAGAGGAAACAATATTCAAGATACAATGAATCTTATTAAGTGAAGTTCACTGATTAAAGTGACAACGATGTAGGGACTTCCCTGGTAGCGCAGTGGTTAAAAATCTACCTGCCAATGCAGGGGACACAGGTTCGAGACCTGCTCCAGGAAGATCCCACATGCCACAGAGCAACTAAGCCTGTGTGCCACAACTACTGAGCCTGCCCTCTACAGCCCGCAAGCCACAACTACTGAGCCCACGTGCTGCAACTACTAAAGCCCATGCACCTAGAGCCCGTGCTCCACAAGAGACGCCACCGCAATGAAGAGTAGCCCTTACTCGCCGCAACTTCGCACACAGCAATGAAGACCCAACGCAGCCAAAAAAAAATAAATTAAAAAAAAAAAGCAACAACAATGTACGCTCAGAGACTAGGAGGGCGCCGAAAATCTTCTCTTATCCTTTCTTTTGCCGCCTCTCTCTCTCCCCACTCATCATCTGTTGACGGAGTGCCTACCCTGGAGCAGGCATGTGCTTACAGAGGTAGCAAGCCTGTGGCGTTCATATAGGAGGGGAGATAGACATTAACCAAACAACCACAAAAATAAATGCTCAACTACAGACAAAGAAGTGCTTGACATAGTACCGTGCCTCTAAACAGGGCTCCTGATGGGTAAGGGATGACCGCACGGGCTGCTGTTGCCAGGCAAGGGGCTACGTGAGTTCGGGACACTTACCTAACCACGTTGCAATGAGGACAGCATCAATTCCATCTATTGGCTCACAGATTCGAGCCACAACTGGGTGGATCTGCTGGGCCAGGTAGTACTGGGTGTCAATGCTTAAATTGTCCTGCTTCTGCAGCTGCTCGGGTGCATAGGCCCTCTGACACCCAGTGAGGTTTGACCCATCCTACAAGAGGACATGGTACAGGTAATGTTGTGAGAAATTCAATCACAAGTACTTGCTTGGACAAAGAGAGGGACAACAATTCAAATTTTATATATTCAATTCCAAACACCACAAAATCCTTTTGGATAACAGTTCAAATTTTATGTATTCAATTCCAAACACCAAGAAGCCCTTCTGACCTATTGGTGAACATTTCATATGCAACTAACGGGAGGAAGATCAAGGAGAACAACTCACCCACTGTCCAGGAATGTAAATCCAGCATGTGTTGTGTTCTATTTTTTGTTGAAACTCGAAACCAACAAGATGGCATGACTAGATTAAACAATTCCACCTGCCATATCACAGAAACACACCGGGAAGACTTGCTAACAAAGGCCTTTTAGGAGTCATGACAAAAAAATGTGTGACCCTTTTATTATGTTAACTCAATCCCTCCTTGCAAGAATTCTAGTCCTATTATCATCTTAAAGACAGGGTGTGTGTGTGTGTGTTTGTGTGTGTGTGTGCAATATCTCTCAATGAGAGCTATATGTATCTCTGAGAAGCAAATGAGCAAGGGGAATAGACAAGTACACAAAACCCAAGAGCACTAATTTATGTACAAGATATAATAGGTTAAGAGTAAAATTAAGAAAGTCGCCTTGGTGGAGTAGAGTGCTCTAGGAGCAAAATATCTGGCCACTGGAACGAAGGGCATGCCATTTTGCGCTGTTTATGCGGCTCTTCCTCAAGGAAAGGAAGAAGGGCCAGAGAGCCTCTTTTCAAGGCCTTCCTCTTCTCTTTACTGTCTAAAAATAGAAGTTGTGAAACTCTATATAATTGGCCCATATACAGTCCTGTGGGTGATGTCATCATCATCTGTGAATCAAAAAGCCATCACCACTCTACTGGACCAACATCCAACAACTCGCTCCACTCTTCCTCTTGTCTGCAACAACAGAATTTATTATTCAGATTCGTAAATTTTAACTATTCACAGTGCTCAGCTGCTCTGCAAAACTGATTATAATGTGAATCCTATTCTTTCAATCCTGCTACAATCAGTCCCTTCTCAGCTCAGTGCCCAGCCCAAAGCAGAAGCAACCTTTCATACCGTTGTCTTACCACAAACTGGAAGCACTGGCTTCTTTCTCTGGCTAGGCTCTTGATGGAAACAAACTGGGATGTTTATCAACTAGGTTCTACCTATGCTAAGATATAATGAAATAACTAGAAAGGAAGCAAACCTCAGATTAAAAGACTTGCTTATAATTATTTTTCAGGAGTTCACAATACAGTAAAAGAAATTAGGCAGAATTAATCAACTTTAATTGTTGCCTTTTTAGAAGTTTGATTTGTTAGATGAGAGTAAGGTGACAGCCAATGACAAAAAGAGTGAAAAATCCTTGGACAGTGTCTTTATGCACCACAACTATATTCAGACTGCCTTTTAACAAACACATGAAATCTGACTGATTTATAGAATTGTAGTTTCTTTTTAAAACTGGTCTGTCCTTAAGATTATAGTAATGTTGAGTTTAAAAATTTTTAATAAAGAATAAAAACAAAATTTGTAGAGGCAAATTATTATTTTTTAAAAACGGCCCTTGAGTTACCTTCCAATATATCATTAGATGTTCTCATGTCAGGCATGTCTGTAAAAAAACAGTTGAAAAAGTTCTAAGCATATTCTCAGTTGAAAAAGTTTCTCCCAAACGTATTTCTTATTGTATGCAAAAGCATCTGAGCTTGGGCTTCCCTGGTGGCGCAGTGGTTGAGAGTCCGCCTGCCGATGCAGGGGACACGGGTTCGTGCCCCGGTCCGGGAAGATCCCACACGCCACGGAGCGGCTGGGCCCGTGAGCCATGGCCGCTGAGCCTGCGCGTCCGGAGCCTGTGCTCCGCAAAGGGAGAGGCCACAACAGTGAGAGGCCCGCGTACCGCAAAAAAAAACAAAAAAAAATCTGAGCTCAAACATGACTAAATTCAAAACAATTGGTAAGATGACAGGTCTTCCTGTGTTACGTTGGAAAAACATTTAGGCTGTAACATAACATATATCCCTCAAAGACCTAATTCTCAAACCTAGCAAGACCTAATTCTCAAACCTAGCAAACATTTAGGCTGTGACATAAGATATATCCCTCAAAGACCTAATTCTCAAACCCATGCTATATGCAAAAACACATCCCATACACCTTTAAAAATAGACTGAGAAGCAATGTTGGTCTTCCTTGAAGTGCCCATGTAGTAATTTGTGAACTTCTCAAAGTACATACTTTACAGAGACAACCAGATCAGACAATTCATTGAAAACTATGAGGTCATCTTTAGTAGGAAATCAATGGAAAAAAAGTTTTAACAGATGACAAGTGGCGCCCTTAAAACAATTATGTTAAAGGCATGCCTTATGAAAATTATGTCCAATGAAAGTTAAATAGTTAAGGATTTAACACTTAACCAACAAGTGGAAGTTGATTTAAGATCTCAGCAAATAATTCACATGGTTTAATAAGACTATGAACTACAATATAAATTACATACCACAAACATTACTCTCTGAATTCACCTGAATTTATAGTCGGAATAAGTTATCAGTAGAGTACTATGTTCAAAATGTAAATTTTAAACAAAAAAGAACCTGTTTAGGAGATAGGTTATTCTTGAAGGGCACCTTTGCTTACAGCAGTAAATAGTTCTCCTAAAAATGTGTCATCATACATTTTGAGAAACATATTCTAAAAATATAATTGTGTTAGGAAAGAGGAAGAATAACCTGAGTGCTTAAAAGCAAAAGAAGTAGGCAGCTTTGGTTAGCAAACATGCTGAAAGTGGGCATGTCCCACTGCTGGGGGACAAAGGCAAATTAAAGTCCTACAGCTTTTCTTGGGATACAGTGAGAAGAATAAACCAATAAAAGAAACATGAACTGTTCTTTTAACAAGCAAATAAGTTAACACCCAGCACCAGTCGAATGGGAAAAGGGTTGAAAATACATCAAATTGGATTTAGCATCAGCATTTTGAGCTCTTCTTATATCAGTAAGACCCGAGAAGAAGAAATCAAAAGACCTCAATATTCAGACATCAAGGAATATAAGCTTGACTTTTGAAATACATTGATCACAGGACCATACATCTCCATTCCAGGTTTAGCCAAAACATAATTGTGGCTTGATTTCATTTTTAGATGCTATTTCAGAAAACCTATATAATTTTTCAAAGTTGTATGTTGCCATCTGCTCCTGTCATTAATAATCTTAACAGCTTTTCCATGTATGTGAATACCTAAGTGGAAAAAAAAAAAAAAAACCTAGCCTATTTACCAAATCTTTATTTGCATAATATGAAAATTGTTTTTTTGAGATGAGACTTGTCAGAGGCAATATGCAAAGCACATTAAGGGCTTGAGCGAGTCAGACATTTATGGAAATATTTTCCTGCAGGAATTGGCTTTCTGTAACAGTTCTTAATCAAGGGTAACCCTAGGAGGGAGACAGAGTCAAGTGCTGATTCCTGTCCATGTACTTAAATCATTTGTTATGTACATCATCTACAGTACCAAGCAGATATTAGCAGACGACTTCTACATTTTGAAAAGGCTCTCTGATTGCAAACCACATTGACTGTACTTTGACAAAGATCAATCACATTGAAGTTTAAGGCTTATCTAATTTTTTTTACTGTAATAACAAAAAGCAATATTTAATTAATTAAAAAGAACAATCTTATTGAGATGAATTATGCCTTTTGGTAAACAGACCACACCATAGTAACTGTAAAGAATTTGGATAGAGGCTTTGACTCTGACTTTTTTTTTAAGCAGGGAGAAGGGATGAGACCCCTCCTTTGTTCCGACTGGAGTTAAGTGCTTTCAAAAAACAAAAAAACCCCACAAAACCAAAACCCTCTTCTGTTCTACCCTTTCTCCCTATCTCTGACTGTTAGAGGCATGCTACTCTCAAAAGAAACTGGTCAGCGGTTTAAAACTGTTCCAGAAGACCTAGAGGTTCCTGAGAGGTGTCTCATGGAACAGGAAGAAGACAAGAGGTGGGTTCTAGGCCCCCTCCACTCAAAAAAAAAAAAAAAAAAAAAAGGACCTGGTTAGATAATCTGTGTTTTCTTCATAAGGTAGCTTTTTAGGACATCTCACCTTTCTCCATAACCATGCATTTCGTATTTTTTTTCAAGTAATTATTTGAACAGGCTAGTGAAAAATGCATTTACTCTCTTTTGGTAGAATAATATTCAGAATGGAAACTGCTGCAAAAGGAATGATAAAGGACTACTGCTGGATATACAAGCAAACTGGTAGACATTTTCATTCAAGTTAATTTCAGATTGAAACAGCAGCTACTGTTATATACCTGTCTCACCAAAGTAATTTCACTCATCCAAAACACTAGTCTCAAATGTTTTATAAAAATTTTAATAAAATGTCATACCCCTGACTAATGTTTTTAAATGCTGCAAAACCAACCAAGACTAAACCCTCTCTTTACAGCATCAATTATTTGGCAGAGTACTAAACAAGACACCATGGAGAGATGGATTTTACCATGGGCTCGGAATTGGTGTAGGTCTTATTTATTATGACAGTTTTACCTGACAGATGACATACGACACAGTATCTCCAGCTTTCACCTTTCTGCCTCCTTGAGAATTTATCCAGAGGGCAACATGTACATGAGGTAGGCTTTTTTTATCAGGATAATCCTGGGGATCCTTTGTCAACGCCTAAGAGAAAAAGAGGGAACAAAAAGCCCCAAACTTTAAAATAAAACCTTTCTCACACAGATATACACTAAACATATCTCTGCTAGAATCACACCAGCCACACAAACATAAAAATGACAGCAGCTGTATGTAGAAAACACTGCCACAGGATCTTCAGACATTCTATCCTCAAGGCTCCTCTCTCCTTCATTTAGTAACTAATATGACCAGATATAACCCTGAAAAAAAAGAAATATGAGTTTCTGGGCCATGGCACAGAATACTTGGCTATAAAGATTAAGACTGTGAATTCAGTCTTCTATGCAGCCTTAGAGTTCCTCTTAATGTCTGCAATTCTCCCACTGAATTAACTGATTAGTTAAGACGGATGGATAACGGTTACTCTGACTTAATGATCTGTTTCTCAAAGGCTTCTCGAGCCTAAATAAATCCCTAAGGCACCAGAAATCACTGGATTTACTCACACTGTCAATTTAAGCTCTCCAAAGGCAGAGTGAATGAGTTTTTAACAGAAAGTAAGCCCCACGAGAGCAGGAACACGTCAGCCTTGCCCACAGCTGCATTCAGAGGGCTCGGAACGATTCTTGGTGTGTAGCAGCAACCAAATGTTTGTGGAAGAAATTATTTCGCTCACTCTGCAGTAATTCACTAAGTTCAAGCACTGTAAAGTACTGCAAGATGAATAAGACAGTCACTGGTCCTAAGTCACCTGCCATTAGCAGACGATTCCGCATTCCACAAAAAAACTCTCTAAAATAAGCTACATGTGCCAGAAGGGAGTGGTAAACTAAGTGTTACCGAGAGTTTAGAGAGGCAAAGATTGCTACCATCTGAGAGCAGAAATCACGGAAGAAAAAAACGAACTGGCACATGAAGGAAAAAATAGATTTTAAGAAAAGATGACGGGGCAAGAACATTCCAGCAGAGGGAAAAAGCAAAAGTTAAAAGCAAGAGGTGAGAAAAAAAAAAAAACCGTCTATTGGACTGGAACTTAATATGCACAAAGGGAAGGGGTGGGTTTCAAAAGACAAGAGGAAGGACAGGGAATAGGGTGCTCCATGTCTAGATCACCTAAGTGTGGTCTGCAGACCCCTGAGGGTTAGCGACACCCTTTCAGGGGGTGGAGAAATCAAAGCTATTTTCCTAATAATACTATCTGCACTGGTGATATAGAAACAAAGGTCAGTAAAGGTGCTGACGCCTTATAAACATGAACCTGGGCAGCAGCACCAAACTGTACTAATACTCATTGTATTCGTCACCATGACACGCTCACAGTTTTTTAAAGTTCTTGACCCTTGAGTAGAAAGCTAATATTTTGTGTGACAAAATGGGAAGTATGCCCAAGGCACATCTACAGCATACTCAAGAACGAAGGATGCTCGAGGAAATGCATTTGTGCAACCATTTGAGTTGCAAGCTAAACTAGCTGGCTTTCTCAACCCAATTTTTATTTGAAAGAATGGCAGGCCAACTACTGTTATTCTAACTTGAGTACCTGGCAGACAATCACTCAAAAAGAACCAAGCGAGTCTGCCACTTCAAGGAAAACACCTGACAGTATATATTGCCTATGATAATACTGAAGCTATCAAGCACCAATCAGAATTTTGGAAATTCTGTTTCCACTCCGGTGAGCTTGACAGCTTTCCAATACCTAAAGACTCTTCTGATGAGTAGGAATATTTTAAAATGTGGTTTTTGTTAATATACAATGAGATGTATCAATATTTTGGAAGATCTGTAAAACTCAGGGAACCAACATTTAATAAATTACAAGTGCATAACATCACACATGGGTAAAAGATCCATTCAAAGCGCCGCACAGATGAAAAGATTTTAATGTAAGAATATGAAAAGTTCATTGATATGGTTTCCTATTTCCACAATACAAATAACCTTGCAGACAATACCACTTCTAGAGTACTGGTGTAGAATCAAAGAAGAATACACACAACTATCTTTAAAAATTACTGAAATACTTCTTTTTCCAACTACATATTTGTGTGAAACTTGACTTTCTTCCTATGCTTCAACTAACACCACACGTCACAACAGACTGGATGCACAAGCAGATATAAGAACGCGGATGTCTTCTACTAAACTAGACGTTAACAAGACTTGCAAAATAACACCATTCCTCTGGCTAATTTTTCTTTGTTTTGAAATATACAGTTATTTTTCATGAAAAAATTTTATTTTTGTGGGACTTCTCTGGCGGCACAGTGGTTAAAGAATCCGCCTGCCAATGCAGGGGACACGGGTTTGAGCCCTGGTCCGGGAAGATCCCATATGCCACGGAGCAACTAAGCCCATGCGCCACAACTACTGAGCCTGTGTGCCACAACTACTGAAGCCTGTGCACCTAGAGCCCGTGAGCCACAACTACTGAGCCCACGAACCACAACTACTGAAGCCCGTGCGCCTAGAGCCCGTGCTCTGCAACGAGAAGCCACCACAATGAGAGGCCCAAGCACCGCAACGAAGAGTAGCCCCCACTCGCCGCAACTAGAGGAAGCTCACGCGCAACAACGAAGACCCAACACAGCCAAAAATAAATTAATTAATTAAAAAAATTTTTTATTTTTGTAAACATATAATGGGTTTACTGATATTTTTAAATAAACTAATAAATGCTTTTAAAACTTCTCAGTTTTAATTTCTAACAGTAAATATCAACATAAGCTACATAAACAAAAGCTCTTGCAGTCCCCAACTATTTTAAGAGTGTGAAAATGTCCTGAGATCAGGAAATTTGAGAACTACTGTAGTAGAATAAAGCAGGTCGTCAAACATGGCTGCACATCCCCCTGTTCTATACACTTTCTAAATCATACACTCAGTGTAGGAGAGTACCTAGAAGCCTCTCTAAGTATTTAAATCTTCTCAAACCTGCATTATGCGAAGTCTTGATTGACTTGGACGGGTAATACTGCATAGAAATTTTAATCAATATAACTCTACTTAAGAAAACCGTTATCTTCTTCAATTGACTATACTTCAGTGCAATGTTAAGAAATTCTGAATTTCATCTGACATACTTTCCAATTATTAGATTGGGACTATTTGGGGATTTCACAGCCTAGTTTCAGAAGGCTTGATTTTTCAAAAAATGCTTCCTGGTGGTTTAGGCTCAAGTTAGCCAGGGCTATACAAATCAGTTGTGAAGTATTTTGTGTTACTTTATGAAACATATTTAAGCTAAAATTGTGGCAGTTCAGAAAAATCACACACAGTGTTTTTCAGTTGCATTTGGCAACAAGGGCTTAAATCTTTACAAAGGTAAATCTCACCACTTCACCCCTCCACCCTATGCTAACCTCCCATTTTCAAGCCCACCAATACCCACAGAATCAATCTAATCTAATCTAACCTAATCTATATCTTATCATAAGACCATCCACAACCAGTCACATACATGGACTCTTCGATTCCACTCTCCTTTGCAAGCGACAAAATGTAAATACTGATTTACTCACAAGTTTTAAACAGTACAGGTATTCAGACAAATGTTAATTAAGACAGTCACTCTTGATATATAAAAAGCTTAATGTAAACTGACACAGGAATAACTCTGATATAGAGAGCCCTTTCATCAGAATTGACTCTACTTTCATCGACACTAAAATTCTTCTTCTTTACTGAAAGAAGTATAAGAGCATGTGACAGTAAATATGTTTGCTAGACCATTAACATCTTGAAAATACCAACCAGGTTTTGCTTATCCTACTTTATATCCCAGAACCTAGCACTGTGCACATAAGACGTACTCCATGTTTGATGAATGGATGATTAAACAGGCAAAGGAATTCTTTTAATGCTCACTGAACAACTATTATTTGCCAGCTACTATGCCAAGTGAAATGGAGAATAAAAGACAGTCGGTTTCAGTTCTGCCACATGAAAATATATGCACATCCCGAATCACACTAATTATTAACTAGTATTGTTAGTAATAATAAATGTCACTTTAAGTTGATAACTATTGAAGCTGAGTGATGGCTACATGGGGGTTCATGATGTTCTTCTCTTTACTTTTAAGGTTTTTTTTAAAATTTATTTATTTATTTTTAAATTTTTGGCTGTGCTGGGTCTTCGCTGCTGTGCGCGGGCTTTCTCTAGTTGCAGCAAGCGGGGGCTACTCTCCGTCATGGTGCGCAGGCTTCTCGTTGTGGTGGCTTCTCTTGTTGTGGAGCACGGGCTCTAGGTGCGTGGGCCTCAGTAGTTGTGGCACGTGGGCTCAGTAGTTGTGGCTCATGGGCTTAGCTGCTCCTCAGCATGTGGGATCTTCCCAGACCAGGGATCAAACCTGTGTCTCATGCATCGGCAGGCGGATCCTTCACCACTGTGCCACCAGGGAAATCCCTTGTATAAGTTTTAAATTTTCGATAATAAAAACTTTAAAATAGCAAGACTGCACAATGTTCCTGAGAACGCAGGGATGGCCAGTGTGTCTACGCAGCTAGGTTTCTCTGCACACTAGTAACACTGTGCCATCACCCACAGGAGGAGATGACGGACTGGGCCCACTACCCTAGGGGACACGTGCTCAGTGTTCTTTTGCCAATAATGTGGTCATGTTTGGACTCAGCCTTCCAAATTCATGCCTGGAACCCCGTGCAACAGAGGACTCACATTTCTAAGAAGGTAGACAGTGTCAGGTATTCAATCTGCAGAACTGATACAAAAATTGATCAAAGCAAGACTGAAATATTAATTCTTACTTATGCAAATTTTTGAGAAAGAGACAAAACAAAATCTGAAAGGAAACCACTTTCAAACGTCCCAAGTGATTCCATGCCAACAGGCATGCACTGCATCACGTAAAGGGAAGAGCTAGCGTCAAGGCACATGTCCTCTTATATTACTTATTTCTAATTTTTTGTACTTTTCATGTATAAATGAATGCCTTCTTTTGTGACATTAAAAACATCATTGTTAAGGAGTAGGAAACAAATGACTTAACTAAGAATAAATACAAATCGTAAGGATACGCATAGAAAATATTCATTCTCTCTAGGAATCAAAGAAATGCAAATTAAATCCAGCGGTAAAATACTGTTTTGTATCCATTTATGGTAGCAATGTTTTATTTAAATATCACCAATGATATTATCACCAATGAAATGTCACTTCTATAGTACAAGGAAACCTGTGGTGAAACTAGCACACACATTTTGTTATTATCAATTAGTATCACTTGTACAAAGCAATTTGACAAGAGACACACAGATACTCAAATCTTTTCACTCAAATATTTTACTTCAAGGAATCTAAACAAAGGAAGTAATTCATCCAAAAGCAATAAGACAAACGGGGACTTCCCTGGTGGCACAATGGTTAAGAATCTGCCTACCAATGCAGGGGACACGGGTTCGAGCCCTGCTCCGGGAGGATCCCAAGTGCCACGGAGCAACTAAGCCCGTGCACCACAACTACTGAGCCTGCGCTCTAGAGCCCACGAGCCACAATTACTCAGCCTGTGAGCCACAACTACTGAAGCCCGCACACCTAGAGCCCACGCTCAGCAACAAGAGAAGCTACCGCAATGAGAAGTCCGCGCACCGCAATGAAGAGTAGCCCCTGTTCGCCACAACTAGAGAAAGCCTGTGCACAGCAATGAAGACCCAACACAGCCAAAAGTAAATAAATAAATAAATGTACTTTTAAAAGATCATATAGTAATTTTTAAAAAAGACATGAACAAGAGATGTTCAATACAGTTATTAACAATAGCAAAAATAAATAATGTAATAATCAAGCAAAAATTTTAATTAAAGATGTAGCAGTGAAATATAAGATTAACATAACGATTTTTAAGGTTAATACAGAAATGTGGGAAAATCTGTATACGTTAAGTGAAAACAAATCTCAAAATAATATACACTGCAATTGCTACCATGTAAACCTGTTTTAAAGAGTAAGGTAATGTGCAAAAATGACTGGCATTACTTTAGCATGGGGTATTTAGAACGAGTTTTAATTCTAAAACTTCCATTTAATGCCATCATTAGATTCTGTTTCATTAAAATTCTTTTTAGTATGAGTTTTGACAACAAAATTTATGTATCACAAAACGGGTAAAATGGTATTTGCAAAATTACCTTCGGAATATGTAAGGATACTCTGTTTAAATGGAAAAACAGAAATCTATAACCTAACATCTTGTACTACACAGCACTTTGGGAAACCAAGATTTTCTTTTTCAAATTAGGTAAGAAAAAATATTCCCTATTTTCAACAACTAAGACTATCCATAAAGAGAAACTATTTATATAGTTTAAAAAAAAAAGCACAAGTGCTTTGAATATACAGAAAGCGCTGGCACCGCCTTAATTCTAAATAACAACGTCTAAAAACGCCTTCTGATTATAAGTACCCCTCAGGATCACCTTCTGTAAAGTTACACAAACACACGCTCTCTGTCTAAGCTTACAGGCCTGCCCCCCAAACAACTGTAACTTAGGACGACTATGAATAAGGCAATACTCCCAAGTCCCTGAAACATCAACTACATCACTCCATAGAACCTCTGGACACGAGGCTTCCGTGAGGAACGGAGAGAGAAGGCCCCAACTGCAGACAGGGTAGTGTCTGTGGCTGGGCGAGGAAGAGTGGTATGCTAACGCGCAGTCTGTGAGATAGTCGTTAAGCAGCTTTCATCGCTAGCTAGAATTTATTTCAACTGCAAGAATGAGGTGGTTTTTCAACTATCTGAAGGAGGAGAAAAACACATGGCAGCAGCTGGATTCAGCAATAAATGCTACATTTACCTTGTTAATTTCAAACTGGCTCACTGGGACACTGCCATTTAGCACATTTTCTCCAATTTCTATTAACCTCTTCTGAATGTTTTCCACTATGGTGTCCCGGCTTTGATCCGAAAGTATCTGGCCAATGACAAAGCTGCAAAAAAAGAGACGGATTGATTTTTTTAGTATCATACTTTACTAATAAGGAGAGAAAGGAAGATAAGTGCCATTAGACTAACATGTGGACAAGAGCCACACTAAAAGCTAACATGACAGTTAATGTCCAAAAGCCCATTACTATTTGTTTTCTAACATTAACTCTGTCAAAGGTTTATCAACCTTGGAACATCAGGTTTGCCCTTAAACACACAGACCAGCCCCCTCCCCCCTTTTTTTAACGTAGCAGCTAAGGCTTCCCATTGCGTGTGTACAGAGAGCGGTATGAGTTCCATCATATTTTTATGCAATTACAAAAATTCACAAGCAGTTGTGTCCTACTCTTAGGAGAAATTTGAGAACACAAATATTTCACTCTCCTCATAAAGCACCAAGATATTATCTCTGCCCGAGATGACTACAAGCTAGGAAAGTAGGAATATGAAGTTCTTTATGCAAATTTTTTAAAACTCAAAGATTCCAAAGTTTTCTTTCTTCAGCTTTATTATATTTTTCAGTGTTCTCTAACCGTATTGCTATGCCTCAAAAACGTCATGTTATTCTATCAGACCCAAAAAAAAAAGAGAAAAAAAGAAAAAGAAAAGGAGTAAGGAAGCCAATATTTTATCCATTTCTGAGAAAATGCAGAGCGAGGGTTTGACAGCTGCATTATAATTTGTCAGAAAAAGAACCCTGACAAAAACATTTGTATGGCTTTAATTACTAATACATTTCTAACTCAGAGAAATTTACTTCTATTATGATGCATCTTTTCTTAGAAAACACAAAGCTGAAGAGAACACTCTAATCGAGTCTATACAAAGTAGTTTCATCTTTGAGTACATTTGGGGGCAATGAAGCATTTCAAACTATATTTCATAAAAGGCTAACAGTGACCCATACTCAGATGATCAACTCTGCCTAATCAAGAGTAGTTTTGCAGAAGCAACAAATGCTCAGTCTCCCAACTTAAAAGCAAGAAGAAGACTGGAAAACAAGGAAAAAATGCTGACATTCAGCAATACTAAAATTAATTTAAAATTTCACTTTAAAGAAAAAAGTCCTTCTATTTTCACAACTGTTCAGGTTCACAAAACAGGAATTATCTGGAAAGAGGGTACATAAACTACCTAAGGATTCGTCTTTTTTAAAATGGGTGCTTTATAACTTAATGTGACCCTAAAAACAAACAAATAGGTCTTATTATCACAACCTTCAGTCCCAGATGTAAAACTAAGGGGTCGGTCATGACATTTATGATTTCTGAGGTACATACAGTATTTGAGAACTAGCACTTAAATTCACCTGAGATTAGTAAGAATCTTTACACACAAATGATATGGGCGGGAACAAAGTCTCACTACATGGCCCACTTTGAATCCCAGAACATTTTAAGCCACAACACGGGGACACCTTAACAGTTATGGCCCTAAGGAGGCGCTAGGAACATTCAGGAGTACAACACACTGCACATTCTAAAAGAAACAGTAAAGCAAAACAAACCAAAAACAAGCCAACATCGATGAACCCAACTCTGTAAGCATCTAAAATGTGAAGGCTTACCCTCACCATGAGTTAAAACTTGTAAGATGCATCTTATAGCAAGCATTTCTTACTGAGCGAGTTTGGTTTTTTCTAAGTTTTAACCCATCTGTAAAATTCCACTCCAAATCAGTAAGAACTGTTAATATGCAATGATAACAATAACAAAAAAGAAGTCGTGTCCTTGTGCTTGGCAGAATCAAAGTGTTCTCCACACTGTTAACGCTTCAATTTTTTAAAAAACAAACAACAAAAGCAAAAATGAAAACTGAACTCACTTTCCAGTGTCTTTAGCAAGATCACACCAATCTCTTCTAACTATATCTAATCCTTTCACCTCCTGTTTGGTGACGTAATTCCCATCCACTGTTGGCTCAACAACCAGAGCAGCGTACTTCTTTTTCTTCAGCAGTAGCAGGGACTTGAAAATGCCATCAATGTCTATTTCAAGTAGTTTATACAACTTATTCACTTCACTTTTCACCTGTGAAAATTTCAACCATTAATGCTAGCTTCTCAAACATCTAATAGGGAGAAGATGAACATGCTGCAAATTCCCAAGAGTTCATCTAAACAAAACTAGAAGTCACATAAGACTAGAAGGCATTCATTCAGGTTATATAGAACACGGTATTATGCTTGGTATGATGCAAGAACTTTGAAAAAGCACAGGGACAAAAACAGATAAAAAGATAAACAAAGAGACAATAATATAACTATATCACCCCACTCAACCAAAGGACAAAATTGGCAGTGTCAGCCCCAGGAAATTTATGAAGATTATGAAATACTCTGTTTCGAATCTAAAAACTAAATGCATAAGTACTTACCTTCAAACTACTGAATTAGAGATTAGATAGTCCAACAACTAGATACATGGCCAGTAAAACTTTGACTATTAAAATAACGTCTAAGATCTCCCTGTACCTCCCATAGCACCTTGACTTTAAGCAAATAACTACCTGCTGAACAAATAAATGAAACAGCCACCTGCTCTTTATTGATAGGGTCATGGCATAGACCATCACCTCTAGGGAAAATGCACAACTTTTCAAGGTCCAATGAGTACAATATGCCAAGCTTGCTCTTAAGTAAAGACTACAGTTCAAATTTCAAGCATTTTAGGGGGGGGAAAGGCAGGAAGCTGTTAGCTTGTAAGATGGTACCTTAGTTTTAGTTTATTGGGACAATATCTTAACATAGCAAGTGCTCAAAAAGCACTTGCTAATTGTGAACTGCAATTAGGAGGCTACAAATGATTACTTTTAAATGTCCCTTTGACTTTTCAAATATATTTTAAGTACTCCTATAAAAATTATAGATATATGTATATATGTTGGTAGGTACTTATCCATATCTATCACTGTATAAAATGCATCTCAATACTACTAGAGACATAATTCTCCTTAAGAATGACAATGTGATAGGTACTAATGTGGTCACATCTTAAACTTATTAAACTTAGACTGTTTTCAAAGGTATAACATATCCAACACTTAAGGAAAAACCAATTTCCTTTGAATTTTGCCCTCAAAACAAACAACTGGAGTAGAGGTTAAGAAGTATAACAGAGGATGAAGAATCGAAGGCACTAAGTTTATTATTATTTTCAGAAGGACACAGATGTACAGAAACTGGAATTTATGAAGTTCCATGTTAGAAACAGAATTCACAAAAGCAGGTTAAAACAGATAATTTTATAAAATTATCTCACCTTGTTTCCCAATTTAAACACTTCTTCCAGATTGGTGCTATTGGTGTTGATCATAATTGAATCTGTATCTCCATAAATAACTTCAAGATTCATCTAATGAAAAGCAAATATCATAAAAGTTAACAACAAAAACACTGTGACCATCACGCACCCAGTGAAACTCAAGATTTTCCATACTATAGAAACTACAGGTTCCGGATGATTTTTCAAGAGTTTACGTTTCTTCTTACCCATATTGTCACTGCACAATCAAAGACTAAGCCCCAATAAACCAGAAAGGCAAGCACTGCCACATTAAGAAAATCTCCCTAATTTTCTTATAAGAGAGTGGAGTGGCAGGGGAAGTATCTAGTTTCAAAAAGATAAGAGACTAGGAAAGGGGGGTCTACCACTGTCCCACATGTTTCGTGGTCATGGCAATTTATGAAGCAGAAACAAAATGGGTTTTTTCAATTCAGGGGCACAAATCCATATTAAATTCTTAACAGTTTCAAACAGTATTTAGTAGAATATGAAGTGTCAAAAAATCAATCATAACAAACAACACTAGAGCACGTACAGTATAAAGGCCTGGAAGTAAGCTCTAATTAGCACCGTTACTAATTTGCTAGAAACACTCACATATAGGCTTCAAGCAGCGGCTAGATCATATCAGTGTTAGTAAAAGAAAAAGGCTATAATGCATTAGGAGGGATTATAAATATAAACTAGGCATCCTAAGAAGTCATTTCCAGTCTGGGTTACAATTTTCCTTGAATACAAAAACGTCACCAGGTATGATATCTAAGAATCACTGTATGATGAAAATGCTCAGCATTACCTTCTGCACCATCTCTTTCGTATGCATCAAAATCTAAATGAAATAAAAAGTCAAGATTAATGCATTATATAATTACAAAAACCTAAATATATGCTGACAGAGATAGGTAACCCAATGATTTGTCATTCCCATATATTTTTAAAGCTCTTGATGGTTTTCTAACTACAACCCTCAAAACAACATCATCAACGTAATCTAAAAATCAGTTTGCCTCTACACTGACTCTTAGGCAGAGATACGTGAGCAGATTTGCTGTAAAGATCTATGTAAGATCTATGTAAGCAGATCTACATAAAGATCTATCTTTAATAAATATGAATAAAATACCCTGTTATAATATGGCATAAAGGCAAACTATTCTTGCTATTAATATTTAAATAGAACTACATGGCTAACAAAAAGCTTGACCAAGCATTTCAAATCCAGCAATTCTTACGGTATTCAGGATCTTAATTTTAAAAGTTAAAAAAAAATATGTAGATCTTTACTATATATCCCTGGAGCTAGTAGTACAGTGCCCAGTGCAAAGGTGGGGCTCAATAAACATTCAGTAAATAAAGACAAACAGATATAGTAGATAGTATCTGTAGATAGGTCTGTCCCCAGGCCTACGCAGCTGTAAGACTACAGACATACAGGTTATAATGTAGTTGTAAATAAAAACAGACATAAATTATCTTGGACTAGATCAGAAGTAAAACATATTTTACAAATGAAGGCCTCTTCAAAGGAGTAATACAACATCCTGAGCACTCAGTATATGTGTGTATGTGTAAAATATATGGGCAAGACGCTCTGCTATGAGCATCTCGTGCATTTCTTCATTTCATTCTCTAAGGGCCCCAAGACAGCCACTATTAATACCGTTATTTGTTAGATGCAAAAAACAAAGAGAAGAGAATTAATTTCTCCTAGTAAGTGACAGAGCAAAGATACGAACCCAGGCGCTCTGACTCCAGAGCGTGGGGCCTGAGTCACTGCACGCTATTCTTTCTAGACAAGCACCCATCTTTCAAAGCATCAATCTAAACCAGAAGTCACCCTTCCAATGACCCAGATAGAAGATTTACTTCATTTATATTTCTTTTCCCTACCTCCAAGAGTCTTTCTTGTCAACTAAGCTCAAACGTCATGGTGTTTCTGTCCTTCTTGTCCTTTATATTACAGATCCCTGTAAATCCTGGCCTTTGAGTGTCTTTTATATCTACCCCTCACGTTCCATTTCCATTGCCCGCCTCCTCTGTAGTACTGTCTCCCAATGTTGTGCATGAGTTCAGTGTCATATGTTCTTGGGAAAGGAAGACCTTCCCCTGCCCTGGGGGTGGTGAATACTGATCAGGCTAACCAATGGTTTCCATAGTGGCTGTACAGTGGAATCACCCGGGGATCTTTTAAAAAAATGCCAAGAGCTGGCCCCAGCAATTTTTTTTAAACAGCTCTCAAGATTATTCTTATGTTGCAGGCAGGGTTAAGGACCACTGGACTAAGATAATCATGGTAATCCCAATCTTTTTTTTAAGATTTTTTTTTGATGTGGACCATTTTTTTTAAGTCTTTACTGTATTTGTTACAATATTGCTTCTGTTTTATGTTCTGGCCTTTTGGCCGCAAGGCATGTGGGATCTTAGCTCCCCAACCAGGGATTGAATCTGCACCCTTGCACTGGAAGGCGGAGTCCCAACCACTGGACTGCCAGGGAAGTCCCTGGAAACAGTTTTTAGCTGACAGTTTGTCCCCTACTCAACTAGACCACAAGCTCCTGGAGGTCACAGCACATGTTTGCGCTTCACATCTAACAGGCACTCGAAAAACTGTTGGCTAGTTGACTGATAGGTCTCATAGTAATCCCAATCACTCTTCTACTAGACACTAAAATCCAGTTAACTCATAAAAAACATTCACTCTCTTCCACTTCATCTTCATTTATTAACATATAAATTACAGGGAAATGCACTGTGGGAGAATACCTGACAATTCCTTTGGGAAAAGGGCAATAATGAGATCAACCCAAGTCAAGTTAATCATAGTGAGGACAAAACTACTTATCATGAGTTCTCTTCACCCTCTGCCCCTTCCACCTTGCTAGGCTTGGCTTTCCTCATCACAACGGACAACCCCACAAGGGAAGCATTCCCTGCTAAGTACACCACCTCAGGAGCAATCTGTCAACCTTTGACTCCAATTCCATATATGCACTAACGGATTTCTTCTGCTCTCCTTTTGCACTGTGAACCAAACCTACTATATCATCCCTGAGTGCACCTCCAACATGAAGTGTCAACGTTCACCTTTCAGATCCACCACCCACCCTCATGCTGTCCTTCCACCAACTCACAACCATTTCCACACACAATTTGAGGGCTGCTACTAAAATGAGTTCCCCTTTGGTGGCAGAAACCTCTCAGTGGATGCTTTGCAAAAAATGATAGGAAACTAAGCAAACTATAAAGACTATACATACTGCAACTGCTTTTTTCACCTAATACTTTATTTTAGAGATTATTCCATACCCACACATAAAGAGCTGCCTTATGCTTTTTTAACGACTACATAGTATTCCATTGTACGACTCAAGCATGATTTAACTAGTGCTCTGTTAATGAACGTAGGTGGTTCCTGATCCTTACCTTCATAAACACACTTTAATAAATAATCCTTATATACATGTAATTTGCCAATCTGCCAGTAATTAGATAAACTCCTACAAGAGGGCTTATTGGATCAAAGGTTGTGTTTTTACATTTTTGATAAATATAGCCAAACAGGTCTCCAAAGAGGTTGTACCAATTTCTGACAATACTTTTAACCACCATCTTTCCTGTGGGTTACCAAACTCTTATTATTTAGCAGAGGCCCTGGTACATGGTAGCTATTAATGAATATCTGTAGAATGCTGAATGAGTAATCCAGAGGAGTAGGTGCTATTATAAACCCCATTTTACAGATGAGGAAAACTAGGCTCTACGATTTTGCCCAAAGTAACAGAGCTAATCAACAGCTTGACCTGGAAGCTGGACCTTATGTCTCATTTTCTTTTCACTGTGTCTCACTGCCTTGTTAAAAGGCCCATACCACATGAATGTTCTGGAAGCCAACAATCAAAAACTTATACATTACAGATATTTTCCCCATTAAGGAAATGCATTTAAAAAAAAAAAAGCCACAGGTATCCTGAAAGGTCTACTGGACACAAGGTACAGTGCTTACAAGATAACCGTTCATAAGTTCACTTCAAAGTGACAAGCCTAATATTAAAGCTACCCATTCTGACAGAAAATCACTTTCTAAGTGCCAGCAGCTAGAACACAGGGCTATAAAGGCTTGCTAAAGTCATTAATAAGGCAGCCTGCAGTTATCTCATTTCACAGCAACACCTGCATATTTATCTACTCATTACCAATTGGATGATGGAATTTTTTCAAGCACATTTCAAAAATCTGCCAACTTCAAGTGTAAAAAAATAAACTTTGTGGTTAATTTTTCCCTTAACAAAGTACAGCTGTTGAGAATAATTGTTCAAGATCTTACCCTGTAATGTCAACTGCAGCAGAACAAAGAGTATTTAATTAGCAAATCTATCCAGTAATTCAACACCTATTATATAAAATGCCTTCGTGATTTTATTCAGGATAATTTGCTAAGAGGGTTATTACTGACATTCAGATGGAATTTAAAATTCCTACGCAAGTCGAGTCATAATAGCAGTAATGATCTCCCCAATCAGGAGATTCGGTGTCACACAAGGCTCTTGCAATGCAGCAGCCGATTTCCTGACTTCTTAATTCCTGGGCTCAGCTCAGCGAGAGCCCTTCATGCCGGTATTTCAGTCAGCAATACATCTTTAATGGGACTCTATTAAAATAACTAGAACAAAAATGACTTTTTTTTTGGTTAAAAAGAATGACAGCACTGCCATCATATCAATCATTGCAGGCTTTGCAGAGCAGTGCCATTGGGGGAAAAGAGGAGGGGGAAACAGGAAAGGAGTGGGGCTGGGGGTGGGGAGAGCAGTCATTAAAATAACACGAAAAGGTGTTTTAGCCCCAGTCTGAGCCTCTGAAGACTGGGGAAGGATGGTGAGGACTAAAAAGGAAATGTGAAGTGTATTTCAAAAATTGCTTCCTAAAGAAAATAATGTGTTCAGGACCACACCCATGATGCGGTTTACTAAGCACGAAGCATGTTTGTCGCACCAGGATAAACAGCAGCAGCCACCTAAGACCAACCACGACTGAGGTGTGTGGTTACAGGTTCGCCTAACAAGGCCAGGGTCTTTATTTTTTGTTAGAACAGAATACTAGTGTTTTGCCATGCATGCATTCAAAGGTTATAAAATGATTTTAATGGTATTACAGACTAAAACAGTGCCTTTTTTTTTGGCTCTGTTGGGTCTTCGTTGCTGTGCGCGGGCTTTCTCTAGTTGCAGCGAGCGGGGGCTACTCTTTGTTGCGGTGCGCAGGCTTCTCATTGTGGTGTCTTCCCTTGTTGCAGAGCACGTGCTCTAGGCGCACAGGCTTCAGTAGCTGTGGCACGTGGGCTCAGTAGTTGTGGCTCGCGGGCTCTAGAGCAAAGGCTCAGTAGTTGTGGCTCACGGGCTTAGTTGCTCCGTGGCATGTGGGATCTTCCCAGACCAGGGATGGAACCTGTGTCCCCTGCATTGGCAGGCAAATTCTTAGCCACTGCACCACCAGGGAAGTCCCAAACAGTACTTATTAATATTAAATGAGAGAGAAAACACCAATTTCCCACAGTTAAAAAAAATAAAATTTCAAGCTCTTACTCCAAAAGCATACATCTATTATAGTAATATCTACTAACAAGAAACCCACTTTGATATCTGATGCAGAAACTAAACAAAATGGGAATCTTCTAAGATAAGAAAATGCTGGGTTAAGGTCAAATTCGAAACAAATAACGCACGAACAGAATGACAAGTGAAATCTCAAATGGCTTTAAGGATTCTTCTGTTACTGATGACATAAAATTAGAAATAAACTGGAAACTTTTTGTAATACATTAGCATAATAGGGGTAGCAACATGAATGGTTTTGAAGGATGGGGAAGAGAAAAGTAGAAGAAATATAAATATTATGATATTTGGTAATCCAACCATTATCTAAGCTTTCCCTATTCCCAGTTTCAGCAGTTTCCAAGCAGGACTCGGTGTTACTCAGTTCTCCTGCTTGGCAAACATCTTTTATTGCATCTTCATTATATTAGATTGCCTTTTCCCTATTTTCCTATTCTCTGTTATTCTTAGATATGTGTCTTCTCTCTAAGATGTTCAGGGAGCAAGGGCTATGGATTTAATAAGCACCCTACTTTCTGTATCCTCCATTCCCATGACACTGGGCTCTCTACTGCCTTTAAACCTTAGCTTTACGTTCTTTAAAACTGCGATACTACTACCACCTAGTTCCCAGAGCTAGGTGGTAATAAGAAGAACTGTATGCTGAAAACATGCTTTACAAAGATAAAACGTTATACAAATATGAGTTAAAAAAATTAAAAAGTCAGGGGTCTGAAATCTGAGTACTGGTTTAAAACTGCCAATTACTAGCTAAGTGATTTGCGAACAAGTTGGTTTCCCCCTCTAGGTCTTAGCATCCTCATTTATAAAATTAAGAGGTTGGGATTCCTCCCAGATCTAAAAATCTAGAATCCAAGCTTGACAAGTAGCAATATCTCTTCCTTATATATGGCTGCTTTGACTTTGTACCATATTCATTTCTTTAGTGTTATGAAAAGGAGGCACTAATATATCCAACAAAAATAACTATCATTATAAGACTATATTGCCATATTCTAGGTTGCTTCTGAAGGCCACTTGGTCGTAAAATAACTAGAAATACATAAGCTCTCACGAGTTGTCTGCATATAACTTTATGCACTTCATTTAAGTGGGTGGGCACATTTACAGTATATAAAACATCTGACACCTTGTCTTGAGATAACCCTGCTCCCCTGCTCCGGGAGAATACATGCACACCTACACACCTACACACACACACACACACCCACACACACACACCCACACACACACACACACACACACCAGTGTTTCTCGTCCTCAGAACTACTGACATTTAGGCTGGATAATTCTTTGTCATGGAAGGCTGGCCCTGGCCTCTACCCACTAGATGCCAGTAGCGTGCATGCACACGCATATGTGTGCACAGACACACACATACACTCTTCAGTTGTGACCAAAATTTTCTCCAGATATTGCCAAATGATTCCTGAGGAGCATAACTGCCCCTGGCTGAGAATCAGTGATATTATACTGATAACTCAACATTTTCTCTCTCCAGGCCCATATTCAACTGTCTGTCCCACAAGCATTTATTCTAAATCCCAACCATCTCCTCCAAACCTTCACCAGCTCCAAACATAATAAATGGCCCCTCCAACTAAAACATGAAGTTCCTTTATTTTACAAGGAACTTCACACCACAAGAAAAGCCTCTCTGGCCTCCCCAATCCAATGATACCAATGAGAATGTTAGTCCAATGTAGCCCCCAAATCATTCTGTGTAAATCACAGCATACAACTCTATTAGAAAAGGTAAGATTAAGAAACTATAAGCAGGGGCTTCCCTGGTGGCACAGTGGTTGAGAATCTGCATGCCAATGCAGAGGACACGGATTCGAGCCCTGGTCTGGGAAGATCCCACATGCCGCGGAGCAACTGGGCCCGTGAGCCACAACTACTGAGCCTGCGTGTCTGGAGCCTGTGCTCCGCAACAAGAGAGGCCGCGACAGTGGGAGGCCCGCGCACCGCGATGAAGAGTGGCCCCCACTTGCTGCAACTAGAGAAAGCCCTCGCACAGAAACGAAGACCCAACACAGCCAAAAATAAATAAATAAATAAATTTATTTAAAAAAAAAAAGAAACTATAAGCAAATTATAAGCAGAGATCATGTCTTTGCCATTAAACCTAACACAATGCCTGGCATGTGGCAGTAATTCAATGCATATTTATTTCTCAGGCTCTAGTAAAAGGAGGCAAACCCAAGTGGTCCAGCGTGAGAAGAAGAAAAGCAGCAAAGCCATGGATTGATAAATGCACCTCCACAACAACAGGACCCTAAAGCTGGTTACAGGAAGCAGCTATTAAACCCACACACAGCACACATTTAAATGCTAGCTCCTTCCATGCAAGAAATGAACAGTAAATCATTTTAATTCCACCTTCAAATACAATGCATGTTAAATAAACAAATATTCACTCAAGAGAAATTAATTTCTACCCCAGTGATAAAGGCCCGTTAATTATAAACTTGACTGAAACAGTGTACCTCTCCCATACAACTCGTTTCCAGATAAACTGATTTTGTTTTAAATCCTTAATTTACAACATAACCTTGTGATAGCTCATGTGTAAGGAATATAAAACACGTTAACTAAACAAAGCTTTCTGAAAGGTTTCCCCTCCCCAACAGACACATTTAATGATATTTACGAGTATCTTTCAATTACTGCCGTAAAATCTGACAGGGCCCTAATTTTGATCTAAAAAATTAAAAAACCGCAAACTACGGAGCTGGATATGTGAAATGAAAACTGAACTTCTCCCTTGTCTTCTAATTGCTTGCCCCAAAATATTTACTCATCTTGTGGATTTTTAAAAATCCACTTTACATTTTGACTTTTAAAAAACTGTTTTCACCTTCAAAGAAACCTTCCTTTCACAACATTCTTATGCTCTATTCCTCCTCCACTCCAACTTCCAGCCTAGAAACTCACGTCTTATATGTTTCACTTGCATATATGTGCACCATTGCCATACGTGGGATTATACCTGACACAGGAGACTGGAGAGCTTGTAGAGCTGGTTTTAAAGCAAACTTGAGCCAAATCTACTCACAGACACAAGAGTTCAAGTACGAGCCTACATTCTTAAATATTAAATTCTCAGGGGGAGAAAAAAAATCCCTCAGACAACAAGATTGAAACTAGAGCAGGAGATGTTAACCTAAGGTCAAGAAATCTGAAAATCCCCGAAACTGTAAGGAGAAATTTGAATGTGTGCCTATATGCATTTTTCTAGGAAAAGGGTCCATGTGTTTCATCAATTTTGAAATTTTGATTCACTTAAGTATAAGTATCACTGAAGATGTTCCAATTAGCCATAAAAATAGAGCTTTCCGATTTCCTGGAATTCACACAATGTCCATGAGACTAGAAAAACCCCACCCACAGGTCTTGCCTCTTGCTTTGGAGCTGGGTATTTTTGGCCCCTTCAATGTATTTCCCTCACAGAAAAACACAGACATGTCAAAAGGCACCAAGATTTGATTCCCTGATTGACTCCTCACATAACTCATCTGGGGGGCTTATGAAGACACGGCCAAACTATGTCCGCCCTGTAGCGAACATCGGCACTCAGGCAAGTTTCGCACAACCTGATGAAAACTGACTCCAAGTGTCTTACTTCAGTAATCACTTAGACGGAATGAATTTTACATTAGTGGGATCAAGCATGCACCAAGCCTCAGTGGAAATGAAAAGGGCTTATAGTAATAGGATTTATAAATCCACCCATTAGGTTAATGGCTAAATGATTTACATGTAACTTTCTCCCCCACCCCGCCCTCCCTCACCCTTTAACTCAGTAAAAACTATGCTTGGCATTTTCCACTGCAGTGCCATACACAAACGAAATAGCCTTTCTATTTTGGGACATTCTAATTTCTAATAATGGCTTGGGTAGCCACCATTAACTCTTTCAAAGCACAAATAATTGACTAATAAAATTAAGTATTCTATAAGGCCTGAAAGTGCTTAATTGATCATAATTGTCTATTTGAGAAGAAGGCGTCAGGCTGGCTATGCTCAGATAATGAAGTTGGGCAATTCTAAAGCACTGCAATCAAGATAATACTTATGGCTAAAAAGGACATTAGCATTTTCCAGAATCTGCAACATTTTCTTTATAACTGAGGTCATGAGAAAATGTGACGTTAGCCTCACTCACGTTAGGTCTCACTCTGAGCTCCTGGCCCCCACAAATATCAGATTTCACAGGATGCCACTCATCATTACTAAGCACCTGGCCTGAAGCTCAGCCGTGGAAGAGGACCTAGCTGGCGGTCCGGAGGACAACCTCAAGCTGCAGTGACCAAGGCGCTGCTGTCACCATTTTGATGGAAGCATTGTTGATTTCCAGAAAGCTCAAGATTAGTGTGACAAGATAGTCATGGGGCTGTCCTTCATTATTTTCTGCCTCCAGGGAGGTCAGAGGAGGGAGAGCCTTTTAAGCTCAGTACCTGGGGGGGACGGGGGGGTGGGGGGTGGGGGGAAGGGACGACTCCCTCCCTCAGTCCCAAGGCTAAACACAAAATTCTGTTCTATAATGACCATACTTTCTACATGCCCTCCCACAGCAACTCTATTTCTTATAAAATGGTGTCCCGGGCTTCCCTGGTGGCGCAGTGGTTGAGAGTCCGCCTGCCGATGCAGGGGACACGGGTTCGTGCCCCGGTCCAGGAAGATTCCACATGCCGCAGAGCAGCTGGGCCCGTGAGCCATGGCCGCTGAGCCTGCGCGTCCGGAGCCTGTGCTCCGCGGTGGGAGAGGCCACAGCAGTGAGAGGCCCGCGTATGGGAAAAAAAAAAAAAAATGGTGTCCCGTACCCACCCTCTTTTTATTAGAAGTTCAGAAAACAGATTCTAGGAGCTAGCTATGATTAAAATATGGAGGGCTCCCACTACAAAGAAAAATCTTTCAGAAAGATGGTCTCGTTCTGGGGAAATGTGATTGTGTCCACCTGTCCAGAGATACATGCATTGCACACATACTCAGGCATGCCTCCAGAATGTCTCTCTACATTTAAGGACCAATCAAATAATGTGTTCCCATTTATCACACTTTTTCTCCTGTCCCATCATCCTCTATGCTTTCTTTGGGAAGAATTCAGAAAATTTTGAAAGAAAGATAAATACCAAGTTGAGAAAAGTCATTTAGGATGGAGATGCAGAATATGGAGAGGACAAAATATCAACATATAAGCTATAAAAGATGTGGCTAATCACTGCTATGAAAAAAAAAATCCCCTTTACTTCTGAACTTCATTTGCATTTCTACTCTCTAATCTGGCCAAGGCTCAAGAATCTGATATGAATTCTAGGAAGCTCTGTTATTTTCTTTTTGTTTAGAACCTCAAAAAAGAAGTTATCATTCACTCATCAACAAGTATTTCCTGAGTTGTTCTTATGTGCTAGGTAAAAGGAACACAAAGGTGAGTGATTCAGACATGATTCCTTCCCTCTAGAGCATGTAATATCTAGTGGAGAGAACCAAATAGGCAACTGAAAAAAAAATATGCATACATAATAGGGGCCTCTGGGGTGGGAGTTAGAGAAAATTCCTGAAAGCAGATTGTCAATAAGGGGAAGGTGAGCTATACGGAATAACAGGATAAGGGGGACAGGGGAAGAGTGTGAAGATCCAAAGGACAGAGGGGAAACTCAATGGTGATTGAAGAAAATTAAGCTTTCAAAAAATTTTTTTTAAGTTTTTGTTTGTTTTTTGCCACAAGAAGAAAATAAAAAGTATGGCTGAGGCTAGAATGCTTGGGAAAGTTCGGAGAGGGCAGGAAAGAGGCCCAACTGTGAAGGACCTCATAAGCCACGGTAAGGACTTTTAAGGAGGGACAGAATCAGATTGATAGTTTAAAGAGGTCTCTCTGGCTATAAAACTTGTGGAGAATACATGTGGAGGAGTGGGGGCAGGGGCAGCATCCAGGAAGAAGTAATGAGGCTTGAATAACATAATAGTCATTGCACTGGAGAGAGAGAGAGAGTCATGGGTATTTAGGAAGTGGAATCTACAAAAGCGGGCAACTGGCTGGATTTGGGGCACGAGGAAGAGACAGGAGTCAAGGATGATACCCACATTCCTGGTTTAACGACTGGGGAGGCAGCTACTCGTTGAGATAGGAAATCCGGGAAGGGGAGCAGAGGCAGAGCGTTTTGTAGCTGATGAATATGCTATGCCTGTGGACAACTCAGTGGAGACCACAGGGAGGCAGGTGGAAGCAAGGATGCTCAATAGAGGGGATGTGGCAAGTTTCAGATGCAAGAAATCCAATGCTCAACAGAGATGCAATATATGAATAAATCAAAGCAATGGCAGCGGGCAGACAATAACAGAGCCCATCAAAACAGACGGCACAGTTCATGATGGGGAAGCAGGAGAAAACCGAGACGAGGCAAGCTGGCACCCCAACCACAGTAATGGTGCTCCGTGGGTCTCCTGATCCCTCATTCCTCCTCCAGCACCTTCCTTTCCCTCCCATCTATCAAATCTCCGTTCTTTCTGTCACAATTGGCAGGTGTCACACAAACCAGTGGCCACTGGCAAATCTGACGCAGGCTGCCACAGTCAGACAGCGAGGCACCACACGCTGACCTTTAACGAGAACGATCCCAACAGGTGGCTAGCGCCTAACACAAATAATTGTATTAAGCCTCTGAACAAGGTCAAAAGGGGGGAGCACCTTGCCTTTTCATGAGCAACCAAAGCAGCTACCAGCCGCGGCTCAAGAAACAGCAAGCAAAACCTCTGCGGAGGCTCCCCTCCTTGAGGCGGCGATGGGCTCAACAGGAAGACGGAACAGCAATCAATTCACTTCACAAGGGAAGAGCCTCCCATTGCTCAAACATAACCATCCTTTTCCTGCCTCTCTTCTGCATTTGGGAGCGGGGAGGGCTCCTCCCTTATGTCAAGATTGACGCCATTTGTTAGCAGTTCCGGTTCATAGTCAGCCAAGAAGAGAAAAGGAGTGATGGGGGAAGGGTTCCCCTGTTTCCAAATAATATTCTCCACACCCTTTGAGAGAAACTAAGTCCTAAGTGATTAATTCAATTGCCTTTGTCACTGATTTGATAACATCAAATATCTCAGAGTTCTCATGGACCTCTGACCTCAAAGCTAGCCACTGTTTTGACAGAACAGACAGCTGTAGCTCGGGGGTGGGAGGAGCCTGCGGAACCTCCTGAAAGAAGAGCACCTCATCAAGGCCCAGAAATTCCACTGTGTGGGAAGAAGCCAGGAGCCTGCGACCTGCTGTAGGACCCCATGTGCCGAGCTACAGCCTTTCTCCCTGACCTTTACATACAAAAAAACAAAACCAAAAACCTTTCTTTCCCCTGGCAACAACCTCCTCTCCTCCCACCCTCTTAAACCTTGTGACTGCAGATGGCATGGCTAGGATGAGCCACAAACCACTGGCATGTCGGTCCCCAGATAAAAGAATCCAAGCAGTAGATCAGATTGCTGTCAGCTGCCAACGAGCCAGCACTTCAGCTGCTTCACATTCTTTATTTTTAAATGGCAGGATGGTCTCAAGGGCATGGTGGCCTGTCACACAAGAAGAGAATACAGATTTTAAAAGACAAAACCAAAACCCTTGAGGGTGCGCAGACTCACCCAAGATTGAGAACTGAACAAGCACTTTAGAAAAGGGCATACAGCAGCCTTTTACAAACCAGTTCTGAGTGTGTTTCTCTTAGTGACTTGGTGGGAGAAAGCTGACTACAGGACAACAACAATAAAAAAATCTAACTACAGACCAGTTCTTACTCAATGGGACTAACAGATTAACTCTCCCGCTACTAATTTGGAAAATACTTATGTTCAGAACTCTGAATCCAGAGCATTAAAATATTGGCATGTGCCAACCAATAACAAAGTTACCTACTCAGTCAGCGCCCAAAACCAAAAGAGCTAAAATTAAATATAAACCAATAAAATGTAAAGAGGATGGTTAGGGAGAACTTACCTATGCAGAATACAAAATGTGTTTTCTTTTTTCCCTATACAACCACCATCACCACCAGATCATTCTTAACTAATTCTTAGAAGCTGAAGACCAACTTGGATTTTGATGTATAAACTGCTTTTGACGATATTCCGTTTTAAACAGATAAACACTTTAAAAAAAAATGCAAGCCAAAGACACCCTTTTGAGAAACTAAGAAAACAGATGTGGAAGCCATTTGTTTAGATGAAGAGGAATTTTCGCTTTTATAGGAATACAATGATTCATGAAGAGGAAAAAAGTCTGTCATCAAGTTTACTTCAATAGATACTGTTGGGTTGGAGGGAGCTTTCTAAATATGGCATTGCTTTTCTTCACATCTCATCTCTCCTGAAATATCTCAAACTACCACTAACAAACATTACTTTTATTGTCTTTGTTCTTTTAAATTTTCTGCTTAGTTAATATATCGTGCAGGAGAAAAAAACCACAACGCTGGTACTACAGCATTACATACTTGCTTTTCGTGCTTAGAGAGCTGAACAAAATACCTTCTGCTTTAGGGATTCATCGAAAACAAGCTAGCTTGAGATAAAGCATTAGGAATACAAGAACCCTCGACAAGAAGTTCGGAAAGAACAGCTCTCCTTAACCCCAAAGGAGATGAAATTAAAGACTAGTGAAGTCTTTCTAAGAACTTCTGGCAAAGAGGAAAATCTCCTTTCTTGATGTGTCTGTTCGATGGAGATGTCAAGACGAACTAAAACAGGAAGAAGAAAAAGGGCATTGCGTTCAACCTGGGCAAATGCATAAGAAAATTCTCTCCTTCCATCCTGTGCGCCACGCCCATCTGCTTCCATCCTCCCTTCCTTGTCCATCGCCAGTTCCCCTCTCTGTGGGTCTACAGGCCGCTCTCCATGTTAAGAGGCACAAGGTCTGCAAGGGGTGAGGTACTTACCTTCCACATTCCTCTGCCTCAACAAAAAGATGGGGCAAAAACAGCCAACGATCCTCAGGGTTTTTTTGTTTGATAAACAAACAACCCCCCCCACAATTCCCTACCCCTTAAGATTCTGCTATGATCTCAATAAATAACCACAGGGAAAAGAAATCTCTTTTCTGCAATATCTCCATCTGCCAATATTTTGCCACATTACTTTCTATAATTTATATTTCAAAAACAGATGTTTGAACCCATCCCAAATATAACAACATAATTTTAAAATTTTTATTTATTTATTATTTTTGGCTGCGTTGGGTCTTCGTTGCTGTGCGCGGGCTTTCTCTAGTTGCGGCGAGCAGGGGCTACTCTTCGTTGTGGTGCGTGGGCTTCTCAGTGCAGTGGCTTCTCTTGTGGCGGAGCAAGGGCTCTAGGCATGTGGGCTTCAGTAGTTTGTAGCACGTGGGCTCAGTAGTTGTGGCTCATGGGCTCTAGAGTGCAGGCTCAGTAGTTGTGGCTTGCAGGCTCTAGAGGGCAGGCTCAGTAGTTGTGGCGCATGGGCTTAGATGCTCCACGGCATGTGGGATCTTCCTGGACCAGGGCTCGAACCTGTGTCCCCTGCATTGGCAGGTGGGTTCTTAACCACGGAACCACCAGGGAAGTCCCTAACAATGTAATTCTGAAGATGCATTTTCAACTGCACAAACTTCCTCTATGAGCTATGGCTCAGTCTGTGAACCTCCTTCATGGTCTATAAAATTCTGTATTGGTGTATATGTGAACATTTTTCTGGATAAAGAATCCACAGCTGTCACCCAATTCTCAAATGGGTCACAGCCCCAAAAAGATTAGCCTCCCTTCCAAACTTGGACAGATGTTATGCTTATGTTGAATCAGTCTTAAAACTATAGTAAAGAGTTGCCTGGTATATTTCATACCCATGGCTGTGCTCGATTTACCCAAGAGACTGCCAGAGAGGAGTGACTCATTTTGCTGGCTCCAATGCCACTTGTAAACCCTTTATTAAGCATCCTAAAAATTAGTGTCAACCATCAGTCATAGGTGAAGGGAAAAAAAACAAATGAGTCTTAACAAATCCATGACCACTATGATTATAATTACAGAGATAGCGTATGGTTTTGATTAGGAAATTCCAAAGGTTGGTTAGTTCACTGGCTGTCTGTAAGGAATCTTACCCATCATTAACTTCTTTTTTTAATTAATTAATTTATTTATCATTTTTGGCTGTGTTATGTCTTTGTTGCTGCGCGCGGGCTTTCTCTAGTTGCGGTGAGCGGGACCTACTCTTTATTGCGGTGCATGGGCTTCTCACTGCGGTGGCTTTCTTGTTGCAGAACACAGGCTCTAGGCGCGTGGGCTTCCATAGTTGTGGCTTGCGGGCTCTAGAGCGCAGGCTCAGTAGTTGTGGCACATGGGCTTAGGTGCTCCGCAGCATGTGGGATCTTCCCGGACAAGGCAAACCCGTATCCCCTGCACTGGCAGGCGGATTCTTAACCACTGTGCCACCAGGGAAGCCGAAAGCTGATTTTTTAAAAATCTGCAAGATTCGCTATTAAGTTGGATGGCAGACATTCTTTTAACGATGCTGACGAGGCTGGCTGGTGGACATTTCAGATCTACCTGGCCCTGCCTACTATCGGGCCACAGCAGCATGACTCTTCCTCCAGCAAAGAGAGAGTACTCCTGCTCTCCTGTTACCTCCAGCTCCCATTCCAGTATTTTGAATTCCTCCTCTATTTCTTAATTCTACAGTCAACCCTCTTGAACACAAGAGGCCTTCTAATGTCATGTGTCACTCAGAAGACTGAACACTTCATGGTCGAGGTTTCCTAAATATATCCTTGCCTATCTCACTCCACCACTTCTCTTTGCCATCTTAGGAGTAACCCTCCATAAATCCACTAATTCAACAAGCATTTACAATGGGCTGAGCACGGAGGGAAGTATAAAAGGAGTTTCACTGCTCTTAAGGAACTTAAAAGACAAATGTGGTCACCTCCAAGTAAGCAGCTTTCCCTTTTCTGACAATGAAAGGAACAGATCTCAAGAGCTGTCATGCAGGAATATAAAAACAGGATGACTGAGGCAATCGCACCAAGTCCCACACCAATGGACTGATCTATTAAAATCTTCTCTTTGGAGGCCTACCTAAATCTTCAGCTGGATCCAACTGAGAAGGAGAGAAGGAGCTCAGGGTCCATGCAGGGCATGACATTAAAAGGGAGGGAAGGCAGTGCTGATAAAAGAGGAATGGGACAAATGGTTTCTGACAACATCATTTAAATATCCTTGTCCCTACCTACTGCATCTTAAAGAAAAGGAAACCATGAGATACAAGGGTCCAGGTCAGGGACAGACATAAAGTCTGGAAACCTGAGATCCAATGAGCTTGAGTGGCATACCCAATATGGCCTCTACGGCCTAGCTTTCTCATTTCTTTGCAGTCCAGAGTATCTTTCCTTTCACATCAAGAATCTCACCTCCTCCCCTTCCAGCATCTTTCATCTGTCCCTTCCTACTCGTGTCTTTCTTTCTAACCATTTCTCCTCAATTAAGGGTTACTCATTCACTTGACAAATAGGTATTGACAGTCTGTATTGCTCAAAACATGGTGCTTACCTCTCCTAAGGTACCTAAAATGCAGTCCATGCCCTTGAGGAGCTTACCATCTACACCCCAGTTATTCACAGTGGTCTCATTTCTTCTTTATCTTTTAGGGCTTGACTCCCCACCCCACCCCCAAACCTCATGTTCAATGTGTACAACCTATGCTGACTTGTAGCTTCATTCTCAGAATGCAACTCGAATTGTTCTTTCAAAGCTCAGTAATCTCTTCTCACCAAAAGTCATGATCATTGCTTCGGTTAGAGTCTTCAACAATCATCTGGGCAGCTACCCTGATGGAATGGAAAAGCACTTCACTGTGTTCAGTTCATCATGACTACCCTCCACCAGATACTAATGACAAAGCCCACACACGAACACGCCTCCAGACATTGTCAAATGTCTCACAGTGGCCAAAATCTCTCCCAGGTGAGAATCACTAACCTGTATCAATGGCTCCGTGTGCACACGCTTGAGAAGTGACGGATGTGTCATGAAGCGTACCGATTCCTGACATACGCCTATTGTCAGAGACTATTTAGCGCACAGGATTACGTTATCCAAGAGGGATTTCTCATATTTAGGCAAACTTAACAAAGTCTCCAAATATACCAGGTATCTTGCCTTTGTTCATCCAGTTCCACGCTCCACCCTGCTCTGTGGGAGGGAAGGCTGACCTAACAGACTACATCAACGAGCTCCCTCATCCCAATTCCAGTGGAGTTTGGCTAATGGCGAACACTGCTTGGATCAGGAGGGAAATGAGCACAGGCTACGCCTCTGGCTTTCTCCCGGAGGGGTCAATGTCAGGGCTGGCGGAATCCATCCACTTGCGATCAGAAGACCCTCCTCACCCAACTCTCTCTTTGGGGGTTAGGCATCTGTTCCTCCTCTCACTCCTTTTCACCTCAGAGTGTAACATCCCTGCCATTACTAGCCCTGAAGTTCACACAACTGCCTTGTGATTTTACTATATACGCCGCCCACATTTTGGTAAATAATCCCTTTATCAAATCCTCCTATTAATCCCAGTGTCATCTCTTTCCTGCTGGGGCCCTGCTGACTGATACACCAAATACATTTTTAAATTTATCTGAAATGTTAAAAGCAAGCAGTTTTAAAATGTTCCACTCGAAGCTCCATTCTCCTGAAAAGAGGCTCAAAAAAAGCATCACGTCTTGAAAATCTCTAGGCTTTGAAGATGTGTAAAGAAGATTACTGTGAACTTTCTTTATTAAAGAGCAAGCCTGTGATATATCTCTTCTACTGTAACATATTAATTAAAATGCTCAAATTTATATTTCCTTTAGCCCTACCTTACCCCAAAGAGAAAGAAAAATAGTAGAACATTACCTCCACCTTATGGTCTTGACAATTCGGTCAATTATTATATGTTAACTTACATCGTTATTTTTCCATGTACATATTTTACGTCTCTAATTACTCTGTATATTAATGTTAAGGACCAGGACTCTATCTTACATTTGTTTTCCTCACACTTCTTCATTCATGCCTTGCATTAGTTCCTTTAAGAAAGAATATATTCGATAAATATTTGTTGACAGTTGGAAACAGCATCAACAGAAACAGAACAGAAGGAAGCAGGAAAACTAGCCCCAAGAGGTGTACTCACTACTTTAGTATTTTCTTATTTGCCTTATCAAGAGATCTTGCCACCAGAAGAAAAATAAAACCTTCACTGTAAGGTGAATGTAAAATTTTAGGAAAACAGCTGTATACCCATCAAGATTATTTTCCACAAGTAGCCAACATGAAATAGAATTTACAACAGAGACAGGAAGAAGGGTAGGTGGAGTTAGAATAGAAGGAAATGAAGAGGCTCAACAAGAATTAATTACTGGTAATTACACATGCTACAGCCTCTCTTCTTTCTCCACCCTCGAGCTAATCAACAGTGGGAACAGATGTGATCTGTGGTATTGGGGAGGGGGGTGCCTAACAGCTGTTTGGAGAACATGCCATTAAAAAGCAGCCTTGTCCACAGAAACCCAACAGTTTCACTATTTGAAAGAAAAGAGGTAATGAATAATGACCACAGTCTTACTATGAACTTCAGCTCATTCAGGCCAATGATGAAGTTTTTCTCCTGATTTCTTTTTTTCTTTTTACAGCTTTATTGGAGTATAATTGCTTTACAATGGTGTGTTAGTTTCTGCTTTATAACAACGTGAATCAGTTATACATATATCTCCTGATTTCTGATGAACAATGGCAGTGGCTCTAGTATTTAGTGTTACAAGAGTGCCTCAAGAGTTTAATCTATTTTACATATCTCATCCAAGTACTCACAAAACCAGTACAAACATCCAACTACCCCTTAATGAGTAAGTAGTCAATAAATCTTAACTATGATAACAATGATTACAAGAAAAACTCACTAAGTTCCCACCACAGGGAATACCAAATCAGGGTAAAATAATCACAGATTTGCTAGACTATCTTTCTGGATGTTCTTCCCTGGGATAAGAACTCTAAACAACACGAAAATCAGAACATTCCAATTTACTTCTTTAAAAATTTAAAGAATACAGCATACTATCAATGCATAGAATCTTTCCTAAAAAATAAAAACACAGGCTAAAGCCCAGGAATCAATTTAAAAACAATATAACAACCAAGGCTTTATCAGGAATGCACTTACTCACAGAACAAAAGTTTCAACCTCTTTCCAGTAAGGAGCGGTTTTTGCTTCTTCCAATGTCTGATGACTGCCAGCTGAGAAGGGCTGGGAGGGAGGGTCAATGGCATTCCCACCCGATCTGGGACACCCCCGGGGCCCAAGGAATGAAGATAGGTGGCACAGTCTGGTGTCAGGAGTCACCAGGTGACTACCATCTAGGATCTGAAACTCTCGTGCTGGAATGGCCGAGAAGCTTTTAGACTTTGGAACCAATTAGGTTCCAAAAGGCTGTAAATACCTCTATTTCATCACAAATCCAAAGTTGTATTCAATAAATGACTGATTATGCCACTGACTGATAGCAAACACACTGACCGCTTTTGTTGAAACATGCAACTGTGTTGAAAGCTTTGAAAGTTCTTAAGTAGCTTAACACTTGCAAGTTCTTCTTAGGTTAAATGTTATTTATATATACGTGGTTGTAGCGTACATATACACATAGCGTGTTTGAGAGCGCACATAATCATACACACTTGCAGGATACTACACTAATTACCCATATCTGATCTTATTAAACTGAGCTTGCATATTCTCAACTTTACTTCTGTGTATTTTGGGGGTAACTTCCAAAATTTCATTTAGTCACAGTAGTACATGCAAATTGCACTAAGATTCAATCTTGTTGGGGATAATTAGAGAAAGATGGAGCTGGGCTTGGGAAGAGGAAAGAAAGGTAAGAGCCGATGGCAGAATAAGAATAAAGATTTTAAGAATGAAACCATAGGAAAAATAAAGAAGGTGAGTGCAAAACACACTTGGGACTCCAAACTACACACTGAAGGCATCTAAGAGACAGCAGTGAGTGGGGGTGGGGAGCCCTGGGAGGCGACCATTTCGGAGTTTGAAAATCAGAAAGGCAATGAACAGCTAGGCTGAAGACCAGCCACGGGGAAGGAGGGGAAATGCCTCGAAGTATGCTTATTACCTCCAACAAAGCAAATTTTCTATTAAACAAGGGATCATGAATGAAAATGAATACACAGTACCCCTTATTACTAAATAAGAATATAAATTAAAGGTCATTTGTACTACATTTGGAAGATTTATTTAACTGAATATAAACACTGTTTATTCCTAAGAGCTCTCAACTTCAGACCCCCTGTGACTACAGTTTCCATGAGGTCTAAAGTTCTCTAACTTAAATTCTAAATCCATGAGTTTTCAGAAACCTCTTCCTCCTGGCGAGAAAACGACTATACCCTTCCATCTGCAACTCAGAGGATGAAGCTATTCTTTTTGGTGTGCTCTGCAAACCCACCTTTTGATCCCTAGAAATAATTTTAATTATCTGCAAAAGAGCACATAAGAAAGTTTAAATTAATCCTTCATCCTAAATTATGTTGCTTTTCTGCATCAGCAAAGACATATTACCATGCAAAATAATGAGCCTTTTTTTTTTTTATTTTGGTCTGATAGAGAATATATTTGGGAGAGAAATGGGAGTTTCTGGCAAAAAATAAAGGCTTCATTACTTCAGCTTTAAATGTAAATTAGGCACTCAGCAGCATGCAAGTTAGGACAATTTTCCTTACACAAGATAAGACAAATTATATTTTATTCCTTAGTTCTTAACAAGAGTCATTTCCTTAGACATACCTAACCCTTAAACAAAGGCTGTTCTTTGTCACACTAGGGAAATGTTTTTATTACTGATGTTCTTTAATTATGAATAAAAATTTCTCTTCTATACTCATGCTCATAACAAGCTGCTACTTTAGGCAAAGAATATCTAAAATGAATATAGAAATAAAAGGGGGAGTATTTGCTTTCTATGTAAATGTTACACTTATCACCCCAACTAGTGGAAAGGCCTTTTTCAAAAAACACAGCTGTCCTTTGAGTCTCTTAACAGTCTGATTTTGCAAGAAAGCGATGGCCTTTAAAAGTGAAAACAGCATTAAACATACATCTGATTGCACATAATCACACTAACATAACAACTACCAGTGTTTCGTGGGGCTTTGCTCGTTTTTAAAAGGTGATCACTTCTTTCATATGCATACAACTTTCTCAATCTATCTGGAACTCAGTGTGTCCAATGTCTCTGTTCTGCAAAGCCCTTGAATAAGACCTATCCAATCTCGTCCTCCACCATGGTACAGTGCTGGTGCCATGGAGGAAGCATGGCCTATTTACCTAGAGGCTTCTCCTTACATTCAGCCACTTGGGAGACCACTGTTACACAAACAAGGATCAAAGACGTTTGTGAGTGTTCTGTCCTAGTTAATCTGAATACATGATAGGATACTGCATCTTTAGCCTGAAGTTGCCTGAATCATTGATGGCAAAAATATAGTCTTTGGGTGTTAAGTCTGAATTTTTCCTTTAGTTCCGCACAACCTGAATATATAAGTAGCAAGAAGAAAAGGTAAATGGGATATGCTCAACATCTTACTGAATTAACTTGTAACACTTAAGGTCCTAACATGTGATATCAAATTTTTAATATCAGCTTTACACTTGAGAGATTCTCCAATTGTCAAATATCTTTTCAAGCTAAACTCTCTGATTAGTATTTAATCTGATGAGAGTACAATTGACCTAAATTTTTGCATCATGGAATCTCAACTATGTGAATCATCTTAAGATTATTGTTAGTCAGTTACTTTTCCTTATTAGATGGCCGTGCACTTTCTAAGTACTGCAGCATCATGTTTCCGCATCAATTTTTCTGTTGACTTCACCAAATATCCACAGAAGGGAAGAGAAACTGGACATTTTTATCATTACAGAGTTTCTACTTGGATTCCCATTCCTGCTTACCTGTAAGACCTGTTACTTAAGGAGTGCTAAGAAAATAAAAAGTTCGTGTGTGTGTGTGTGTGTGTGTGTGTGTGTGTGTGTGTGTGTATATATATATATATATATTTTTTTTTTTTTTTTTTTTTTTTTTTTGCGGTACGCAGGCCTCTCACTGTTGTGGCCTCTCCCATTGCGGAGCACAGGCTCCAGATGCGCAGGCTCAGCGGCCATGGCTCACGGGCCCAGCCGCTCCGCGGCATGTGGGATCCTCCCGGACCGGGGCATAAACCTGTGTCCCCAGCATCGGCAGGCAGACTCTCAACCACTGGCCACCAGGGAAGCCCTCATGTATATTTTTAAAAAGCATACTGCCAGATAAAATTATAAACAATGGCAGAATTATCTGATACTCACCTAGAACAGCAATGTCCAACAGTACTTCCTGCACTGATGGAAATGTCCTCTATCTATAGTGTCTGATATGATAGTCACTAGCCACATGCGACTACTGAGCATTTGAAATGTAGCTGGTGTGACTAAGGAACTGAAATGTTCATTTTATTTCATTATAATTAGTTAAAATTTAGATTTAAATAGCGATCTGTGGCTAATGGCTACCATACTAGACAGTACAGATCTAGAACACTTGATATCTACAGAAGTAATGTATGCAAAGAAAGCTGTTATTAATTGGAATGTATTTTAAGAATGAATGGTGTGACACTATTAGGTATAAAATAAGCTACAAGGATATACTGTACAACACAGAGAACACAGCAAATATTTTATAATAACTGTAAAAAGAAGATAACCTTTAAAAATTGTGAATCAGGGCTTCCCTGATGGCACAGTGGTTGAGAGTCTGCCTGCCGATGCAGGGGACACGGGTTCGTGCCCTGGTCTGGGAAGATCCCACATGCCGTGGAGCGGCTGGGCCCGTGAGCCATGGCCGCTGAGCCTGTGCGTCTGGAGCCTGTGCTCTGCAACGGGAGAGGCCACAACAGTGAGAGGCCCACGTACCGCAAAAAAAAAATTGTGAATCATTATATTGTACCCTTGTAACTTATATAATATTGTATACCAAGTATACTTCAACAAAAAAAAATTTAAACACACACACACGCAAAGAATGAATGGTACGGAGACTGAAAAAAGAAAGTAGCCTTGTATTTTTATTCAACTAGAAAATCAGTAAGAGGATTTAGAGGGCAGTCACCGTCTAAGAGAGTCAGACACTGATTCTTAGTTTTGCTTTTCACCTCAAACGATCAACTTGGTGTTAAAATTCCTTAGAGGTATAGTCTAAAATTTCACAAAACTAAATTTGTCTGTAAAAGAAGGCACCATGGTAATTCAAAGGGAACAAATACATTTTTCCCATCTTTCAGGCCAAAACTTTATAGTAAGAAACAGTGTAGGTTATGATTGACTAGAAAGCAGAAATGGTTATCAACATACCTATACGCTATATATTCCACTTGTGAAATTCAAATTAAAAAATTTAGGTGAAAGGGCTCTGCAAAAAACTACAAAGCACTACACACATATATTATTATTGCTGCTACCACTACTGTTGCTGTTGTTGATGCTAATGGTTCTTGCCTTCAAGGAACTTACAAACTGTACCTGTCAAGGCCTTCCTTGCTGGCTGCCCATAGATTCTGGTGGATGTATGGACAGTGATATCACTTCATTTCTGTCAGTGAAAACATGAGAACTGATGTGGAGAAATATGGCCATCACTGGGTCTTAACATTATTTTTCTTAACAGTAAACTGGGTGGTCTTTTAACCCTGATTGTGGACAGCTGGTGTACAGCTGGAGAGGACAATGTAAGAATCTAGTGAGACTGGCTCACAATTCCAAGGTTTGAGCCTCGATTATACTTAGTCATGCCATTCCTGCTTGAAGGCAACTACTTTTCATGTTTCCCGGACCTTTATAGAGAATTATAGTAAATCCCTTCACTTTTTTACATGTATGCTTGGCTTCCAGGACCTTCTAGATTTAAATTTAGATATTTCTGACATTTTCAAATAAATAAATTTTACCTCCACTAGGACAGACTAAGCTTTCCCATTGAAACAATGTTGTAAGTAGGGAACTGATCTTATGAACAAGGAGCTGGCATCAGTAAGTCATAGGAAAAACAGAAGTGAAGTCTTCTATAACCACTTAAACAGAGTAAAACTATTATTACTGGCAGTACATGGGGACAACTATAAGGGATTCACACTCTTTCCAGACCACGACTACATATAAGGCAAAAAAAGGCTACCCTCTAAGGGTAAAACCTACTTGCACAATGGATATGGTGGTCCTCTGCTGAAATCAACCAAGAGTCTATGTGCATGCCTAGCCCCAGAATTTGAATGCCTGTACATGTTTCTAAAGGTGATCTGAGTGTAATCTTGGGAAGCAGGCCTAGATTGTGGCTTGTCATTTAGTAAAATGTATTACAGTTTGGTTTGAAAAAAGTCATATGAACAAAGGAAAATGGTCACCATAGAAATAAGCCCAAAGAACCAGACAGTGGCAAGTTTTACTGCTCAGCATTATTCAGGGGAAACCCAAACAGTCCCTGTGGCAGGTGTATCCTAATCATGGATTATCTAACCAAGTCCCTTTGTTTTGATTCCATTCTCACCAAGCAACCTTGTGATTGTAATGTGGCTTCCCATGCGCCTTGTCTATAAAGAGAAAATGCAGTAATCTCTCAGTTCGACCTCCCCAGTCTAATTAACAGCAGTAGTTCTCATTTCAAATGAACAAACTGGCATTAGGGCAGGTACATGTGAGTCTGACCATCCACAGTGTGCCAAAAGGGTCAGATTTCTAAGCTTCTAAGAATATAAGTTCCTTGTTCACCACTGAACCTCCCGTGCCTAGAACAGTGTGTGGCTCATCATAGCTGCTCAACCAACATCAGGCTGAAGTCCAGAGATCTAAGATGACTTCTCACAGTGTCTTTCAATTCCAATTGTAATATACACTAAAAGGGCATAAATGGTCAATATAAAATGACCAGAAAATAAAGCCCATTACAAATAAAATATTTAAGTGTCATAGCATTAATATGACCTAAAACTAATTTATTTGATATAGTAAACATTAAGCAACTAGAAATGCTTTGTTTTCATGCCTGAAATATAGTGTTTTCTTCCATCTTGAAAAACTTCCCCATGACAAGCAAAAGCACTCAAAAACATTCAGAAGCTTGACATACTCAGTACTCAAGAATGCTCACTTTTTAAAGTAATATGGTTTTTCCTACTGATACCATTTTGAAAAGTTAAGAGTTAACCCAACATTTCTCCTTTCACCTTTCCCTAACTCCACAATTTATTCTAAATATCCAGTTGAGCTATTCCATATCAAATCCAATAAAGGCAACAATGACTAGAAAGTAATGCTAAGTTATCCACTTCCATACTTTGATTACAGCTCTTGAAGCATGTTTCAATTTGCTATAATGTCACAAAACCAAAAACCCAGACTTTTAGCATTGGACAAACCCTCTCACAGGAAACAACTATAGCCTCTGAACAACATAAAAAACAACCACCTGAAGGTACTGGAGAGGAACCAAAAACAGGTCGAAAATGTAGGGAAGCCTACAACTGGAGAAAGGAAAAGACTCCCAGCCAAGTTACCCATTTTTCCAATTTTTTGCCTGAGGGCAGGCACTAAAAGGTGCTGTGCGGAGCAGTAGTCTTAATTCTACTGGCTTGAAGAGCCAGAAGACAGGGTTAAAGTTGACCAATGTAGCTGGAAAAAAGAAAAGGCACAAATTACCAATATCATTAATGAGACAAATGATACCACTACCAATTCTACAGCTATTAAAGGGACAAAGAGAGAATATTATAAACAACTTCATGCCAATAAACTGGACAAATTCCTTGAAAGGCACAAACTACCAGGCTTACTCAAGAAGTCAGTAACCCCAACAGCCCTCTATGTATTAAAGAGACTGAATTTTTAGTTAAAAATGTTTACACAAACAAAAGTCCAGGCCCAGATGGCTTCACAGTGGTGAATTACTCCAAACATTTAAGGAAGAAATAATACCAATTCCACATAAAATCTCCCAGAAAGCTGAAGGGGAAGAAATACTTCCCAACATATTCTATGAGGCTAGTATTACCCTGGTCTGATTGAGACTGACAAAGATATCTCAAGAAACCTTCAGAACAACATCCTTTGTGAACATAAATGTAAAAATGTTAAACGTTTTAGCAAATCAAATCCTTTTAAAAGTACGTAGAAGGAGGGCTTCCCTAGAGGCGCAGTGGTTAAGAACCTACCTGCCAATGCCGGGGACATGGGTTTGAGCCCTGATCTGGGAAGATCCCACATGCCGCAGAGCAACTAAGCCCGGGCGCCACAATCACTGAGCCTGTGCTCTAGAGCCCGCATGCCACAACTACTGAGTCCGTGTGGCACAACTACTGAAGCCCCTGCGCCTAGAGCCCGTGCTCTGCAATGAGAAGCCTACGCGCTGCAATGAAGAGTAGCCCCCGCTGGCCGCAACTAGAGAAAGCCCGCGCACAGCAACGAAGAACCAACGCAGCCTAATTAATTAATTAAAGAAAAATCTGACCACTATAATTCAGGGTAAATCCTAATAACAAATCACATCAAATAAACTTACTTACCAGCCCTAGAACATGTTTAGTTTTTTGTTCTTTAAATCACCCTAGCTTCCATTTCCAAAACATACACAACCATTAAAATAATGCTTTCCTCATTGCCTGGTATTACTAACTTTCATTCACATCAGGTATATGGACAACTATCTACAAGACCATATAAAATTACTGTTAATTGTGTATACTTTCAACCTGAACTATTAAGCCAGTCCTATGTTTCACTTCCTTTGAACATCAGTAGCCAATTGACTGCCTGACTACACTTTCATTTCCTTTGGCCCATAGAGGCAATTAATGGTAACAAGAAGCTTAAGTAAATGTCTTGTAGAGAAGGGAGCTCAATATTCTCTCCACATTTAAAGATTCCATGAGGATTAGTCAAGGGAAACAGTCCTCTTCCCAAGATTCCAAAAGGCAAATAAATATCCATTTCTTATGCTACTGCAACTGGCAGTGAACTGCACACTGCGCCTGTATCATCAGGTTGCTTACACAATACTTCACAAAACTTCAAATAGATGCTTTTACAACCGACAGTAGGTCTCATGAAGTAAAACTGTAAATGAGCATTTTAATGAAGAACAACTGAGAGGCAATTTCACTTTCAAGAAAATTTAAGGCTGTACATGCCTGGGATAAACTCTTCTATTAATAATGAACAACCTCAAAGACTATATCTGCAGTTTCCAGAGTCAACTGGTTGACACTGAAAAAGATTTTAAGCCTACACCAAAAACCAAAATGGTATAGTCATAAAATACTTAAATAAATTTAAATCAGTATCAATACTACAGAATTTTAAGAGATATATACATTTCAGGGACTTCCCTCGTCGTTCAGTGGTAAAGAATCTGCCTTCCAATGCAGGGGACGTGTGTTCCATCCCTGGTCGGGGAACTAAGATCCCACATGCAGCGGGGCAGCTAAGCCCGAGTGCCACAACTACTGAGCTCGCACACCTCAAAGAGACAGCCCGCATGCAGCAAACAACAGAGCCCATGCACCCTGGAGCCTGCACGCCACAACGAGAGAGAAGCCCATGCACCACAACGAAACATACCGCATGCCTCAATGAAGATCCCGCATGCTGCAACTAAGACCCGACACAGCCAAAAATAATAAATGAATGAATGAATGAATAAAATAAAAAGAGAGATATGTATACTTCAGTCTTCAAATCCACAAATATTTCATAGACCTCTGTCCATTGTTACATTCAGTTACACATATATGTCTACCAGAATTTGTGTTTGATTTTAATTTAGCAAAAATGCATTATTCAAGAAACATAAAATTAAAGATTAATCACAAGAGTCAAGAGGTGGAAGAAACCCAAATGTCTACCAACAGATGACTGCATAAAGAAAATGTGATATATACATACAATGGAATATAATTTGGCCTTAAAAAAGAAGGAAATCCTGTCACATGCTCTAACACGAATGAACCTTGAGGACATTATGCCACAAGTGAAATAAGCCAGTCACAAAAACACAAATACTGCATGATTCTACTTATATGAGGTATACAAAGGAGTCAAATTCATAGAGACAGAAAGTAGAAGGGTGATTAACGGGCTTCGGGGAGGGGGATAAGGGGAGTTGTTGTTTGCTGAGTATAGAGTTTCAGACCTGCAAGATGAAAAAGATCTGGAGAGCTGTCTCACGACAATGTGAATACGCTTAACACTACTGAACTGGAGACTTAAAATGGTTATAGGATGGTAAATTTTATGGTGTATGTTTTGTTACCATAATTTTTAAAAAGATAACACAAATCAGCTTTGAAAAAAAATTAAAGATTAAAAAGTTTATTCCTTTAAAAATATATTTACCTAATATTTCTTTTCCATTCCTTTAATAAGAACACATGACACAAATGGCATGCTGAGTATTAAGGCTCTTTCCAAAACAATACAATCTCAGCATGCAAGTTAATTTTAGCCCCGCATATCAAAGTTAGTTGCTCAAAATGCTTTTTAGTGGAACCAAAACTTAACAAGACATTTCCCCTGTGAGCAGAGTATTTCCTAAAAATATACATACAGCAAGGAGGCTTAGAAAGTTATTTTGGCCAAACCTTTTTGTATTGTATTTCATACTCCAAACTAGAAGCCCAACTTAGCCAAAGCTAAAAGTTAAAAAAAAAAGAAAGAAAGAAAAGAAAAGAAAGCAGATGTAAACTGTACTGTACAGTTTACAGTAAACTGTACTGTGCTGGTTTTAAAATATATCTTGAGAAAGCTTGGGATTCAGTAAAACAGTTAAAAAAAGATACATCTTGGGCTTCCCTGGTGGCGCAGTGGTTGAGAGTCCGCCTGCCGATGCAGGGGACACGGGTTCGTGCCCCGGTCCGGGAGGATCCCACGTGCCGCGGAGCGGCTAGGCCCGTGAGCCATGGCTGCTGAGCCTGCGCGTCCGGAGCCTGTGCTCCGTGACGGGAGACGCCACAACGGTGAGAGGCCCGCGTACCGCAAAAAAAAAAAAAAAAAAAGATACATCTTGAGCACTGAATCCTAAGAATACTGTCCATCAGTGACGGAAATAAGGAGCTGTGAAGTATCAATTCCCAAAGACTTGCTTGTGTTTGAAGGACAAGCAACCTTGGTTAATAAAGGAATGAATGAGGAAATACAGTTTTCGGCTTGTCTTGGGCCTAGATCACTTTTATTCACAATTTCAAAATTATATTTTCCTGGTTAAGCTCTGCTGTCATTTGTTTGAATTTAAATAGTTTCCAGGCACCCAAATTCCCTTTCTCACATTACTGGCTGCCACAATCCTCAACTGCAAATTTATTAAATGTCATAAGCACTTGAGAAAATAAGAAATAATCATCTAAAAACACAGTGAGGATAAACCAAAGCAGTTTCTCCATCAGAAAATGAGGCCCCGCACTCTGTGACAATCGCTCTGGGGAAGTTGTTTTGACAGTCATCAACAGCAAATAGAAATCTGTCCTCAACCTATATTATAGAAAATATTTAAGTACAGTTTTGTAAGCTCCCGACTATCCACAGATCTATAACAAGGTTGAGAAAGGCACAAACTACTGTCTTTTCACATGCTTTGCTATAGTTTACAGCTTCTCCTGAATAGTTTTACAGCTCTTACTCAATTTAGGAAAAGAAAAGGGGAAAAAAAGGCTATACAAATCAGATCCACCCAACTAGGCTGGGGAAAAGATAGAGGAGGGAAGAGAAAAGTGCCTTTAAAAAGACTACATGCAATAATTATGTTTTCCTACTTTACCCCCTTCCTTCACCGTGCATTACACTGTCAGCATGAGTCTTCCAGATGACTTTTAAGTGGCAATAAGAGAGTAAGCATTCTGTTAACTGGGTAAAAGGTAGACAAAATAAATACAGTCAACTCAGACTTTCTGAAGACTATGGAACATCTGAAGTTACTTAATACAAATGATAAGACCTCCCTGGACTATGGATTCAACAACTGCACTGTTTCACTGCGAGTCATTTTCTTATATATTCAGAATTTTCTAAATGCTACAGGGGTGTTCTACAGCAGCTGTCAGAATCCAGCTCCAATCCAGAGATCCAATCAGCTCTGGCTTAGGAAGGGAAGACCCCTGGGTTTTACATCAGTCCTGATCCTGGCTCAGTGGGACCCTACGGACTTCCATTTTCTCATTTGTAAAACGAGGGGGATGGATTAAGGTTCCTTTCAGTCTAAATAAGATGAGTCCAGTAATCTAATGTTTAGTAATCTTTGAAAAAAATCTTCCGTATCTATTATTCTAATTTTTATCTTGCAGGGTTCTACACTGTGCACATAACACAAGAACAAGTGTAAACAGATCTATTCCTCTCTATGGCTTCTACATTCCAAGGATCTTTGGATACTACATACAATCCTCCTAGTGAAGGCTACAAAGCTGTTGGTTTTATAAATTCTAAAGATTAAAAGGAGAAGCAAAGCCTTCTTAAAGCACCAGGCTTAACACTCCAGCTCAAAATACATGCAACGAGACCCAAGGCCTTGAAAGCATCAGAACCATCCCCATAAAGTTCACTCCCTGTGTGTACATCACTGTTTCAAATCACTCTAATAATGCATTTGCGTGCTCTAGATTCTGGCTGGTAAAGTGATACTACTCAAAAGGAGTAAAATTTATATGGCTGCGTAAGAGTATGCACTGTAAAATTCCTCAGCTGCTTTTTCTAAAACATATTAACCCACCTGGCACACAGAACAGCAACCCTTTGGGCCATGCATCGCACAGCATAGAACTCAGTTTGGACCCTGTAACACCAGCTACAGACATACATCGGTAACATCAGCAAAATACAACAATGCCGTGAGTTCTTCATGTTAAGTTATTGAATGCAAGACAGCAAAAAGAAGGACAAGCCAAAATATTAAAAACCATGGACTGGACAATTTTTTTCAAGACCTTAACTCCCAATGTTTCCCAGGGCGTTCCCTAATAACAGGTTTTACAAACAGAAAAAAGAAAAGAAAACAAATGGCACTTCACTGACAATCTGAGCAGCTAAAGTTGTGTATATCACCTAATACATTAAATACCAGACACGGTGTGATTACATCTGTTTAAAATCCCACTAGTTATCTAACAAATGAACAGTTAAACCTCTTGCTTTCAAGATAACACCAAGTTGCATGAAAGAATCTCAAAGCACTTTATATACTACATGTCACTAACTCCCATAAATCCTTGACAAGTGTGGCAAAAACCCAATGCTCCAAATATTATAAATGGGGAGAGTAGCACAAAACAATGCCAAGACTTGTCAGAAAGCATCCAGCGAAGAACCCTAAGAAAGCAAGCAACTGCTTGGTCTCCCAAGACAGCTTTCTAACTTTATTTGGAAGTTACCTTTAAATAACCTAAGGGCAAGGGATCAGAGTTCACGTGACAGAAACATCATGCCAGCCCAAGGTACGTAAGCCCAAACAGAATGGACAACAGTGTGGGTTCAGTGACCCCTCCCCGGGGATTAGAACACTAATGCTACACTTAGCAGAGACACCAGGCAAGCACAGAAACCCAGGACCCAGAACTCCTGAGCAAAAGGTGAATCCCCCCCTCCACCCCTTATAAAGCTACACACAAGAGCGCACCCCCCATGAACAAACCCATCTGCTTGGTTTCTAAAACAATTCTGAAACACACTTTGCAGGCAGCAATTTTCTTTCGATTTTCTTGTATGTGTATTTAAAAAGTGCCCTCGTTTCAAATACTCGTCCCCTAGGCACCGCTGCTGAGGAGGGGGCAGCCTGGAACACCAAGCTAGGCTGTAAGACCGCCGCATCAAGCTGAGGAACAGGCCGCTGCCAGGATGACGTGCAACAGGTGAAAGACACTGAAGCAGGGAGGGCAGGGTGGGCAGAGATTAGCAGCATCAACCCTTCCAAAGATGCAGGCATGGGGCCTTCCTGCATCTTCTGTGATAATCCTACTTATTTCGCTCAGAATCACAGAACTGGCCCAGAGTTGGAAGGGACTTTAGAGGTCATCTAGTCCAACCTCTGACCCAAAGAAGGCTTCTCTTTTCTATTATGTACTTGTAATAGTCTGGAAGCTTCTGTTTGAATTCTTCCACTAACTGAAAGCGCAACTCCACTGCTTAGTAGAGCTAAGTGATAGAAAGTCCCTTATTGCTAATTTCTGTCAATTAACACATCTCTACTTTCTGGAGGCACACAGTATCAATCTTTCTTTTTTTTTTAAATAAATTTATTTTTATTTTATTTTATTTATTTTATTTTTGGCTGCGTTGGGTCTTTGTTGCTGTGCGTGGGCTTTCTCTGGTTGCGGCGAGAGGGGGCTACTCTTCGTTGCAGTGCGCGGGCTTCTCACTGCGGTGGCTTCTCTTGTTGCGGAGCATAGGCTCTAGGCACGTGGGCTTCAGTAGTTGTGGCACATGGGCTCAGTAGTTGTGGCACGCAAGCTCTAGAGCACAGGCTCAGTAGTGGTGGCGCACAGGCTTAGTTGCTCCACGGCATGTGGGATCTTCCCGGGCCAGGGATCGAACCTGTGTCCCCTGAATTGGCAGGCGGATTCTTAAGCACTGCGCCTCCAGGGAAGCCCACACAGTATCAAACTTAACCTTTCTTTATGTGACAGTCTAATATTATAAAACATAAAAGCAAGACTTGTCCACTACATTTGTAGTATGGGCCCGTTCTACCTAATGACGTTGATTCCATTAGTCATTCATTTAAGAAGTATGTGTTACCTACCATTCAAGAGACAGAAAGGTTAATAACGACAACAATAGCAGCTAACCTTTAATGATCACTTACTAAGGGCCAGGAACTATTCTCAGTGCTTTACACTTAATTCATTTAATCTTCCAAACATAGGAGCTAAGTATTCTGTTGACTTCCATTTCACAGATGAGGGAACTGAGGCAAAGAGAGATGAAGTAACTTTGCCCAAGGCCACAAAGCTGATTCTAGAAGGACTGCTCTCTGTACACTGGTTCCTATGCTTAAAAAACCCACAGTTTGGTAGTAAAGAACTAATAGCCATCCCTCTCGGCTTTATGACATACATGTAAATCTGCTAAGCACATGGTCTGTTTTCATCAAAATCTCAACAAATAATGTTGGTCTGGACAGGGTCACTGATCCTCACCACAAAACAGAGGGGTCCCTACCAGCTGACAATAACTCACTAATAAAACCCTTCTAGGGTATAGTTGTTCAGCAAGCTAGAGATGCCCCCAATTCTATGTGCATTCAGTTCACATCAGTCTGATTGGACCACGATGACAGTACAAGAAATTTTGTCAGAGCCTTCAAGAAAAAGCAGATTATGTGATCTTGTTTACTAAAAACTTATTAAAGGTGGAAAAACAACATTGGCCTATCCTATTTCTTTGCTGTGTTTATAAATAATAGCTAATTGTGGTGATGCTGTAAGGGGAGTTCTTTCATACACTCCAGGAGGGAGCATAAAAGAACACATCCTCTAATGGTAAGCAATTTGGAAATAGGTATTAAGAGTTCACATCCTTTAACTTAGAAATCACACTTTGCACAATTTATCCTAAAGAAACAATCAAGAGTACAATGAGACCATGATTCATATAGATGTTTATTACAGCACTATTTACCACTGTAAAACCCCAGAAACAACACTAATGTGCTAAAATAGGAACACGGATAAATAAATTATGCGACATCTACTTGCTGAAATTGTAAAAGTAAAAATTCAGTTTCTATAAATATCTGATTACAAGGAAATGCTTATGATAGGTTCAATATAAATAGCCAGATACTCTACAAAATTGAACTATAGTCTAAATTATGTTTTTTAAAAATAGCATTCTTGGGCTTCCCAGGTGGCGCAGTGGTTGAGAGTCCGTCTGCCAATGCAGGGGACACGGGTTCGTGCCCCGGTCCGGGAAGATCCCACATGCCGCGGAGCGGCTGGGCCCGTGAGCCATGGCTGCTGAGCGTGGGCGCCCGGAGCCTGTGCTCCGCAACGGGAGAGGCCACAACAGTGAGAGGCCCGCGTAGCGCAAAAAAAAAAAAAAAAAATGGCATTCTTGTGATCATATAGGGAAAGATGGAAAGATATGCATAAAAATAGGTTGTTAGCTTATGAATAAATTTTATTTTCCTCTATTCTTCTGTATTTTCTAAGTATGCTATAATGCACATGTATTAATTTTATAATCAGAAAAAACGCAATAAAAACTATTAGAATACAAAAGTATTGGAACTTCCCTGGCGGTCCAGTGGTTAAGACCCAAAGCTTCCACTGCAGAGGGGCACAGGTTCAACCCCTGGTCGGGGAAACTAAGATCCCGCATGCCTCACAGAGCAGCCAGGGAAAAAAACAAAACAAAACAAAAAAACAAAACAACTGTTGATATTCAACTGCTTCGACTTTCAAAATTAGCACTTTCAAGTGGTTCAACCTAATATCAATATTAAGCCTAAAAGGAAAAACAAAATTAACAACACTACTGGATCTTGGTGAACCAATACTGAGCCTTGGTGACTGCTGTAATATACTGAAGAACAGCTGCTTAGCATTTTTTTCTAGAATTGTGCTCTTAAAAAGCTAAAATTTTCTAGAGTTCACCCTTCAGGAAACAGAATCAATACTTGCTGTCTTTGGTCTTCTAGAATGAAAACCTCAAGAAAATCCTGACAAAGTTATATGTAATTTGCATCCCAAATTACAAGAGTTATGACTCGAAGACCCTGCTATTTCTCCCCTGAAAGAAGCACTGAAAGGTTCTCCACCTTATACTGTATGAGGTGCTAAAGAATCCCACCTTCAGGCCCAGGGCAATGTCCAAGTACTGCTTATACCACGCCTACTACAGCATGGAGAACATGCGAAACATTCTGACTGAGCTTTGATTCTTGACTTCTTCCCTACAATCCCCATCTTATTGTACCAAAACAACCTGAAAGATCAGTTTGTTCCAGGAAGGGGAGGTGGTCTCCAAGCTGGGCAGATGCCAGAACACCTATTATCCAGGATTCCTCAGATTACCAATAGCCATTTCATATCGAATTATTCTTCATCAAGTGTATATCAAGGGTGAGGCACGGTGCTAGGAATTACAAGTACCTTCAGCATTCTGAGCTGAGATGTACTGCATCTGGCTGGGAGATGGAATTTATAAAGGAACACTTAAATTTTGAAATATTTTTTGCTTATCTTGGGCTTTAATTTATACTAATGATTTATCCATAATCTTTGTTATTCTTGTTGAAGGTGAGGAGGCAGCTTTTTATCCAACAACACTAATCCCCTTCTAGCTCCATTCCAAAAGGTTAATATGAATGAATCACAGGAAGATTTCAAGTTCTGCTGCCCTGTGGCAAAACAAACCTTTGTTGAGTGCCAGTTATGTGCTGAGCTGGAATTAGAAAGCCCTCTGCCCTTTCTGGTCAGAGAAGGGGATGAGGAGAGGTGGAGCTGAGGAGAATTCAAAATTAAGAAAACAAAGTTTAATGGCTGTAGAAATGGAAGACCCTTCACTCACCAAAAACAAAACCTTCATTAACCTCATGAATCTAGACCTCTAGCTAGAAAAGAAGGTCCCCAAGGATGTGACAACATCATATGGTTGCTCTTGGGCTTCACTCTTACAAAAACAGCATGCCATACCTCTCTGGGCAAATCTTGGCAATCACCAAAGAATCAACGGAACTGAGAGTAGGAATTATTCTATGGACATGGGTATCATCCTCTAACCCCAGGCAATAAGCATCTTTCCTCCTTTCCTTAAATGTACCTTATCCATATGGTATAGAATTCAATTACAGGTCAATGTCTTTCCTTTCCCTCTACCCTCTCAACTCAGACTACAATCAGGGACCCCTGTATCCCTGTATCCCCAGGACTCAATACTGTGCCTGGCACATAGAAGGCCAGATAACTGAACTGAATTTGACCCATTTACAATTTTAAGAAAGAGTTCTCTATTGAAATATAGTAACAAAAAACCTATTATAGCCTTTTCAGCAATTGGACCACCCAGTATTTTACTTACCAAGCATAAGAAGATAAATACTGTTGGTGTCTGTGTTTCCTGTATTTCAGAAGAGTGGCATGGATGTAAGAAGCCATATTCATTTTAGCCACTTACAAGTAAAGAGACCTTGGCAATTTCCTTAATCCCTTCGAGATTTCTTCTTCATTTGTGAAAAGGGATAAGATCCCCTACCCACAGGACTGCGGGAGATTCAATGAAATACAGTAAAAGTACCGTATGTGGATAGCAGGCATCCAGCCAGAGATATTTCCTAGCTTCCACTTCTTCCAACCAGGCTGTCCTTATCAATCACCTGATTGCTATTTTATGTTTCCAGCTATTCCGCAGGTCAGTCACACCAATGCACTTCAGTCTGAATCTAATGAGGAGCTCTTTATCCCCTTCACAGCCCATTCCCTCCCCACTTCATCAAAGCCTTCCATAAACCACCAATGCCAGGAGCTGGCCGCTTTGACTTCTTAGGTTTGATAGGTCTCTCCTTCTGCCTTCCCACACTTAGCTCTTACAACGACCGCTTTGAAAAAGAAAACTGAGGCTAAATGGAAGATGGCCGAGCTCCTGACTCCAGGAAGTAGATGCCTTAGGATCTAAGCTACAGCAGGGCTCAGGGAGTAAGGAAATATGTTGCCTTGGAAGGAAGCTTTATACTTTCCATCACATGAGCATTGAGCACCCCAGCTTCATTTTCAGGAAGACAACTACAGGCAGCAGAATGAAAACCCAGAAGCATATTACCAAACCTGTAAATGGAAAGGCAACATGAGACTGGAGAGCACCAACAGCCAACTTCCATTACCCAGCCACTGAAGCCCTGGGCCAGCGCACACTTCACTTAAATCCCCCAAAGTAATTAGCTCCAAGGAAAGATGTCACCTGATAGGATTGAGAGACGAGGACCAGAAAAAGCTAAGGGTAATTCTTATGCAGAACGAAGAAAGAGCGGCGGTGGGGGGGGGGGGGGGCGGCGGCGCTCCGCATTCTGCCAAATCTACAATATAAAATTAACTGAATACTGGAAACCCTCATGGTGTAGAACATGAAGAAAAACTGAGAGTGACTAAAGCAGGAGGAAGTGTTCTGTATTAGTAACAGCGTGATGTGGTGGCTTGAGCAAACAAAAGGGACACACAAGAGGCCAAGGATAGGATGCAGAGATAGATGGTCTGTGCTAATTCTCCCCTTCCTCGCAAGAAACAAATTACAACACAGGTTCACTTCATTACATTGCATGTAAAAGAATAAAGCACTGTTTCCGGGCAACAAACACTTTAGGAGCTTAATATTCACTGTGCAGAATCCTAAAAAGTCAGTGAATGCCTTGGAATTTCACCACACAAACTTGCGTCACCACACTCTTTTGTGTCAGACTGTTTCATTATCTTCAAGGCTTAGCATAATTGGAGCCTCAGTCTAAAAATAGGCTATTTTTTCCCTTTGCAATCTGACTGGTAAATAAAAGTTAGGGGAGTTTTTATCCCCTTCATTTGTTTTAAACAACCACTAGCTTCTGCTCACCAAGCAAAGATTACTGAATACATTTTCTGGATCTGTTTGTTTATTCTGTTTATGGCAAACACACTTCGACCTTCACAACTGTAACAGGCAGTGAGTGCCACAGACAAGCTATGCAGACATACTCCAGAGCCACCCCGGTTTCAGCTGTGGGGGACTGCAGCACCGCCATGTATGCCGCAAAACACACAGGGCAGAAGGGAGTACTCCTCCCCACCCGAGTCTACCCTTGTTTCATCACCCAATCCGCTTCCTTAACAATTCCATTCTTAGGGCCTCATTAATTAGGACCAATCAAATTCCTTTATCGCTGGTGTGAAAAGACTGAGGAGGTAAAAAGGGAATCAACGCTCTTGGAAAATCTATAAAATGGCAGCAAATATTAACCAAACCAGCATGATACATGCAAACTGGCACACATCCCCTCAAACAAAAATGGCTCCCAGCACGGTGAAGATAGAACCCTATTTTCTCCCACCTCGTGATACCTGTTGCATAGACATGCTCTCAAAAAACACAGGCAATGTATGCTGGAGGCAGTTAGAACGATTGGATAGCCCGGACTTAAATCATGGCTCTGTGATTCACCAGCCCCGTGGTCTTAGGCAAGTTACTGACAATCTCCATCCTTCAGTTCTCCCGGCTTATACAATAGAGATCATGGCCTAAACCCCCTTGCTAACCTGCCTCGTCCACGCAGCTGTCATTTACAGGACCGGACTAAAGCCTGAATCCAGAGGCTGCATGAGCAGCAAGGGAGGTTAGGAAAGAACCAGCTCAGGAACATTTCGATTTTCCCAGTTCAGTACATTTCTAAACACCTAATAAGTGAAAACATTTTCTCCTCCATGCCACCCCACACACACAGTAACTAGAAAACAAATTGAAAAACACTGTTTTTCATAAAACTCATAACATGACTCCTACACTTCACATAACCGGAAAAAACATTTTTTAAAATTCAGCTTATATGTTGTAGTAGGGCTTTGCTGTTAGCATAAACTGCTTAGAACAGTGTCTAGCAAGCATTAAATGCTTAGTATAGCTTAGCTATTATTATTATCCCTAATTGAATGGTGTGTCTAATTTTTACTGGTTAAATATAGAGGGAAAAGTCAGACCAGATCCCAATCTCTTTGGAAGTTCATAGTAACTGTTACCCAGCCTAAGTCAAGGGCCAGTCATGTGTGCCACAATGAACTGAGTGCGGGAGGGGACGACCAACATACTCTAAAGTGAAAAAGAAAAAATTAGAAGGCATTAGCATAGCACTGAACTACAGCTGTATTATTCCTCCCTCTAAGAAATGTCTCCAAGCATAATCTTCGGTGATTCAATTTATCAGCGAATGGTTTGCACAGGCTCCTAGAGGACAAAACAAGATGCCTTGTACTGAAAATGAGGCCCAAGATGTGATTATAGCATCGATCTCCATTTTAAGAATAGCAGACGGGTGCGGAGCCAAGATGGCGGCGGCGGCACCTGGGGGATGCGGGGATCGCGCCCCCGGTGCCACTGAGCCTGTGCCCAGTGCCCAGTGCCCAGAGCCCCATGCCGAGCCGACTGCGCACCAAGCCGCAGCCGCCCATCGTGGGGCCACGGCCGGGGGACCAGCAGGGTCTTGGTGCTCTTGCCGGGAGTCAGCCCTGTGCCTCCGAGATAGGCAAGCCGAGTTCACGACACCGGTCCACCAGAGACCTCCCAGCTCCACGTAATATCAAACGGCGAAAATCTCCCAGAGATCTCCATCTCAACACCAAGACTGAGCTCCACTCAACGACCAGTAAGCTACAGTGCGGGACATCCTATGCCAAACAACTAGCAAGACAGGAACACAACCCCACCCATTAGCAGAGAGGCGCCCTAAAATCATAATAAGTCCACAGACACCCCAAAACACACCACCAGACGTGGACCTGCCCACCAGAAAGACAAGATCCAGCCTCATCCACCAGAACACAGGCACTAGTCCCCTCCACCAGGAAGCCTACACAACCCACTGAACCAACCTTAGCCACTGGGGACAGACACCAAAAACAACGGGAACTACGAACCTGCAGCCTGCGAAGAGGAGACCCCAAACACAGTAAGATAAGCAAAATGAGAAGACAGAGAAACACACAGCAGATGAAGGAGCAAGGCAAAAACCCACCAGACCTAACAAGTGAAGAGGAAATAGGCAGTCTACCTGAAACAGAATTCAGAGTAATGATAGTAAAGATGATCTAAAATCTTGGAAACAGAATGGAGAAAATACAAGAAACATTTAACAAGGACCTAGAAGAACTAAAGAGCAAACAAACAATGATGAACAACACAATAAATGAAATTAAAAATTCTCTAGAAGGAATCCATAGCAGAATAACTGAGGCAGAAGAACGGATAAGTGACCTGGAAGATAAAATAGTCAAAATAACTACCGCAGAGCAAAATAAAGGGAAAAAAATGAAAAGAATTGAGGACAGTTTCAGAGACCTCTGGGACAACATTAAATACACCAACATTCAAATTATAAGGGTCCCAGAAGAAGAAGAGAAAAAAAAAGGGACTGAGGGGCTTCCCTGGTGGCGCAGCAGTTGAGAGTCCGCCCGCCAATGCACGGGACGCGGGTTCATGCCCCGGTCCGGGAGAATCCCACATGCCGCGGAGCGGCTGGGCCTGTGAGTCGCGGCCGCTGAGCCTGCACATCCGGAGCCTGTGCTCCGCAACGGGAGAGGCCACAGCAGTGAGAGGTCCGCGTACTGCAAAAAAAAACAAAAAAAAACAAAAAACGAAAACAACAAAACAAAAAAGAAAGGGACTGAGAAATTATTTGAAGAGATTATAGTTGAAAACTTCCCTAACATGGGAAAGGAAATAGTCAATCAAGTCCAGGAAGCACAGAGAGTGCCATACAAGATAAATCCAAGGAGAAACACGCTGAGACACATATTAATCAAACTATCAAAAATTAAATACAAAGAAAACATACTAAAAGCAACAAGGGAAAAGAAACAAATAACATACAAGAGAATCCCCATAAGGTTAACAGCTGATCTTTCAGGAGAAACTCTGCAAGCCAGAAGGGAGTGGCAAGACATATTTAAAGTGATGAAAGGGAAAAACCTACAACTAAGACTACTCTACACAGCAAGGATCTCATTCAGAGTCAATGGAGAAATTAACCTTTGCACACAAGCAAAAGCTAAGAGAATTCAGCACCACCAAACGAGCTTTACAACAAATGCTAAAGGAACTTCTCTAGGCAAGAAACACAAGAGAAGGAAAAGACCTACAATAACAAACCCAAAACAATTAAGAAAATGGTAATAGGAACATACATATCCATAATTACTTGAAATGTAAATGGATTAAATGCTACCACCAAAAGACACAGACTGGCTTAATGAATACAAAAAAAAGACCTGTATATATGCTGTCTACAAGAGACCCACTTCAGACCTAGGGACACATACAGACTAAAAGTGAGGGGATGGAAAAAGATATTCCATGCAAATGGAAATCAAAAGAAAGCTGGAGTAGCAATTCTCATATCAGACAAAATAGACTTTAAAACAAAGACTATTACAAGAGACAAGGAAAGACACTACATAATGATCAAGGGATCAATCCAAGAAGAAGATAGAACAATCGTAAATATTTATGCACCCAACATAGGAGCACCTCAATACATAAAGCAAATGCTAACAGCCATAAAACGGGAAATCAACAGTAACACATTCATAGTAGGGGACTTTAGCACCCCACTTTCACCAATGGACAGATCACCCAAAATGAAAATAAATAAGGAAACACAAGCTTTAAATGATACATTAAACAAGATGGACTTAATTGATCATTATAGGATAATCTGTCCAAAAGAAGAGAATACATTTTCTTCTCAAATGCTCATGGAACGTTCTCCAGGATAGATCATACATTGGGTCAAAAATCAAGCTTTGGTAAATTTAAGAAAATTGAAATTGTACCAAATGTCTTTTCCCACCACAATGCTACGAGAGTAGATATCAATTACAGGGAAAAATATGTAAAACAATACAGACACATGGAGGCTAAACAATACACTACTTAATAACCAAGAGATCACTGAAGAAATAAAAGAGGAAATCAAAAAATACCTAGAAACAAATGACAATGAAAACACGACGGCCCAAAACCTATGGGATGCAGCAAAAGCAGTTCTAAGAGGGAAGTTTATAGCAATACAACCCTACCGCAAGAAACAAGAAACATCTCAAAGAAACAACCTAACCTTACACCTAAAGCAATTAGAGAAAGAACAAAAAAACCCCAAAGTAAGCAGAAGGAAAGAAATCATAAAGATAAGATCAGAAATAAATGAAAAAGAAATAAAGGAGACAATAGCAAAGATCAATAAAACTAAAAGCTGGTTCTTTGAGAAGATAAACAAAATTGATAAACCATTAGCCAGACTCATCAAGGAAAAAAAGGGAGAAGACTCAATAGAATTAGAAATGAAAAAGGAGAAGTAACAAATGACACTGCAGAAATAGAAAAGATCATGAGAAATTACTACAAGCAACTATATGCCAATAAAATGGACAACCTGGAAGAAACGGACAAATCCTTACAAAAGCACAAACTTCCAAGACTGAACCAGGAAGAAATAGAAAACATAAACAGACCAATCACAAGCACTGAAATTGAGACTGTGATTAAAAATCTTCCAACAAACAAAAGCCCAGGACCAGATGGCTTCACAGGTGAATTCTATCAAACATTTAGAGAAGAGCTAACATCTATCCTTCTCAAACTCTTCCAAAATATAGCAGAGAGAGGAACACTCTCCTACTCATTCTATGAGGCCACCATCACCCTGATACCAAAACCAGACAAAGATGTCACAAACAAAGAAAACTACAGGCCAGTATCACTGATGAACATAGATGCAAAAATCCTCAACAAAATACTAGCAAACAGAATCCAACAGCACATTAAAAGGATCATACACCATGATAAAGTGGGGTTTATCCGAGGAATGCAAGGATTCTTCAATATACGTAAATCAACCCATGTGATAAAACATACTAACAAACTGAAGGAGAAAAACTATATGAGCATCTCAATAGATGCAGAAAAAGCTTCTGACAAAATTCAACACCATTTATGATAAAAACCCTCCAGAAAGTAGGCATAGAGGGAACTTACCTCAACATAATAAAGGCCACATATGACAAACCCACAGCCAACATCATTCTAATGGTGAAAAACTGAAACCATTTCCTACAGGATCAGGAACAAGACAAGGTTGTCCACTCCCACCACTATTATTCAACACAGTTTTAGAAGTTTTAACCACAGCAATCAGAGAAGAAAAAGAAATAAAAGGAATACAAATTGGAAAAGAAGTAAAGCTGTCACTGTTTGCAAATGACATGATACTATACATTGAGCATCCTAAAGATGCTACCAGAAAACTACTAGAGCTAATCAATGAATTTGGTGAAGTAGCAGGATATAAAGTTAATGCACAGAAATCTCCTGCATTCCTATACACTAATGATGAAAAATCTGAAAGAGAAATTAAGGAAACACTCCCATTTACCAGTGCAACAAAAAGAATAAAATACCTAGGAAAAAACCTACCTAAGGAGACAAAAGACCTGTATTCAGAAAACTATAAGACGCTGATGAAAAAAATTAAAGATGACCCAAACACATGGAGAGATATACCATGTTCTTGGATTGGAAGAATCAACATTGTGAAAATGACTATACTACCCAAAGCAATCTACAGATTCAATGCAATCCCTATCAAACTACCAATGGCATTTTTCACAGAACTAGAACAAAAAATTCCACAATTTGTATGGAAACGCAACAGACCCCGAACAGCCAAAGCAATCTTGAGAAAGAAAAATGGAGCTGGAGGAATCAGACTCCCAGACTTCAGACTATACTACAAAGCTACAGTAATCAAGACAGTATGGTACTGGCACAAAAACAGAAATAGAGATCAATGGAACAGGATAGAAAGCCCAGAGATATACCCACACACATATAGTCACTGTATTTTTGAGAAAGGAGGCAAGAATATATAATGGAGAAAAGACAGCCTCTTCAGTAAGTGGTGCTGGGAAAACTGGACAGCTACACGTAAAAGAATGAAATTAGAACACTCCCTAACACCCTACACAAAAATAAACTCAAAATGGATTAAAGACCTAAATGTAAGGCCAGACACTATCAAACTCTTAGAGGAAAACATAGGCAGAACACTCTACGACATACATCACAGCAAGATCCTTTTTGACTCACCTCTTAGAGAAATAGAAATAAAAACAAAAATAAACAAATGGGACCTAGTGAAACTTAAAAGCCTTTGCATAGCAAAGGAAACCATAAAAAAGACAACCCTCAGAATGGGCGAAAATATTTGCAAATGAAACAACTGACAAAGGATTAATCTCCAAAAGTTACAAGCAGCTCATGCAGCTCAATATAAAAAACCCAACCCAATCCAAAAATGCGCAGACGACCTAAATAGACATTTCTCCGAAGAAGAAATACAGATTGCCAACAAACACATGAAAGGATACTCAACGTCACTAATCATTAGAGAAACGCAAATCAAAACTACAATGTGGTATCACCTCACACCAGTCAGAATGGCCATCATCAAAAAATCTACAAACAATAAATGCTGGAGAGGGTGTGGAGAAAAGGGAACCCTCTTGCACTGTTGGTGGGAATGTAAATTGATACAGCCACTATGGAGAACAGTATGGAGGCTCCTTAAAAAACTACAAATAGAACTACCATATGACCCAGCAATCCCACTACTGGGCATATACCCTGAGAAAACCATAATTCAAAAAGACACATGCACCCCAATGTTCATCGCAGCTCTATTTACAATAGCCAGGGCATGGAAGCAACCTAAGTGTCCATCAGCAGATGAATGGATAAAGAAAGTGTGGTACATATATACAATGGAATATTACTCAGCCATAAAAACAAATGAAATTGAGTTATTTGTAGTGAGGTGGATGAACCTAGAGTCTGTCATACAGAATGAAGTAAGTCAGAAAGAGAAAAACAAATACTGTATGCTAACACATATATATGGAATGTTAAAAAAAATGGTTCTGAAGAACCTTGGGGCAGGACAGAAATAAAGACACAGATGTAGAGAATGGACTTGAGGACACGGGGAGGGGGAAGGGTAAGCTGGGACGAAGTGAGAGAGTGGCATGGACATATATACACTACCAAATGTAAAACAGATACCTAGTGGGAAGCAGCCGCACAGCACAGGGAGAGCAGCTCGGTGCTCTGTGACCACCTAGAGGGGTGGCATAGGGAAGGTGGGAGGGAGACACAAGAGGGAAGAGATATATGTATATGTACAGCTGATTCACTTTGTTATAAAGCAGAAACTAACACACCACTGTAAAGCAATTATATTCTAATAAAGGTGCTAAAAAAAAAAGAATAGCAGAGGGGTACAGATAAATCTGTTTGATCCCATGAACTGGTCTTCCTTCTCTATGTGTGAATTCGGTATGTGAGTATCAAATAGTTTAATGTAAAGTCTGTGATGGTAAGGGAACACTTAACAGTTTCGAAAAGCAAAGCAGAGAACACATGCACTGATTTGTGGAGCCTAATAAAAATGAGACTTAAAAAAAAAAATCTGAAGGTCAACAGTCCGATTTCCTCTTGCGTCTCTTTATCTGTGGCCTCTGTCTCCTATGCATAGCAAAAGTTCTATTCCAAAAATAAATATCAACAGGTGGATAGTTCTTTATTTTCTAATTTTCAAATAAAATGATTTTAGAATATAAATACAAAACCCCTTTACCTCTGCAAAATTCTATAGTAAATAATGCTGCAGATATGGAAGGAGACCTCAGCTGATCAACCCAGCTCCTTTAATAACCAAAATGAGCCCATGTGGCTCCAAATCGCTGTTCACCTCCACATTTTGAGATGAAAATAGGTTTAGTTCAAAGCAAGTGATTTAAAGCTTTGTTTCTCCTCAGCTCCCTTGCACACCGGATTTACCTCATCACCTGCACTCATTACCCATGGGATTTGGCAGTTCATTTCATCAGTCTTCACCTTTCTTCAAAAGTCTAAAACCGATGATCAAAAACTAGAGATGAAGCATACAAGACAGATGGAGGGACTTTCCTGGTGGCGCAGTGGTTAATAATCTACCCCCCCCCCATGCAGGGGACATGGGTTCGATCCCTGGTCAGGGAACTAGATCCCACATGTGTGCTGCAACTGAGGAGCCCACGAGCCGCAACTAAGGAGTCTACCAGCTGCAACTAAAGGAGCTGGCGAGCCACAACTAAGGAACCCGCCTGCCACAGCTAAGACCTGGCACAACCAAAATAAATAAAATTATAAAAAAAGAAAAAGCCAAATGGAAAGCAAGTAGCTGAATTAATACAACAAATACCAACCAAGTATTTACTACATGCCAAGGTCCATAGGAGGTGCTGTGTGTATAGAGGTGAGTAAAACAAACCCCCTACCTTAAATGGGGCTCATAGTCTAATAAGGAAGATGAATGTGAGCATGCAAACAGATGTTTGTCCAGTTAGTACAAAATGATGAGTAGCAAAATAGGGTGCTGAGCAAGAAAAGAACACGACAGAGAAACTCGCACACATGTACAAAGAGACAAATACACGAATGTCTACTTTCCGTAATAGTGAAATACCGACAACAACCTAAATGACCATCACTAGGGAAATGGAAAAATAAATTGCAGAATATTCATATGATGGAACACTACAGAGCAGTTCAAATGAATGATTAGATCTATATGTATCAACATGGATATACTTCAAAAATATAAACGTTGAGAGAAAAAAGCAAGTTGCAAACTCAAATATGACACGTCATTTACATAAGTTAAGTGGGTACATTTCAAAGGTAAGAAAAGCATACCAAATGGAAAGCTACATATCAGCTTCACAAAAGCAGCTGCCTGTGGAGAGGTAAAGAGGAGACGAGGGAAGGGGAGGCACGCAGAGGATGCTGACTATCTGTAAGGCTTTCATTTAAAGAAAAGCTGAACCAATTATAAGAAAATCTTAACATGTATTAGTTCTGGGAGATGGCTACACGAATATGTTACTTTACTCTATAAAAATTAATGGGAAAAAAGAAAAACATTTTTTTTTAATTTAAAAATGAGAGAAGGAAGTGGGGTGAACGGACCAATGTAGGCAGAAGACCAAGAAGGTGCCGTATAAGCCAAGACCAGAGGAGAGAGGAAAACACAAACTTGCACCAAGCTGGGGAGAAGCATTCCAGGCAGTGGCGCCCAGAGCATGAGGGCTCTGCAGAGGGACAGAAGTGAACATGTGTGCGCAACTCAAAGAAAACGTAGCCCCGGGTGGCTGCAGCAAAGCTGGGGTGGGGAGTGCAGAGGGTCATTAGCAGGGAAGGTGACCGGAGAGGTGAAGCGACCCATGGAGGACCTGAGAGGCCATGGTGAACTGAGATGGAAGCCACTGGAAAGGACGTGATGCAATCACACGTAAAAAATACAGATCACCTGCTGTGTGGAGAACTGATCAAAGGCAAGAGTGGAAGGGAAACACCAACGGGAGGCTGCTGCGGTGATCCTGGCCAGAGACGGTGCGGTCTGAACTAGGAGACAGGGCGGAAGTGCCAATGGGGAGAAACGGATGAATCTGGGTATACTGAAGGTAAGGTTGGCAGGACTTAAAACTAACTGCATCTTAGGACTGGGCTAAGAAGTGATAGGAAAGACAACTATTTCTTAAATATTATAAAAATGGCTGGTGTTCGCCACTTAGGGTCCACTACTAGATGTTACTGAAGGACATGATAAAACACTCCAGGCTCCAGAATCTACTTAGTAAAAATAAACGAAAAAACTTAAACTCGTGAACATCAAACTCTTAAGAGTAAATGTAAGGATCAGCTGAGGTCATTAAGTTAAAGAGTGAGGAAGGTCAGGTTAGATCACTCAGGGGAAGTGAGTTTTCAGAAAGACTGAAAGAGCAGAAACTAGTGATGTGGGTGGACAAAGGCACAAAAAGCAGAAGAAACAACAAGTAAAAACACAAAATAGAAAATAATTTGGCAAACAGCCGACAAATTGGTCTTATAAGAGTAGACGTTTAGGCATTCAAGTGAGAGAAAAATGCAGACGGTAAGAATGGGTCTGGAGGGCAGCCACCGCTGCTAAGGTGTTAGATTTTCAGGTCACGTTTACTGAGCGCTTATTATGTATCAAACGCTGAATCGAAGCATTAACACACACCATCTCAGTTCATTCTCCCAACAACGTCGCTGGGGAATTACCATGACTAAAAATGACGAAGCTGAGGCTCAGAGAGGTTATATAACCAGCCAGGCTGCGCGTACCTGGGAAGCTGGGGGGCAGGGGGGGCTGAAGGCGGCAGGCAGGGTGGGGAGAGCGGGGAGCGTGGGACCCCCAGGCGTAGGCCTGGATTCCAGGGCTGCCACTTAGTTGAGGCATTTCACAAGCTACTTCTCTGGGTCTCACATCCCTCATCTATGAACTGGGGAGAATTAAAATATCTAACCACAGCAATTCTGGTCGCCGCCACCGCTGCACGCATACAGCACCAGCTGAAGTCAATGATCACCTCAGTGTCCCCCAAATTTTCAAAGCTATCACCTGTGTCTCTTGCTGACAGTCACCCACCACCTCCCTGAGACACTCTTCCCTGGCTCCCACGACACCTTGTGTTCCTGCTTTTCTCCTTCTGTGGCGGCCTCCTCCAAGCCATTCCACACTGGGGATCCGTAAGACAGCGTCCTTCCTACACCCACTTCTCTTTCTACTCTCTCCTCTCCCAAAGTAATCCCATCCATGTCCATGTTTTAATTTACGTCAATTCGCCAATGACGCCCAAATTTATATCGTATCGTGCCACCTCAAAATTAACATGTCCGACATCAGACTGCTCATCCTTCCCTCCCCTGGCCCCAAACCCAGGCATCTTCCAACACTCCTCACCTCAGTGAAAGGCTTGCCATCCATCAGCCTGCACAACTCAGAAGGCCAGGAGTTATCCTGAAGTTGTCCTGGATACTTTCCCCATCCTAAGCCCAATATCCAAGCTGCCACCAGGTTCTACTGGTTTTTCTTCTCTCACATCTCTCTCATATCTGCACCTTCTCCCTCTCCCAGCTGCCATCACGCCAGCCACGCTACCACCATTGCTTGCCTGGAATACCTGAATAAGAGCCTACTAACTAGTTTCCCTCATCCACACTGACCCTTCCAATCCACTCAGCCAGAGCGATGGTCTCAAAATGCAAACGGGAGCCAATCCCTCCACCGCATGGAGGACCTGCTAATGTCCACCCCTGCTCAACATGGCCGGCAAGGCCCACATGGTGTGACCCTGTCCTCTCCAGACTCGCCTCCCATCACTCCCCGCTTCCTCTCTACGTCCAGGCTACAGCAGCCTTCCCTCAGTTCCTTGACCACACAACGCTTCCACCCACCACAGGACCTCTGCACAAGGCATCCGTCACCCTGGAATGCTGATCCCTGTAACCCTTTAGCTTGTTAACTCCAGCATCCAGCACACACTTTTCTGATCTCAGCTCAAGTGTCACATGCTCAGGAAACCTCTGATTCTTCAGTCTGGGAGCTTTGATTCTTCAGAGGGCCTTTGTTAGCAGCACTCAGAAACTCCCATTCGTTTTCTTAGCTCTTATTTTCTCCTGGGTCGGCATGATTATTCATTGGACAATTTGCTTAATGGCTCTCTCCAACCAGAATGAAAACCCCATGAGGACAAGATCGTTGAACATTTAAATGTATCCCCAACACATCAGCACCAGGCCCAACACCTGGTAGGGGTTTGGCGCCTTCCTCTGCATTGTGACAAGAAACCATGGTGCCCAGGCTTTCCTAGGTTAAGGTGCTTTGTAACTGGGGGACAGGGCAGTAGCCATCGTCAACTAGCACGCTCTGGCACATGAAAACACAGAGGCTCACAGGGACCGACTTGCTCAAAGCCAAACAAAGCAAACACGCAGTGAGCATGGCGCCCGTGTTTCCAGTCCAGGCTTCCTCCAGCACATACTCAGGCTTTTCCGCGTGGTGTTTGCACCTACCGCAGATCCTTTGTCTTGCTTACTACTAAGGAATCATGAGTTTGGCCTCCTGAGCTCTAGCTCTAGTTTTACTGGAATCATTACCTAGGCTTTCATCTCAAGCCTACAGGTCACAAGCAATGTCATCTGTCTCCATTTCCCTCCATGGGACAGACTCAGCAAATATTACTGGAAGAATTTCTGGCTATGAGGCAAGAATCAGTAATTGAATTAAATATATTCACCTGCTCTAAGCCAAGCTTCTGAAAACACGTTATTTTTTTCTGCCCTGTCAGGACATGATTAAAGAAGAAATATCTGGATCTTTCGTGTGATTCAATGATCAGCTGTCCATCGCATCAGTCCATGCAGTCCAACTTGAATAGAACATACACCCTACCCTGTTGGCCAGTGCACGGAAGTATTACACGTGGCCTTATGAACAATGCACATTATTAATAGCCCATGAGCTTATGCTTTTCCCCAAGTGCTCCCTCCTCAACCCTCCTCCTCCCTGCCTGCGGAAGGCACACCACCCTCCTGCACTGGGCTGAAAATATAGTCTGTGGCTAAGTCAGCAGGGGTGAAAAGCCCCTGAAACAAATATAGCCAAATGTCTGACACTCCAAATTATGACAGAAACCTAATATCTTTGCTCCACTCCCATCCCCACTCAACTCTTAGCCCTAAGGCAAACACTCTCATCACTAGCCTCAAAAGAACAAATCTTTTCTTAAACGTAGAACAACAAAGGCAATAAAAATAGGTAATAGAAAACAAAACCCAAACCTGAAAAGAACAATTAGTAATCCCAAACACCGCACACAAGTCATTTCTGGAAATCCCTCATGCTCTGTTGTTCTTTTAAAAATGCAAGTAGAGATTGGCTTCAGTTACATTCTATGTCATTTCGCTTTTTACACGAGGGAGGGAACCCTCAAAGAAAAAATTTAAATTCTGAGACTCTAATACATTCAAGTGTACAAGTGACACCAGCCCATTCACCCACCAAAATTAATAATAAAAAGGAGACAAGGACAGCTGTACAACCTGACACTGGCACTAAATTTCAAAGTATGTACAAAATCTCTAAAGCAATGACTACAGGGCTCAGGAATCTCTGGCTTAAAATCAAACAGCTTCTTAGCACATACACACATACATAAAGCCATCCTTCTCCCCGCCTTCCAAAACTCCCACAACTTACCAAACTCGGCTCACTGTAATTTCACACCGTATTTATGATATGGCAAATTGACACAGGCTCATGCTGCCTACCAAAATGATGAAACGCAAACAGAAGGCACTAATTCTATTAGTCTGCTCTCAGTTAACCAGTCCTGAGCCATAATAAACCCAATCAGCTTGTTCTGTTTTTAAATTTGAGATGGATTTGTCTCTGAAGGGCCTGACTGTACTGCTGGGAAGAGCACACACAAGCCACCAGACGGCGCGGGCTGCCGAAAGCAGGTTCTTCCAATTAACACAGAGTGTCCCTGGCATGGCTGAAGCCAGGAGATGGTGCGGTGACATCTTGTACATCATCAGATTCAAACGCTGGGGCGGCTGATCCATTTGGGGGATGGGGAAATCTGCAAGGTTGCCGAGTGCAACCACATCACCCATAAATCTACTACCTGGGTGGATGAGGAAAGGAAAATCTGGAGAAAAGATCAATATTTTTGGCTTGCAGTGATCCTTTCTCTACAAACCATCTGTATCCACAATCTGTGAAGGGGGGTGGACATGGGAGGAAAAGAAATAAAGTTACAGGATATTTTCCCCTTTCCTTAAGAGTAGCATTGTCCAGGAAATTACCTAGGCAGACTGACTGTGGATCCAGACAATTAAACCTTACGCCAGTTTCTGTGCCACTGGTGAATAGTGGTTAATAACTTCACACTTTTCTTTTTGTGTCTTAACAAGGAGGGAATGGCACTTTCGAAATCATTACTGCTCTGTCATCTTGGTTCACTGCCAAAGCAATGAGCTGTAGAACACCTGGCAAATAACACGCGGCTCATGAAAAAGAAACATACACCAAAACAGGTTTATAGAAAATGTTCACATATGTAGAAAGAGGAATGAGTTTGGGTTAACAGAAAATCACTCACTGTGGCGAGGGGTGGGGAAGAAAGGAAGAGGTTTCCAGGCCTCAGTTTCTGTGATTCGAGTCAGAGTAATGAAACTCAATCTGAGCAGAGATCAGCGGCGCCGACACAAAGTTAGTCCTATAGTATTTATCTCCTCATCCTCAGTCACACTCCCAGGGGGTTCAGTAATTAAATGGGCAAAATGTCGGGGCAAAAATAACATCCCTGCCTTCTCAAATGAGAGTGGCCCAGTAAAAACGTATAAAGTAGCCTTTTTCTTATTCTGAGTATCCAGGCCATTCTTATAAACTCAAATAAGGCTTAAATATCAAGATCCTATATCACAAAATGCATCTCCTCCACACCCACCCATCTATAACTGCAGAAACTACTAGACCAGCATGATCCCAGAGTCACAGCAAACTAGCACACACTCTGTGGGGCACGGGGCTAGGTGCTGGGGTGGGGGTGGGGGACATCAAAATACAGACATAGTGATCCCCGACAAACCAAACGCAAGTAGAGACTGGAGAATATAGAAACAATTTGAGGCTGCAGGCTTTTCTTTTCTTTCCTTTTTTGGTCAATTAAGAGAAAAATTTTAAGTATTCATACTAGTTTTTACAGACCCATTATGAAATCTAGGTGTAAAACTACCAACATGTGGGTTTTTAAAAGACCCTAATTTAGACTGAGAGTAAGGAAATTCCACCTTCTTTAATGAAATAAACCATGGCATTCTGAAGACAAGGGAGGCCAGCCCCCACAGCCCCAGGACCACCTGTCACCGCCGCTGACACCCAGGAGGTACATGTGAGGACGGGTGCGAGGCACTTCTTTCTGACAAAAGACTTGCTCACAGACCCAGCCCGGTTCACAGGCAGGACCTGACCCTGTCTCCCTCTTCCCAGCTACCTCTAACATCAACCGCCTGTTTGCTCCTAAACCTATACATTGCAACGTTCAAAACCCAAAGAGCACATGAAGGCAGATGTCCAGGCATCTTGGAGGGGATAGGTTCCAAACATTGAGAGGGATAACATTCTTCTGAATTTCTTTTTGAAAGTCTAAAGTTTTAGCCATTTTGAAAGAAATATTATGTGTGTTCAAGTAGTACATAAATTCAAACCAGGCCTAAATGTAACCCACTTATTTATAGAGTGCAATACTGTGTTCTATATACTTGAAATTGTTTTGTCATTGCATTTCTCTCAAATTATTGAAGGTCTAATTTATCATAATTTGAACTGGCCTTCCATAGGGTATCTCCAAGGTGTTTCCTCTTCTTAGCTTTATATTTACCAACATTACTTTCACCAATTTCAGAAAGGATACAGACAAAGGGACAAGCAAATATAGATGTTAATTAGTAAAAGTTCACCCATATAAATAATCTGCAGTTAAGATGCCACTTACTCAACAGAAAACAGGTGTTTCTATAGAAGTTAAAGGTATATAAAAAGAACCTCGGCTCTAAATTTGCTATTAATTTGTACTATGAAGAATTTCAACTCATTACATCTGAATTACCACCAATTCTGAATTAGTAGATGTGAATTAATAAAGTTGAATAGTATGAAGAACTGCCAAGAATTTAGAACCCAAACATCCCTGAAATACAACAATAAAAACTGAATTTAAAGTTTCTCTGGCTTAGAATATTATAATGTAAACAGCTTCAAAGTGGTAAGTAATCTGTAACCACTGAAAAAGGATATTGCTTTTTTTAACGTAAAATATATTCTACCAAAATATATTAAACCTTCACTTTCAGCCTTAAGAGAAATTATCTTCTTATATAAAAAAAAATCAAAATGTTAGTAGGTCAGCTGAAGTTAAAAGTAGTCTTAATGGTGGCTATTAAATCCTGGAGACAGAACTCTTCCCCTCCTACCACCCACACAGTTTCCATGAGTCTGGTCTGGCAAGAAAATTCTTTATACTGCCATGTTTTAGGTAACAAAATCATACGTTTTTAAGACTAAAGTGTCCCCTCAACCTACGAGGGCAGAAATGAAGAAATATAAGAACCACCAATTCTTTAGCATTTTTGCATCATGGTGCCCTTCGAGAATCTCTTAAATGCTATGCACCCTTTTCCCCAAAAAAGCACACACATGCACAGACACATAAAATGTCACAAAGAACTTGAGGAGTCACAGACATTCGCTCTGCTTCTATGAGAAGTTCTCATATGACAATATAAACAGATAAAACTTGAAAATCTATGTTTTTTTAGATGTCCGAAAGATTGCTTTCCTTCCTTCTTACTACCTTGAGTGTACTTTCCTCTACTTTCACCCACTGTGACTGATGCTGTTAGAAATGAGAGTGACTTTTCTATTATACGTGACTCTCTTTTAGACCAGAGGTCCACCAATCTTTTTCTGTAAAGGGCCAGAAAGTACATATTTTAGGCTTTGCAGGTCATTCAGGCTCTCTGGGCACTAATCAATTCTGCCATTGTAACAGAACACAAGTGCAGCCATAAACAAGTGGGTGTGGCTGTGTCCCAACAAAATTTTATTTACACAAAACAAGCAGTGGACAGGAGTTAGCCCTGGAGTTCTAGGTTCTCGACCCCTGGAATAGAAGAATAGGTTCAACAACTCCACAGGAAGCAAAAAGACAAATAGAGTTAGATCCCTAACTTATACGATCCCTAAAAATAATTCCCAGAAGGGTTTAAGACCTGAATAAGAACCAAAGCTTGCAACTTTTAGAAGGAAATAAGAGAGAATGTCTATGTCACTGAAGGAGGGAAAGGTTTCTTAAGAAAAAAAACAACACAGTGTACAAGGGGGAAAAAACCAAATATTTGACAATAAATTTAAAAACTTCTGCACAAGAAAAGACCACATATAAAGTTAAAAAGATAAGTCACAGACTAAAAGATATCTGCAACAAAAATGACCGAAAAAGAACCAGCCTTTGAATAACTAAGAAGAAATACCAAAAGACATACAACCCAGCGAAATAGGACCTATATGCGCACAGGCAAATCACACTGAAAAGAAGAAAACTGAAGAGTTAAAACACATGAAAGGATGCTCACCTTAACTAATACTTGGGGAAATGCAAATTAAAATCACAATGAGATACCACTTCACACTCACGAGATTGGCAAAAATTTTTAATTCTGATAATAACAAATGCTGGCAAAGGTGTGGAACACTAAGGATGATGCAACAAGCATGTTTACAAGTATCTAAGAAGTCTAAAAATCCCTCAGTAGAAAAATAAACAACAAATTCAAAAAGGTAAAATTGTATATCAAAATTATTCCCAACTGTTTTTAAATTAACCTCTGATTCTGTGACGGAGGGAGTCATGTATTGTAGTCCCATGGCCATAAATATGAATTTAGCTATTTGAAAGAATTAACTCGCTATGATAAATTAAATGACTGCTCCTACCAATAACATGCCATACTGCTTGCAGATGTGCAAACTCCACTCTTAGTAATACGCTAGAGAAACTCTCACACATGTGGCACTGTCTACTATAGCACCATTCGCAACAGCAAAAAAGTAAAAGAAGTGAAAATGAGGAAAGCTAAAAAGATGGCCAATGGGAGAATAAAAAAGATCCTGTGCTGTATTTATTCACTGAAATATTACACAATAGGTAACATGAATAAATCAAGTCTAAAAATGTATCAACATGGACATACTTAAAAATTGGTATACAGAGTAGGGATTTTCCCATACTTTTCTTTTGGCAAACTGCAAAAAATATGATAGCATGACACATAAATGGTAAAAACTTGTAAGGCACCACGTGTATAGGTACACGTATTTGTTGTAAAAGCAAAAATCCCTGGGCAAGAAGGACAAAACCAACCCGGAGGGAGCAGTTACCTTGGAAGAAGAAAAGAAAAAAATGAGTGACGGTGGGGAGGAAAGGGTCTTTAGCTGTCTCCACAATATTTTATTGCATTTAATTTTTTAAAACTAGGCTTTTTTAAGAAAAAAGATTGGAAAAGTGAAATTTTTGCTTATTTCTAGATAAAGTTGAAAGTCTCCTTTAGCACTCAATTATAAGATTCTATATATTCACTCATTCTCTTTTGCCACTGACATCAACAAAGGCTACAGCCCTCCATCCCAGGGCCATTCTGAAGGGCTCCTGACAGGTGCTAGCACATGGCCAAGAGACTCCCAGGAAGGCTTGCCCTGGGCTTGACTGCAATGTTTTCATGCAATGATTTGGACACATTTTCTAAATGCACAAATTTCAGCTCCAAACACAATTGAAAGCTAGGCAGTCTACAACTGATTGGCAAGCAGGCTGGCAAAGACTCACTTTAGCCTACTGGGTGAGAAAATGAAAAAGCATGGGCTCTACACCCAAACATTAGAGCATGCATTCACTTTAAAATGCAATCAGAAATCCAGACCAAAAATCATTTTCTCAAGGGCACAGAAATAACAGAGTGCAGAAATAAGACAATACCAGTGTCAGTAAGCAGTAATTATTCCATAAAGACAAATATTACCATTACACTACGGATTATGCAATGAGTATGCTTATAAGTATAGCGTAAGTTTTAAATCCCTCAAAAAAACCCCAACAAATTCAAAGAGGCAAAATTACACATCAAAATCATTTCAGTTCTCTTTAGATTAGCCTGATACTGTGACCAAGGGAGTCATGGATTGTAGCCCCACGGCCAGAAGTGTGAATTGAGCTCTCTGATAGAAGAATTAGCTTGCTATGATACATAAAATGATTGTTCTTATCAATAAAACTTTTTATTCAAAGACTGTCACTATTTAAACACTAAATACACTAGACTATTACAATCCTTTGGTCCTTTCTTTAATAATTTCAAAATTAATAAAAGTCAAAAATTTGGACAGATCTGTGTCACTAAATGGCTTTCACTATTGTTCACAGAATAAAACCCTTAATTGATTAATGATCTCAGGGTGTCTATCGCCATCTAGTGAAAAATCAGTTCAATTACCACACCAGTCACTTGACTACCTAGTCTGTTTTCTCTGTGATTTAAAATATATGTCCACTTACTGCTACCAACTTGCTCAGTATCTTTTTTATGTCTCCCTACACATACATTGAGAATAAACACAAATACAGATGGTATTTATATAGACTCACTTTCGAGTTATCTGTCAACTAGGTTTCCATATTACTTCTCTGGAAACATTGAGTTCATTATTTTTAAATAACTTGCACACCATGAGGTCCCTCATACAATTCTTTAACCATTAACTAATTCCTCTACCACCGAGCAATTAAAAATCATAGAAGAGTTTAAGTGTGAAAGATCACACCTGGGAAAAGACAATATTGATGTCCATTTGACACAACTATTAGCATTTTTATTATAAACCTGTTTTTAAAAGTACAATTAGTAATTACTCTGAGTACTCTAGCAGCCATAATACATTTGATTACAGAAATTATTAGGTCACCAGAGCCAAACCTGCACGATTCCAACAAACTGAGCACACACAAAACAGACTTAAAAATAAAAAGGGCGGGGGGGGGGGGGGTTAAGGCCTCCCCAGACTGTGTATTAATCTATATTCAAGTGCAAAATTTTATAATCTTTTTCAGACAACATGCTACCAGGTTTCCTTCTCATTAATTTCCAATTGAACCTTAATCTAATTTATCCCACAAGGACTTTAAAAGCAATCAACTTCTAGGATTTTCAGGTTACTATATTACTCGGTCTACTCTTAGTACAAAAAAGATAAGTTCGGTAAGTTACAAAGATATTCCAAAAGCTCGGCAAACTGACTCTCATTTTACACTTCGCTTCTCCTACCTCTAATAATCAAGAGATGCTTGAACTCACAAAGACCTAATAGTACGTACGGGAAAAAACAGTAAACCCAAAGATTATCACATAAAATACTTCCATCCGCCAGTGCTAATAATTATCATCAATACGTTACAATCATTTTTATTATAGGAAATAATTTCTGTACGTGGCTTTGAATCCTCTTCTAGAATAAGATTTCCAGGAAGCAACTGTGTAATTATTATTTCTCATTAACCTCACATTACTTTAAAGGCCCATTTCCCACCGTTGTATTTTTTATTTGTGGGAAGGAGCAAAGGGGAAAGAGACAAAGGGAAGCAGAAGCCAAGAACTTAAATCACATATGATTATTTCTAGATTTGTCTGAAGTTCTTTGTTTTTTAGTGGGAAGAGTAGGGTTTTTTAAAAATAGTTTAGAAAGATTTGTTGTTATATTTTAAATAAGAGAAAAATAAAAATTGAGTTTAAATTCCCCATTAAAAATCGAGCTAACCAAAAATATTGCCGTTAAAGTACAATGGATTAGGGGAGTTGGGGGAGATTATTGGACAAATTTGGGGCTTATCATTATCAACAGTGCCCTTTTAAGCTTGTGGATTTCTGAGCCAATGCAGAAAATGTAACAACAGGGATTTCCCAACAGCAAGAGGCACTCTCCAAGGGAGTAAATTGTCAACTACTGCCTCTCATGAGAAACTTAAGAGTAATCTTGATCCAATCTCAATAGTCAGCCCATGTATTATCACCCAGTTGGGGCATAGTGAGTGTACTTCCTAATACAAAAATAAGATGGTATTCTATCAGAAGCCACTGGATACATACAGAGAAATAAAATTTAGATAATTTTAAAGTAAACTTGGCCAAAGAAACTGAAAACATCCTTTCCTCACTTCAATGAGCCCCTAAAACACCTGTATCTTCTCAAGTAAAAAAGGCCTATGTCGGGCTTCCCTGGTGGCGCAGTGGTTGGGGGTCCGCCTGCCGATGCAGGCGACGCAGGTTCGTGCCCCGGTCCGGGAGGACCCCACGTGCCGCGGAGCGGCTGGACCCGTGGGCCATGGCCGCTGGGCCTGCGCGTCCGGAGCCTGTGCTCCGCGACAGGAGAGGCCACAGCGGTGAGGGGCACGCGTACTGCAAAAAAAAAAAAAAAAAAAAAAAAGGCCTATGTCTTGAGATGAGTATCAAAAACAACGTTCTTCTAGGAATAAGGGCAGAATATAAAGCAACAGGAGAGCCATCCTGAGATGGAGCAGACAACCCCCATGTAGCAAAAGCCTTACAGTCAGGAAGAGCTGGATTCCCATCCAAAAAAGTCACTTGTTACACTTCACCTCTTTCAGTTTATTAGCTTCGTCATCTGCAAAATTGGAACACTCTTGCCTATATCGATTGATTCTTATGGGGTCTTAAGGAAATAATGCATCTGAAAGCTTCTCGCATAATGCTGGTGTCCAATACAAGTGTCCTTCCTCACTGTGCCCTCAGCGGAGTGAAAGCGGGCTCCCAACAGAAGAGCACTTCTCAATATCCTGTTCGTTTCATGCCAGCTAGATCTGCACTGTCCAATACAGCAGCCACTAGCCACATGTGGATATGTGAGGTTAAATTTATTTTAATTATCATTAAATAAAACTCAAAATCCACTTCGTCAGCCAGCCATCAGGTGCTCACTAGCCACTTGGGGCTTGCGGCTATTGCACTGGGTATTGCAGATGGAGAACGTTTTCGTCACCTCAGAGTGCTATTAGACAGTCCTGATCTAGACTCTAAGCAGGGGTTAGCATTTTTTTTTTTTTCTGAAAAGGGCCAGATAGTAAATATTTTAGGCTTTGCAGGTCATGCAAGTCTCCACCTTGACTACTCAACTTTGCCGCTGTACTTGCAAAAGCAACTATAGATGATACTTCAACGAATGAGTATGACTGTGTGCCAATAAAAGTTTCCTTATAAAAATAGGTGGCGGGCTGGATTGGGCCCATGGGCTGTAGTGTGCCGAACTCTACTCTAAGAGTACTCTGAGTCCACGCTCCCAGCATGAGCGTTCTGCCCATAACCACTACCTCCGTAAGACCGAGTAGTCTTAAATCCACTGACAGAAATCAGTATTTTACTGGAGTTAAATGGAATATAATATTTAACATAACTGTTCTTTTACAAACTAAGGAAAAGCCATGCACGTGGTGCTAAAGCAAATGAAGCTTTTAGTGTTTACAAAGGGACAGTACCTCAAATCCGTTTGGTATCTGGCCCATGTTTCTAAAACCAATTACCCTCAATCTATAACTCCAGTCCCGATATATTCCTGACACTGGGGACTTGAACTGATACATCCAGCTGCCTACTTAACATGCCTACAGATCTATTACAAGCCTCAAAGGTAACATATCCAAGATAAAACTTAATCTTTCTCCCTCAGATTTCTCCTTCTTAATAAATGGTTCTACTAGCTAACCAGCTAGAAGACAAAAATGGAGGCATCCTCCTTGATTTCTTCTTTTCCCTCACACTCCAACCTAATATATCTGCAAAAAAAAAAAACTAGCTCCCTTATGTCGCTTAGTTCTCATTCATGTTAGCTCCTAAAGAAGCCTTCCCTGACCAAGCTAAACTAGCCAGCCATCTTAACATTGTTTAGCCCTCCACCCTGTTTACTTATCTGCACAGCATTACTTCTATCATATTCTCTTATGTTTTGTATTTGTTTATGCACTTATTTAGACTCTGTTTTCCTGAATGACGCTCTCCCCACCCCAAGCCCCTCTACACCCCCTGCCCTAGGCAGAATGTGAGGCTCACGATGCAGGGACTTTTTACGTCTTGCTCACCACTCTACCCACAGTACCTAGAATAATCCATGGCACACAGTGGATGCTCAATAAATAAATACACACACGCACACAAAATGTACGAATGAATGAATCCTTACTTAAAAAGCATATCTGTCTCAAACTTGTCCTAAGAAAGGGATACTTGAAGCTATATAACTAAGCAATAAACTTTTTGGCTCTCCTACCCCATAACATGTTTAGTTTAAAATACTCTCATTTTTAGATATAGGACGGTTACGCCATTTACCTCCCTTCCTTTGTATGTCACCAAAGCAGCCAGTGGTTTGGCATAAAATCTGCTGTAGGAAAATCCCAGGCAGCCATACATACTGTTTGCCGTGAGCTTCAAAGCCTTCTGTCGAATATCATACTGCAGGCCACATAAGGACAAAAGACAAACAAAAGTATTTGTAGGTGCTTCAGCATTACATTAGATGCTTTCTAGCTCACCAATAAGAAGAGGAAACCCGCAATAACCCTGGAAAAAAGAACTCTTAACATACTCAACCCATCCTCCCAGATCCATGATTCCCTGACCTCCTAGAATCAAGTAAACACACTCCAAAGTTCCCAGAAGTCAGAAGGATGTTGCTCAGATACAGTTCTGCAGATGGACGTGCCTTGTATTTTGAGGCATACAGTGTTTTTGAATGGTTTCCTACCCACCAACTTAAAATAAGCACATGCATTTGCCCACAGCATCAAGTTTAAATCACTCCTAGATAATTTTCAAAGGTGAGACTGTCACTCAGAGGTTGCTGAGTGGAAAGAGATACCTGAAGGACAAGGTCTGGATTTAAATCTTGCCGTTTCATTAGCTGTTTGACTTGTCTTCTCCGCTCTACCAGTTTCCGGATCTCTCTGGGCAAAATGCCCATTTCCAGGCTTGGATCTGGCAGCTCAGGGATCTGTTCTTGTTCTCCATCCTGATGAACACACGATGAAAATTTCAGACAAATCAAAATTTCATGAAATGAATTCCCAAAATCATACACTGTGGGAGCTGACCCCGTGATCACATCTTGAAAAGCTACTTTCTTGTGTAAGTAAAGGTCAACAAAGTGTGGGTGGTAGAAGAAAAAGCTGAGAGGGCTGCAGAACAACTCAACATTGCCCTCTTCTCCTCCAATTCTCTCAGCCCATCATTCCCAGTACCTCCCCCGTCTAGTTATTGACAAATGTAGGTATCATTTAAAGAGATGAATTTTTACACATGCTCCTTTCCTCCCTTCAACAAGATTGGGGAGCAATATGTTTGGGGAAATTGTTCTTAAAATAAAAACACTGGGCTTCCCTGGTGGCACAGTGATTAAGAATCCACCTGCCAATGCAGGGGACACGGGTTCGAGCCCTGGTCCGGGAAGATCCCACATGTGCACGGGCAAAGCAACTAAGCCCGTGCGCCACAACTATTGAAGCCTGCGTGCCTAGAGCCTGTGTTCCACAACAAGAGAAGCCCCCACTTGCTGCAACCAGAGAAAAGCCCATGCGCAGCAACGAAGCCCCAACGCAGCCAAAAATAAAATAAATAAATTTATGAATAAATAAATAAAAACACTAAGAGAGATCTCTAAAATTTAAAAAAAGATAAAAAAGCAGCTAAACTACTGTTAAGTCCTGTGTACCAGCAAACAAAATGCTATAAAATTTTTTTAAACTATGGGGAATCATAGCAATTATTGTAAATGTTTTAGACTGAAAGATAAAAATATAAATACTAGGGGCCTCCCTGGTGGCGCAGTGGTTGGGAGTCTGCCTGCCAATGCAGGGGACACGGGTTCGTGCCCTGGTCTGGGAGGATCCCACGTGCCGCGGAGCGGCTGGGCCCGTGAGCCACAACTGCTGAGACTGCGCGTCTGGAGCCTGTGCTCCGCAACAAGAGGCCGCGATAGTGAGAGGCCGGCGCACTGCGATGAATAGTGGCCCCCACTTGCCGCAACTAGAGAAAGCCCTCGCACAGAAACAAAGACCCAACATAGCCAAAAATAAATTAATTAATTAATAAAAAAAAATGTAATTGATGAGTGAAGTCAGAGTATTTAAAAAAAATAAAATAAAAATAAATCCTAAATCAGCAGGTTTCTTTTAGGAATTTGGAGCCCATATTTTAATAGGCCACGACATTTCTAAAAATTAATACATGTATATTTCTTAGTATTTATGTAGTACCTTTTGTCTACAAATTGCTTTGCAATCAGTAAAACAGCAACATTTTAAGAAAGCAACCAGCAGTCTTCTTATATTAAAATTTACAGCAGGAAAATGCAGGGAAAGCATTAGACCATTTTTCTCAAGGCTCCATTAATTCTATTAACAGGCTGCCAAGAAAAGCCAGGCACATTTGCCCTTTCAAAGGTTCAAAATTAAAAATAAACCTCTTGGCTTAAAGTATGTCAAGTCAATGCCATTTGATAACCCAGTCTTTACAAAGTGTCTGATTTTATAAAGATCAATAACTTCAAATGAACAATCTCACAATAGTAACAGGGACTATTATTGTTTTCCAATAGAGCAGATGATGACAGCAAACCTATTAAAGAGATCTTGGTACACATTCCAATTTATTTACAGCAACTATGGAGGTGCAATAAAAAGTAAATGGAAAGGATCTGGAGTCAGGAAATTTACAGTCCAGGCCTGGCTCCACCAGCACTAGCTGTTCTCAAGACTTGAGGCACTGCACAGGAAAATGATATGGAACCCATAAACTGCTACATGTATAGTATTTTTTAGATGACCTCTAAGGTCCCTTCCAACTCTGAAATGTTTTCATATCCAAAATCCAAACTGGAAAGCTCAAATAAACAAACTGGTGGCGGGGGGCAGGGTTGGTGGGGGGGGGGTTGGCGCTGGATAATGATAATCATCCTAATACTGACACAGCAGCAGGACAAAGTCCAAAGAATATTATTAACCGAATGTATTCACTACCTTGTGGGGATGTCTACTCAATACCTACTCTGTAAAATTATCCTCTAGTCCCACAGAAGGGCCCATCCTCAGCAGACGTATTTGTACTGGGTGAACACACTCCTGTGGTCATGGCTGATGGATGAGTGTGTTCAACAACTTAGGCAAGCCTCTAAGATTCTCTCTTCTGGGAATATGGAATTGGGACTGAAAAACAGCCCCCAAGCATGTGGCTGGAACCAAAAGACATGTAAATTCAGGAGCTAGAGGGCAAACAGACGTCTTCTGCCCCATGTACAAAGAAGCAGAGAAAAACATACAGAGATAATAGGTTAATTTACATCTTTTACTGCTGGAGAACCAAATCTAATCAAATTCCCTACTGACAATCAATTGTATAAGCTTTATATACGAAGAACCACACATTAAGTTATTAAGCCCTACATAAAACTGTTGACTGAATGATCACTAGTTAAAATCCATGTGAGATAATTCAAAAAGATCCTTTTGAAGAGGATGTTTAATGAGTAGAATCATTAAGAAATGCTTTCATAGCCAAAATTTAAAAGCCTGAAAATAGCAAGTGTTTGGAGTAGAAGGGGAACAATTCACATACATGGCTGGTAAGAGTGCAAAACGGTATAACCACTTAGGAAAACAATTTGACAGTTTCTTATCAAGTTAAACATATACTGCCCATGCAACCCAGCAAATTCCCTCCCTAGGTATTTACCCCCCCCAAAATGAAAGCACACATCCACAAAAAGATCTGTACAAGAATGTTCACAGCAGTTTTATTAATAACAGCCCCAAACTGAAAACAATCCATATGCTCATCTCAGGGGAACAGGTAAGGGTGAAATACTTCTTAACAGTAAAAATGAAAGAACTACTAATACTGCAATAACATGGATTAATCTCAAAAACATTACATTGAACAAAAAAAGCCAGATACAAAACAGTACAGGGCTTCCCTGGTGGCGCAGTGGTGAAGAATCCACCTGCCAATGCAGGGGACATGGGTTCGAGCCCTGGCTGGGGAAGATCCCACATGCCGCGGAGCAACTAAGCCCGTGTGCCACAACTACTGAGCCTGTGCTCTAGAGCCCACGAGCCACAACTACTGAAGCCTGTGCGCCTAGAGCCCATGCTCCGCAACAAGAGAAGCCACCGCAATGAGAAGCCCACGCACCGCAACGAAGAGTAGCCCCAGCTTTCCACAACTAGAGAAAAACTCACTCGCAGCAACAAACAAAGACCCAACGCAGTAAAAAAATAAATAAAGTAAAATAAATTAATTAAAAAGAGTACATACTGTATTATTCCATTAATATGAGTTCTCAAACAGGCAAAATTAAGCTATGGTAATAGAAGTCAGATCAATGACTGACTGATGGAAGAGGGGATTGACTATAAAAAGGCCAAGTGTGACATATCACAACTTACAGGATGAAGCTAAAGCACTGCTTATAAGGGAAATTTACAGTTGTAAATATCTAAATTAAAAGAGAAGACCTCAAATCAATAACCTAACCTTCCACCATAAGAAACTAGAAAAAGAAGGGCAAACCAAACCAAAGAAACCAAAAGGAAGTAATAAAAATTAGCACAGAAATAAATGAAATAGAGAACAGAAAAGCAACAGAGAAAAACCAAGGAAACCAAAGTTGCTTCTTTGAAAAGATCAACAGTGGACTTCTCTGGCAATCCAGGTGTTAAGAATCCACGCTTCCAGTGCGGGGGCGTGGGTTCGATTCCTGGTCAGGAAACTAAGATTCCACATGCCGTGACAAATAAGAACAATAAAATTTGGTTAGAACCCAGGGAATTGACCTTTAAAAAAACAAAACCACACAATTTATGGGAATTCCCTGGCGGTCCAGTGGTTAAGACCCCACGCTTCCACTGCAGGGGACGCAGGTTTGATCCCTGGTCAGGGAACTAAGATCCCACATGCTGGCGCAGCCAAAAAAAAAAAAAAAAAAAATCAACAAAATTGATAAACTTTTAGCTATTCTGCCAAAGAAAAAAGGTGACTCAAATTACTAAAATCAGGAATAAAAGGGGGGACCATCACTACTGACCTTAAAGAAATAACAGTGACTAAAAAGGAATACTATTTACAATTTTATGCCAACAAATTAGATAACCTACACAAAATGGACAAATTCCTAGAAAGATATAGACTCTACCAAAAGTGACCAAAGGAGAAATAGAAAATCTGAATAAACCTGTAACAAGAGACTGAATTAGCAATCAAAAAAAGTAAAGTCTAAGACCAGATAATTTCAGCAGCAAAAGTTAAAGAAGAATTAAAGTGAATCCCTCACGAACTCTCCCAAAGAAACAGAAAAGGAGGGAATACTTCCCAACTCATTCTATGAGGCCTGTATTATCCTAAGACCAAAACCAGACAAAAACATAACAAGAAAAGACAACTACAGGACTTCCCTGGTGGCGCAGCGGTTAAGAATCCGCCTGCCAATGCAGGAGACACTGGTTCGAGCCCTGGTCCGGGAACATCCCACATGCCGCAGAGCAACTAAGCCCGTGTGCCACAACTACTGAGCCTCCCCGCTCTAGAGCCTGCAAGCCACAACTACTGAAGCTCACGTGTCTATAGCCCACGCTCTGCCACAAGAGAAGCCACTGCAATGAGAAGCCCGTGCACCACAACAAAGAGTAGCCCCCGCTCGCTGCAACTAGAGAAAGCCCGCACACAGCAATGAAGACCCAATGCAGCCAAAATTAAAAATAAATTAATTTAAGAGAAAGAAAAGACAGCTTACACACCAATAGCCCTTATGAATACAGAAAGAAACTCTTCAACAAAATACTACCGCATCAAATCCAGTGATATATAAAAAGCATTATCTACCAAAGCCAAGTGGGATTTATGTCAGGGACACAGGATGACTCTACAATCAATATAACACATCCTATTAAAAGAATAAAGAACAAAAACCGTACAGTCAATAGACGCAGAAACAGTAGCTGACGGAATCCAAAACTCTTTCATGATAAAAAAAACACTCAACAAAATACTGATACTGATGATATACTGATATGGCCTCATACTGATAAAGGCCAGCTATGGAAAACCCACAGTTCACATCATATTTACTGGTGAAAGACTAGATGCTTTCCCCTAATGTCAGGAACAAGACAAGGGTGTCTACTCTTGCCACTTCTATTCAACTGTACTGGAGGTTCTAGCCAGGGCAGTTAAGCAAGAAAAAGAAATATAAGGCATCCAGATTGAAAAGAAAGAAATAAAACTATCTCTGTTCACAGACAACATGATCCTGTATATAGAAAATCCTAAGAAATCACAAACTATTACAACTAGTAAATGAGTTCAGCAAAGTTGCAGGATACAAGATCAATATACAAAAAATCAGTCATATTTCTATACACTTGCAATGAACAATCCAAAAATGAAATTAAGAAAACAATTCCATTTGCAATAGCACCCAAAATAATGAAATATTTAGGAATTAATTTAATAAAAGAAATGCAAGACTTGTACATTGAAAACTAGAAAACATATTTGAAACACATTAAAGACCTAAATAAATGGAAAGACTCGATTTTCATGGACTGGAAGACTTAACAATGTTAAGATGGCAATATTCCCCAAACTGATCCACAGATCTGATACAATCCCATCAAAATCCCAGCAGGCATTTTTGCATAAATTGACAATCTGATCTTAAAATAAACAAAATGTGAGATATATCCCTACAATGGAATATTCAGCAATAAAAAGGAATGAAGTACTAATACATACTACAACACGAATGAATCTTGAAAACAACATGCTAAATGAAATAAGCCAGACGCAAAAGGTCACATATGACTCCATTTATATGAAATGTACAAAAATATACAAATCTAGAGGCAGAAGGATTAGTGGTTGCCTAGATCTGGAAGGGATGAAGGGATTGAGGGAGGTTACAGCTAAAAGGGATAGGGTATCTTTGGGGAATAATGAAAATGTCCTAAAATTGATTGTAGTGAGGTTTGCAAACTCTGCAAATAAACTACCAGCCATTAAATTGCACACTTTAGATGGGTGAATTGCAGAGTACATGAGTTACATCTCAATAAAGCTGTTAGATAAAAGACACAGAACCAGTCTGAGTCTCCTTCTACCCAACCCTCCCCCCTTTTTTGACCACTAAAAAAGGATATAGTGTTATCTTTTATGAGGAAAAACTAGAACACTGAGCCCTTTGGTTATCTTCCTTCTATAAGCACTACTTTTAATCTCAATATCCAGAGTTCCCAGTTGAATACAAACCTCTGTAACTTTCTGTGCCTCTGAAGCAACTCTTTGCACCGTTGTAAAACAAATGTTGAATTCCTGAATGATGGAAGGATACAAACTGTTGAAGTCCAGAAGCAAAATGAACTTATCATAAAAACCTGCAAGAAAAAAGCCCCGTTACAAAAAGTCTTTTAAAAAAGTAGATTTGGCAAAACGCCATATTAGAAGTAACATATTATGAAACGATATACTATCCAGAGCTGTGAGGTACACAAAAGGAAAAAAGGAGTCAACTACCACTCTGTAAAAATGACTTGGGGGGCTTCCCTGGTGGCGCAGTGGTTGAGAGTCCGCCTGCCGATGCAGGGGACACAGGTTCGTGCCCCGGTCCGGGAGGATCCCACATGCCGCGGAGCGGCTGGGCCCGTGAGCCATGGCCGCTGAGCCTGCGCGTCCGGAGCCTGTGCTCCGCAACGGGAAAGGCCACAGCAGTGAGAGGCCCGCGTACCGCAAAAAAAAAAAAAAAAAAAAAAAATGACTTGGATTAGAGTGAAGAGTCAGGTCACAAAAGGAAAGAAGAGACACTGTCTCGCCTTGAAATCCCAGCAGTCGCCAAAGTACGCCATTATTATAGGCAAACAGCTTCCCATATCAATTACTTTAGACAAGTACCATGTCCATTTCCAAAAAATGCTGTTAAATTCTCCTTCAAGAAAGCATTCCTTCCCACCTACCCTCCACACCCCCACTCCCCAAATGTTTCATGGGCTATACCAGTGAGTGGTTATACATTTTTTTACAATCACACCTGCAGGGAATAAAAACAGGCAGCCCATTTACCTGTACACAAACTGCTAAGATGAGACAAGAGATGTACACATAAATGTCAGCAGTGGAACGATCCACCCTTTTCACTTGCAAAGGGTGAACAGAAAGCTACTATATTTCTCTAGGACATTTACAAAGAGTTATCTTCACCTTGAGAAGAAACTGAATAAAAATAAATGTCCACAATTAAGACAATAATAACAACAGCAAGCATATATTGATAGCTTACTCTGTGTCTGGTACTATTATTCCTTAAATCTCTGTGCGGTATTTTTCTTGCCATCATTTTAAAGAAGAGGAAACTGAGGCATACGCAGGCTAAAACAGGCAGCCCAAGCACATAGCCAGAATTCAAGGCCAGATCTATCTAACACCAAAGGATGAGTGATCTGTCTCATTACAACTCACAATAAAATTACTTTTGTCAAAAATGTCTCCTACTCAAGAGTTCAAGTTACTTGATAAAATTGACATTCATTCCTGCACAACAATGTGAATACAGTTAACAACACTACTCAACTACACTTAAAAATGGTTAAGATGATTTAAAAAAATTTTTTTAACCTTTTCTAGCTCTGTTTACCACAAAACATCTTATTTGCCATTCATGATTACAGGAAACAATTATTCTCTTCTTAAAGTTCAATTTGGTAGTTACTGCCTGTACTTTAACTTTGCTGTCCAACTGCACTGGCCCTCGCACGCTGGGCAGAGGCGGAGCCCAAGAGTAGATGGGAGGAGACAGAGGCGCTCCTACCACAGGACAAATAGGTTGGCAAACTGCACAGAGCAAATCCTCCAACCTACCCCCTTTTTGTACCACTCATGAGCTAAGAACAGTGTTTATATCTTTAAATGGTCGAAAAAAATTTTAAAAGACTATTTCAATGATATGTGAAAATTATACAAAATTAAAATTTCTATGTCCATAAATAAAGCTTTCTTGGAATACAGCAAAAAAAAACCCACAAAAGATTCACATTAATTCGATGTTAGACTGGCAAACAAGATTTTCGCATGAACATGAGAAAATAAGGTCATTATGAAACCTATTCGCTAACCTACAAAACATAACTCAGGCCTTCTCGTTTCTCAAGCCTGGCTCTGCATTAAGTTCCTTAGCATCAGGGGCAAACCGAGCCACTGCGTTGCCTTACCAACTTTGGGGTCCAATACCAAGCCTCCAGAATAAGCTGCCTTCTTACGTCCTTTTTTGTATTTATTGGTATCTCCATCAATGTCTTCATCTTCATCTCCCTAATATCAAATGGAAAGATAACTTCACCAGCCAGCAACTAATGGACCAATTTAGAAGGTTTATGATTCCCCCCCCGCCACCTTTCCAACTGCAGTACACAGTTCTATTTAACATTCTATCTAACATTACTTTTAGTTAGTGGTCCTACCTCTGAGGAAAGACAGTTATTGTAATATTTTCATAAATCCTAATGAATGCCAAGCATGGTAGTTACCGAAACAAACACTATATCTGAGTTGATAAGTATGCAAATTCTACTTTAAAATATTTCTGAATTCACAGAACTTCACATTTTAAAATCAATGGACAGGGCTTCCCTGGTGGTGCAGTGGTTAAGAATAGATCCGCCTGCCAATGCAGGGGACACGGGCTCGAGCCGTGGTCCAGGAAGATCCCACATGCCATGGAGCAACTAAGCCTGTGCACCACAACTTCCAGGCCTGCGCTCTAGAGCCCGTGAGCCACAAGTACAGAAGCCCACGCACCACAACTACTGAAGCTTGCACATCTAGAGCCCGTGCTCTGCAATAATATAAGCCACCGCAATGAGAAGCCCGTGCACCACAATGAAGAGTAGCTCCTGCTCACCGCAACTACAGAAAGCCCGCATGCAGCAACAAAGACCCAACGCAGCCAATAATAAACACATAAATTAATTTAAAAAGATAAATAAATAAAATAAAATCAATGGACACTAAAAATTCAACTATTCATATTATGTAAAATTTGAGATTCTAAGAGTCCTCTTAAATTCATTACTCTAACATTCATGATGTAAAAACACAAAATATTTTATATAGATATTATCATTATTCTCATTATTAATATGGACACCTTAAAATAAGTACATCCATATAGTGAAAATTCTTTCCCAAGTAGTTTACTAATAGCCAACATTCAATACCTCAGCAGATGTCAAACTCCTATAAGTTAATACTTCCTTTACTAATTTTGATAATGTGCATAAAACAAGCAAATATAAGAACCTGGGTCATTTTAACATTAGACTCCCATTCTGAATCAATTACTATCAGTGCTGATAAAACAGTAGCTAAGTTTTACTTCCAATGCGATGGAGGCCACTTCAGAAACCTGATTGTAGTGACCTTAATCCTACTAGAATATAGAAATGAAACAACACAACACAAAAATAAAGGCTTATGGGTTCAAGGAAATAAATGGTTCAACTTGCATCTAAGTTTGGGTAGGGCTAACGAGGCAAAACGCTTTCCAGGTATGGCCACCTATCAGAGAGGCCTAATGCCTCCCTCAAAGAATTTCGTATTTCACAAATAATTTTTATCTGTATAGAGAAATGTAAAGAAGGAAATGACCACACAAAACAACAAAACAAATGTGACACAGAGTCTAGAGTATACAGGGAATTAATTATTTGGGGAGCAGATACTATCACAGCAAAAAAACCCCAAAAAACAGCTATCTAGATAATAAAAAGGGGGGGATAAGAAAAAGCAAAACACTATACAATTTTGGACCCACCGGTTTTTGCTGAGGCTTTCTGAAAATCTGCTTGTCAGGCACAATATAGTTGTTTTCATAAAATGCATGAAGCAACAAGAACTCATTACGCTCGGATCGTCCACCCATCAGCGTCCTAGACTATTAAATAGAAGTTTTTTTTAAAAAACTTGAGCTCAAAACCAGAATAAACAAAAGCAACTTCCAGTTGGCAGATTTAATCATAGCACCTCCTTCAAAAATCACTCATCATAACAAGGGCTGCTTTAAAAAAAAAAGGTGCTAAATTATTTCTAGCAGTTTCTTTAAGCACTATGGTTAAAATGAGACAAAGAGCTTAAAATACTGACAACTTGCGCTATTTCTTTACTTCCAAATGGACCATTCCACAAATCAGACACATCCAGATGTCAGAGATGGTCCTTATGTTCGTCCAAATTTCAACATACTGCACCTGGCTTTCCTCCCCTTCTCCCAAGCAGTTCTTCATTTTACAAAAGAAGCCCAGCTTTCAGAATACAGGTTACTTATTTTATAAGCATGCATTTAGACTCATTATCATATAACAACTACCCCCAGAAAACACTGGATCCAACAGGAAATGCTTTTTCCCCCTTTCTATGTTAAATTTACCATAATGTTCCCAGCGATGTTAGTGATCTGCAATGCTAATGGAAGAACATTTAGCTCACACATGATCTGCAAAATGAACCTGGCATCTTTCCAGGTGTGTTCCAACAGGTACAACAGACGAGAAGAGTCACTGTACAGAAAAGAAAGAATGAAACAGAATCAAGTAATTAAAAGAAACAATGATTATAATCAAAACTTCATCAACTATCACAAAAAATTTTTGGTATAAGTTAACTTCAGAGCAACGGCACCACAGCTTTGGAAACAATTTAAAATAAGGTCAGTATGAAATTAGGAATTCATTCATACCATTGGTCCCAATCAATGCCCTTCTCTAAAATACACAAAAAAATCCCACAAAGATACAACCTAAAAACTCCCTAAATTTTTTCATTCATCCATCCATTAAATACGTATTACATACCCACTCCGTGCCAGGCATTGTTCTAGATGCTGGCTGTGACCAAAACAGACAAAAATTCCCATCCTCATGGGGGAGACAGAATATAAATTAAAAATTTAATATGTGATATGTTATATAACACTAAGCATTAAGAAGAAAAACTAAGAAGCAAAGGGAATATTAAGTGTCAGGAGCAGAGACAAATTTTAATTAGGGAACTGAGAAAGAGTTCACTGAGAACAAAAACTTGCAGGAGGTGAGAGAGCAATCCTTGTGGATGGGTTATCTCTGAGAGAACATTCCAGGCAGACAGAACAGCACATTCAAAGGCCCTGAGCTGAGCATAAATCTGGCAGTTCTAGTACCAAGAAGGAGGCCAATGGCTGCAACAGAGAGAATGATGGAGAAGAGTAGAAGGACAGAGCTAACGGCAGAGAGACCCATTGTATAGGACCTTGTAAATCGAAATAAGTACTTTGGTTTCTACTCTGCACGAAACAGAAGGTCACTAGGAGACTGTAAGCAGAGTGCCATATCTAACTTTAGCACAGTGACTCTGGTTCCTGGGTTGAGAACAGACAGCAAGGAGTCAAGGGCAAAAGCAAGGAGACCAGTGAGGAGGCTAATATAAGAAAGACCCAGGGCTTCCCTGGTGGCGCAGGGGTTGGGGGTCCGCCTGCCGATGCAGGGGACACAGGTTCGTGCCCCGGTCCGGGAGGATCCCACATGCCGCGGAGCGGCTGGGCCCGTGAGCCATGGCCGCTGAGCCTGCGCGTCCGGAGCCTGTGCTCTGCAACGGGAGAGTCCACAACAGTGAGAGGCCCGCATACCACAAAAAAAAAAAAAAAAAAAAAAGAAAGACCCAGTGACCCAAGAGAAAGAGTTTGGTGGCTTAGACCAGGGTGGGTCCAACGGAGGGGAAAAGAAGTGGTCAGATAAAGACATATTTTGAAGATGGAGCTGACAGGATTTCCTGATGCATGGAACATAAGATGTCAGAGAGAGGAATCAAAGATGCCTCAGAGGTTCTGGGCTGAGGATGACTTTGGAGGTTTCCAGCGATACTGGAAAAATAAGAGAAACCTAGAGGAGGTCAGGAGCTCAGTTTTGGAACAAGCTGAGTTGGAGGTTAATGTCAGACATTAAGTAGAACAGGCAGGTGGAGATATGAGTCTGGAATTCAGGGAAGAGAGGTCTAAACTGAAGATATGCTGGCGGGAGGCATCAGCACCCATGTGGTATTGAAATTCCTGCGACTCAACGAGATCAACCAGGGAGGGAGTGCAGTCAGAAAGAGAAGCAGTCTGAGGACTTGGGAGGAACAGGCAGAAAAGAACGAGGAGTGGCCAGAGGGGTAGGAGAAATTTTAAGAGATCATCAAGCACAAAGTTTGTTACACAAAATGAGTAAGTTCTGGAAATCTAATGTACAGCAACGTGGCTACAGTTAACAATAATGTATCGTATACTTGAAATCTCCTAAGAGGGGTAAATCTAAAGTGTCCTCACCACAAAAAAAGAAAAGAAAAGAAAAGAAAAAAATAGTGATCGTGTGAGGTGATGAATAGGTTAATTAGCTTGACTGTGAGGATTATTTCACAATGTATATCAAACATCAAGTTGTACCTTAAATAAAATACACTTTTTATTTGTCAATTTGACCTCAACAAGGCTGGAAAAAAGAAATAATCAGCAATATCTCCAAATATTTGAATGACTTCTCAGATTTTATATTTCTAAAATATTTCCATCAATTTCTGAATTAATGAATTAAGGGCAGAAACCTAAATATCACATCAACTTCCAAACTGCTCTCAGGAAGCATCAAGATGGTGTTAAATGAGGGAGATATTATGATAAAATTAGAATAATTCAAAAAGCAAAATAATTCAAATTACTCAAGTAATGGAGATGGTGAGTCTGACATGAAGACAGACAATCTCCCCCTTCATAACACCACAGGCTCCTGTCTCTCCAGCCTAAGGATGATTCTGGTGTCTTGCTGTTGTTAATTTCAAGACAGACAAATTCTGAAGCATCCATGAACATACCTGTACATATTTCGTACATTTTCCATTGGGATTACAACCCTTTCAGTTTTCAGAATCTGTTGAACAAGTTCAGACAAATGGTAGCTTTTACAACGAATCAATTCCTTTGCTGAAATTTCCACATCACAGATCATTCGGCCACAGGTAGCATTTCTTTCACCAAATCCACTCCTGCCCTACAAGGGGAGGGAAAAAAGCAAATCCCATGGAAGAACAGATCCTGAGAACATTTCATTCTAACTTGCTTTGAGGCTAGTCCCAAAATTACAATGATGAAACTCTCATTGTTCCATTCATGCATTCATTCAGCCATCAATCAAATATTTTTGAACACTGACTACGTATCTGACACTGTTCCAGGCACTTGGAATATAGGGATATAGCGGTGAGCAAAATAGAAAAGATTCCTGGTCTCAATTGAAATATACAACAAAAAAAAGAAATTATATAGTTTTAGGAGGTCATTAAGTACACGGAAAAGAGAAAATAGAACAGGGTGAGGGGAAAAAGGAATTTGGGGGGACTACATCTTAAATAGGGTGATCGTGCAGACCTCACTGAGAAGATGCCATATAAAGAACCCTGAAGGGGGTAAGGAGTTAGCAAAGCAAGTGTTTGGATGAAGTGTTTATAACAACTCTACCGCCATAAAGATATGAATAGGAAAAGAAGCAAGAGCACTGGCTCCCAACTCCAAACTGTGGCAGCAGAATCCTCTGGAGAGCATTATAACGGTAGAGTCCTAAGTTCTCTGATGAGGCAGCATGCCGTTCTACTGATAAGGCTTTGACTAAAATAAGATTTCAAGCGCTGAGCACTGTCAGGTTTAGGAAATGAAGGTGCTTCATCCAAAACCACCCAACCTCCCTTCAGTGAAGCAAGCAGGTAGAATGAGAAGTGACAAGCTTTACAAGAGTCACACGGGGCCTGGATTCAAAATTTTAGTTCTTCCCTTTACTAGCTCTAAGATCTTGAACAAGTTCTGCCACCCCTGTGAGAATGTGCAATAAACCTGGAGCTACTGTGAGAGAGAACGAACACAGAAGGCATGCTGCCCGTTGTCTTCTCACATACTCAGTGTCTGCTCCCCTCCCCCAACCCCCGTTCCTCCTTCCAATCTCCTCCCTTAACAAGAACGCGCAACTCTGCTCTCAGGGATGCCCAAGTGGAGCTAACAAACATGTGCTGTCTCTAGATTCTAAGAGCTGATTTTTAAAACTACCAGTGGATTTTTAAGGAACCTCCATACTGTTCTCCACAGTGGCTGTACCAATTCACATTGCCACCAGCAGCGCAAGAGGGTTCCCTTTTCTCCACACCCTCTCCAGCATTTATTGTTTCTAGATTTTCTGATGATGGCCATTCTGACTGGTATGAGATGATATCTCATGGTAGTTTTGATTTGCATTTCTCTAATGATTGATCATGTTGAGCATTCTTTCATGTGTTTGTTGGCAGTCTGTATATCTTCTTTGGAGAAATGTCTATTTAGGTCTTCTGCCCATTTCTGGATTGGGTTGTTTGTTTTTGTTATTGAGCTGCATGTAAATTTTGGAGATTAATCCTTTGTCAGTTGCTTCATTTGCGAATATTGTCTCCCATTCTGAGGGTTGTCTTTTGGTCTTGTTTATGGTTTCCTTTGCTGTGCAAAAGCTTTGAAGTTTCATTAGTTCCCATTTGTTTATTTTTGTTTTTATTTCCATTTCTCTAGGAGGTGGGTCAAAAAGGATCTTGCTGTGATTTATGTCATTGAGTGTTCTGCCTATGTTTCCTCTAAGAGTTTGATAGTTTCTGGCCTTACATTTAGGTCTTTAATCCATTTTGAGCTAATTTTTGTGTATGGTGTTAGAGTGATCTAATCTCATACTTTTACATGTAGCTGTCCAGTTTTCCCACCACCACTTACTGAAGAGGCTGTCTTTTCTCCACTGTATATTCTTGCCTCCTTTATCAAAGATAAGGTGACCATATGTGCGTGGGTTTATCTCTGGGCTTTCTATCGTGTTCCATTGATCTGTATTTCTGTTTTTGTGCCAGTACCATACTGACTTGATTACTGTAGGTTTGTAGTATAGTCTGAAGTCAGGGAGCCTGATTCCTCCAGCTCGTTTTTTTTTTTTTTTTTTTTTGGCGGTATGCGGGCCTCTCACTGTTGTGGCCTCTCCCGTTGCGGAGCGCAGGCTCAGCGGCCACGGCTCATGGGCCCAGCCGCTCTGTGGCATGTGGAATCTTCCCGGACCAGGGCACAAACCCATGTCCCCTTTATTGGCAGGCAGACTCTCAACCACTGCGCCACCAGGGAAGCCCCCTCCAGCTCCATTTTTCGTTCTCAAGATTGCTTTGGCTATTCGGGGTCTTTTGTGTTTCCATACAAATTGTGAAATTTTTTGTTCTAGTTCTGTGAAAAATGCCAGTGGTAGTTTGATAGGGATTGTATTGAATCTGTAGATTGCTTTGGGTAGTAGAGTCATTTTCACAATGTTGATTCTTCCAATCCAAGAACATGGTATATCTCTCCATCTATTTGTATCAGGTTCCTTAAAAAACTACAAATAGAACTACCATACGACCCAGCAATCCCACTACTGGGCATATACCCTGAGAAAACCATAATTCAAAAAGAGTCATGTACCAAAATGTTCATTGCAGCTCTATTTACAATAGCCAGGACATGGAAGTAACCTAAGTGTCCATCATTGGATGAATGGATAAAGAAGATTTGGCACATATATACAATGGAATATTACTCAGCCATAAAAAGAAACGAAATTGAGTTATTTGTAGTGAGGTGGATGGACCTAGAGTCTGTCATACAGAATGAAGTAACTCAGAAAGAGAAAAACAAATACCATATGCTAACATATATATATGGAACTTAAGAAAAAAAAAAAGGTCATGAAGAACCTAGGGGTAAGATGGGAATAAAGACACAGATCTACTAGAGAATGGACTTGAGGATATGGGGAGGGGGAAGGGTAAGCTGTGACGAAGTGAGAGAGTGGCATAGACACACATACACTACCAAACGTAAAATAGATACCTAGTGGGAAGCAGCCGCATAGCACAGGGAGATCAACTCGGTGCTTTGTGACCACCTAGAGGGGTGGGATACGGAGGGTGGGAGGGAGGGGGACCTAAGAGGGAAGAGTTTTGGGAACATATGTATATGTATAACTGATTCACTTTGTCATAAAGCAGAAACTAACACACCATTGTAAAGCAATTATACTCCAATAAAGATGTTAAAAAAAAAAAAAACTACCAGTGGTTTTTACCAATAAAATGCTGAATTCAAAGGAAAAGGTGTTTAGTGCCAAAGTTAAAATGTCCTATGATAAGGCAACAGATTCCTAGTCAAAGAAGCACAGGGTACTCCCTGGTAGCTACTTCATATAAAGAAACCAAATAGAGAAGTTAAGATTTTGAAAATTATTATTACCCCAAGCTTTGGCATGTTGGATCGCTTCAGCCGACCTATCTTGGACCAGTAAGGAACTTTGCACACATTAATTCTCTGAAGTAGCACTTCCAGTTCAAACCCATAAATATTATGACCCTAGTGAGAAAAAGAAGGCAGCCAATAACATTATAAGAAACGCAAATTAGAGGATTTATCTTCATATGCATAGAATTTCTTTGCCCTTTCTTTTTCTGGTCTCTAATTGAAGGCCTCATGAGCTTACCTCCGATTGGGGTCCTTTCTTCTTCAGGAATTTATTCATCAGCAGCATTCATTAGCCTTGACATTAACAAGGCTGCTAAGCAGATTGCTGGAATAAACTTTATTTTATCCTAATTGATGCAAGGTTCATATGATGTCTTTTAATTTGCAACTCATGCTTCACAGTCTCATGCAAATTTTAATGTCCCATACTTTTTAGCTGATCAGTAAAAGCTGTATTCAAACAATTTCTTCTTACTTCCTTAAAAACCAAGAACCCAGCTATGTTGCGTGACAGTTTACATAGACATCTCTAGAAAACGGAGGAAGTGCATCTAGTTTCTTCCTAAAGAACTGAGTTCAAACACTACTGATTTAGACTCTTAATCAATGTGCAACTAAATAAACATATACTATCACTCCATACTTCAAATAAGAACTTTGCTAAAAACATGGAAACAAAACCATCCCGAGTAAAAAAATCTCAAAAATATTACCAAATTTTCCATGTCTGTAATGATAATTCCCATCATGTGAATTATGTTTATTCTAGTAAGTTAAACTAGATGAAGTTTAAAATAAATTAATAAACATATTTGTCACTAATTTTAATTAAAAATATATACCACTATATATTTATGGCAAGTTTGTCTATTAAACTAAGAGACCCAAAGGACATGAGGAAGTCTCATTTCCAAATTATCATGCCTGGGATTAGGGACTCAAACCCATGTCAGGATTCTCTCTTCTTTCAGTTTGGATTTCTCACAAAGTCTTGGCTCTTACACCCTAGAGCAGGCCAGCTACCCTAGACTCCAGGATATCTCCTTGGGGTCCAAGAGAGACTACTAGTGGAGATTGGGTGAGGGCCTGGTGCTGAGCCAGAGTACCACAGGAGGGCACTGTGGACAGAATCTTCCCAGCACTTTCAAGATGGCTCCTGAAATACCATAAGGGAAGCGGGTGCAGAGACACTGGTAGCAACCTACAGGCTCTCAGTACTTGGCTACAACATCTTCCAGAGAGGCGTCCAAGAGCAAAAACGAACACAGAAATATACGGCAAACATTTTTCACAAGGCTTCAATGTAACCAAATTACTGATGTTACACTTAAAATATAGGCATTTATATGCTACTTCCCTCCCAAAAACCCAAAAGCACAAAATAATGTGATTGGTCCATTAACCCAGAAAAAAGACAAAAGGAAGAACTCCTTGATAGGAGTCTACAAACTAAGGAAGGCTGGAGGAAACACAAAGCAAAATGTTGTTTTAGGACTCTTCGGAACTGTAGCAAAGACAACTCAATGAATTATTACCTCTTACTATTTAGTAGGAGCTACTCAGTCATCAAGAGAAAAAAAGACTCCTAGCCACGAGCTCTCAAAGGAATATGCCAGAGATCCACGGAGCTCATAAAATTAAAATACTTACACTTTGGGGATATGCACCAAACCAAGGGAATTCACTCCTGTGACATTATACTTCTGGGCCACTAAGCCAAAATTTTGGAGCTATTAACAGCTGACATGAGTTGACTTACTTCTGGGTTGCTCTCTAACTATAAATAACAGGAGTATCCTAAACTTCAACAGTAATTCGTGAGTTGCTTTTCTATTAGAGGGGAAAAAAAAGTATCTTATAGTAGGTTGGAGTTTTTTCTCCTTTCTGTTAGGAGAAAGTATAGCAATTCCCACCAGTCCACAGGGTTATTTCACTCTGAAAAGATTCTCCACTGCTCAAAAAGTACCAATCAAGTCACACTGAAAAGAACTATGGAATGAAGAGCTTCCCCACAATATGGTCAAACATCTACTCACCACAATGATATCAGGATCAATTTTGTGAATTTTTGCAAGGAAAAAACCTAGCAGTGTTCTTTCTGTTGCAGCAACCTCAACCTTCACATTCTGTTAGACAAAAACATACCAGTCACTTATCTTTACTCTCAACTACTATACCTTGGCTCCTTGTTCAAGCAGGATAAGATTTCTTAGGGTTAAAAGAAACGATCCATTTCAAAATTAAATGCAGCAATGAAATTCCTGATGCTAGATTTCACAGTAATAGTTGCACAAAATCTCTGAGGAGCTCATTCAAGTAATAAACATGTGAATGAAGCAAAATTTTAAGTGCTGAGCACTATCGAGTGCAGAAACGTCCCTCCATAGGGACACGCTTGTGTATCTGGACACATTTTATAGCACCTGAATCAGAGTACCTATCAAAAACATTACTTACTTTCCTATATAATCCCTGGTAGACTTTGTTGTTTATGTATTTACCACATAAAGAGATCCCAAGGACTGTATAAACTAATCCCAAATAGTAGTGTAAAAACCCATAAATAAGAAACTAGACTAAAAACAAACATACATGTAAGAATTAAGTGTCTTAAATAAAACCTATCTACACACAAAAGGCTTCCACTTGGATTACTCAATATAAATCAGATATTCAAAAGATCCACTCTTACTAAGACTCTTAAAATGAAGTTGATAGCTATGTTTTCTACAACTAGCTCAGGTTTAAAAAATATCAGTTTGACTCTAATGGAATTTTCCAAGGTCATTTTACTTACTAATTCAGGGCACTTCGCAAATAATAGCCTGATCCAATAGTACCCCCAGACTACTGGACTTCTCAAACCAATTTAAAGTAAGTGGAACCTGATAAGGTTGCTAACTTTTAATTCTGGCAAGTGAAGACTTTAAAAAAAAATTTTAAAACCTACACATTTACCAACCCAGGCATTTCATAAAATAAAAAACATACTCTCCAAAAATAAAATTCTTCATATTGAATACGTTTACTTTTATGAAAAACTCACATTATACTACCCCCCCCCCATTTTTATTAAGGACTCGTGAAAACTTCTTCATGGAGTATACTGGGAGTTTAGAGATCACTGATCAATTACAGCCAGCCCACACCAACCTTCCCAATATATGTCACCTTTAATATCCACAGCGTTCTCAACTTCTCTTGACTTCCTTCAAGTTAGCGGGGTGGGGGTGGGGTGGGCTTTACCCAACACTTTCCCAAAACACTAATCATGTGATCATGCAATTTTGGAAAAGCTTCCAATTAAGTTATCTGAAGGAGGGTTTGAGACCACCCATCTATTAATAAAGTGTCAAATCCCATTATTTCCAGGAAGTAACACATTTAAACATTGTTAAATAACACTTCTAGTTTTAAACTTCTAATACATTTTTAATGGGTTAATGCCATAGTCCAATCTAACAAGAATAGATCTAATAAATTAACATATAAAATAGCGTATTTCTACTAATCCATAGCATTCTCCTTTTCTCTTTTTAAACAAATACATATTTCATATTTAAAAGGAATAAACAGTGAGTTCTTTACCTTTTCCTTAATGCCTTCTTTAAAATCATATGGAAAAATACAATCCTTTGGTTTAGACACAACTGTAAAAAGGAAAAAAAATAAAGATTCCAACACCCATCTTAGTCCAATTTCAAGTACACATACACTGCAAGTTTCTGAATGGAAATCATCTTAAATATAAATAAATTCCCCTTGATCTCTAAATAGTTGCCAAAACAAACTACATATCCTAAAATTCATATGGAACCACAAAAGACCCTGAATAGCCAGGGCAATCTTGAAAAAGAAGAACAAAGCAGGAGGCATCATGCTCCCTGATTTCAAACTACATTACAAAGCTACAGTAATCAAAACAGTATGATGTTGGCATAAAAATAGACATACAGAGAGCCCAGAAATAAACTCATACATAACATGGTCGATTAATTTATGACAAAGGAACCAAGAACATACAATGGAGAAAGGAGAGTCTCTCCAAAAAATGATGTTGGGAAAACTGGACAACCACACACAAAAGAATAAAACTGGACCACTATCTTACACCATACACAAAAAAGTAACTCAAAATGGATTAAAAATTTGAACATACTGGTGGCGCAGTGGTTAAGAATATGCCTGCCAATGCAGGGGACACGGGTTCAAGCCCTGGTCCAGGAAGATCCCACATGCCGCAGAGCAACTAAGCCCATGTTCCACAACTACTGAGCCTGTGCTCTAGAGTCCGTGAGCCACAACTACTGAGCCAACGTGCCACAACTACTGAAGCCCACACGCCTAGAGCCCATGCTCCGCAACAAGAGAAGCCACCGCAATGAGATGTCCGTGCACTGCAACAAAGAGTAGCCCCCGCTCACCACAACTAGAGAAAGCCCGCACGCAGCAACGAAGACCCAACACAGCCAACAATAAATAAATAAAAATAAATTTATTTAAAAAAAACAAACCTGAACATAAGATCAGAAACCATAAAACTCCTAGAAGAGGGCCTTCCTGGTGGTCCAGTGGTTAAGACTCCATACTCTCAATGCAGGGGGCACGGGTCCAATCCCTGGTCAGGAACTAAGATCCCGCATGCCATATGGCATGCCCCCCCGCTCCCCTCAAAAAAGAAAAACAACTCCTAAAAGAAGACATAGACAGTAAGCTCCTTGACAGCAGTCGTGGCAATGACTTTTTGGATTTGACACCAAAACCAAAGGCATCAAAAGCTAAAATAAATAAGTGGGACTACACCAAAGTATAAAGTTCTGCACAGCAAAGGAAACCATCAACAAAATGAAAAGGCAACCTACTGAATGGGAGAAAATATTTGTAGATCATATATCTGATAAAGCATTAATATCCAACATATATATATATTTAAATTCATACAATGAAAACAAACAACCTGATTAAAAAATTGGCAGGGGAGCTGAATAGACATTTTTCTAAAGACATACAGAAGGCCACCAGGTACAGGAAAGGGTACTGAACATCACAAATCATCAGAGAAATGCAAAACCACAATGAGATATTACCCACACCTGCTAGAATGGTTATTATCAAAAAGAGAAGAGATAAAAAGTGTTGGTTGGAGAGGATGGAGAGAAAGGGAAACCTTGAGCACAGTTGGTGAGAATGTAAACTGGTACAGTCATGGAATTTCCTCAAAAAGTTGAAAATAGAACCATATAATCCAGCAATTGCACTTCTGGGTATTTATCTGAAGAAAATGAAAACAGTAACTCGCCACTTGCGATAACACAGATGGATCCAGAGGGCATTATGCTAAGAGAAATAAGGCAGAGAAAGACAAATACAGTATGATCTCACTTACATGTGGAATAACAAAAACAGAAAAGAAAATGAAAAAAATGAGCTCACAGATACAGAGATCAGATGGTGATTGTGGGGGCAGTGCACGAAATGGGTGAAGGGGGTAAAAAGGTACAAACTTCTAGTTATAAAATAAATAAGCCTTGGGTATGTAATGTACATCATGGTGACTACAGTTAATAACCCCGTATTGCATATTTGAAAGTTGCTAAGAGAGAAAATCTTAAAACTTCTCGTCACAAGAAAAGAGAAGTTTGTAACTATGGTGATGGATGTTAACTAGACTTATTGTGGTGATCATTTTGCTACATATACAAATATGGCATTATTATGTTGTATACCTGAAAGTCATACAATGTTACATGTCAATTATACCTCAATTTTTTAAAAGTTTAGAAGATTAAATCTGAAAAAAAAAGAATACCCAAGTACAGAGCCCTAAGTCCCTACAACTGTTAAAACTGCTTTGATGAAACATTTGCTATCCATCTAAGTCAGAATGGAAGATATTTAAGTCTTTCCCAAAGGAAATGCCCACCACCACCAAAACCTCAACCAGCATACAATGGAGGAACTCAGTCCAAACTTCTCAAAGCTAGGATAGTAAAGATGACCAAAGCTTCCCCCACTACACTCTCGACTCCCTGTCATTCACAACAGCTGTTCATACAGTGACATACTCTGAGGAGGTAAATGTTGAAATGAGCTCATGACTCTCTCTTCCACATATTTTCCAAACTATTCTCAACATCACTTTGTTTTGTGTATTCAACCCAACTTAAAGGGTAAAACTTCACAAAAATAACACATCACCCTCCCTTCTCTGCTTGCTTCCCTTGTCCCACTTTCCTAGTATCCAAGAAACCTGACAGGAGATGCTGCCCCAGTTAATCTCTGGTTCTGGGCTGGAAAATAACCCGGGAAGCATAACACATCAATAGTGTCGTGCCCTTATTTTATTTTTTACAAAAAAATGACTATTTAACTGGCCAAGTTCTCAACATGCAATACATCATAATCCACGGTGGAGACTGCCTCATGGCACGCAGAATTCTGTGGAATAGTTTCAACTATTTCCAACTCCAGCACGATATTACCATAACTCTGCCCAAATAGGTAAACATTTATTTATCCCTTGGCATCTTGCCTCATCACACAGAAAACTTTGGCCAGGCTTCTATGACAGGCTTTTAGGGTGACATCATGAAAAGAAAATAGTTACAGCATAATTTTGACCCAGAAGAAAAAAACTACTCTACCACAATAGAGTAACCACTGGAACAGAGAAAAAGATATCAAACTGCCTCCCGACTTCCGCTCCTAGAAAAAAATTAAACAGCTGAATAGGAGCAACCAGTCCAATAAAACTTAGGGTCCACAACTGACCAAAAAAAAACTTCTTTACCAAACAAAACCAAAAATAAACAAATGGGACCTACTCAAACCTAAAAGCTTTTGCACAGCAAAGGAAACCATAAACAAGATGAAAAGACAACCCTCAGAATGGGAGGAAGTATTTGCAAATGAAGCAACTGACAAAGGATTAATCTCCAAAATTTACAAGCAGCTCATGCAGCTCAATATCAAAAAAACAAACAACCGAATCCAAAAATGGGCAGAAGACCTAAATAGACATTTCTCCAAAGGAGATATACAGATTGCCAACAAACACATGAAAGAATGTTCAACATCACTAATCATTAAAGAAATGCAAATCAAAACTACAATGAGGTATCACCTCACACCGGTCAGAATGGCCGTCATCAAAAATTCTACAAACAATAAATGCTGGAGAGGGTGGGGAGAAAAGGGAACCCTCCTGCACTGTTGGTGGGAATGTAAATTGGTGCAGCCACTATGGAGAATAGTATGGAGGTTCCTTAAAAATCTAAAAATAGAACTACCATACGACCCAGCAATCCAACTCCTGGGCATATAACCAGAAAAGACGAAAACTCTAATTCGAAAAGATAAACATATCCCAATGTTCATAGCAGCACCGTTTACGATAGCCAAGGCACAGAAACAACCCAAGGGCCCATTGATAGACAACTGGTTTAAGAAGATGTGGTGTGTGTGTATACACATACACACACACACACACACACACACACACACACACACACAAATGGAGTGTTACTCAGCCATAAAAAGGAATGAAATATTGCCATTTGCAGCAACATGAATGGACCTAGAGAATATCATACTACGTGAAATAAGTCAGAGAAAGACAAATATTATATGCTACCACTTATATGTGGAATCTACAAAATAACACAAATGAGCCTATATACAAAACAGAAACAGACAGACTCACAGATATAGAAAACAAATTTATGGTTACCAAAGGGTATGGGCGGTGGTGGGGGGTATGATAAATTAGGAGGATGGGATTAACGGATACAAACTACTATACATGAAACAGATTAGCAACAAGGACCTACTGTAGAGCACAGGGAACTAGAGCCAATATCCTGTAATAACGTATAGTGGAAAAGAATCTGAAAAGGATAGATATATATTATATATAACCGAATACTTTGCTGTACACCTGAAACTAACAGAGTACTGTAAATCAACTATACTTCAATTTAAAAAAACTTCTTTAACAACATGCACTAAGTATCTTAAAAGCATTTTTTTTAAGTTACTGATCCAACAGCTGGAGAAAAAACAAAATAACAATTAAGCCATTAATAAACCAGCTAAAAAAATACATACCACAGAAGTGTGAGTGAAAGGGAGGCCGTGGGGGTGCTTTATCTAGTGCGAAGCTGTGATGCACCAATGCTGCCACAGCAATAATCTGCCAAGAAAGGAGGAGAAAATCACTTATCAGATACCTACTACGCAGTCTGCATTCTCACCACAACCACCGAGAATAGAAAAAGAAACAGATTTTAATCCGTAAGATTACTTTAATTTTTTATTACGGAAGTATTTAAACAAATAAAGAAATAGAATAATAAAATCAACTCTCATACGCCGATGACCCAGCTTCAATCATCAACTCATCAACAGCCCTACCCCACATTATTCTGAAGCAAAACGCATACCTATCACTTTATCCAGAAATATGTCAGCAGGTATCCCTAACCAAGGTTTCTCAATCTCAGCGCTATGGACATTTTAGGCCGAATAATTCTTTGCTGTGGGGCTGCCCTGTGCATTGTGGGACGTTTAGCAGCATCCCTGGCTGCCAACAGCACCGCTCCCCACTCCCCAGTCTCCAAGTTGTGACACCAAAAATGTCTCCAGACATGGCCCAAAACCCCTTGAGGGTTAAAATCTCACCGAATTGAGAGCCATTACTTTAAAAGATGAGAAGTTTTTAAAATGCAATACAATCATCTCAGCTAATTCAACTAACAGTGTTTCCTTAAAATCATTAAATATCCAGGCAGGATTCAAATTCTCATGTTTTCCCAACTATCTCAATTTTATTTACCAAATAAGTCCATACTTTGCAACCAGCTGATATGTTAAACTGTCTAAGTACAACTCCTCCCCATCTATTATTTCTTGCAATTTATTTGTTGAAGAAACTGGGTGGTTTTGCCCCGTAGAGTGCCCCCCCAGTAAAGACTCTGCTGCTCGTATCTCAATAATGTCATTTAACATGTTCTTCTGTTTCTGCACTGCCTGTATATTCATATGTGGATGTGAAGGCTTGATAAAAATCAGATTTTTTGGCAAGAATTCTTTGGAGGTGCTACTGATCACTGGTTATCACATCGGGTCTGGTTATCTCTACTCTAGTGATACTAGCAGCCTCTGAAAATCACTGCCTAGATCCATTATCTCATTAGAGATTGCAAAGTGGTCACATTCAATTTTTCCTTTATTTTATTTATTTATTAGCTGGAAAGCTTCTATGAAGACAAACTTCCCCATATCTATTATTTGGTTACCTGAGATACAATATATGTTCAAAAAAGTCAAGATAAATGCTTGATTCAATCTATTTATTTACCAGTTTTCAAAATAATGAGTTAGTTCCCTAGCTTTCTTCACAGGTGAGCAGTGCGGTGCTGTGTTTACAGTATCATTATGAAGTCGTATGTTTCAATCTGTTGCAGTTATACTTATACATGCTCAAACTGTCCCATCTTTGGTGTAGGAAACTCTTCAAGTTTACTCTTGAGTCCTTCTGACATATCTTCAGTAGATTTTAATATCGTCCTTGCTTTCTAGTATAACAAGAAGTTCCAGGCTTATCCTGGACATTTCCTGCCCCAAATCAGCTATTTCTTCACAAAACCCTATTTCCTTTCTGGGGAAATGGTATTTAGAAACCTCACTCTGGGTGCTGGAAGGATTTTTTTTAACTAATTAAATTTTCCCCAAACACTTAACTAATAAATATCTACTATATCAACTATTATTAAAAGATCAAATCACATACAAAAAAAAATTGCCAAAAGGCTGTTAAAAAAGATCCCCATCAATGTCAAAGGATTTAGAAGCAAACACAAAGAAGCTCCCATCGAACAAAGAGAGACAATTTAAGCAGCAAAAATAACAAGAATAATTAATGAATGAAACAGATTGAAATATACTAAGTATATATAAAGCCCATGAGTTTATAATGATAGTCCATAAAAGACGAAGCAAAAATAAGTAACAAGAAAAATAAACAAATCATGTGTCAACAGTGCACATAATGTAGGTCCCCAACTTCCCTCTCAGAAAACTGGCAGTGAAAGAGAAAGAAGTACACATTTATCTCTTCTTTCCTATATAAAGTATTGCAGCATAACCAAATAGTACTGGTTAATGAGGAAAAGTTAATTTTATAGAAAAATTTAACTAATAATCATTCTAATATTTCACATGCTTAACTAATAAACATGGAAAGGATGACGTAATTAGAAGACCATTTTACAACTCCTAATGAAATATCTAATTTAGGCAAAAATTAGATCAGTGATTCTCAACCAGGAACAATTTTGCCCGCAGTCCCCAGGGGACATTTAGAGATGTCTGAAGGCATTTCTGGTTGTCAGAACTAGGCGGTAGCGGTGATATTTGGCATTGGGTGGAGGCCAGGGATACTGTTAAACATCCCACAATGCACAGGACAGCTCCCACAACAGGTTCATTCGGCCCAAACATCAGTATTGCCGAGGTTAAAAAACTTGAACCTACTAATCAATGATAGCCCCACTAACAGTGGTTTAACCAGACATTACGTGCCTACTGATACAACCCAACGTGAAATACACTGTACCACCTACACAGTATTTTGGCCAAAAAAAGTTAAACCTGAACCTAATCAATTCGGCAGTGCTAATGAGCAGGGGTGGATACTTTTTTCCGTAAAGGGCCAAAAAGTAAATATTTTAGCCTTTCAGGTCACAGAGTCTCTGCCATGACTACTAACTTTGCTGCCGTGGTACAAAAGCAGCTGTAGATAATATGTGAACGCACAGACATGCTGTCTTCCAGTGAACTTTATTTACAGAAACAGGTGATGGGCTAGATTTGCCCGCAGGCCACAGTTTGCCAACCCCTGATACACAGGAAGAAATCCACAGACACGAGGAAGCAAACAAATACAGAAAATGGGTCATTCATTGAGACCACTAACAGTGATTCCTCAGTAAGTCAACGTCACTGAAAAAGCTGGAGGGGGTGGGAGGGAGCTGCTCACATTTAAAAGAGATTCAAGAAACAAAAATTAAACACCGTCTGTGGATCTTGTATAAATCCTGACTCAAATAAATCAACTGTTAAAAGACATTTCTGAGGGCTTCCCTGGTGGCACAGTGGTTGAGAGTCCGCCTGCCGATGCAGGGGATGCGGGTCCGTGCCCCAGTCCGGGAGGATCCCACATGCCGCGGAGCGGCTGGGCCCGTGAGCCATGGCCGCTGAGCCTGCGCGTCCGGAGCCTGTGCTCTGCAACGGGAGAGGCCACAACAGTGAGAGGCCCGCGTACCGCAAAAAAAAAAAAAAAGACATTTCTGAGAAATAGAGTCATGTGACTATGGACTAGGTATTTTAGCTGGTATCAAGGAATCACTGTTAATGTTAATAGGGGTGATAATGGTATTCTATAAGAAAGTGTGCATGTTTTGAGAGATGCAAACCAAAGTATACAGGGGTAAAATGACACAATGTCTGAGATTAGCTTCAAAATACTTCAGGAGGAAAAAAGAAGAAGGGGGGCGATAAACAAGTGTGACAAAATCTTGCTAAATGGTGAATATGAGTGATGGGTATATAGGAGTTCATTATATTATTCTATGTCCATCTGAAGTTCTCCAAAATAAAAAAATTTAAAAACACAAAGTCCAGCAATTTAAGTCTTTAAATAAAAAAACCCTCCAAACCAGACAAATTCAATTCATTCTTCAAAATGGAGTTTGGTAGTGAATTAGTATTCTTTCCCTTCCAAAAAGAACAACCTCCCCTTACAGAAAAGCTATACAAGTGCAAGAAGTATCGCACCTCTGGCATAGGTACAAAATCTGTCCTGTTTCTTTACCTCGTTTTCATGTGTCTTTGCATTCTGCATTGTCTTCATGCTCAAAGACATGACCACAAGTGGAGGAGGACCAACATCCTTAATTACGTTCACCAGGTCCGGTTTCAAGGCCACTGCCTCAACTTTACACCAACTGATTGGCTGATTCAAGAGCTCTGAAAAAGAATAGGAACAACAGATCAATAGCTATTTGCTGAAAAAGAAAAGTTACTATAATTAAGACATCTGTGATTAACCGAGATTGTCTTCAATCCTACCTTCTACTAAGAATGTCTTATTATAACATCTAACTAAAACTAAACCACGTTATTGGATTGTATGCAAATCTTCGTGTGTGTATACATATGTTCATTTTCCTGGGAAAAAAGTCCACAGCTTTCATCTGACTTTCCAAAAAATCCAAGACCCAAAATAGGTCTGTAAAAGCCACAGCACTGCCTTAGAGGAATAAAAAAAAAAAAACAGTTTTGGGACTTCCCTGGTGGCGCAGTGGTTGAGAATCTGCCTGCCAATGCAGGGGACACGGGTTCGAGCCCTGGTCTGGGAAGATCCCACATGCCGTGGAGCAACTAGGCCCGTGAGCCACAACTACTGAGCCTGCGCGTCTGGAGCCTGTGCTCCGTGTGAGAGGCCCGCGCACCGTGATGAAGACTGGCCCCCGCTTGCCGCAACTAGAGAAAGCCCTCACACAGAAACGAAGACCCAACACAGCCAAAAATAAATAAATAAACAAACCAATGAACCAACAATAAATAAATAAATTTTTAAAAAAAACGGTTTTAAGAGATTCATGAAGACAAAACAAAGTATCACAAATGCAAGTATTGAAAAACATCAGGTAAGAGACCATACATGCACTATCCACACCGGGCAGTGATGTTTTGCTCCTTCAGAAGTCAGCAGTTCACTATGTAGAACAGCTGAGCCACATCAGCCAGGTTGGAAGTCCACGCTGACAGCAACACAATGAAGGATGCACCCAAATGCCCGAGTAGGCTAGCTAAAACCTCCTTCCCACTAAAATGCTAAGCACCACGGTGAAAGAGTGATTTCAAACGTACTTCCTATACTCACTCAAGGAAAACCTTAAAGAAACTAACATTAAAAAGGAAGTGGTCGCACTGAAATTGAGTCCAATTCTTTAACTTCTAGAAACCGCATCTAACAGCAATTTACTTAGCATTCTGAAAGTAAATTTTCCCTTACGTGGATTTTTTACTTCGAGCCAACAAGGTCCTTTGATCTTTCTGTTCATCAAGAACAGTTCCAAGCTGGATGTGTTGGTCCCAAATACATGAGAAAAAGTTTCTCCTTTCAAATCCTGAGGAAGCTGTGGCATTTCAGCCTGAAAAAGGCAAAGACAAAAAAAAAAATCTTTTTTTGTTTAAAACTATTACTTCACATTTTCCAAAGTCTATATTTGAAATAAACAAAAGTCTCTCTATGAACCACCAGAAGAAACCCCTTTGATATATATGAAATGTAATTTGCCACAAATGAAATCCATAACAATTCACAGTAGGAAACAAAAACAATTCACAATGACAAAATAATGCATCTTGATGACACCCATCAGAAGAAAAATGGGCCAAGAAGCTCCTGCAAAAGAGGATTTCTGTCCAGAGCTGTACATACCTTACTGATAAAGAATAGCCAAATAAATACAACTCCGTTAGAAGAATGAAAGCGAGAGAGCGGGACGTTCGGCTTGCGAGCGGGAACCTCTTAGTCGTGCATGGAGAAAGAACGATTTAAAAATGGGTGATGTTGAGAAGGGCAAGAAGATTTTTGTTCAGTAGTGTGCCCAGTGCCATACTGTGGAAAAGGGAGGCAAGCACAAGACTGGGCCAAATCTCCATGGTCTGTTTGAGTGAAAGACAGCTCAGACTTTCAGATTCTCTTACACAGATGCCAACAAGAACAAAGGCATCACCTGGGGAGAGGAGACGCTGATGGGAGTATTTGGAGAATCCCAAGAAGTACATCCCTGGAACAAAAATGTTCTTCGCTGGCATTAAGAAGAAGGGAGAAAGGGCAGACTTGATAGCTTATCTCAAAAAAGCTACTAATGCATAATCGTTGGCCACTGCCTTATTTATTATGAAACAAATGTCTCATGACTTTTTATGTGTACCATATTTAAATTGATCTCATACACTAGAATTCAGATCATGAATGGCTGAGGTAATATTTCTGTCCTGATTTAAATAAGATTGGCTTGTGGCTAAATGAATATAGTCAGTTTTTTGAATTTCGATAGTAATTCTGGTTCAAAAAGTACTATCACTGTTTTCCCCTTCTAAAGAGATGATTAAACTTAAATAAGGAATGTTAAACTTTTCAGCGATACGGTGAATGCCTTCTCAAACCATATAGGAGATTGGTTTTATATTTAGATTTCTATAACTGGTTATATTAATATATTTAAATACTGAGAAGCTCCCTTAACTGTCTCATAGACCAGCAAGATTCACCTGTGTTTCAAGTTGTGTTCGTTTGCCTGTTAAGGCAAGGGCTGAAGATATACTGACACATCCACTTTATCTTTTTGGTCTTAACTACGCCAATTTAATTAAAATTCTCCATCTAAAATATTGCGTTTTACTTAATGAAAGGAATTTTAGTGTGGTTTATGTATAGCATCAAATAAAGAATATTTAGTACTTTTCACATTTTATAGATGATCTTTAAGATCAGATGCTTTTAAAATTCACTGTGACAAGATATGTTAGGAAACTTGCTTGTGAATTCTCTACAAAGTCAGACTAAGTTATAATTCAGGATTGTCTTTTAAACAGGTATTCAGAAACACAACGGCAGAACTACTGTAGATGTGTGATGGGCAATGGTGCTTTTGCCAACTCAGAAGGGTTAAGGCAGAGGAGCTTTATCATTAGCACAAATTTGTAAATTATCTGATCATAAGGCTTGAAAATTAAAAACAAAGTCACAGATCAAAATAAATAAATAAATAAAAGCAAGGGAGTAGGACTCATTCAAAATGCTTCCATGGAGAAAATTTTTTATGGGAGACAGTGTTTTATTTTTCTTTTCATAAGAAATATTCACGTTCTCAAGTTCTATATATATTGCCATGTGTGCTCTGATGAATACAGCCTAAACAAACCGATAATAAATTCAGTAATTTTCTTACGTTATCTGAGCAAAAAATAATGATACTGGTTATCATCTTCCTGTTGATGCTTGAAACAGTTGCTGCTTATAGAGCAATTTAAGACCAGGAATAATTACTAGTGCATCAGTTGAATGCTACATACATCCCTCAGATTAGAAATCCACAGCTAAAATTATCAAGTCATAAGCAATGTATTCCATCACAACTTTATTAATAATTTACACATGGCATGCAAGAAATGTTATTTCAAATTCATTTCTAAATAAAAGTTTTGACAGTTACAAAAAAAAATGCTTCCATGGTACTTTTCATCACCACTGTCAGAGATATTTCTTAAGTTTCCCTTTTCCAACATCATGAGATCAAAACACTAGAACGGAGAGGTAAAGAGAGGTTAAGGTCCAGTTAATTAACATCCTGCAGCAGTGACCTTGTCTGTCAAGGGAGCAGGAGCAGCACTACAGTGACGCTACTGACGCTCTTCTCTCACCTTCCCACTGCTCAGAGGGACACTTCAACAGACTAATGATGTCCAACTCCATCTTGTGGCATTCATTCCACTTGACAAACAGTTGTGCAATTTCAACTTATTTATGTAAAGATGCATACTTGAAAGCAGAGAAAGGCAGTATAACCTATAGTCTACATATTTAAATTCATTTTATTCATTTTAATTATTCATGACTATAAGTTCACTTCAATGAACTATAAGCTTGAAGAGCCCTGCCAATACTCCTAATTGAAAGCCAGTTGAAATTTCAAAAACAGGAAAATGCCATTTTCAAGAAAAATCCATTCATTTTCTTTGTTTGACTTACCGAGTATCTAACTTCCAAGTACTCCGACTTCTCTGGAACATCAGGTATCTCAAAAGCATAGTTCTTTTCCACTGCCTGGGTAAGTTGATATTTAAAAATCATTAAGATAAAAAAACTTTTCACAAATTAAATTGACAAGCATTACATACACAACGCATGTCTCTGTATTTAATCATTATGGAACACAAAGGTAAATAAAGCCAAAAAAGCACCCTTTCCCCCTCTCAACTGGGACTAAAATAGCCAGTGACAAAATGTTAAAAAGACTTCTTTTGGACACTAGAGAACTTAGAAGTATTTGCATTCAAGAGAGGTAATAAAACATTAAAAATGTTTACAATGTCAATGCACTAAATTATTTGCTACTCTTCGATACTAAGCAACTCCATCTTGCTACAAAAATTAATGATAAACATTATAATCATAGCTCACATGTACTGAGTGCTTGCTATGTACCAAGGATTGTTGTAATCACTAATCCTAATTAATTGACTTAACCCTTCCAACAGCTCTTGAAATAAGGCCCCACTTCTCAGGTGAAGAAACAGGCCCAGAGAAGTCACTCAGCACTTGTTCAAGGTCACAGACCAGGAAGTGGTAGGGCTAGGACTTAAAGCACAAGCAGTCTAGCCTGAGCACCTATGCTCTTCACCATTGCACCACATTGCTTCTAGAATTTTAGAGACCTGATCCATCAGCCACAAGTCAAAAAGCTCAAATAGTTCAGATGGTTAGCCTCATCTTCAGCAACTCAATCCTCCCTTTATTGCAATCACTGTTAATATAGCCAGTGTGCTGAGGAACTTACAGCCCCACAACTATGGCCAAAGGCATCAATAGCTCACTAAAATGAAGACAACTGATCAATATGTATCACACGAATAGAAGAACTTTGTTCTATCAGAAATTGCATCATAGACCCTGACTTTTAAAGATTTAACCTTCTGACCAAGACAACTTGGCAATAACCAGTGTAAACAAGATCAGAACAGTTTCTTCTCCATCTAAGAATAAGAACACAAGCTATGCTTCAAGTAATTGCTTCAAGCAATTACTTTGCTAATGTTATCTTTTTATTCAAATTAATGAACATCATACACAGTTTAAAGAGAAAGAATAAATATTTTTATAAATCTAACATATTGGTTTTACATTGCTATCTATGAAATTTCCATTCAATGAATTATAGCCACACAGAAGGCATTTTGCAAAAAGAAGATATGCAATAACTATTTGCTAAATCAGGAAATTAACAAACAACCAATATATAGACCTGAAAAAATTATCACCAAATACAAACCTTGGACTTGAATTTCATAATCTTATATTTTGCTGCTATTTTCTCATCAAATTCATCATAAACATCCTTCATTGTAACTGGAGTTCCACTTTCTTTCCCTGTATTTAGATCAATTTTCTGCTTTCACATGGAGAGCGGAGGGGAGGAGAAAAAATATCTGTACATAAGATCTTTTCAACCACCAGAAACCCAAGCCTAAATCAACTTTCATCTTCACGTACTTGAACATTTAATAGAATAAGGTGAGTTCAAAGATACAAATGGACCCAAAAATGTACTAAATCCAACACCCAAGTCCTCCCAATGGCATCATAAAACCCAGAGATAAAGATGATCAATCCTACAAAATGGGAGAAGAGTGTTGTAAATCTTGACCAAGACACTTCACAGTTCAACTGAGATGGGAAACAACTGGGGTTGAGAGGAGAGTGTGGATGTTAAGCCCTAATAAAAAGAAGGAGCAAATGGAACTGACCTTGTTAAAAATGGCTGTGGAGGAAATAACAAAACCATGAAAACTGGGCCAAACACCATGTCATATTTTAGAGTCATAAACTCCCAACCCCAATAATTATGGAAATGGGGAGTGGGGGGGGAGACAGCATTATGTACTGAAACTCAGGCACTTTTACGCTCTTTCTAACAAGTTGAAAAACAGATAGTGTTTCACTCCACTTCCCCCAATGTCTAATGGAGCTGCTGACAATCAGTGGTCACGAGGCAGGCAATAAGAAAGGCTGTAGATAATCCACAGCCCTGTCAAAGGACAGGGCTAGTGGCAGAAGACAGAATACACTTGGAATTAGAAGCTGTCTACTAAGGTTTACCGTTTCACGCGGAAGGAAGTAGAGCGTTCGCTCAACGTTTTTCACCATGACACAACAGCTCACATGGGTTTGGGCGAATTCGATCCAAACTTTGCCAAATAGAAACACCACACCTACAAAAATAAGGAAAAACCATGGGAAAATAAACATTTCAGTTATATCACATTAAAGGGACGATGTAAAAGCTCACTGTGTCCACACGTTTATGCTTTGGTAAGTCATTTCTTACAGCAAATGCATCTGCTGTCCATTCCCAAAAACTAGTTCCTTTACTCAGTACCTATGCCATGACAATATCACACCAGTAAAACCTGTGACCACTGGGAGGACAGGGAACAGAATGATTCTCTAACTTGGTGGGAGCATTTTTCCCTAGAATTAGGGAGACATCCCAGGTAAATAGGGACAAACCTCAGTTATCAGGGAGACATCGCAGGCCCGGATAACTACTGAGACACCCTAGGTCAGTGTAGAAACCGCTGGGGAATTAGAGAGACATCCCGGCTCAATGTAGACAGACCTCGAAAACTAGGGAGACATCCTAGATCAGTGTAGGAGGAAAAAAAGGACATTTTCCCTAGAACCAGGATTACCCACATTAAGAGAAACAAAAAAAAGCAACTTATTCTCCAACAAAACTCGTACTTAAACCTTTTATGAGAACTCTGAAAATGTAATACTAAACTCCTTTCTAGCTTGTACTTACCAATAAAACTTAACATTCATGTGTAAGGATAACTATGTATGGTATATCAGTATTCTCCTGTATGTAAAATTGTGTTTTGGAAAAACATAATTCATCTCACATCTTATTCCATATAATAGTATATATCTCCTAATAGGGCTAAACTATTATCTTCTATTTCACCCTTTCCATCTCACAGACTACTGAAGACATCTGGCTGGGTAGCATTTGTAATGTTCCTCCCTCTCCTATTTCAGTTTAACAAATGGGGTCTAGTAACCAAATCCTTTTGAGATCCCTAAGTAACATAGACCACAAAGTGGTAAACCAAGCCTTTCTGGACATCAAGCCATTGTTCATGAAACATGGCCATCAAGAAAGGACTCCAGGGCTTCCCTGGTGGTGCAGTGGTTAAGAATCCACCTGCCAACGCAGGCGACACAGGTTCGAGCCCTGGTCCGGGAAGATCCCACATGCCTCGGAGCAAGTAAGCCCGTGCACCACAACTATTGAGCCTGCGCTCTAGAGCCCTCGAGCCACAACTACTGAAGCCCCTGTGCCACAACTACTAAAGCCTGCGTGCCTAGAGCCTGTGCTCTGCAACAAAAGAAGCCACCGCAATGAGAAGCTCGCGCACCACAACGAAGAGTAGCCGCCATTCACTGCAACTAGAGAAAGCCCGTGCGCAGCAACAAAGACCCAACTGAGCCAAAAATTAATTAATTAATTAATTAATTTTTTAAAAAAGAAAGGACTCCAGAGGGAATTCCCTGGCAGTCCAGTGGTTAGGACTTCATGCTCTCACTGCTGAGCGCCCGGGTTCAATTCCTGATCTGGGAACTAAAATCCCACGTGGCCAAAAAAAAAAAAGGACTCCAGAGATTTGATAGTCAACCTAAGAGATGGTCACTGTGCAAAATCCCGGGCTCCATGAATAATTAGACAGCAGTAATGAACATAGCCGCTTATAGGGCCACTTGCCTGAGGCACTTAGAAAATTCTGGCACATGCAAAGGCTACTGTTCACAAGGCCAATTACTCCAGTTTCACAAGATAGCTCATCAGCGCTTCCTTCTGTCACTCGTTCTAGTAGAAATAAGACTATCTAAGAATTTTCATTTCTGCAGATGATTAAAATTCTTACAAGAGTTGTGTAATTTTCAGCTGGGGTAAAAGAGGTGTGGGGGGAGATAGGGGAGAGAGAAGGGAGGACTGTGGGGATGATTAAAAAAGAAAAAAGTCACAGTAGCTCAGAAAATTAAAAGTCATCCTCACAACAGTTAGAGACGAAAAACCAAAATTCCATGCAAAGAAAAATAAAGACCCTAATACTGGATTCAAAGATTCAAATAGCTCATTTTACAGTCAAACTAATATCACATTTCATGCAACACATTTGACACTGTTTATGCCTCATTTGCCACAAAAAGATCATGGTAAACAAAGATTACATTCCCCTTAAAGTTACTAGCTGAAACCAGGTGCAGTCAGGATTATTCAACCTTGAAAAAGTCATAATGAAGACAGGATATCTTCCCATATGCAAAGAGTAAGATTCTTTTCATAATTACGGAGCATTCAGCAACAACTGACTTACTTAGAATCTGTAAGAAAGTGAGAAACAATAACAGGGTCTTTAGGAGTACTTCGTTTTTATTAGCAACATTGATTTCACCAAAGCTCAGTGATCATTACCTGCTATCATGATGAAACTGTTCAACCCTCTGAGATTACAGGACTTTTTTTTTTTTTTTTTTTTTTTTTTTTTTTGCGGTACGCGGGCCTCTCACTGCTGTGGCCTCTCCCGTTGTGGAGTACAGGCTCTGGACGCGCAGGCTCAGCGGCCATGGCTCACGGGCCCAGCCGCTCTGCGGCATGTGGGATCTTCCCGGACCGGGGCACGAACCCATGTCCCCTGCATCGGCAGGCAGACTCTCAACCACTGCGCCACCAGGGAAGCCCAGGACTTTTTTTTTTTAAGCCATCTACATCCATCGCAGAGGACACAACTTCAGAAGTACCACAGAACAGCAGAGTGGATTACGAGTGAGAAGCCCTGAACTCTGCCACTGAGGAGCTGACCACTTTATCTTTTGGAGCCCCAGCTTCCTCTGCTTTAAGTGAGTAACTAGAGATGATGGTATCTGAGGCCTTTTCCAGCAATAGAAACTCCCTTTTACCCTAGCATTTAGAAGACAGGCCAGTAACAGACTGGTACCTCTTTCAAATGCAAAATATTTCCCAATAGTGGTTGAAAAGGCCTACCCATGACTATGGTCAGTACCAGAATTCAACAACAATATATACCATAAATCGGTTGCTTTGCAAATATAGCTGTGCTTCAACGTGCTTCAATCTTAACCTACAACATCCATTACTGTAGATCAACACTAGTCAACAGAAATTTCTGTGATGACAGAATTCTTCCCTACCTGTGCTATCCATGGATAGGGTAGCTACTAGACACACGTGGCTACTGAGCACTTGAGATGTGACTAGTGGCTGAGAAGCTGAACTTTAAATTTTATCTCATTTTAATTAAACTTAAAGAGTTGCATGTGGCCAGTGGCTAACATAGTAGAGAGCGCAGCTCTAGACCCCTGCCCTGCGAAATGATGCTGTTTTTTACTAAGAGTATCAACCAGTAAGCAACAGACAGAAGTAATAAACTCATTTTCACACGGGAAAGAGAGAGGGTTGTTGTTTCCTAAGGTTCTAATTTTTGGCAACTGACACCAGCAATCTGATGCTTTATATGTGGATTTATGGAAGACCATCCACTTTTGTGTTAGCCATTCTTAATCCACAATGCTACAAGGCTTCAAGAGGCAGACTTGGTAATAGCAGCGAATGCAATGCTGATTCTCTGAAACCTTTCACGTGCATCTACAGGACTGTCGCTGTGCAGTTTATTTCAATGAACATTTACTTAACATCTACTATGTACCTGGCATCATCCTAGATGCTGGAAATAAAAGGTCCCAGCCCTGCAGGAGTTTAAAAGCTCTGAGGGAAAAGACAACACAGAAGCAGATCTTTTCAAAATAATATGACAAATGCTGCAATGGGTAAGGGTTCGATGGGGGTCACAGAAAGGGCTCTTAGGCCAGTTTGGAGGATTAGGAAATTTGGGGAGACCACACTGGGGCTGAGCCAGGTGAGGTCATTCTAGGCAGACAAATACAGTGAATAAAAGGATATGGTATAAAGAGCAGTAGGTACATACAGCAAACTATTTCTAGGACACAAAAGTCCTACACAGCAGGCAATAGAAGCCTTACTAAGTAACTTGGACTGTAAGTCACAGGCAGCAGCCACTGCGGATTTTCTCTAACGAGGAAATGACGTCCTGAGCAATCACTCAGGCTGCAGTGTGGAGGATGACAGCTGAGGGATCAGTTAGGAGGCTGGGTTCAGTAGCAGGAAGGGCTCAAGGGTGGGAGTTGCGAGGAGAGAGAGAAGACAGCTTGTCTAGTTTAGAAGGAGAAAACTAATAAGACTTGGTGAGGGAAGGGAGGAAAGGGGGGACTCAAGGCTGGCTCCCAGGTTTCTGGTTTTCATGGGACCATTAATCAAGTCAGGGAATAAAAGCCAGCCTGGAGCAGATACAGCAAAGCACAGGGAGTGGCACCAGGATGGGCAGGCCCACCACGTCACCCAAGTCCAGTGAGCACCAGCCATGCTGCTGTGCTGGGAGGTCACACGACACACACGTGAAAATGGTGTCCCCTGAAGCTGTATGATGGGGCTGCCCTGGGTTTAATTTGCAAAGCCTCATGAAATCACACTTGCCGGCCCACCCTGCACCAGCGAGTTACAAAGCAGGCAAAGAGGCGAGGGGGTCTAACCAGATCATCTTGCCCTAGCTCAGGTAGATGAGATACCATTTCTAAGACTGCTTACATCTTTACCTCAGCAATGAACACACGGCAGTTTGCTACTCAAGCAGCTCCGCAGGAGTTTCAACTCTTCGATAAGCGGAGCATACTAATGCTGCTGCCCCCGCTCTGATGGCTAATACTCGGACTCCAGGAAATCACTTTGAAAAAATTCAGTTTGTATCTACCCTTACATCCAGAAACGGATCTGAATAAAGGCAACTGTTTAAGGGTGTATGCTGTATTTTTTATGAATCTGACATGCCCTATCCTGCCCAGCCCCATAGTGAAGAAGTGCTCAAAGGAGCACAGAAGGAAACTAGAGAGCCTCCTGGCTCTTTGTGAGTCAGAATTCGGAGTATCAGCTCATTTGGAGGAGGACCTGGGAATTAGCCTGGATCCCTCCTTTCCGTCAACCCCCCACATCCATCCATCCATCCGCCAACGAGTTCATGTCGAAGTACAAGTTACAGGCATTCGCTCCTCTCCTCCACAGCCGCCACTAGGGCAAGTAACTAGCACACCTGCTGTAGACGGACTGATCTCCAGAGCTTTCCACACTCCCTGAGTCCAGCCCCAGGCGTGCGCGCGTGCACACACACACACACACAGCCTTTTCTCCGCATAAACCAGAGGGTTCCTGTTAAAATGTAAACCCAACCATGGGGCCGCTCAACCCCCTCACCCCTGCACCCTGCACTGAAAATCCTCCACTGCTCTTAGAGTAAGACTTCAACTCCTTAATACGGCTTTTAAGGTCCTTTATTATCCGGCCTTTGCATTCTCTCCGACCTGACTTTCAGCCAGTCCTGTCGCTTGATTACTCTGCTACAACCACGTAGGCCTCCTCCTTTCTCTCCCCAGGCCTCTGCACTTACGGGTTCCTCAGGCTGAAATACTCTCTCCTCGGCTCTGAATGTGCCTCAAATCTCAGCCCAACGGCCATTTCCTCAGACAGGCCCTCCCTGGCCATCCCCCAACTAACTGCCTTTACACCATTCATTAACTTACCTTATTTACTGCCTATCTCTCCCACCCTACTAGAACGTTAGCTCCACCAGGACAGGGAATTTGCCCAGCGTGTTCACCCCATCTTAGTGCCTGGCACAGGGCAGGTGTTCAAATTGCTGAAGGAACAAATTAAAGACTGATTCCACTTTAAGTAAAGTGCATTCCAATACGTTCAGATACATTAACAGTGAACTATAATACAAGCACACACTGCAAAACCACATATAACTGGTTTTGGGGATAAGCGCCTGTAAGGACTATTCACACCACAACTCCTCTCCATCCGGGTGGCTCACCCACTTTACAGTTCATGAGTGTTGCTCTTACTATGTACGTACATGAGGGCAGAGCCTGTTCCAATTACAGTCACTAACGCTTCAGGGAAAGGCGCTATTCCACATTAAAGACATCCAGTTACCGTATGTAACTGTATGATTACCTGGTTGGCTGTACGGATCTTCATAAGCATCCAGCCAATAAAACTGAAATACTTGTTCCTCATCTGCCCCTTTTACCAGTGGGAGGTGACTGGAATCCACTTGAACTTCCAGGGCTGAGAAACTGCTGTCATCTTCCTGATCAATGTCCCAACAAGAGACATCTGGGAGAAAACTTGCTCTGCAAAAATCACATTTTCAAAATCCTTTCAAAATCCGATGGGATAATTGTAGCACTACTTGTCAGAAAAGTCATAAAATGCTCTTACGAGTAGGATATGGTCCCTTTCCCAGGATCTGCCTCATGTTTTGTCCCCTCTGCTGGCTCCCTCTCTTGGTCGGAGGTCTTGGCACCCACCGGCTCCACATCCACCTCCTCCGTTTCCATGGGCTCATCAAAGTCGCCATCTTCAAAATCCATTGCCCCTGACTCCTCCTGGTCAACTGTACGCAATGCCAGCACCGGCTCTCCTGGGGGTGGCATCACACAATCCCATCATGTGCCGCTGCCAGGGAGCACAAAAGCTTCCCCTACGCTGCAACGGCAGCCTACCCCTTGCCCACATGCTATTCGCATTTCTCTTCAATCTCCAAATTGGATGTTTTTTAACTTTCCCTGCTATGAATTCAAACCTTTCACGCTGAAACTGGCTATTGCAAGCCCTTCAAATTCCCCCCACTTCCTCCTTCACGGGGCCTCCATCTTTTGACAGCAGACTTACCAGCAAATCCAGCACATTTAAGAGGGGCAGGGGTTAATGAAGGCTCCTTCCTTGAGACCGGGGAAGTGGTTTTTCCTGAAGGAGCTGCCTGTCAATGTTTTTAAATGTTTAGTCAGTTAGACCTGCATACTAAAAATACGCATCTGTCCTACCCTGACCAGAGATAATGACAGTTCCTATCTATAAAACGGTTTTCTGTTTTATTAATGTAACATCTTCAATTATTTTACTGTTCCTAGGTTTACCAAAAAAACACTTGTTTCCAGAAGGAAAATTATTGCATCTAGCACAGCTGTAACGCCTATACTAAACATGTACTAGTTACTACAAAATTTACTATGAGAAACAGGCACATGCTATTGTTGAAATATATGAAACTATATAAAATGAAACAGGAGTCCTAATTTAAAACAAAAGCAAGAACAAATTCAAAGGCATTTCGCTCACAGAGAAAAGCAACAAAGTAAGTTTTAAGCAATAATATAAATCAAGATTGAAGGTATTTCCACACACTATACCTTGGGGGTGTGCATAGAGAAAGGATTCAGTGAAGCTCCACTGGATCCTTTCTTCTTCGGTATTATTACAGGTGGTGGAGTTATTTGAGGTGTCTAAAAGGAGGGAAAAGACAGACATTCACTGCCATGCTTGGTTTACCACAAGACACAAAAAGTATGTTTCTTCCCCTAGTGAAGCCCAATGAGCAAAGCACTCTTTTCCTTCCCTGCTCCCCCCACAGATCTATGTTCATGCAGTGAGGTTACTATAGCAACAATACCACAGACTCACTAGAAAACCAGAATAGATATTGAATCCACCCCTCATCAATTTTTTCTCTTTAAAACTTAACATACTTCTCCCTTACCCTTGCAGAATATTACATTTAAAAACTGCCAAGCGCGAACTACACAGTGTAGGTGTAAGTCATTTTAATCAAGGGTCACTTAGAAAGAAGCACATCTCTAAATGAGAGCTTAGTCTTGCTGTGAAACAGCCCAGTTGCAAATTTCAGTACAGATGAACCTGTCTGAGTTCTATCAGGGACAACTCACTGCCTCTTCCCTCAACCCCACTCAGAATTCAAGACGAGGATCTCACGCCTGATTGTGCAGACTGACAGGCTTCAATCCATTTCGGGAACATACACGGCAGCAACTGAGCGCAAGCAGTGTGCCTTCCCAGAACTGACTCATGTGGATTCTTACTACTTCAAACACAGCCCCACACGGCCCAATCTACACAATCACAGAGCCTCGAGGAGCTAGAAACTACTCACCTAAAATGGTGAAAAGAAACCAATTTGAAGGGCTTTGTTTTGGTTTGGGGGTTTGTTTTCTTTTGTTTTGTTTTTTGGTGGTGGTGTTGTCACTGAATTTTCTGTTTTGCATTCTAGCAATAGTCTGTTTTGTAAAATTACTGAATTGTTTCTTCAGCCCATGTCTCCTGAATATTTGACAACTCCTGGAGATTCACTTACCTCAGTGTTCAAATCCTGTAGAATATCACCTAGCAGATCATCCTTGGACAAGTCAACAGCTTTCTGGAAATTATAAAGGCAGGAAGAATGAGAAAGCCCTGCCCTTCATATTTTCACCCAGACCCCATGTCAGTGGAAGGAAGAACCCAGCCAGTCAGTCCTTGCCTCTTCATCCCTAACTCTGAGGGCTCCTCTACTATTCACAGATCTTAACCACCAGGGGCCTAAACATAACTCCTACACCCTGAGCCCCCGCCCTCAATTTTCAGCTTCATTCCATAATCCTCCTGCTAACCACCAAAATAAACACACTCACTGCCAGTGCAGCTTTCTGGTTTAGGTTTCTCTTCTATCTCCAAGCCACAACCACTGAGGTGCCTCAATTCACCTAGAAATCTACATCCAACTTAGTGACTGAGATTGGGAAAACATTACTCAAATATTTGAGTTCAAACATATTGGGACTTCCCTGGCAGTCCAGTGGTTAGGACTCAGCACTTTCACTGCCGTGGATCCGGGTTTAATCCCTGGTCAGGGAACAGAGATCCCACAAGCCACGCGGCACGGCCAAAAAAATTAAAAAATACAATAAAATAAAAATAAAAGCAACATTAAAAAAACATACTGACCACCTACTAACTGTATAATCAAACATTAAATATAATCAAAGATCAAAGACCAAGCTCATCTAGAACCAGGGGATGAGCCTAGAAGCCTTCATAAGATCATCTGTTTAGAGCTATGGGGAATCTGACAGGAAAGGTGAACTATGAAGAAACAGGACTCTTCGCTTCACAAAGGAAGAGGCAAATATAAGAAAACCATGAGACGCACATCTGCGGTTTTCCTTCCAGCACTGGCAATGAACATTGACTTGATATTGTTCGGTTTTGTCACCATGGCCTTCTTGACATTCCTCTTGTCTTTGCTGCATGCTTTATTATTTTTTCCTGTTGGAAGAAAATTTGTTTAGAAACACGCACCAGCAAAAACCAAAATGGAAAACCAAAAGCCCAGTCACCTGCCCTCTGTATATGAGATTGTGACAAGAAAAATGTTAAAAACTCAAAATACAAAACTATGAGACTTTATGCAAGGTACACAGGAAAGAATCTTTAAAATGAACTGAATTCAGGACAACTTGACTAAATGTTACTACAGAAACTGATGAAATGCCAGTCAAATATCAGGATGAGTTAAGTGGGACTGTTTAATTGCTGCTGTTAATGTAAATAAAAAGCTTTTTAAAAGGTGGGTGGATTTTTCCCCCCCATAGAAATAAAAAGATCAAGCTCATCTGGTTCCAGGGGATTAGGCTTGCAGTCTTCATGAGATCATTTTAGTGTGATACTGACTCTGACAGGAAAACTGAACTACGAAAAAACAAGATCACCAGTTATGATACTGTAGCATCCTAGCTTCCATTTTATGAGGAACGCATGTCCTAGCAACACTAAACAGCACGGAGACATTTGTTCCATAAAGAACAACTTGTGCCATATGTTTTCTCTTCCGGGCATGTGGAAACCACCTGCAAACTCCTCTACTACTGTCAATTTTACTCTCGCTTTCTGACTCATCCCAGAGCAGCCTCCACCTACAAAAGACCTAGAATGAATAGTTAACATAGTGTGGTAGTGGCATACGAATACACAGATCAGATGAAACAGAATATAGATCTAGATAAAGACCAAATTACTTATGGAAATTTAGCATAAAACAAAGGTAACATCTCATATTACTGGGGAAAAGATGGACTTTTTAATAATTAGTGTTGGCTACCCATTTGTAAAGAAGTAAATCAGTATAAACACCAAGCAGATCACAGGTCAAAATTTTAAAAATGAAATTATACAAGTACTTTAATAAAAAAGGCAAATTCCTTGTAACCTGGATGTGGGGAAAGTCTTTCTATCTATGATTCAAAATCCATCTGCAAGAAAAAAAAAAGGATCGACAGATGCAATTATATCAGAAACAGGTTTAAAGACAAAACAGAAGAAAATTTTTGCAATACGTTTTACAGAGAAAAAACCAATTTCACTGATATTAAAAAAAAAGGCCAGTGGAATTCCCTGGCAGTCCATTCGTTAGGACTCCACACTTCCACTGCAGGGACCCAGGTTCGATCCCCTGGTCAGGGAACTTAAGATCCCACAAACCACATGATATGGCCAGAAAAAAAAGGCCAAAAACCCAAAGGGAATGTGGGCAATAAATACTAACATATGGTTCACATTAAAAAAATATACAGGGCTTCTCTGGTGGTGCAGTGGTTAAGAATCTGCCTGACAATGCAGGGGACTCGGGTTTGAGCCCTGGTCCAGGAAGATCCCACATGCCACGGAGCAACTATGCCCGTGCACCACAACTACTGAGCCTATGCTCTAGAGCCCACGTGCCACAACTACTGAAAGCCTGCGCGCCTAGAGCCCGTGCTACACAAAAAGAGAAGCCACCGCAATGAGAAGCCCACGCACTGCAATGAAGAGTAGCCCCTGCTCGCTGCAACTAGAGTAAGCCCGCATGCAGCAACGAAGACCCAACGCAGCCAAAAAAGTAAAATAAAATATATAAACAGCTATTAAGTTTTATGAAAAGATACCCAACTTCATACGTAAAAGAAATGCAGATGAAAACCACACCAAGATGTCATTTCTTGCATGTTAGAGTGCCAAAAATGCGAAAGCTTGACAACACATTCTCACCACATTCTGTTGGTGAGGCCATGGTGTCCAAATGGACACTCATATGTTGTTCATGGGAGTGTAAAATGGAACAACTCCAATGGAGAAGAATTTGGCAATATCTCATGAAACTTCATGTGCATGTACTCTCTGAGCCAGCAATCCCACCTCTAGGAATTTTCCCTGAGGAAAATACCATATGCATAGTTATTCAATGTGGTATTATGTGCAAGAGCTAATTACTGAAAATCTAAATGTTCATTCAAGAACACCACATGGGAGACTTCCGGGAAGATGGCGGCAGAGTAAGATGTGGAGATCACCTTCCTCCCCACACATACACCAGAAATACATCTACACGTGGAACAACTCCTACAGAACACCCACTGAACGCTGGCAGAAGACCTCAGACCTCCCAAAAGGCAAGAAACCCCCCACGTACCTGGGTAGCGCAAAAGAAAAAAGAATAAACAGAGACAAAAGGATAGGGATGGGACCTGCACCAGTGGGAGGGACTGTGAAGGAGGAAAGGTTTCCACACACTAGGAAGTCCCTTCGCGGGCGGAGACTGCGGGTGGTGAAGGGGGAAGCTTCAGAGCCGCGGGGGAGAGCACAGCAACAAGGGTGCGGGGGGCAAAGCAGAGATTCCCGCACAGAGGATCGGTGCAACCGGCAGTCACCAGCCCGAGAGGCTCGTCTGCTCCCCCGCCGGGGCGGGCAGGGCTGGGAGCTGAGGCTCGGGCTTCGGTCGGAGCGCAGGGAGAGGACTGGGGTTGGCGGCGTGAACACAGCCTGCAGGGAGCTAGTGCGCCACGGCTGGCCGGGAGGGAGTCTGGGGAAAACTCTGGACCTGCCGAAGAGGCAAGAGACTTTCTTCCCTCTGTTTCCTGGTGCACGAGAGGAGAGGATGAAGAACGCTGCTTAAGGGAGCTCCAGAGACGGGCGCGAGCCACGGCTAAAAGCACGGACCCCAGAGACGGGCATGAGACGCTAAGGCCGCTGCTGCCGCCACCAAGAAGCCTGTGTGCGAGCACAGGTCCTATCCACACCCCCCTTCCGGGGAGCCTGTGCAGCCCGCCACTGCCAGGGTCCCGTGATCCAGGGACAACTCCCCCGGGAGAACGCACGGTGTGCCTCAGGCTGGTGCAACGTCACGCTGTCCTCTGCCGCCGCAGGCTCGCCCCACACTCCGTGCCCCTCATTACCCCCGGCCTGAGTGAGCCAGAGCCCCCAAATCAGCGGCGCCTTTCACCCCGTCCTGTGTGAGTGAAGAACAGACGCCCTCCAGCAACCTACACGCAGAGGCGGGGCCAAATCCAAAGCTGAGCCCCTGGGAGCTGTGCGAACAAAGAAGAAACAGGGAAATCTCTCCCAGCAGCCTCAGAAGCAGCGGATTAAAGCTCCACAATCAACCTGATGTACCCTGCATCTGTGGAATACCTGAATAGACAACGAATCATCCCAAATCAAGGAGGTGGGCTTTGAAAGCAAGATTTATGATTTTTTCCCCTTTTCCTCTTTTTGTGAGTGTGTATGTGTATTCTTCTGTGTGAGATTTTGTCTGTATAGCTTTGCTTCCACCATTTTTCCGAGGGTTCTAGACGTCCTTTTTTTGTTTTTTTTAATTTTCTTTCTTAATAATTACTTTTTATTTTAATAACTTTATTTCATTTTACTTTATCTTCGTTCTTTCTTTCCATCCTTCCTTTCTTTAGACAACGATTCATCCCAAATTGAGGAGGTGGACTTCGAGAGCAATATTTTTGATTTTTTCCCCTTTTCCTCTTTTTGTGAGTATGTGTATGCTTCTGTATGAGACTTTATCTGTATAGCTTTGCTTCCACCATTTGTCCTAGGGTTCTATCCGTCTGTTTTTTTTGTTTTTTTCTCTTAATAATTATTTTTTTATTTTAATAACTTTATTATATTTTATCTTATTTTATTTTACTTTATCTTCTTTTTGTCCTTCCTTCCCTCCTTCCTTCCTCCCTCCCTTCTTTCTTGCTTGCTTGCTTTCTATCTTTCTTTCTTTCTACTTCTACTAATTCTTTCTTTCTACTTTTGCTCCCTTTTCTTATGAGCCGTGTGGATGAACGGCTCTTGATGCTGCAGCCAGGAGTTAGTGCTGTGCCTCTGAGGTGGGAGAGCCAACTTCAGGACACTGGTCCACAAAAGACCTCCCAGCTCCACATAGTATCAAACGGCGAAAATCTCCCAGAGATCTCCATCTTAACACCAGCACCCAGCTTCACTCAACGACCAGCAAGCTACACTGCTGAACATCCTATGCCAACCAACTAGCAAGACAGGAACACAACCCCACCCATTAGCAGAGAGGCTGCCTGAAATCATAATAACTCGACAGACACCCCAAAACACACCACCAGACGTGGACCTGCCCAACAGAAAAACAAGATCCAGCCTCACCCACCAGAACACAGGCACTAGTCAGGAAGCCTACACAACACACTGAACCAACTTTAGCCACTGGGGACAGACACCAAAAACAATGGGAACTACGAACCTGCAGCTTGCAAAAAGGAGACCCCAAACACAGTAAGATAAGCAAAATGAGAAGACAGAAACACACAGCAGATGAAGGAGCAAGATAAAAACCCACCAGACCTAACAAATGAAGAGGAAATAGGCGGTCTACCTGAAAACGAATTCAGAATAATGATAGTAAACATGATCCAAAATCTTGGAAATAGAATAGAGAAAATGCAAGAAACATTTAACAAAGACCTAGAAGACTTAAAGATGAAACAAGCAATGATGAACAACACAATAAATGAAATTAAAAATACTCTAGAAGGGATCAATAGAATAACTAAGGCAGAAGAACGGATAAGTGACCTGGAAGATAAAATAGTGGAAATAACTACTGCAGAGCAAAATAAAGAAAAAAGAATGAAAAGAACTGAGGACAGTCTCAGAGACCTCTGGGACAACATTAAACACACCAACATTCGAATTACAGGGGTTCCAGAAGAAGAGAAAAAGAAAGGGACTGAGAAAATAGTTGAAGAGATTAGAGTTGAAAACTTCCCTAATATGGGAAAGGAAATAGTTAATCAAGTCCAGGAAGCACAGAGTCCCATACAGGATAAATCCAAGGAGAAATACGCCAAGACACATATTAATCAAACTGTCAAAAATTAAATACAAAGAAAACATATTAAAAGCAGCAAGGGGAAAATAACACACAAGGGAATCCTCATAAGGTTAACAGCTGATCTTTCAGCAGAAACTCTGCAAGCCAGAAGGGACTGGCAGGACATATTGAAAGTGATGAAGGAGCAAAACCTGCAACCAAGATTACTCTACCCAGCAAGGATCTCATTCAGATTTGATGGAGAAATTAAAACCTTTACAGACAAGCAAAAGCTCAGAGAGTTCAGCACTACCAAACCAGCTCTACAACAGCTGCTAAAGGAACTTCTCTAGGTAAGAAACACAAGAAAAGGAAAAGACCTACAATAACGAAACCAAAACAATTAAGAAAATGGGAGTAGGAACATACATATCGATAATTACCTTAAATGTAAATGGACTAAATGCTCCCACCAAAAGACACAGATTGGCTGAATGGATACAAAAACAAGACCCATATATTTGCTGTCTACAAGAGACCCACTTCAGACCTAGGGACACATACAGACTGAAAGTAGTAAGGGGATGGAAAAAGATATTTCATGCAAATGGAAACCAAAAGAAAGCTGGAGTAGCAATTCTCATATCAGACAAAATACACTTTAAAATAAAGACTATTAGAAGAGACAAAGAAGGACACTACATAATGATCAAGGGATCAATCCAAGAAGAAGATATTAACAATTGTAAATATTTATGCACCCAACATAGGAGCACCTCAATACATAAGGCAAATACTAACAGCCATAAAAGGGGAAATCGACAGTAACACATTCATAGTAAGGGACTTTAACACCCTACTTTCACCAATGGACAGATCATCCAAAATGAAAATCAATAAGGAAACACAAGCTTTAAATGATACATTAAACAAGATGGACTTAATTGATATTTATAGGACATTCCATCCAAAAACAACAGAATACACATTTTTCTCTAGTGCTCATGGAACATTCTCCAGGAGAGATCATATCTTGGGTCACAAATCAAGCCTTGCTAAATTTAAGAAAATTGAAATTGTATCAAGTATCTTTTCCCACCACAACGCTATGAGACTACATATCAAGGCCGTATATGACAAACCCACAGCTAACATCGTCCTAAATGGTGAAAAACTGAAAGCATTTCCACTAAGATCAGGAAGAGAAGACAAGGTTGCCCACTCTCACCACTCTCATTCAACATAGTTTTGGAAGTTTTAGCCACAGCAATCAGAGAAGAAAAGGAAATAAGAGGAATCCAAATCGGAAAAGAAGAAGTAAAGCTGTCACTGTTTGCAGATGACATGATACTATACATAGAGAATCCTAAAGATGCTACTAGAAAACTACTGGAGCTAATCAATGAATTTGGGAAAGTAGCAGGATACAAAATTAATGCACAGAAATATCTGGCATTCCTATACACTAATGATGAAAAATCTGAAAGTGAAATCAAGAAAACACTCCTATTTACCACTGCAACAAAAAGAATAAAATATCTAGGAATAAACCTACCTAAGGAGACAAAAGACCTGTATGCAGAAAACTATAAGACACTGATGAAAGAAATTAAAGATGATACAAATAGATGGAGAGATATACCATGTTCTTGGATTGGAAGAATCAACATTGTGAAAATGACTCTACTACCCAAAGCAATCTACACATTCAATGCGATCCCTATCAAACTACCACTGGCATTTTTCACAGAACTAGAACAAAAAATTTCACCATTTGTATGGAAACACAAAAGACCCCGAATAGCCAAAGCAATCTTGAGAACGAAAAACGGAGCTGGAGGAATCAGGCTCCCTGACTTCAGACTACACTACAAAGCTACAGTAATCAAGACAGTATGGTACTGGCACAAAAACGGAAAGATAGATCAATGGAACAGGATAGAAAGCCCAGAGATAAACCCACGCACATATGGTCACCTTACCTTTGATAAAGGAGGCAAGAATATACAGTGGAGAAAAGGCAGCCTCTTCAGTAAGTGGTGCTGGGAAAACTGGACAGGTACATGTAAAAGTATGAGATTAGATCACTCCCTAACACCATACACAAAAATAAGCTCAAAATGGATTAAAGACCTAAATGTAAGGCCAGAAACTATCAAACTCTTAGAGGAAAACATAGGCAGGACACTCTATGACATAAATCACAGCAAGATCCTTTTTGACCCACCTCCTAGAGAAATGGAAATAAAAACAAAAATAAACAAATGGGACCTAATGAAACTTACAAGCTTTTGCACAGCAAAGGAAACCATAAACAAGACCAAAAGACAACCCTTAGAATGGGAGACAATATTCACAAAGGAAGCAACTGACAAAGGATTAATCTCCAAAATTTATAAGCAGCTCATGCAGCTTAATAACAAAAAAACAAACAACCCAATCCAAAAATGGGCAGAAGACCTAAATAGACATTTCTCCAAAGAAGATATACAGACTGCCAACAAACACACGAAAGAATGCTCAACATCACTAATCATTAGAGAAATGCAAATCAAAACTACAATGAGATATCATCTCACACCAGTCAGAATGGCCATCATCAAAAAATCTAGAAACAATAAATGCTGGAGAGGGCATGGAGAAAAGGGAACCCTCTTGCACTGTTGGTGGGAATGTAAATTGATACAGCCACTGTGGAGAACAGTATGGAGGTTCCTTAAAAAACTACAAATAGTACTACCATATGACCCAGAAATCCCACTACTAGGCATATACCCTGAGAAAACCATAATTCAAAAAGAGTCATGCACCAAAATGTTCATTGCAGCTCTATTTACAATATCCCAGAAATGGAAACAACCTAAGTTTCCATCATCGGATGAATGGATAAAGAAGATGTGGCACATATATACAATGGAATATTACTCAGCCATAAAAAGAAACGAAATTGAGCTATTTGTAATGAGGTGGATAGACCTAGAGTCTGTCATACAGAGTGAAGTAAGTCAGAAAGAGAGAGACAAATACCATATGCTAACACATATATATGGAATTTAAGAAAAAAAATGTCATGAAGAACCTAGTGGTAAAACAGGAATAAAGACACAGACCTACTAGAGAATGGACCTGAGGATATGGGGAGGGGGAAGGGTAAGCTGTGACAAAGCAAGAGAGAGGCATGGACTACCAAACGTAAGGTAGATAGCTAGTGGGAAGCAGCCGCATAGCACAGGGAGATCAGCTCGGTGCTTTGTGACCGCCTGGAGGGGTGGGATAGGGAGGGTGGGAGGGAGGGAGACGCAAGAGGGAAGAGATATGGGAACATATGTATATGTGTAACTGATTCATTTTGTTGTAAAGCAGAAACTAACACACCATTGTAAAGCAATTATACTCCAATAAAGATGTAAAAAAAAAAAAAAGAAAAGAAAACCACATGAATAAACCCTGGTACATCCATATAATGGAATACTATGCAGCTATATAGAAATGAGCAAGCAAGAAAGAAAGCCCTCTATGTGCTGGTATGCAGTGATTTCCAGGCTTTTATTTTTAGCATTTCAGAATTTTCATTTTTTTCTGCATTATCAATACAGTTTTATTTCTTTTTTGTTTTCCTTTTTTAATTGAAGTATAGTTGATGTAGGATATCTTCTTAAGTGAAAATATGCCAAGTACAGAAGTATCTATAGAAAATATCCTTTGTGTAAGAAAGGAAATAAAAATACATACACGTAATTCCATTCCTCAGCATATGCCCAAAAGAATTAAAAGCAAGTGTTCAAACAAAAACTGGTACACAAAAGTTCATAGCAGCACTGGTCAGAATAACCAAAAGATGGAAACAATCCAAATGCACTACAACTAATAAATGAATAAACAAAATGTCGTCTATCCTTGCAATCTAATAGTATTCATCCCTAAAAAGGAATGAAGTACTGATTCATGCTACAACATGAACGAACCTTGAAAACACTATGCTAAATGAAACAGGTCAGACACAAATGTTCACATAATTGCATGATTCCAACTGTATGAAATATTCAAAATAGGAAATCCAGAGACAGAAAGCGGTTAGCAGTTGCCAGGGGCTGAGGGAAGGAAGACTGGGGAATGACTGCTTAATGGGTATGAGTTTCCATCTGGGGTGAAAGAATGTTCTGCAACTGGATAATGGTCATGGTTGCAAACACCGTTAATGCACTAAATGTCACAGATGATAAATTTTCTGTTATGTACTTTTCACATGCCTAAGACTATGAAAAGATTTGTAGCACATTTGTGAAAAACATAAGACAGGGGAATTTAATTTTTTAAAGAGATCATTTGGAGCAGTTTGAAAAGAGAATATAGGCAATGGTCAAAATGTTTAGTAAACAAAATTCAGGTCCTAATAAAGAATATCAAAACAGAAGGTCAATAGAGGTTTGACTAGCAAGGAAGGCTTCACTAAGGGGCTTTAATCTCACCATTGTAGGTTAGCAGGAATTAGATAGGACAACAGGAAACAGAGAAAGAACAGGAGTCAACATTTGAGATGAAATTCTTCCACAATTTTAGGGCTTCTGTTTTGTTTTTGTTTTTTTTTTCTTTCTTTCCGCTTTTTTTTCCTTGGCCGTGCCACGCAACATGCGGGGTCTTAGATCTTAGTCCCCCAAGTAGGGATCGAACCCAGGCCCCCTGCAATGGAAGTGCGGAGTCTTAACAACTGGACCGCCAGGGAAGTCCCCAATTTGATTTGTTTTATTCGTTTTCCCACTGACTTTTCTTCACTGGGATTTAGTTGATGTTTTTCTCTCTGTTTGAAAACAACATGCCAGGGACTGGATCTACACCAAAAAGAGTTGACCTTTTACTCCCAGGCAAAACTCTACGATTTCTTCTAAGTGTTTAAAGTGGATTGCGGAATTCCATTTCCATTCTGAAGATCTTGGGACCATACTGGGCTCCTTGGGAAAGACACTGAAACGGCAGCGACTTGTGGGTGAATGGTGACAAAGCATGGAATAGATTTCTAAGATTAGTTCTCCTTCAGAATGTCAAGTCATTCTCTCCACTGATGTATTAGTGGGAAACGATAACATAGTGATTACAGAAACAGAGATGGTTCATTTATTCAATAAGTGCTGCACATTTTCTTTGCATTTGCTATTGTGATCAGCATTGAGATGATCAGGACGTGCGTCCTTTCCTCGAGAACCTCCCTGTCCAGTCCAATCTCCTAATTTACAGCTGACAAAACTAATGTCCAGAGAGGTGATGGGACTCATTCAAGATGATATAATTAACAACGCCAGAAACTAACACAAACCTCCTCACTTCAGGGAGGTGAAAAATCACATGGGCTCACTTCATCCTCTTCTTCATGGACTCATAAAAAGTAGGAATAACACAATTAGCCACACTACTATCTAATGGTAGGTACCAGTGTGTAGCGTTCCTACATGACACAGGTTGGCAGAAACCAGGAAGATGATCCACATAATTTAACTAATGAATGAACGAATAACATCCCACATGAAAAAAACATATACAACCTTATTTTTTTGTAAAGGGGAACACAGGAAGGATAATTAGAAACTAATAAAAATGGTTACCTATGGAGATGGGGAGAAATGAAGTAGAAAGCATAGAGGTGAGAGTAAAAGTTATCTAGTCTATTTCTTGAATATCATTTTGATTTTTAAGCCATAAAAATGTTTTACAATACTCAAAAACTAAAATTAAAACAAAAGGAAAAAAAAGGATATTTTTAAAAGCCTAAATTCAAATACAAGCAAAAACAAATGAACCTGTGTAGTAAACTGATACTACAGCACACAGAAAAAAATTACTTCATATAGCTTCTAAATACAACACCGTCACCATACACCCTCAGTAGAATATATGCCAAGAACAAATAAAACTGCAAAGAGGACTTCCCCGGTGGTCCAGTGGTTAAGACTCCGTGATTCCACTGCAGGAGGCACGGGTTCAATCCCTGGTGGGGGAAGTTCCCCATACCATGCAGTGCAGCCAAAAACAAATTTTAAAAACTGCAAAGAAATTGTAAACTTTACTTAGAAGGGTTGTTGCTAGAGGTATAGGTTTAGTAATTCTAAAATTCCCAAAATTATTCTGAGTATATTTTAGAAGACAAGGGTTTTTCACTGAGGGTGAAGCTAAACACAAATATAGATTGGGAAAATGAAGTACCCTGTGGTTTTACACTTGAATCGAATGTATCAGTATGAATTCACAGCATACATGTATATATAATCTCCTAGCTCTGTTCACTGAAAGGGCCTAGAAACCATTACATCCCAGGAGCAACGAGCACATCCCTCCCCCAGATCTACTACCATTCTCTACTAAAAGGGACCATGATTCTTGGGAGAAATGGGTGATTCCAGGTCTAGGACAGGAATCAACCAAGGAGAACCTGGAACATCTTGTTGGCCCAGAAAGCAAGGAAATGCTCAAAGACTGATGAGACCATGTCAAAAGGACAGTAGAGCCAGCTCAAAGGGTCTCCCACTGCCAAATCTGTGGTAATTTGCACATCAAACAGAAAAACGATGATAATGGATACTGAACTGTAACAGCACTTTTATTTAAATCCATGAGTTTGAAATGCTAATTTAAAAAAGGAGAGTAAGGGGAATTCCCCGGCAGTCCAGTGGTTAGCACTTGGCACTCTCACTGCCGGGCCAGGTTCAATCACTGGTTGGGGAACTAAGATCTCGCAAGCTGCACGGCGTGGCCAAAAAAAAAAAACAAACGGGTAAGGATCATCAGTAGAGGCTGAAAGCACTGGGTAAAAGTTGGTGGGAAAAAGGGATATACACACACTGTTTCAAATTATCACCCCTATTTCCATTAATTACAAAGGTGGAAAGGTAGCTTCACAAGGAAGAGATCTGACAAACATCATCTTAAACCAAGAGATCAAACTTCTTTTCACCAGTAATGGGACAAACTGACCTTATGTGTCCCTGATATGAGTGGCAAGGACACAAGTTCATCTAAATTTTATTTTTGTCAAAATATTTAACCTGATTCTAAGCACAAAACGACAATCAGGCAAATCCCAGGTTGTGGGACATTCAGCAAAACAACCAGCCTGGTCGTTTTTTGTTGTTTTTTTTTTTTAGTTTTATTTTTGGCCACACAACATGGCTTGCCAGGATCTTTGTTCCCTGACCAGGGATCAAACCCACACCCTCGGCAGTGAAAGCATGGAGTCCTAACCACTGGACCCCCAGGGAATTCCGTGGTCCCTTTAAAAATGTCCATGTCATGAAAGACACTGGGCCAGAGAGGGAGGAAGGAGGGATGGTGCTGCTCTCTACACTAAATAAGACTAAAGAGACATGAAAAGCCAAGTGGACACTGCATTTTTAAAAACAGTTATAAAAGACATTACTGGGCTAACTGGGGAAATCTTAATATGGACAAAATCTTAGATAATATCCTGAGAATGGTACTGTGACTAAAAAGACAAGAACCCTTGTTCTTAGGAGATCACCACTGAAGCATGTCTACAACTTACTTTCAATAAATTCACCAAAAACAAAGTCTGCATGTATGTGTCTGGGAAAGGGGAAGAGGGACAAAGTGAACAAATGTCATAAAATGTTAATAATCTACAAATTAAGATGCAGACTTTCTGAAAAGGGTAAAGAGAGCACAGATTTTAGGTTTTGTGGCCACACACGTCTCTTAAGCTGTTGCACATTCTTCTTTGAATTTTTCTTTTCTTTTTTTACACACATTTTAAAAATGTAAAAGCCATTCTTAGCTTGAGGGCTATATAGTAACAGGTATGATTTCCTTCTGGGGTAATGGAATCGATTGTGCTGATGGCTGTACTACTGTAACTATACTGAAAGCCACTGAAATGTTCACTTTAAATAGGTGAATTGTATGGTATGTTAATTATGTCTCAATAAAGCTGTTCAAAAATAAACGGGCCGTAAGTGGGCCATAAACAAACTGGCCGTAAGTAGGCCACAGAGTGCTGACCAGTGATCTACCACTTGGTGGTAATAATGAACTAAACCAAAAAAACAAATACTGAAGGGAATTTTCCCCTCTCATTTTACAGAACTAAGTCAGGCTTGTTTACTCAAAAAAAATTTTTTGCCAATGATTGTGTAGCTAAGAAACTATGACACATACATTCATATCATTTTAAATTTCAATTAAACAAAGCAAGTCGACAGAAGTTCTAAACCTTGTTATTGTACTGTACTTCTATCAAAGAGCTAAAATTCTAAGTATGTCACTTCAGTAGGAATGAAAAGACATCAATTCTTGCAGCCCCCAAAATTATCAAGGCTAAAATGACCACAGGACTAAAAGTTCCAAAATAAGTAAGACTAAACTCTTTGGATAACAGAGACATGATACTTCATTTCCTGGTTGTTTACGCTTTTTGCATTTAATTTTCTACATAACTACGCTTCTTTCAACATTAGAACATTTTTTATACTGAAAAACAATTGTGGTAGGTCCTTTATCCTTAAAGAAACTGTGTCAAAGTACCAAGTCATCTGAAATTTTAGACAATTCTATATATCTCAAAATGCAGATACCTTTCTCATGGGAATCAAGGGCATGATCTTCAAGGTCATCATCAAAAATCTCTCGGCCATCCTCCACATAGCCAATACCATCTGCAGGAACAAAATGTAATATCGGGATCAAATTTCTAAAATTGGCCAATAATATTTTAGCCATGACAAAAAGATTAAAAAAAAACCTTTTATACCCACTCAGAGGTTCTCCTGGCCCAGGCCATTTTTAAGTGCAGCAGAATCCTGTTCAACCAGAAGTCAGATGAAACACAGCACCCACACACGTTTTCTGAGTCAAAACCAAAGGATATACAGTTGACCCTTGAACAACCTGGGGGTTAATCCACACATAACTTAGTCAGCCATCAGTATCCACAGTTCTTCCAACTCTGCGGATTCAACCAACCACGGACCATGTAGTACTGTAGTATTTAATACTGAAAAATATCCACATACAAGTGGACCCAAGCAGTTCAAACCCGTATTATTCAAAAAAAAAAAAAAAAACCCATATTGTTCAAGGATCAACTGTATACTATGCCTATTTAGGTGAACTAAGGTAATCATTTGGCCCATAGGATCAAAGTTTGCCACAATAGGATGCTTTACAGTACTTCTACTCTACCAGAAGAATAAAAAGTAAAAGAATCGGGCTTCCCTGGTGGCACAGTGGTTGAGAGTCCGCCTGCCGATGCAGGGGACGCGGGCTCGTACCCCGGTGTGGGAAGATCCCACATGCCACGGAGCGGCTGGGCCCGTGAGCCATGGTCGCTAAGCCTGCGCGTCCAGAGCCTGTGCTCCGCAACGGGAGAGGCCACAACAGTGAGAGGCCCACATACCACAAAAAAAAAAAAGTAAAAGAATCAAGATCACCAGAAGTCGGGCTTCCCTGGTGGTGCAGTGGTTAAGAATCCGCCTGCCGATGAAGGAGACACGAGTTCAATCCCTGGTCTGGGAAGATCCCACATGCCACAGAGCAACGAAGCCCGTGCGCCACAACTACTGCGCCTGGAAAGCCGGCAATATAGCTGAGTTCAATTACAGAAGTAGGAACAAAAATATAGTGGCAGGCACAGTCTACACCCCCCTCCCTCTGCTCCGCAGTCAGCACTCACACGCCCAAGAAGTCAAGTCCCACAAACAGGAACCATCGAGCTTTCCACAAGGGCTGTAAGAACATGGGGACCAGCCTCTGCCCGGGGCCCCTGCCAAAGTTACTCTTCACGAGTACAGTCTCCTGTAATCCTCACAGCCGTTCTGTGATATAGAGTTTTCCTACGCCCCATCACATGGGGATGGCCCACAGGTTCCTTCCAATTGCTACAGTCATTTCCTGGAGGATTTATACTATAGCCTGAGGTGTGTGCCTGGCTTCTCCAAAATGTCCCTCAATAAACTTCCTATTTTTCTGATTCCACACCCTCAAATCATGCATTTGAGGAAAACCCAAACCAAAGGTATGACCTTAAGTTAGCGCCTTACATCTGCCCAAGCAAAGCAGCAACTCCACCGAGTGAGAAGCTACGAAAAGCAAATGATACAGTGCCTGGCAGGCGGTTTCTTCCCACATACCATCATCCACAATCCAGTCGTCATCCTGGCGGGCCTGGACCAGCTTCGAGTACTGTTCCTCATCAACTTCTTCATAAACACTTGTGAAGTCCTCTACCTGCCATCGTACAAGTTTGAGAGAGCTTCAAGTGGAGTGAAAGTGTTAAACAATTCTGATGAAAAAATTGTCAAATTCAAAGTGGAATGGCAGCCTGAAGGAGTAGCTGCAACCAAATCATGAGTTCTGACATTCAACACCACTGCAGGATTTTCCTTAAATAGACATCAATTAACTTAGCATTCCTTTTAGGTGGGTGTTAACATAAGATATTAAATGATTCCATTAGCATAATATACTTGTCACACCAGCAATTACTCATCTACTTCATAAAAAACAAACTGAATTATAGCCAATTCTTCATTAGCTGCTTTGGGGATTAGTCACTTGTAATTTTGAGACTGGTTTCTCCTGTACTTGACAAACCTGTAAGACATGCCACCTCCCTCTCCACTAGCTGATGGTGCCCCACAAATGGACAATAATCTTAATAACTGTTCAACCAACCAAATGTAATTCAAAAGGAAAATCTCCCCCATCCATCCCCCTCCAAAAATCAGCAAAACACACACTACGGGTACACTAGAAATGGTTTTTGAGTGATCCCTATTTGTATTACCACCGATTCCCCACCATTTTCAGGTCTTAAAAACTGAGGGCAAGTGCGGAGAGAATGGCAAGGCCTGAAATCATACGGGCTGCCCGACCGCCAGAAGGCCAGAACACCACAAACTACTGGCCTGAACAGAGCAGACCACCTCAGCACAGTTAAAGCAACAGACAGCATAGATGCACACCACTGCAGTGAGAATTTGGCGGGCTGGTTAGCAAGAACTTAAAGATACCTCGTTAAAAACTCCCCATTCTCTTGAGAGTTCTGCCTTTTCAAGTGGGGACTGCAGGAAACGACCAACTCCATCTGAAGAGCTAAGATTCTAGGAGAAAACACCTGGACACAGAGCTTTGAGAGCCTGATGGGTAGAGTTGACTGGATTTCTGCCACACCTACCTGGGCTTATAGTAATTACAGGATTAAGCTTAGTTTTTACCTCCGGTTTAATCTACTCAACAGGGATCACTGGCAAACACTGATCTGGCCTTTGATCATTTGATGACAGAAATTACCTGCCCTACCAAATTAAGTTTTTTGACAACCCAAACACAAACTAGTCTAATTAAAATGACTGTACTGACCAACTTTCTTTTTGAGGGGAGAGGGAACTGGCAAGGTTAGCTTTGTTGGCTTAAGTCTATCATGCATACTGTGTCTCTCGTTTAAGCAACTCATTTATATACTATCAAAAGACACCTGAAAACTATTTTTAAAAAATAGTGACAAAGTGAGAGAGAGGCATGGACATATATACACTACCAAACGTAAGGTAGATAGCTAGTGGGAAGCAGCCGCATAGCACAGGGAGATCAGCTTGGTGCTTTGTGACCACCTAGAGGGGTGGGATAGGGAGGGTGGGAGGGAGGGAGACGCAAGCGGGAAGAGATATGGGAACATATGTATATATATAACTGATTCATTTTGTTGTGAAGCAGAAACTAACACACCATTGTAAAGCAATTATACTCCAATAAAGATGTTAAAAAAATAAAAATAAATAAAAAACAATAATAAATAAACAATAAAACAAATATTGTTCTAAAATATAAAATAAAATTAAAAAAAATTTTTTAAATATCATTTTGAGGGCTTCTCTGGTGGCGGAGTGGTTGAGAGTCCGCCTGCCGATGCAGGGCACACGGGTTCGTGACCCGGTCTGGGAAGATCCCACATGCCGCGGAGCGGCTGGGCCCGTGAGCCATGGCCGCTGAGCCTGCGCGTCCAGAGCCTGTGCTCCGCAACGGGAGAGGCCACAGCAGTGAGAGGCCCGCGTACCGCAAAAAAAAAAAAAAAAAAATCATTTTGCGTTAAAAAGTCATTTTGACTCAATCTCTAAAAACACTGGTACTGTTCAGCTTGAACTCTTAGAGCCATGCCATTAACATCAGCGATTAATGGGAAATCAGTCACATGGTGTCAACATCTGAAATGCCCCACAGAACTCCTTTATAGAAGTACCTACATTAAAAATGCTTTACTCTTGCTTTACTGTAATCCTTTTAGCAACCCTTTATGATCTGGTTGACTCCCTTAACTTGAATGAATGGTGCCAAATGACAAAAATCCTCTTCTACTTGCTTACTAGCCCAACACAGAACAGGTCATGGCTAAACAGGAACATTCTGAAGCCAGGCTGCCTGGGTTCCAATCAAGGCTCTGCCACTGTGACCTCAGATACCTCCCATGCGAAATGCTGTTAATCACAGTATCTAATATTATACGGTATTGGAAGGATTGAATAAATGAACATATTTGTAAAAGCACTTAGAACAGTGTTAGCTGAAAAACTGCATTAGTTGCTATTGTTGCTGTTGATATTATTATTTTCTCATATTAATCACTTTCCAGCCCTGAGGCAGTTAACATCCTCAGCGAGTGCCCTCAATGTGAAGCTAGACAATGTTGTGCAGATGGTACCAATCTGCTTTTCTACCTGCAGGGCATCGACAGTAGGTAGAGGAAAAGAGCCAAAAGGGCATCACATTCAATCCTACACGCAGGACACAGCAGAGGGAAGGTCCAAGTCCCTACCGCGCTCCCCTTGCATATGAGATTAGGAACAATTCTCTCCAAGGAGCAGCAGTGCTGGGCTAGACTGCTCAATACCTTATGAGTAAAGTAAAAGCATCTGTAAGTTCCCTCAACGAAGCCATGGAACTTAGCAGAGATGCAGTGTGCTTACTAATTTTAAAATCATCTGTAAGGTGCCTCATAGGAACTTTAAGAGTTCAGTAGTCTCCCACAACCTGTAAATCTACCTCATACCCATATGTTTGATATTAAGAAATTACTATTATAAGAAGCTTTAAATATATGCATATTTCTAATCAGTGACAAAGGTGACCTAAAATTATCTACAGGCTATGAATTAGATGAAGCACAGGAGAAAAAGCCCAGAAAAATGGTTACTTACTTCATATTTATACTTCTCACCAGCTTTAGCCCTTTTCAGTCTTTCCAGAGCTTCCTGTCGCCCTTTCTTTGATTTCTTCTCTCTCCGGGATCGAGAAGTTACAAAACTCCCTGAATCTGACACAGCTGAAAAGAAGCCAAATTTACATGAGATGTACAAAATTGTCAGCCATCTTCCCTCAAAAACAAAGCAAGTTTTTAGCCAATAGTAATATACAAGTTTAATGTTATACAAATGGATTCTTTTTATAATGGAAATAATTCACAAGCTCAGGGCTGAATCTGCAGCTCCTGTGGCTCTTCAGAAATTTCCAGCTGAAGCAACTGTTATTTTTTTTCCGCCAAAAAGAGAAAAATTCCAAATTCAACTGATATCCCCTGGAGACACTAAAGGGAGATCAGTCGTTAACCCACAACCTTTCCCAGGGAAATGGCAGGCCGTTAAGTGGTTATGAAAGGGACAATTCATTTTGTGTTCTGTTAATCAACATTTGAAAGGCTTTGAGGAGCACCTGCTCTTTGCAAAGTACCAGGCGCTCTGAGAGACACAAAGATAAGAAAGACAGGGCCCACAGACTCACAGAATTTACAATCTGACCTGGGAGATACCTGGCAGACCTCGGAGATACTGTGGGTTCAGTTCCAGACCAACACCCATAAAGTGAATATCGCAATAAAGTTAGTCACACGAATTTTTTTTTTTTGGTTTCCCAGGGCATATAAGGGTTATGTTTACACTATACTGTAGTCTATTAAGTATGCAAAAGCATTATGTCTTTAAAAATACTTTATTGGTAAAAACGCTAACCATCATCTGAGCCTTCAGTGAGTTGTAGTAACATCCAAGATCCCTGATTACAGATCACCATAACAAATATAATAATGAAAAATGTGAGAATTACCAAAATAATGTTAACACAGGGACATGAAGTAATAAGCAAAGGCTGTTGGGAAAATGGCACCAACAGACTTGCCCGATGCAGGGATGCCACAATCTTCAATTTGTAAAAAAAAAAAAAAAAAAAAAAAAAGCAGTATCTGTGAAGCACAATAAAGCGAGATATGCTTGTAAGTAGCAACTAACTCTAAAACAATTTTTAGAAGTAACACATGCCCTAACAGAAGTACAGATAAAGTGTCTGGAATTCCAAAGGAAGGATAAATTGGGGGTTGGGAGAATTTAACAAAGGTGGCTCTGAGGAGATTCTTGATTCCACCACTGATTTCCAGGCCTCATGCAGTTGGTTACGACATTAGAGGATGAGGTGAAAGATTACAAAGATTAAAATGTGTTTTGTAGAAAATTACTGAAGTACCAGAGAGCCTCAGTGGTCAGTCATTCAACTTTTGAATTACTCACACTTTGGGTCATCATAAACTGACCACTTCACACACGTACTAAAAAGATTTCATCCACAGAATGAAGACTTTCATATGCCAGCTGATGAATACCCAAGCCAAGCAAGACAGTGCCTCCTGCCAGCGATGAGTTGAGGCTCAGCATGACTGCCACCTATGTCTGTGAAATTGAGTACTGTATTGTATTTGTGCTAATTATTTTATAAAAAGTAGTAAGCACAGAAAAGGAGAAGTATTGATAACAGGCATCCTAAAAGCTCCAACCCCCCTGGAACATTCATAACAACATTCAGCTGTTTGACTAAGTGTTTGAAATAGAAGATGCAATTTACAGACCATGTACCAAGTGCTGGCAATAAACTGTTGAAAACTGTATCTTAAAGGTGAGGCATAATTAGAGATTTTTTTTCCTTAGCTTTCTGGAAATGGAATCTCTCTATAACATCTCAGCCTATTGTTTGACTTTCACATTTGACTTTTAAATCCATTTTCAGAAAGGCATTAAGGAATGCAGGTACTTAATGATGACAGCCACAAAATCTTGGGTGTCACTCAAATGATTTCAAAAAATCGTGAGCAGGCCTACATGAAAAGGTTTTGGAGATTATGGAACATGACCACTGAGAGTGAAAAGGTGGCCTCAGTGTATTCCCTTCAAGACTCCCTTGACTCCTTTGTCAGATTATCCTGACAAAAACCATAGGTTTTCAATAAGACGTATTCCACAGGCAACGATGTGCCCCTCTAAGGGTTTGGGGTACAATTACAAATAGGACAGAGTTGCCGGTCCTCAAGGGGCTCCCAGTCAAGGAAAGCAAAAAGACCTGAGGGTCCCACCATCATATAAAGATGGTGCCGTATTAGAGGTAGGAAGCCAGTATTGAGGAAATGTAGAAAACAGAGCCATTAATTTTGCCTGGGAAATCAGAGAAGGCTTCACAGGGGAGGTTCCCAACACAGAAAGAGTAGAACTTCACTATCAGAGTACAGGGTAACAAGGGGCACAAGCAAAGGAAAAGGCATGAGCCAAATTACAAAGGGATGAAAATGCAAGGTGTATTCAGAAACCAAGAGGAAGTCAATGTGGAAGGTAAGCTGGACATGAGAGCATAGAGTGAGTGGGAGATTAGGAAGAAGCGGCACAACCAGGCTCTGCCACTTACTGGGTGACGACATGAGACAACCAGTTAACCTCTCTGAGCTACAGTGGCCAGGTGTCTTGTTTTTTAAGCTGCCCAGCATCAGAATCTGTGAAGTCCCCCCTCCCTTATGCCCTTGCAGCTAGGGCATGGGCATATAAAATAGGCCCTCCAATTATGAACACCTGCTCAGACTTTAAATCACAAGCTAGTGTAACAAGGAAAGGGGGACGGCTAATGGAAGATTCTAGAAATAGCAACAGCTACAGGAGGATTGAGTACCTGGAACAACAGTGCCAGCAATGTCCCAAAGTACTTGAAGGCTCTAATTTCAAGTACTTGGCCATGGTTGGCAAAAACCTCCTCAATGGACCAGTTTTGTGGCATGATTTTAACCACTGTTCCTAGCTAAGGTGCCCCCTGACTGGCTCTCCGGAGTTTGTGAACACCACAGTATCCTTCAGATAAATTCCTTTTCGGTTTAAATCAACCAGAGTTGGTTCCTGTAGCCTACACCTAAGGACTCTAATGCAGAGCCTCAGGGTCCTCATATGTGAAATGGGGACAATCATGTCTGCTTCATAAAGTTGTTAAGGATTAAATGAAGATGCTTGGCTTACTTTGTACTCAGCAATACAGGAGCTCACTTAATGTGTATGTGTGTGTGTGTACAGATGCACACACATATGCCAACACCTCACAATTAGCACTAACATGGTCTAGCTTCTAGAAAACAAGAATAAAGCAAAGCCGTTTTCTCAGGGAAGCCCCAATATAGCACTGCATATAATTACATGTTTACATCTCAACTCCATGAAGACAAAAACCATGCCCAGCTTACCTACCACTGTAACACCAGAGCCTGACAGAATGCCTATACCTCGTAGGTACATAATGAATATTTGCTGAATGAACCACTATACCTGCTTTTTTTTAATCATTAAACTCTCCCCTATCCATTTCCATATACAGTAACAGCTAGTTATAGACCTTTCAACTTTTCACAGCCACCCCATCTTCCAATACTTAAGGAGAAAAAAGGCCTAAATTTTCCTTTATGGAATATGTCTCCAATGCTTCAAGTAGGTAAGTTAGCAAAAAAAAAAAAAAAAGAAGAAGCATGAAAAAAATCCAGTTACCAAAGTTTAAATATTTGGTTCAAAATTACCATCTAGAGTACCCCCCGCCCCAAGGCAGACACACACAAGGCTGCAACAGTCTTTCAGGTAACAATCTTTCCAAGTCGGCTGGAAAGAAAAAATTCCAGTCAGAAGTCCCCAGCCACTCATCAACACCATGACTTAAGAGGGATCTCAAGATTGCACGATGTCCTCCAAAGAGTGATTTCTTGATGTTCACGGAGAACGTAATTTTTAGTGTGAAGAAAGGGCTTAGCGACATATCACTGATGGAGGGCTGCAAAGACTGTTCACATACATCCCACATTCCATTTGTAACTCAGGCTAGTGGGCTCTCCAAAACAAATTGTCTTAAAAAGCGAAAGGCTAGAAGAACAAATTGAAATCTGTGATTCACGACTAGGTGAATGCAAAGGAAGCTGATTAGGAAGCAAGTTCTCATTAATGGTGATGTATTTGAGTGACAGGAGATGTGATGCTTGAGCTGAGAGAGTGAAGCAACTAATTTTAAGTTGGAAGTTCACTGAAGTCACACTTTAGTTGCACACTGCTCAAAACTCAGAAATCAGACAAATCCATTTGCATTTTTGTATTCTATTTTTGGAGACAGAATATTACCACTAAAAACGGAGTAATATACAAGGCATCCGAAATGCTGCTGAACTGATACTTTTTTTTTAGAAGCTTCACCTGAGATGACTAGATTGTGAACACTATTTCTGTGCGGCACCTGAAGAACTTTCCATAGAATTTGAAAAAAAATTGTTAATGCATAAAGTAGAAACCTATTACCTACAAAGACAAAACGCGTTTGTATCTTCACGTGACAGCACTTAGAGCTTTCTTTCCTGCTGAGGTACAACGTGTAACAACCTCCCCAGCAGTTTCTACCAAGAGAAGGGCGCACATCCGTTCCGTCCCAGCCCTCAAGCGGACACCTGGGGCGGGAGCAATGAAATACTTTCGGCCAATACTGTGCCCCACCGGGGCCAGTCTCATGAAGGTGTGCCCAGCACGTGGGATGAGATTCACCAAAAGAAATAAAAAGAAAGGCAGCCAAGTGCGGAGACCCGCAGTGAGAGAGGTGAGGCAGCCTCCCAAACAAAAAGCCCCGCAGGGGGTTGCTCGGGCTTGCCAGGACCCCACAGCCCTGCAAAGAAGACCTGTCCGAGGCCTCACAGGTTCCAGTCCTGGACGTCCGAGGTCCGCGCCCAAAGAGACCGGCGGGTCAACCCGGGCGTGCGCCTACCTAAGAAAAAAATAAAACAGAGCCCCCACCACCCACAATCATGCCACAGTCTCCGCACTCCCAACTGGGGACCCCGCGCGCGGGGTCATCTCTCACCGCTCGCCCCCAGCTCGCAGTCATCGCCGTACGCCAGCGCCATGGTCCCGGAGTCTTCCGATTCCGCGCCAACCAGCCCGAAACTGGCGCGGAGGCCGACACAGGCGCCACCCAGAAAGCCAATCAGCAGCTCCGGAGCCTGCCGACTTCCGCCCGGAAGGCCACTGACGTGCCGCGCCGCGCCGCGCCGCGCAGCGCCCCGCCCCCGGCCTTCCCGCGGGCGCGCGTTTGGCGCCCCGTGATGACCCCTTACGGAAAAGAGCGAGCGGCGGGGGAGGCCGTGGAGAGCAGAAAAAGAAAGCGGTCGGGCGCTGGAAAAGAGCCTCCTGGAGACTCGCTGCGCAGGCGCACCCATGCTGATGGGAAAAGATTTGGGCCCCTTGGAGTAGGAGCTTTCTGGTTCTGAGGGTTGATTTTCCGAGAAAAGGGGCGCGGGAGGCAGTAGGGTGGGCGTGGTTGAACGGGTTTCCCAGGAGCCTGGGAAAACGACTGCCTACTGCTGCGCACTCGGAGTCTTGCCTGATACTTTGCTTCTCTGAGTACGAATACAGTCGCTGTGTGATATATGGTATTGCAATATATGCACCAAGTTAACCAAAAGATCAAAAATACCATCACCAATACGGGGCCTCCCGATGTGGTGCTGTTGGAAAAAAGGAACAATATCACCTATATAGTCTTCTTGCAAATAATGTTTAACCTGAATCTAACCATGAAGAAACAATCAGATGTATTCAAAACGTAGAACAATCTATAAAACAACTGGCCTGGACTCCTGCAAAATGTCAATGTTATGAAAGATAAAAAGGGCATTAGATTCTTGTGTTTGGTACAATGCGTGCAATGTATGCACCTCATATATTGTTTTTTTTTTCATTTATTGTTTAATAGTAAAACCAGAGACGTCTACATGTATATCTTAACTAGAGAGCACTATTTAAAGCAAGAACTTAAAATAAGAATTAACCATCTGGTTAATTCTTTCTACAATTTGTGTAGAATTAACTTTAACCATTGAGGCCAATACATCTGAACACTTTTCTCAAACCCACTAGTGCACAGGGCTCTTGGTCCCCCCCCCACCCCCTACCCCTCCCCCACTACCCCATCCAGAACAAAGTTAGATCCATGCCCTCAAGTGATTCAACATGAATTATTGACCAATGGACAAATCTTTTGTGATAATTGAGCCCTGGCTCATAGCATAAACTTGCAATGTCATCGTGAATAAAACCTGACCCCAAAGACAAATAGCTGTACTAATGCTTCAGAATCTTCTAAACCAGCTGCATGAACTAATACTTGGGGATGAAACCAGAATTATTCTGGGAATTATTAAAGGTATTGGAGCAATTAAGAAAGCATTATGAGTTAGAACATTGATGGTATAGTGAGTCAATAGTGAATTTTAGATTAATCCTTTGTCCGGTGATTCATTTGTAAATATTTTCTCCCATTCTGAGGGTTGTCTTTTCATCCTGTTTGTAGTTTCCTTTGCTTTGAAAAAGCTTATACGTTTCTTTGGGTCCCATTTGTTTATTTTTCTTTTAATTTCCATTACTCTAGGAGGTGGATCAAAAATGATCTTGCTGTGATTTATGTCAGTGTTCTTCCTATGTATTCCTCTAAGAGTTTTATAGTGTCCAGTCTTACATTTAGGTCTCTAACCCATTTTGAGTTAATTTTTGTGTATGGTGTTAGGGAGTGTTCTAGTTTCATTCTTTTACATTTAGCTGTCCAGTTTTCCCAGCACCACTTATTGAAGAGGCTGTCTTTTCTCCATTATATATCCTTGCCTCCTTTGTCATAGATTAGTTGACCATAGGTGCATGGGTTTATCTCTGGGCTTTCTATCCTGTTCCATTGATCTATATTTCTGTTTCTGTGCCAGTACCATACTATCTTGATTACTGTAGCTTTGTAGTGTAGTCTGAAGTCAGGGAGTCTGATTTCTCCAGCTCCATTTTTTTCCCTCAGGACTGGTTTGGCTATTCAGGGTCTTTTGTGTCTCCATACAAATTTTAAGACTTTTTGTTCTAGTTCTGTAAAAAATGCCATTGGTAATTTGAGAGGGATTGCATTGAATCTGTAGATTGCTTTGGGTAGTATAGTCACTTTCACAATATTGATTCTTCCAATCCAAGAACATGGTATATCTCTCCATCTGTTTGTATCCTCTTTAATTTCTTTCATCAGTGTCTTATAGTTTTCTGCATACAGGTCTTTTGTCTCCCCAAGTAGGTTTATTCCTAGGTATTTTATTCTATTTGTTGCAATGGTAAATGGGGGTGTTTCCTTAATTTCTCTTTCAGACTTTTCATCATTAGTGTATAGGAATGCAAGAGATTTCTGTGCATTAATTTTGTATCCTGCAACTTTACCCAATTCATTGATTACCTCTAGTAGTTTTCTGGTGGCATCTTTAGGATTCTCTGTGTATAGTATCATGTCATCTGCAAACAGTGACAGTTTTACTTCTTCTTTTCCAATTTGTATTCCTTTTATTCCTTTATTCATTTGCAAAAATATTTGCAAATGAATCAATAGACAAAGGATTAATCTCCAAAATATATACACAGCTCATGCAGCTCAATATTAAAAAAACAAACAACCCAACCAAAAAATGGGCAGAAGACCTAAATAGACATTTCTCCAAAGAAGACATACAGATGGTCAAGAAGCATATGAAAGCTGCTCAACATCACTAATTATTAGAGAAGTGCAAATCAAAACTACAATGAGGTATCACCCCACACCAGTTAGAATGGGCATCATCAGAAAATCTACAAGCAATAAATGCTAGAGAGGGTGTGGAGAAAAGGGAACCCTCTTGCACTGTTGGTGGGAATGTAAATTGATACAGCCACTATGGAGAACAGTATGGAGGTTCCTTAAAAAACTTAAAATAGAATTACCATATGACCCAGCAATCCCACTACTGGGCATATACCCAGAGAAAACCATAATTCAAAAAGACACATGCACCCCAATGTTCACTGCAGCACTATTTACAATAGCCAGGTCATGGAAGCAACCTAAATGCCCATTGACAGATGAATGGATAAAGAAGATGTGGTACATATATACAATGGAATATTACTCAGCCATAAAAAGGAACAAAATTGGGTCATTTATAGAGACCTGGTGGGATCTAGAGACTGTCATACAGAGTGAAGTAAGTCAGAAAGAGAAAAACAAATATCGTATATTAACGCATATATGTGGAACCTAGAAAAATGGTACAGATGAACCAGTTTGCAGGGCAGAAATAGAGACACAGATGTAGAGAACAAACGTATGGACACCAAGGGGGGAAAGTGGTGGGGGGGTGGTAGTACTGGTGGGATGAATTGGGAGATTGGGATTGACATGTATACACTAATATGTATAAAATGGATAACTAATAAGAACATGCTGTATAAAAAAATAAAGTTCCAAAATAAAGAGTGAATTTTAGGAGAGGATGGCAGCATGAGGGTTTCTTAATTTACATATGGCCAGTGTTCTAGAAAGCTTAGAGCAGTGGTTCTCAACTTTAGTTGCAAATTAGAATCGTCTGAGCAGTTTTTCAAAGTTCTAACGCCCTCTGGACCTATTAAAGCAGAATTTCCGAGGATGAGATTCCAATGTGCAGCCAAAGTTGAAAACAAGTGGTCTAGACTAGGTGTTGCTAAACCTTTTAGAGTCATCAGCAGGATGGCTAACCTGGACATAAATATCCAGTTGAACAATTATGTGGTCACGCATGCCTGGACACACCTCTTTCCGTGAGAAAAGAAAGGAAAGCTCATTTCCCACCTGTTCTAAAGACTTTCACTCTTTAAATCTTACAGCATTTAGTGCTGTAACTTCCTATAAATTGAATGATATCTAGGTTACCTAAAACTCTTATGCAAGGGCAGCACTAGCTTTATTAGAAACAGTGTGAAACCACCCCCATCGTTAACCATCGGTCACCAATAGAAACCATAGCCTGAGTGTCTCCATGGTTTGTGTTTAGGAAATAGAGACCTATTTTAGTTCAAGCGGTCATCACTTGTTGCTTTATTTTATTACCCTTGATGCAGAATCCCGCCTCTGTACACCGACACCGAATTAACTCTCGGAGACAGAGTTTTGCATAAAGTAAAAAAGAATAGCTTTATTGCTTTGCCCTGGAAAGGGGGCCACAGTAGGCTAATGCCCTCAAAACTGTGTGTCCCAGAGAGTGTGATCAGCCTGTGGACATTCTTCTGATTGGTTGGTGGTGACGTAAGTGAGAGTCAGCATCACCAACCTTCTGGTTCCAACAGGTCTGGGGTCTACATGCTTGTGGGCAGCATACCGTTAACTTCTCCCACCTGGTGGGGGCTTCAGTATCTGCAAAACAGCTCAAAGATATTGTTATGTGTATCCCTTGAGGGGGAACCAGGACCCTGCCCCAAGGCTGCACTATTGTTTCTTGACTGCTCATCCCTTGTCTCTGCATCACCTCCCTTCCCTGATTAGCAACTGTTTGAACCTGCCCATTGGAACTCAGGGAAGGTCATGGAGGCTGAATAAAGCCTGTTTCCTGTAATCAAGAAATGGGGGACACAGAAAGACTTTTGTGCCCAGGAACCCCACAGGGTCCTGCTTGGTTTCACCCTCTGTGTTCCTTCCACAGTAAAGACAACTTTCATTTCATTGCCCTTTGTCCTTAACTCTTATTGAATAATTTCTGCCAGTGAGACAAAAGTGCCCAGTCATTAATAGTTCAGGCACAGTCAGTAATTTGTTTTATAATCAACCGCTCGAAAAGATCATCCTGGATAAACCTAGAGATTATCATATTAAGTGAAGTAAGTCAGACAGAGAAAGACAAATATTATGATACCACTTATATGTGGAATCTAAACATTGTACAAATGAACTCATTTACAAAACAGAAACAGGCTCACAGACATAGAAAACAAACTTATGGTTACCAAAGGGCAAGGGTAGGGGAGAGATTAAAGAAAATCATCCTGGAAACACAAAATGTGTTCAAAAGTGGGGGAGGGACATGTCCCCTAGATCAGACGTAAGCAAAGTAAGTCTGCTGAAAAGTTATGTATGTGCATGTAAATCTGATGCTTTCCAGAGCTGTATATGTTCTCCTTAGATCAAAAACAAAGATTGTCTTGATGGATTTATTTTCTTTTCCCTCTATTGGCATAATCAATGGTGAGCTACACTTGATGACTTACTATGTTATATCTATACCGCTTTAATACAGTGTTGCTTAAAATTCCTGTCAGTATTTACTTGCGTTTTACATGTTGTAGTCCACCTTACATTTTTTAATTAAATGTTTAATTTTGAGATAGTCATAAATTCACAGGCAGTTATGAGAAATAATACAGAAAAATTCCATATATCCCTCACCCAGTGTCTCCCACTGGTAACATCTTGCAAAACTATATCACAACCAGGATATTGGCATTGATACAGTCAAGATACAGGACATTTCCAGCTCTAAGGATCCTTTATGTTGCCCTTATGCAGCCATATCTGCTCCCCTCCTGCACGACCTGAGCCCCACCCCATCCTTAACCACTGGTAACCACTAGTCTGTTCTCCATTTCTATAATTTTGTTGCAGGTCTTTGTATAGACTTTCATTTCTTTTGGTAAAGACTTAGGAGTGGAACTGCTGAGTCATGTGGTAAGTATATGTTTAACTTTAAAATAAACTGTGAAACAGTTTTTCCAAAGTGGCTGTGCTATTTTACATTCCCACCAGCAGTGTATGAGAGATTTAGTTGTTCTACATCCTCAGCAATAACTATCAGTTTTTATTTTAATTTTTGTTCTAGTGATTATGTATTAGTATCTCACTGTGACTTTTACAGTTGTTTTTTTTTTAATAGTTTTTTTTTTTAGATGTTGGGGGTAGGAGTTTATTAATTAATTAATTTACTTTTGCTGTGTTGGGTCTTCGTTTCTGTGCGAAGGCTTTCTCTAGTTGTGGCAGGCAGGGGCCACTCTTCATCGCGGTGCGCGGGCCTCTCACTACAGCGGCCTCTCTTGTTGCGGAGCACAGGCTCCAGACACGCAGGCTCAGTAGTTGTGGCTCACGGGCCTAGTTGCTCCGCGGCATATGGGATCCTCCCAGACCAGGGCTCGAACCCATGTCCCCTGCATCAGCAGGCAGATTCTCAACCACTGCGCCACCAGGGAAGCCCTCACTGTGACTTTTAATTTGCGCTTCCCTGATGACTAATGAGGAGTGCTTCTTGGCTATTTGCAACTGTTTCTCTTGGATGCACTTGTTTTTTTTTCCTCTTTGTTCTTTGTTTCTCTCTTTTCCCCCTTCTCTGGGTTTAATGGAGTATTTTATATGATTCCATTTTATCTCATCTCTTGGTATATCATTTATACTTCTTTCTTTAAGAACTTTTTTAGTGGTTGCCCTAAGGTTTACAATACATTTTAAAATAATCGAAGTCCACCTCCAAATAACATCATACTGCTCCATGTGTAGTTTAGGTACCTTATAAGTGAGTATTCCCAAATCCTCCCTCCTGTCCCTTGTGACACCTTGCTGGTGTCCAGGAATTGTTTGTTAGTGTAGGAAAATGCCCCACCCGCACATTGGAAATTGGGTCTCAGAACACTTATTATCTGGTTTCTGATGAGAAGCCACTGTAATTCTCATCCTTATTCTTCTATAAGTAAAGTTTCCCACCCTCCACCCCTCACCTCTGGCTTCCTTCAAGATTTTCACCTTGTCCCTTGTGTTTTGTTTTTTTGTTTGTTTGGTTGGTTAGTTTCTGGTTTTTCTTCTTTTTTAATAAATTTATTTATTTTTGGCTTCGTTGGATCTTCATTGCTTGGCTCAGACTTTCTTTAGTTGTGGCGAGCAGGGGCTACTCTTCGTTGCGGTGCACGGGTGTCTCATTGTGGTCCTTCTCTTGTTGCGGAGCATGGGCTCTAGGTGCATGGGCTTCAGTAGTTGTGGCACGCAGGCTTTAGTAGTTGTGGCCCACGGGCTCTAGAGCACAGGCTAAGTAGTTGTGGTGCACAGGCTTAGTTGCTCTGCGGCATATGGGATCTTCCCAGATCAGGGCTCGAACCTGTGTCCCCTGCATCGACAGGTGGATTCTCAACCACTGCGCCACCAGGGAAGCCCTTTTTTTTTTTTGCTTGTTTGGTTTTGGGTTGCGTTTTTTGGGGGGCGGGGGTTGTTTGTTGCAATTTGAATATGATGTTCCTCGGTGTGGGGTTTTTTAAATTTGTTTGTTTGCTTTGATATTTATCCTGCTTGGTGTTTTTTGAGCTTTCTGGGTCTGGTTGTGTTTGTCATATTAATGATACATTATTTGGAAAGTTCTTGGCCACTATTACTTCAGATATTTCTTCTGCTCTATTTTCTCTTTCTTCCCCTACTAGTATTTTGATATTGTTCCCATACTCCTTTCTCTGACTGCAACAGTTGCAATCTATTTCCTCTAAGTCTTGTCCCCCGTTGACTATGATTATTTTTGTTTTTCCTCAGGTGAAACAGAAAAGCTGGAGAGAGCTGAAATTCCCTTCCCCAAGCCAGGATAATATTGCAGTATTGCCCTTTGACAGTCCTTCCTCTGCAGAGTAGGCCTTTGTGATTGAGAAGATTCTGGAAGGGTTTCCTGTTGGTTACTCTTCCTCTTCCCCTGCCAAAGCCCCCAAGGGATTTTTCTCAGATCCTCAAGTTGAGAATCTGGTGAGGTTCCTGGAGAAAAAAGCCCACAAATGTGTGTGGTCCTCCCTCTGATTGCAGCGTACCCCTCAGGAATTTCTTAATTTCATGCTAGTCCATACTCAGCCTCCAGCAATTCATCAACATTGCCATGTAAGTGTTCCCACCAGATTATGGTTCCAGGTAAGCAGGTCTCAGCTGTGATTCCCTGTATGTGCCTATCTCTCCAGATTTGGTGATGGAAATTTTCCCTGTTTTCTCAATTCTTTTTGAGAATTTTCTTGTCTAAGAAAAGTCATTATTTTCAGTTTATCCATATTTTTCTTTTTCTTTTTTTTTTTTTTTTTTGCGGTGCGCGGGCCTCTCACTGTTGTGGCCTCTCCCGTTGCGGAGCACAGGCTCCGGATGCACAGGCTCAGCGGCCATGGCTCACGGGCCCAGCCGCTCCACGGCATGTGGGATCCTCCCAGACCGGGGCACAAACCCGTGTCCCTTGCACCGGCAGGCGGACTCTCAACCACTGCGCCACCAGGGAAGCCCCCATATTTTTCTTGATGTAAGGATGGTAGCAACAGTGTCCACGCACTTTACATGTAAGAGCAGAAATGAGAAGTCACTTGGTCATCTGTTGTATACGTTCTTTGGTGAATTATTTGTTCAAATCTTTTGCCCATTTTTAAAATTTTGAGTTATTTGTCCAATTATTAAGTTACAAAAATTTTTATACATCCTAAATAAAAGTCCTTTTGAGGCAGGAGATAGATGGGCCTCAGGCTGAGCAGCTGGAGTTCATCCCCTGTGGACAAATACTCCAAAATAGCAAGAGGGAGGAGAAGCTGAGCCCTGCCCAGATAAGAGATAAAAGACCACATATTCCTCATTCTCAAAGTCAAGGAGACCTTCCCAACTACACATGCCCAGAAAGGCTCCTTGAACGTCAAAAAGGGAGGGGGCGCCACCCCATAGTAGGTGATGTCAACCTACCCATACACCTCTTTGCTAGAATTCATCTTGGCTAAGAGATGCGTGCGCACACATGGGAGGACGCTGAGATAAACCAAATATGGACTCAGAACCAGCCAAAGCAAGATGATTGGCCAAAGGAAACCCAGAAGAAATGCCCCATAAAAGTGATTCAAACAACCACGAGGGTGTGGCTCTCTCTCTAAGCCTGCCCATGTGTCTATCCACATGTACTCTTTTTCCTCCTAATAAGCACTTTACTTGTTTCACTACTTTCCCTTTCTGTGTGGAAATTCAGTTCTACACAGCTGACGGGCCAGGGCCTTGTCACTAGCCACTGGTCCCTTGTGCTCTAGAGGCTAGGATTCAGTGCTCTCACTGCCACAGCCTGACATCATTCTCTGGCCAGGGAACTGAAATCCTGCTTCAAGCCACTGTAGGCCGTGGCCACCCGAGATCACTTTATAAATATGTGTTTTGCAAATATTTTCTCCCAGTATGTGACTTTTCTTTTTTTGTGTGTGACGTTTCATTTTCTTAACTGTGTCTTTATTTTTAATATATTTATTTATTTATTTATTTATTTATTTATTTATTTATTTTATTTTTGGCTGTGTTGGGCCTTCGTTGCTGCACGCGGGCTTTCTCTAGTTGTGGCGAGCGGGGGCTACTCTTCATTGTGGTGCGCGGGTTTCTCATTGCAGTGCCTTCTCTTGTTGCGGAGCATGGGCTCTAGGCACATGGGCTTCAGTAGTTGTGGCACGTGGGCTCCGTAGTTGTGGCTCGCAGGCTCTAGAGCGCAGCCTCAGTAGTTGTGGCGCACAGGCTTAGTCGCCCTGCAGCATGTGGGATCTTCCCGGACCAGAGTTCGAACCCGTGTTCCCTGCATTGGCAGCCAGATTCTTACCCACTCCGCCACCAGGGAAGCCCAACAATTATTTTCAAAGCAGCTATTCTGTACTTAGAACTATGCTAGACAGAGCAAATTATTTCACCTCAGTCCAGAATCTAGCCCTCAGCCACTAGATTCAGAAAATCATACTGTTCGTACATTCAGAGATGATCAGACTTTTGATAACAAACTACTTGTAATTAACTGTAATTAAAATAACCAGAAAATGAAAAAAAATTCATTGATTTCTACAGTGATTTCGAATACCTCTAGCTGGGCCTGCTTTACTATTTGTGGAGTCAGGACAAGAATATGAATGGAAGCCTATATATCATATGTCTAAATATTTAAAAGTTTGAAATTAGGCTAGCAGACTGTTTGTTATGTGGGGTGGGGGAAGCCAGAGACAGAACCCCTCCTTTGTACCACACCACGGGGTGCGGCCAGCCCAGATACCCAGATTCTGTTCACATTTTCCTGCTGAAAGGTTGACCACCCCTCGTGCCCAGGGATATACCACTCTGCAGTGAGGTTACCTCCAGGAGGGTGGCCTTGAGGAAGAGGCTGCACATGCCCTGGAAACACGCTGAGAACATTTTGTCAGAGAACTCCAGAGTGTTCTAGAAGGGGGGGGTCCCAAGGCGTGTACCCTGTCCCCATGACCACATGCGCTCCTCAGAGGAGGAGAGCCAAAGTAGGGCCCTCTTAAACATGGCACACAAGGCCATGATCCAGGCACACCCTGCCCACTGGTGAGGTACTAGAAAGCCAACAGAATACTGCTGGGGAATTCGTGCAACAGGAGGGTGATTTCACCAGCTCTGAAGCTGAGGCCTAGTTGATCATCCATGTCTCCCAGCGTAGAACACCTCGTGGGCCATGAGGATACTTGTCCCCCAGATTCAGGTGTGTACTGTGATAGGGCTGACACAGTTTGCTTCCCCAACAATATCCTTTTCTTTGAAGGTCAGGGGCTGCAAATGCTCCTCACAGAGTGGGAGAATAGGGGCTGAGAGCCAGCCATCCCTCTGCTCACCAAATGGGGCTGCTTCTGTCCAGAGGAGCTCCTTTTTCTAATTTACACAAGGTGCCATATAGGGTAGCTGAGACATGTTGCCCACCCATTTCCAATTCTATGGACCTGGGCCACTAGGCTTCACCCACTGACACAACGCTCAGAGCTCTGGAGCGCCCCCTGTGGTAGACAGGGAACTGTTAATAGGACCCTCCCAAGACCATTTCAGTTCAAGAGGCTCTCAAAAGTAGAAGAGACCCCAGAAAGCCACCAATAAGTGTTCAGATAATAGACACATTCATAATCCAATTAAGGGTAATCGGCTTAATTTACTGACCCAACGAGGTCTGTGATAAGAATACAGAATACAGTTGTATCGGTAGCCCTCTTTCCCTTCTATTTGCTTTACAGTCAGAATTAATCAAGACCTACCCTCTCAACTTTCTCATGCTTATGACAATCACCTTCCCTAAGCAGGAATTAACTGAGGAAATAGATTGGCAGTGATTCTTATTTTGGATGTGAGACAAGAAGCTTGGAAATATAATCAAATGCACTGTTATTCTAATAGATGACAACAAGAGGCAATTTCAAAACAAGTCTCTCTTGTGAACCATTGGGCCTTGATGACACAAGAGTGATTTTCCCATTACTGAGAAGAGCAAACCAGTGTAAATAGAAGTGGATGGAGCTTCCCTGGTGGCGCAGTGGTTGGGAGTCCACCTGCCGATGCAGGGGACAAGCGTTCGTGCCCCGGTCTGAGAAGATCCCACATGCCGAGGAGCGGCTGGGCCTGCGAGCCATGGCCGCTGAGCCTGCACGTCCGGAGCCTGTGCTCCACAACGGGAGAGGCCACAACAGTGAGAGGCCCGCGTACCACAAAAAAAAAAAAAAAAAAAAAAAGAAGTGGATGATGGGATGATGTTTTCCTGGCAGCTGAACCAAGCTTCAGTTTAGATTTAGAGAAACCTCCTCTTTGAATCAATCTGTACTATGTCGAGTTGGGCCATCATTTCAATGGATCCAGTGAATCACTCTGGAAGAAATAATGTGCCCAGGACTTCCTTCTTTTTTTCCTCTTTTAGTTTACTACCTGGAACCCACCCTGGGAATGTGGCTTACCTCTGATGTCCAATCCCAGCCTCTTTGAGGGAATGATCCATGGAGGATAAGAATTAAGATGAGGGAAAACCTAGGAAGGAAGAAGGAAGAGGTATCTGCAAAAATGCTTGGATCTGAAAGTGTTGCAGGGTGAGGGCTATGGGGAACTGGAGGGAGAGGTCCAATCCAAATATAGCATCTATTTCCTTGGGTTCTGCAGTAGCTTCTACACACAGGTTCTATGGGGTTGCCTCCATATTGCCCTCTAAACTTCCCCCATGCTGAGGATTCTCTCCTAACAGTCCTCGTACCATCTGGAAAAATGAGTGTATTTGTCCTAGTTCTGTCAGGGAAGCGGAGCACTGTGAGCCATGGAGGAAGGGATTTATTATAGGAAATAGACCTGGCCCATTGTGGGAGGGGCTGGGGTGTGGAGGTCTGGGAGTTTGGAGGATGAGAGAGGCCACCCACCTGGCAGTCAGAAGCCCAGCACATCTAGCTGCCAAAGTGGAGGAGGAAGCCCACGAGAAGCTTTGGGAAGCTCTATGGGACTGCACACACATCTGATGGTGGGCCTGGGGCTGCTGTTGATCAATAGTGTAGCAGTTGGGAAGAAGATCTGGACGCAGAGTGAAGAGAGGGAGGAGAGGCTGGGACCCACTGTCATATCCCTCTCTGTTTGTCACCACATCCAACCACTCTCTTCACTCTTTTTGGAAGATTTTGCCTTCCAAATCTTGTGCAAATTCCTCTCTTGGCCAACTCTAACCCAAAGCTAGGGGAATGGGATCCTTGGAAATGTGATTCCAGCTCACCAAGTCAGCACACTAGGACTTCCCTGGCGGTTCAGTGGTTAAGACTCCACGCTTCCACTTCAGGGGGTACCGGTTTGATCCCTGGTCGGGGAACTAAGATCCTGCAAGCCACGCGGCCAAAAAAAAAAAAAAAAAGTCAGCACACTACATACAGCCATGCTAGGAAACCAGCAGCAAATTCACTGACAGAGCTTCCCCTGCAACCATACGGCACCGGATCAGAGAAAGTGCGGGATGGATGGATGGATGGACAGACGGAAAGCTTGAAAGGATCCTTCAGCTGATCAGAGCAAGTTTTACCGTCCGGAAGATGGAATATGTAAGCAAGCAATTAAGAGTTTTCCTGCCAGGATGGGACATAGGAAATCTTTACGTGGCTTAGGTGAATTTAGATAGCAATTTTTCTGAACTAAGTTATGATACTCATTTTAACAGTCAGCAGGCAAAGTTCCCATAGCACTTTGCTGCAGCCAGATTGAAAAAGAATCTTTTTCAGAGAAAGCCCCAAGCACATGCATATTTAAAGAGTTCTTTTAACATACAGCATTATCTGAGGGGAAATGACTTTAACACAAATTGTGAAGATTCCACGTCGCTAAAATGCACAAATTCACTGCCAGTGGTGCTTAGAATAGCTACCTGAAAGAGATAAAACGTTTATTAGAATCAAAGTCTGTTTGAGAGGTTTATTTTCTCTATCTTTATTCTCATATTTAAAGAAAGTGCTGAGTTGTATGTTAACACTTTAAGGTCTTGACCACTTTTTATGTTGAAAAAAAGAGAGAAAATGTTTGTCATTCCAGCAGCATAATCAGTTGAGCCAGCACACAATGACATTGTTAATTCACCAACAGAATTTGTTGCCATAGCTCCAGTGAGAGACAGGGTAGGTTAAACAATGGCCTTTTTCACCACAACCTGCCTGTCCCCACGCAACAGGCCTTCGTTGCGCCGGGCCAGAGCACAGCAATTGTCAATGAACAGCAGCCGTAGGGGACAACAGGAGGCTTCTGGTAATAAAGCAAGAGCGCCTGGCAACTTGGATCTCCGCTTATTCAAGCACTGGGACGCAACTAGCTCCTCCGAGCTTATCTTTAAGCTTAACTTTTGGTAAAGTGCTCCCGTAAACCCTCAGAAAGAAAATTTTCACCTTGTGCCCCAAAAGAACTCCAAAGGGAAGAGAGGGCTCTAAAAAAGAGGGAAAGCACGTCAGGAGCAGACATGGTGGGTCGCCAGGATTGCACCATGGAAGAGGACACCAGGGACCATTGCACCCCCCGGTTCTGGCGCAAGGTAATGTACACGCTTTCTTATTGATTTGTGCCTCTTTGATTAAGGTAGGTTCAAAAAGTTAAGTCCTATGTATCTTTGATGGACCTGTGATAATTAATAGAATCACACTCAAAAGAGAAATGTTGAGAATTCCCTGGTGGTCCAGTGGTTGGGACTCTGTGCTCTCACTGCCGAAGGCCCGGGTTCAGGCCCTGGTTGGGGAAATAGGATTCCACAGCCGTGCAGCGTGGCCAAAAGAGAAAAAAAAAAAGAGAGAGAGAGAAATACTATCCCTTCTTAAGAGAAATATTTTCCCTTCTTAAGGTGATAAAAATAGAAAACTGTGGCTAATGGTTCTTTATGCCCTGACTGAGGATGCATGCACCCTGGACAGAGTTAGAAGACAGGAACAAATTCTCTTCCTAAAAAAAAGGTCAAACAGATACACACTACTATATATAAAATAGATAAACAACAAGGACCTACTGTATAGAACAGGGAACTATATTCAATATCTTGTAATAACCTATGAGGGAAAAGAATCTGAAAAAGAATATATATATATATATGCGTGTGTATAACTGAATCACTTTGCTGTACATTTAAAACTAGCACAACATTGTAAATCAACTATACTTCAATTAAAAGAATAAAGAAAAAATTTTCAGGTCAAATCAGTATGAGTAAATGTAGGTAGTTCAACGCCAAGAATGATGCTGTAGGAACCCGAGGGTGCTGGAGAAATATTTTAACAAAATGTTCATTATCCTGTAGAATTAGAAACTTTCCTAGGAGAAAAGTCACAAAATCCTGATTAGAACATCCATTTCTGAATTCCTTGCAGTGTAACCATCATATAAGTGATACTACCTTCTATGGTCTTTTATTTCGGGGAGGGGTGCCTAGGGGAATGTGCACTTTAGTGGAGCCTTGTTAAACCAAAGAGTTCTAGACAGAAAAAGTTTAGGTGGTGAGACAAAATAGTAAGAAGGATTCCAGATGATGTGAAGAAGAGATTGATGTACTCTCTCTGCTTCATAGAAAAGCTGGTTTCACAGCACTCCCCGGAGACTGGTTTCTCAGGCCTTAGGACACTTGGCCCTGTTCCTTCCCATCCCAGCACTCCTTCAAAACTTTCCCATGCCCCTGGGAGTGGCTGGGGATGGCTGGTTAAAGCGTCGGATGGCTCAGAAAGGATGGCTCAGAAAGGTATCTGGGTCCATATCCACCAGGCACTTGAGCTACATGACTGGTAGACCATTTCCCCCAATCGGTCCCTTCCCTGTTTGCCTCCATATTCTCTCAGATTTGGAGAAATTTGTATGTTGAAGACTCAGGAGTTTTACCAACTCATTTTATTGAGTTAATGGGGGACTCAGGAGGCATTTTAGTCATTCATTCATTTACTCACTCATTCATGCCTCATTCCAAAAATAGATTTGAAGTGGTATCAAAACAATTAGATTCAGTTCTTGACTGGTCCAAATATGGAAAATTGATTTAATCTTTCTACGTAGAGTTATGTAGAGTTCAGTCTGCAAATATCACTCTGTACTCCTATACCTTTTGTGAATCGAAAAAAAGCCAAAGGCTTCTAATCTCATGGATCTCCTAATAGCGTCACTTATTATCCTAATAATAGCTGACATTTTTAGTTCTTAGTAGGTGGCATGCCCTGTCCAAGTACTTTACATGCCTTATTTCATGTGATTATAGCCAACGAAAGTGTTCAAACTCCTAACCACTAGCCTATTCTGCTAATTTGAGCCTCAGTTTCTCCCAGTTAAATGGAATGGGTTTATTTAACCTCCTTGGGCAAGCAAGACGAATTCTATTATTAATTGTAACAATAATAAAGAGATGATTGCATTAACATTTTAATCATGCTTTTCGGTTCTCAATGTACTTTTCATACAGAAACTGACCTCAATTTCTGTAAATTTAACTTTCTGACTGCCAGCCCTTTGGGGCACCATACATTGATACCCTCAAGCTGACGCATGACCATTTAAGGCTATTGCTAACGGTGCTGCTTACCAGCTAATAGTTATAAACATTGTCATTAAATATTGTATCTGAACGGTGAGGTTTTGAATTTAATAATACAGTTGACCCTTGAACAGTGCAAGGGTTAGGGGGCCGACCCTCCGTGCAGTTGAAAATCTGAGTATAACTTAGTCTGCCCTCCGTATCCAAGGATGCAACCAGCCACGGATGGTGTAGTACTGTAGTATTCACTGTTGAAAATAGTAAGTGGACCCGCACAGTTCAAACCCATTGTTCAAGGGTCAAGTGTATTTTTAATCTCTCCAAGAATGGAAACTCCCTTTATTTGAAAGAGTTGGTTATTCACTTTCCACGTATTTAACTTTAGTACTTGATTGGCACTTATTTTGATAATAGGAGAATGCCTGGACATTATCTCAATTCCTCTTACTCCAAATGCTATGAGGTAGGTATTATTTATATTCTCATTTTCAAGTGAAAATTGAGGCTCAAAGAGGTTAAGTAAATTGTCCAATGTAGTTAAGCAGAGGGCTGAAATTCAGATTCTTGGAATCCAGTTTCACTTTTTCTTTCAACCTACAGCATCAAATAAGGTAGCCACTAACCACATATGACTGTTTAAATTTAATTTTAATTAATTATAACTAAATAAAATGTAAAGTTTAGATCCTCACTTGCACTGGCCACATGTCAAGCTCTCAGTAGTCACAGGTGGCTAGTGGCTACCTTATTTGGACACTGCAGATACAGAATATTCCATCATTGCAGAAAGTTCTCTTGGATAATTGCTGCTTTAAGCCATAATGTCTCTTTTAGATATGTTGACACATTTCCTCAGAATATATTGCAGTTCTGTCACAAGTTATAAGGATTTAAAATTTTCCTGTGAAATCGCATTCATGTGAAGTTTCTTCATTTGCATAGCACCAAGTTAACTTTGATCTGCAAATTAATAATATAGATAAGAGTCAAGGAGACATTAAACACACTTCAGAGACCAAAGTTTTTAAGCACCATCAAATAACTCCAGAAGCACTCACTTAGATGTAAGGAACTGATATGATAATTACACATCATTTTTATTTATTCATTAAAACCGGGATCCCCTAAATTGCCCTGGTAGGAAATAATGTGGTTAGCCTAGTTCTTTCTAGCAGCGCTTCTGCTATTCCTAAATTCTATGTAAAATCATTTTATACTACTGATTTACCTTCCTCTCTTCCTTTGGTAAGTCAGTAGCATAAAATACTTTCAAGCTGAAAAGTTCTTTTAAAATTATACTATGATTTTTTAAATTAATATGTATTTATTTATTTATTTATTTGTCTGCGTCAGGTCTTAGTTGAGGCACATGGGATCTTTGTTGCAGCATGCGGGATCTTTTGTTGCCACACGCAGGCTCTTCGTTGCAGCTCGCGGGCTTCTCTCTAGTTGTGACGCACAGGCTCTAGAGCACGCAGGCTCAGTAGTTGCGGCTTGCAGGCTTAGTTGCTCCATGGCATGTGGGATCTTAGTTCCCTGACCAGGGATCGAACCCACGTATCCTGCATTGGAAGGCAGATTCTTAACCACTGGTCCACCAGGGAAATCCCTCATGCTGAAATTTTTAGTAGCTCAAGATCTAGTTCCAAAGCCCTTGCTTCTTCCACTATATCCCAGGTCTCCCTGGCAGGAGTGCTCCTGTGGGCCCCTCACAGAGGTTGGCACATATAGGGGTTCCATGAAAATCTGTTGATTGGTAGGCAAAGACAGTTCTTTCAGGATGCCACCCATTGGAGTAGACTCTGATTTTCTACAAAGAATTCATGGATTAAAAAGAAAACTCTCTCCTTTCTTCTTTTTCCTTTACCAGTCTTTGCTGCAAAGCCTTCATGATGAGATAAGGGCTTCCTGTTTGTGAGGAAGATGTTTTCTGGGCACTCAGGTGGGAGTGGGGAGTGCTGAAAGAGATGTATCTAAAAGAGATATTATGGAAATTTCCCTGGTGGTCCAGTGGCTAAGACTCCGTGCTCCCAATGCAGGGGATCTGGGTTCAATCCTTGGTCAGGGAACTAGATCCCACATGTTGCAACTAAGAGTTTGCATGCCACAACTAAAGATCCTGCACGTGGCAACGAAGATCCCATGTGCTGCAACTAAGACCTGGTGCAAACAAATAAATAAATAAAATAAAATAAAATAAATTAAAGAGACATTATGGCTTAAAGCAGCGTTATCCAATAGAACTTCCTGCAATGATGGAATATTCTGTATCTGCAGTGTCCAAATAAGGGGTGGGGGTGGGGAGTGCTATCCAGCCTGAGGATTTGGGAATGAAATCTGCCAGCTTCTTCAGAAGGGACAGCTGCCTTCCCGCGGCACCAGTCATGGGTTGGGTCCATCAGTCCCTAAATATTATGTTGAGCACATTTGCCAGGTACAGGTTCTAGGTAACAGGAGAGAGAGAAGAGAATTTCGATTTCTTTAGAGAAGAATGGCACTTGCATTCCTAAATCTTTAGCTAAGGTGGTTTCTTATAACTTGCTTTGTTTGATCTTACCAAACTTCAATGCCTTTTTTAGCAAAAATAAAACTCAATTCCTCAATTTAGCAGTAAGTCTCAAAGAATATGACTTGTCAATTCCTTATGTTCTCTAAAGGAAATTTATAGTGCGTAGGCCATAAGAGAAGAAAGAAAAATTAATAGAAACAATATAAGTGTATGTTGACTATTTAGTCTTTATTTGGAGGAAATTAAACAATTAGAACCCTCCAAATTTCTGAAGTTTAGATATCTGAGCATTTTTTTCCCTGCCACTTGTGGGAGCCAATCTCTGGTTCAGGCAAGGCTAGAAGGAGATCTCTTTGTCATGAAGTCGTTGCCAGCTCCTGTATAATATCTGTGGCAGAGTCAGGACCATTTGAAAACTTAATAAATGTGCCAAAAAGAAAACCACCACAACTATCTGAGCAGTTTTTAAAGCCACTTAAAGGGAAAGTAGATATTACATTTTTACTTTTTGTTCCAAAAAGCAATTAGGCCTTTTTCTTCTCATTCCTCTGTAATTCCTGCACATGAATCCTAATATTACAGGAACAGGCATTTATTTGCACAGCCTTCAGCTAACTCAACAGTCTTTGTCTCCTTTGGAAACTGTATGGTAGATTGATCCAAGGTCACATGTCCTCTGAAACCGATTAGCAGGCGTGTCATCACTGCCATAGGCTGCTCTGCTGATGGTTCTTAGTCTGAAAATTGACAGGTGGAGCACATGCTCCATTCCCGATACAACTGAATCCAAGTCTCTAGAAGACACTGATGTCTCTGCCTAAACTGGAGAGCCTCACCCACTGTGGTCCTCTAAAGCAAGCCTTGACCATCAAGCATCTGAGAACTCTCACAGGCTCACAAAAATGGCTCAATTAGCATGCAAAAAGATGGGACTAAGAGGCTGGACTTGGGAGTGTGTGAAACCTGAGGTTCCCTTGGTCTTTCCAGTGCTGGGAACTATGGGGAGAAAAGGCATCTTACTGGTTTCTCTTATTTTTGTCCTTTAGTCTCAGGGACTTGGAGCCAACTCTCAAATACCATGGAGTAAAGAGTATACAAGAACTGGCATAAAATTAATCTTGCCCCATTCTCACAATGAGCCCTCATTATGTGAAAACATACTCTATTTCAATCTCACCCCAGGTATTAGGACATTTGAAAAGTTCTCTTTGTCTTTCCATGAACTCCAAATCCTCTCTCTCTCCCTCTCTTTCTTCCTCTCTCTCTCTCTCTCTCTCTCTCTCTCTCTCTCTCTCTCTCTCTCTCTCACACACACACACACACACACACACACACACACACACAGAAGGAGAAAAGGAATTTTAAAAATTAGAAAGTATTGGAAAGTATGGCCCAGGACAAAAAGGAAAAATACCTGTTTCAAATCTGTTTTCCTCATTCCTTAAGACAGAAATAAAAAGTACAGAAGCATGTAAATGATAATTCTTTTGAAAGCAAACACCAGTATGATTAGAATTTTTAACAGTACCATCATATTTACAAAAATTTAATCTTTAAGAGTTTGCCCTATATATATATGTTTTACTCTATATATTCTTTGAGAGTGAAGACTATCACATTCATCTTAGATACTTGGCTCCTGACATACTGTAGATGCTTAGTAAATGTTTGTTGAATGAGTGAAAGGAGTTTAAATCGCTGTTTATTCTATATCCTCTTTGCCCATGGAGAGTCCTGAGTTTGTCCATCTAAGGTCATCTCTAAGGTCATCTAGGAGAGTGAATGAGTTTCATCCCAGCCTTTGAGACACAGATCAGTGTTGGGTGAACCAACTTCAATTTGACTCCAAAAGCAGAAACTAACACACCATTGTAAAGCAATTATACTCCAATAAAGATGTTAAAAATTTTTTGACTCCAGCCTCTATATTCATATTATCATTAACACCAGCAACAAAGATGTGATCACTGTTTACAAGGCTCTCCACCTCAAATCCTGCCAGACTCCTAGGGTTGCTATAGGTTTGTGATATCTGAAGGCCAGGTGGGACCTGCTTAGAGAGATGGCAGACTCACCCTCTACAACTCTTCCTCAGCTTCCCCAGAGATGGGCAGAGCTGGATCAACATCCAAGAGAGATGGGTAAGACTTGAACACAAATCTGTCCCATAAATTCGTTTCCATGTGACTACCACTCTTTTTCTTTTTTGTTTTTTCGGCTGCGTGCAGCATGCGGGATCTTAGTTCCCCGACCAGAGATGGAATCCGTGCCCCCTGCAGTGGAAGCCCGGAGTCTTAACCACTGGACCACCAGGGAGGCTTCTCATTGCAGTGGCTTCTCTTGTTGCGGAGCACAGGGTCTAGGTGCTCGGGCTTCAGTAGTTGTGGCTCATGGGCTCAGTAGTTGTGGAGCACGGGCTTAGTTGTTCCGCGGCATGTAGGACCTTCCCGGACCAGGACCCCGTGTCCCCTGCATTGGCAGGCGGATTCTTAACCACTGCGCCACCAGGGAAGTCTAATAAGAGTTTTGAAAAAAAATAATAAGAGTTTTGTAGGGCTTTCTCCATTATACAAGGTAGTGGAGAGTTATGATCACCAGGGAGTATAGAATTCTTCTTATCCTATACAATGCAGACCAGTAGGTCAATTCATTGAAAAATAAAATGGTTATAAGGGAGACATGTTTTAAAAAATGATAAATACATACATTAAACATTATATTTAAATTTAAAATAAATATTATAATTTGTCAGTCCTTTAACTGGTCCACTGATTAGAGTTCTGTGTTTTCTTTTTCATTAGGCATACATATATGCAATGTCTCTGATTTCCAAATTTTATGAATTCTAAATGAAGTGAAAACTCAAGATAGTTTCAAAATACTCTGAGCATAAAATCCTAGATTTGGGGGTGTTTTGTCCCCTATCTTTTATAGTCTTGTTTGCACCTAATTCAACAGCAATTTTAAAAAGTCACATGACTGTATCTTTTCTTTCTAAAACAATTTAGTTTCTTTAAAAAAAACTTCTTGTTTCCCATAATTTTATCAATTTACATAACAGTTAATTAAATTATATCTTTACAATCACAAGTAAAATGGGCATAAACAGATTTGGGGAAAAGTTCAGCTAACTCTTGGAAAACTTATGACTCAACTGGTGGGAGCAAAAGTATCCAGGCATTCCCAAGAGTAGCTTACCTACTTACTCTGAAGCATTCAGAGTGCTCTTAGGACTCTTAGGGGAAATGGAGAGCATTGATTAATTCTGCAGGTTGGTTAACTTTGAGATTATTTAAGAGAATAACTACCGTTACTTTTTGGGCATAAAATGTTAACATATTAGTAATCAGAGCAGGAAAGAAATCTTTTTGTCTTCCATGCCTCAGGTGTACTGCCTTATTTAATGAGCACCTACTGTGGAGTAGGCACTCAGGAGATTGAAAGACATTCTTTTACAGATATAATTCACATTGTAAAGTATGTAAGTCGGGCTTCCCTGGTGGTACAGTGGTTAAGAATCCCCCTGCCAATGCAGGGGACACAGGGTCGATCCCTGGTCTGGGAAGATTCCACATGCCGCGGAGCAGCTAAACCCGTGAGCCACAATTACTGAGCCTACACTCTAGAGCCCGCGAGCCACAACTACTGAAGCCCACGTGCCTAGAGCCCATGCTCCACAACAAGAGAAGCCACCACAATGAGAAGCCTGTGCACCGCAACGAAGAGTAGACCCTGCTCACCACAACTAGACTAAGCCCGCGCGCAGCAACGAAGACCCAGCGCAGCCAAAAATAAAATAAATAAATAAATAAAAAATAAAGTATGTGTCAAGCTGTACACCTGAAACTAACACAACATTGTAAATCAACTGTACTCCAATAAAATTTTAAAAAATAAAGTATATACGTCAATTTTTTTAGTATATTCACAGGGTCATGTAAGCATCAACACAATTTAATTTTAGAACACTTTCATTATCCCCCAAAAGAAATTCCGTACTCATTAGCAGTCACTTTCTGTTCCCTCCTAATATCCCCAGCACAAGGCAGCCATTCATCTACTTTCTGTCCTATGGATTTACCTATTCTGGAAATTTCATATAAATGAAATCATACAATATGTGGTTTTTTGTGTGTGTGTGACTTCTTTCACTTAGCATGTTTTCTTTTTTTTAAATTTATTTTATTATATTTTATTTTTCGCTGCATTGGGTCTTTGTTGCTGCACGCGGGCTTTCTCTATGTGCGGTGAGCAGGGGCTATTCTTTGCTGCGTTGCGCGGCTTCTCATTGTGGTGGCTTCTCTTGTTGCAGAGCATGGGGTCTAGGCAGGTGGGCTTCAGTAATTGTGGTGCATGGGCTTAGTAGTTGTGGCTCACGGGGTCTAGAGGGCAGATTCTGTTGTTGTGGTGCCTGGGCTTAGCTGCTCCGCGGCATGTGGGATCTTCCCAGACGAGGGATCGACCCCGTGTCCCCTGCATTGGCAGGTGGATTCTTAACCACTGCACGACCAGGGAAGTCCCATTAGCATCTGTTTTCAAGGTTCAGTCATGTTGTAGCATGTATCGGTACTCCATTCTGTTTTTGTGGCCAAATAATATTCCATTGTATGGATATACAACCATTTGTTTCTCTATTCATCATTCAATGGACATTTGGGTTGTTTTCACTTCTTGGTTATTGTGAATAATGCTGCTATGACATTCGTGTACAAGTTTTTTTTGTGGACATGTTTTCAATTCTCTTGGATATATACCTAGGAGTGGAATTGCTAGCTCAAGTGGTAACTCTACTTTTAACTTTTTGAGGAACTTTCAATCTGTTTTCCAAAGAGGCTGCACCATTTTACATTCCCACCAGCAATGTGTGAGGGTTCCAATTTCTCCATATACTCACCAATACTTGTTATTTTCCATTAAAAAAATTATAGCCATTCTAGTGGGTGTGAAGTGGTATCTGATCGTGGTTTTGATTTGCATTTCCCTATTGGCTAATGATGTTGAGCATTTTTTAATGTGCTCATTAGCCATTTGTATATCTTCTTTGGAGAAATGTCTACTCAAAGTCTTTGCCCATTTTGAATTGTACTATATCTCTCAAAGACCCATCTTTGCCCTAAAACAAGTTCTCTCAACTTTGGCATTATTGACATTTGGGGATGGATAATTCTTTGTTGTGTGTGGTTTTCCTGTGCATTGTAGGATTATAGCAGCATCCCTGGTCTCTACCCACCAGATGCCAGTAGCACCCTCCAACTTGTGACAATCAAAACAGACACTGAAAAATCACCTTGGGGCAGGGGGCGGGCACACAATCTCTCCTAAGCAAGAACCACTACTGTAAAGGATCCTTCTGTGCGTCTAAGAAACACATGGAAACATAACTCAGTTTTAGTGGAGTGGTGGAGGCAGAAGTCAGTCTGAGTGGGTTGAGGATGCTGTGAGAAAGTGGACAGACCCTTGGCATATGAACTGATCTTCCCAAGTCTGGTTGGTGAATTAATTGACAAAATGAGAGATAGGTATCAAGGTTACAGATGAGGATTAGGTCACATGATGAGATCAATAATAATTCAATATAATAACACAAAATGAGTTGTAAGACTGTATATGAAAGTATCAAAAATGTGGTATATCTAGAACTGCTTATAGGATTTCTGAGACAGGGAATTTACTGGGAGCTGGTCTCTGGGGCCGAGTGTCGTCCCTTGACCCTCCTAGGCATGAAGCTCAAATGACTGTTAAGTGGCCTTTCCGTGTTAGACAGCTGTCAGCTTCATTTCTCATGTTAGTCTCATCTCTTGGTGGTGATGTGGACACATCTGTCTCAGACATAGATGGTTGGATTGTAAGGAACATCACCCACTAAGCTAGCTTTTTCAGTAGGGAGGAATGCAAAGGGCTGTTTAATAGAAGCCACAGAAAGCTGAAAAGCAGGCCTTAGCAAGGACAGAAACTAGGGCAGCTTGAGAAGCTGTCAGGAGGGGTCGTCTGTGGACATACTTACTCTGCTGCTCTGCCCACAGCTCAGCTCCTGACCCACTTAGTCTCCACCTTTTTTCTTTGGCTGCTCAGTGTGGCATGCGGGATCTTAGACCAGGGATTGAACCTGCGCCCCCTGCAGTGGAAGTTCAGAGTCTTAACCACTGGACCACCAGGGAAGTCCCCAATCTCCACCTCTTAGTTCTAATTCCCGAAAGAGGGAATCTGAGGATCTCGGAAACCACTGAGTAGGCCATGGCTTGGCTCTCTTAATTGGGTGTCCTAACCCAGTTCCCTGGGCTGTGGAGTGGGGCAGTTTTCATAGAACACATGGGGTGGGGTGAGGGAGAAATCAAGAAATAGGAACCACATCATAGATGCTTAAGCCATTCCACCACGTGTACAGATTTTCCCCCACTTTTTACCTTAAACATTTTTACCCCACTCTTCTCTCCCCACACCCCAACACACAACACATCTCACAGAAGCAGCCTTACCATTGTTTGCCAGTTGAATACACAGTTACCACCATTTACCTGACTCTTTCCTTCAGTGCCTGTGGTACTATGGTCTTGATCTCAAGTATCCTGACTTTAGAAGGGATGGAGGGGAGAGAGGAATTACCCATCATGTTTTCTATTTAACAATGACATGCTAGGCAGGTGTCATCTAAACCTAGCTGGGCAATTTTTTTTTAATTAATTTATTTTTTAAAATTTATTTTATTTTTGGCTGCATTGGGTCTTCGTTGCTGCGCGTGGGCTTTTCTCTGGTTGCGGCGAGCGGGGGCTACTCTTCGTTGCGGTGTGCGGGCTTCTCGTTGGGGTGGCTTCTCTTGTTGCGGAGCACAGGCTCTAGGTGCACGGGCTTCAGTACTTGTGGCACGTGGGCTCAGTAGTTGCGGCTCGCGGGCTCTAGAGTGCAGGCTCAGTAGTTGTGGCACACGGGCTTAGTTGCTCCACGGCATGTGGGATCTTCCCAGGCCAGGGATCGAACCTGTGTCCCCTGAATTGGCAGGCGATTCTTAACCACTGCGCCACCAGGGAAGCCCCCTTAGCCGGGCAATTTTTGTGTGTGTGTGTGGTACATGGGCCTCTCACTGTTGTGGCCTCTCCCGTTGCGGAGCACAGGCACTGGACACGCAGGCTCAGTGGCCATGGCTCACGGGTCCAGCCGCTCCACGGCATGTGGGATCTTCCCGGACCGGGGCACGAACCCGTGTCTCCTGCATCGGCAGGCGGACTCTCAACCACTGCGCCACCAGGGAAGCCCAGCTGGGCAATTTTAACAAGAGAAATATATCTGTTTGGGGAGCAGTGTCTGAAACCTCTTCATCCCAATCCTCCCCCATTGGCATAACAGTTGGGAATAAAGACTACCAAGCTGTTGGGAGATGGTACATCCTTCCCAGTAGTTAACGAAGTGATGCTCTGCCTTCACAGTGTATTAATTAAAAAGGTAATCAGTGCATGCTTCAAGTTTGCTGTTTGAAACTCAACAGCAAAAAAAAACAGAACACTACTCAGATTTTTTTCTCATAAAGAAATGAATAACAAATTAGGGCCACAGAGACAGAGTAATCACATTTTGAATGATTTCTCCTGAGCATGCCTTTAATAACCTGTATGCGTCGGGTAAGAAGAACAAAGAAAGGCAAAGTTAATTATCTAGGAGAAGCTTCATCTAGGAGTTTTAGTCACATTAGCCCAGGGTTTCTCAGCCTTGGTACTACTGGTATTTGGGGCCAGATAATTCTTTATTGCGGGGAGCAATCCTGCGCCTATAGTAGGATATTTAGCAGCGTCCCTGGTCTCTAACCAGTAGATGCCAGTAGCACCCCTCTACCCAGCTTGTGACAACCAAAAATGTCTCTAGACATTGTTAAATATCCCCTGTGGGGCTAAATCACCCTGGATTGAAAACTACTGAGTTAACTACACACGTTTCTTCTCACCCCTCATTCCCTGGATCCCGCCAGGGTTTGCTGTTTTAAACCCTTGGAACCAAACGTACCAGGCCATCTACATTTTCCAGGGAGTAATATGAAAAGAAGTTGACTGGGTCAAAATTTCTTGTCCAGATGACAAGAAGGGCTCCTTGCGTTTCTGTAGTGAAAAGTAGCAGACAAAAAGAACAAAGGAAGAAAGTCTAATAAAGGTATTTATTTAAGGCACTCAGCTGAACACATATTTATTCCGTACAAAATCCTCAGGGACATCATTAGCCTTATTTTTTTGGTGAGGAAACTGAGGCCGAAAGATGCCGAGTAATTTGCTGAAGAACACACAGTTTGTAATTCAGCAGTGGAGCTAGAAGTCTGACGGCAAACTTTGTGCATTTATACACATTGCCTCAGTATAGGCATTTAAAGTGCTAGACAGCTAAGAAAGCAGTGACCAATTTTTATCTTTTCAAAAAATGCTTTTATTATGGAGAGATGCAAACACATGCAAAATTAGACAAAACAGTTCCTTCCCATTTGTGCTGTTCATGTACACTTCACCTAGCGTCAACAATGATCAACTCATGACCAATAATATTGTTTCATCTAGAGCTTTTCAACATTGCCATTATGGACATTTTGGGCTGGATAATTATTTGTTACATGTGTCCAGTCCACACACAAGACAAAGCAAGACCCTAGCCAAGGTCTGACTGATTTGACTGGTAAAAGTACATTGAGTTGCTTTTGGTTTCAGACAGTTTTTTTTTTAATTTTAAATTTTTAAATTTTTGGCTGCATTGAGTTTATCGCTGCTCGCGGGCTTTGCCTGGTTGCGGTGCGAGGGCTTCTCATTGCAGTGGCTTCTCTTGTTGAGGAGCATGGGCTCTAGGCGCGTGGGCTTCAGTAGTTGTAGCACATGGGCTCAGTAGTTGTGGCACAAGAGCTCTAGAGCGCAGGCTCAGTAGTTGTGGTGCACAGACTTAGTTGCTCCGCGGCATGTGAGATCTTCCTGGGCCAGGGGTCGAACCCATGTCTCCTGCATTAGCAGGCGGATTCTTAACCACTGCGCCACCAGGGAAGCCCCCAGTTTATTACTTGCGTAGACGTGAAAGAAATGTAGCCAGCTTCCTGTAGTCCTTGTCGCACATATCGAAAAGGACAACATGGAAACAAAAGAGGCCAGATGACCTCAACTCCCATTGATGAGGAGCCCATTGTAAATGGCAACTAACTGGTTTTCTACTCTTCAGCTCTACAGTGAGGAGGGCAGGGTAGGAAGCTCCATAGTCAATAGAACCGAGAAGGCATTAGAAACTCTCATGACAGCCTCTCAGAGGACGTAGGGAGGGAGTGGGAGATGGGCTCAGAGCGGCTCCTAACAGGCCTCCCATCTCTCATGTTCCAGGAAGATCACAGGGCATTCTGCCAACACTCAGATGAGCTGCAGTTCAAGTCTTTGCCGGTGTGAACTACATGGAGAGGTTCAAGGTCATCAGGGTGCCGGGGCAGAGCTATTCCCTCACAGTGGAGGGCTGTTCCTGTGCATTGTAGGATGTTTAACAGCATCCATGGCCTCCACCCACTACACGCCTGGAGCACCACCCCGCACGATGCGACAACCAAAAATGTCTCCAGACATCCTAAATGTACCTTGGGGGGCAAAATTGCACCCAGTTGAGAACTACTCATCTAGAGTCCTATCCACTCCTCACACCCACATGATATATTTCATCTGCAAATACTTTAGTGTATATTTCTAAAATAAAGCTTTTTAAAACATGAACACAATATCATTTTCATACCTAAACAAATTAATAATGATTCTTTTATAGCATCCAGAAACTGTTCAAATTTCTAGTTGTTTCATAAACCTTGTAATTTTTTTTACAGTGCTTTGAATTAGGATCCTAATAATATAGTCTATATATTGCAATTGATTTCTATGTCTTCTAGATATGGTTTCTTTCAATTTTTTTTTTTTTCTGCAAAAAGCTTTATTGTTTCCATTTGGTCCAAGGCTTGGGAGAGGGCTCCAGGGTGGTTAAAAGCTGCCTAGTGGCTGCAGAGCGGGGCTTCACGCAGAAGCCCTGACGCCAGAGGGGCTCCTCAAAGGCCGCTGGGCTCCGGACGCTCCTACTCGTGCTGGAGGGCGAGACTTTCGACGAGGGCCTCGCCCAGCCCCCCCCCCCCCCCCCCACCGGGGACCAGCCGGCCTGCGGAGGTTGGTCAGGTGGGACGAGTTCCCACCTTCTGGATGAGTTTCACCTGCTCATCTAGGAGGCGGCTCTCCGGGAAGTCACAGAGGCGGGGGTCTGCGCGCGCAGAGCCCGGGGCGTGCAGGTCTACAAGGGCCTGGTTCAGGTTCTCCGCGAGCACGACAGCTTCCACAGCGTCCTTGGTTTCACCCCACTCATGCTGAGACGCTTCTGCACGTCCTGGAAGAGGGCGCGGCTGCCGCGCTGCTTTTGCATTTTCAAGAGATGCTGGGCGTCCTCACGCTTCCCCTCGGGCACTTCGCGGAAAAAGTGGCCCAGGCCCTCCAGAGTCGCGTCGTGGCGGTGGAAATAGGAGCCCAGACAGAGGTAGGTGCGGGAGGCCGGCAGATGCCTGTTGACCAGGCGGTTGACGGCGGCCTCCACCTCGGCGGAATCATTCTGACGAATCTGGGAGCTCGTGGTGGATTGGTAATACGAAGTTAAGCTCAAAATATGGTGTTGGCGGTCCCGGTGGCCGAGGACAGCTGAGCGGCTGGTTCCAAAGGTTGCGAGTGGAACACAGGTTGGAGGTGGTCGGAGGTGGGAGCGAGGGGCGCCCCTGGGTCTGTTCTGTCCACACACCGCTGTAGCAGGAGACGGAGCCGCGGGAGTGCCCAGCGCACTGCCTCTTTCATTTTTTGATTGTACAAACTGGGTTTGTCCTATAGAGCGCCCCACAATCTGGATTTTGTTGATTGCATCCCTGTGCCGTTAGCATACTCCTTTATTCTTTCTGTATTTCCCGTAAATTGGTCTTGGATCAAGAGGTGTGGTCACAGCCAGGTTCTATTTACTTGGCAAACTACTTCATAGGTGGTGCATGTACCTCTATCAGGAGCACATAACAATTGGGATTGTGTTTTTGTCATGTTAGCAGCTGTTGATGCTCAATGTCTAGATCCAGTCATTCACTTGGCATTATAATATATGGCTAGTCTCATTCATTGCTTTTTTCATTACCTTCTTCATTACTCATTCTCCAATGATACATTTCTCCTTCCTTATTATTTGGTCACCCAGAGGTACAGTTTGTAGAGGAAAAGTAACATACATGCTTAATTCTTTCCCTCCAGTTCCCAGTTTTCAAAATAATGCATTTGTTCCCTTGAATTTTCCAATGCAGACAACTGAGGTTTTGGGTTTGTTTGGGACTTTTTTTTTTTTGGTAGTATTAGGAACTCATGGATTTAAATGTACTTGGTGGATTTCAATCCATTGCAGTTCTTACCCTTTGGATGCTTCCCTTTTCATCTTTGGTTGGCAGGAGTCTCTCCAAGTTGGTTCCTGAGTCTTTTCGATAATTTCTATCCTTTTAAAAAAGGATAATAGAACTTACATGTTCACATGAGTATTTTTTTAATGATTTTTAAAAATTAACTTATTTTTGGCTGCATTGTGGTGCACGGGCTTCTCACTGTGGTGGCTTATCTTGTTTTGGAGCATGGGCTCTAGGCATGTGGGCTTCAGTAGTTGTGGCACACGGGCTCAGTAGCTGTGGCTTGTGGGCTCTAGAGCACAGGCTGAGTAGTTGTGGCGCACAGGCTTAGTTGCTCCGCGGCATGTGGGATCTTTCCGAACCGGGGCTCGAACCCGTATCCCCGGTATTGGCAGGCGGATTCTTAACCACTGTGCCACCAGGAAAGTCCCTCACATGAGTATTTTTATCTTCACAGTTTCACCCTACAACAGTGTTACTTAAAATGTGGGCCTCAGGCAATACCTGTGAGCTGATGGAACATCAAATTGACTCGCCCTACCCAGGCCTACTGAATTAGAGTCTCTGGGAATGGGGCCCAGCAAACTGTAGTTTAACAAGTTCTCCAGGTGATTCTTATACACATTAAAGTTTGAGGACATATGCTCTACAAGAATTGACTTCAGGGTAGGACAGGAATAAAGACACAGATGTAGAGAATGGACTTGAGGACGTGGGGAGGGGGAAGGGCAAGCTGGAACGAAGTGAGAGAGTGGCATGGACGTATATACACTACCAAATGTAAAATAGATAGCTAGTGGGAAGCAGCTGCATAGCACAGGGAGATCAGCTCGGTGCTTTGTGACCACCTAGAGGCGTGGGATAGGGAGGGTGGGAGGGAGACACAAGAGGGAGGAGATTTGGGGATATATGTATACGTATAGCTGATTCACTTTGTTATACAGCAGAAACTAGCACAACATTGTAAAGCAATTATACTCCAATAAAGGTGTTAAAAAACATTGACTTCAGAGCCTAGCTTTGGGTCACCTTCCTCACTTAAGATCCCTAGCCCTTCAGGAATTTTTTGCCAGAGTAAACCACCCCTCTGTTCTTATGGGGTATCATCAGAGGGCACAGTCATCATTGAGGGTTATTGATTGATAGTTTGATAGGTGAATGATACGTCTTTGGATCCAAAAATTCCAATATAATTGCTTTTCATAAGTGGCCTTATAAAGCTGCCACGATGAAAATTTCAAAAGAATTACTCCAAAAATGTTTTGAGCAATGGTGGTGTTATATGTGCTAGGGACTGCCATGGTTTAATGCTAATGGTTTTGCTCCTATTAAGTTCTTATGGTTGAATGGTGTGGTGAGGTTATCCAGACTATTTTGCAGAAATAAAGGATTATTTTTCTTTGAAAGTGCTTATTCCATGCTTGCTTAGTTGCTTACTCAAGAGAATTTCTTCTTGTAGCAAAGATGGGCTTCTGTGGAAGCACACTGACTGTATGTAGTTATTCTCAAGCACCATTAGTGAATCAGTCATTCAACACAGCCTCTCATCCGGCACGTAAGTAGACTAGGTTTAAATGATTGCTTTTAGACATAATGGTTTTCACATAGCCAGCTTCGTGGGACGCATACACTAATAGGGCTTATTTCTTTCAATGTAAACAAAATAGAGATTCTTGGAAAAAAGAGAGCCTAATAGCTTTGGGGTCAAGACCCATGTCTTAGTAAAGTCTCTCACCATATCTCCTTCACCATAGGGGTTCTCAACTCTTTTTTTTGGTTTTGTAATTTTAGAAGTTCTGATACTGTTCCCAAGGCCAATTAGGCCAGAATATCTAGCGAGTGGGAATGTAGTCTCAGGGGGTTTGAAAGGCCTGCCACCGCCAGGTGATTCTAATGCACAACCAAGGCTGAGAACCTTGTGGAGTGAAGCAGAGACAATGAGAAACTTTATTAAGACATGAACTTATACCCCTAAAGTGTTAGGCTCTCTTTTTTCAAGAATAAGATATCTGATATACTTGGGGGCTTTGGAAAGATCAGTTTTCACCAGCACTACCTGATATTATTCAGAGATTTACATTTCACTCACAGAGAAGATAACCTGCTGAGTCTACTTCTGCTTGTATGATGGAGGAAGAGCCCATCTGATGCTACTTTTTGGAAGATTTATTAGAGGATGTGAAGACAACTTGAATGAGTGTTTCAAGATGACATCCTCCATTGGTACCTACTGAATGAGTCAAATATGAGATTTCTAGGGGCTTAATAAAAGGTTTTACCTAGCTAGGTTGCATTATTTAATGTCAAACTAAATGAAAAGCTTTAGACAAGTAGGCTCTCCAAAGAGAGCAAGCCAAGCAGGGTATGGGAAATGAGCTGCAGAGGCAACATATGATGAGCAGGGGCTTTGAAGTCCAACAGACCTGAGTTTGAAACTCAGCTCTGCCATTGACCAGCTCCATGACTTTGGGTAAATTACTTAACCTCTCTAATCACGGATTCTTTTCTGCAAACCTGGCATAGTGCCTGTGCTTGACACAGAGTAGGGTTTCACAAATTGCGAAGTATTAAAATTACAGGGAATGTATTGTTCGAATATCTGGAGATGAGATACCAGGTCCAGCTCATGCTAAGGAAGGTGTGGTATTCAGAATAATGCCCCCCCCAATATGTCCACATCCTAATTCCCAGAACCTGGGAAATATGTTACTTTACATGGCAAAAGGGATTTTACAGATGTAATTAGGTTCAAGATCTTGCAATGGGAGTGAGTATCCTGGATTACCCAGGTGGGCCCAGTGTCATCACAAGGGTCTTTTCAAGAGAAAGAGGCAGGCAGGAGCGTTAGAGAAGATACGACTCCTGAAGCAGAGGCTGGAGTGGTGCAATTGCTGTTTTTGAGATGGAAGGAAGAGGGTTGTGAGCCACGCAATGCAGGCAGCTCTAGCAGCTGGAAAAAGCCTCCTCTAGAGGCTCCAGAAGAAATGCAGTCTTGCTGATACATTGGTTTTAGTCCACTGAGATCCCTTTCAGACTTCTGACCTCCAGAACTTTAAGATAATAAATGTGTGTTATTTTAAGCCACTACGTTTGAGGTAAATTGTTACAGCAGCAGTAGGAAACTAATACAGAAGATTAAACCAAATCTCTCTTTGAGCTTTCAAAGATACCAAGGACAGATTTTGCAAGATGAAGATTTCACTTTGGAGTCCAGGCCATTCAAATCAATTCGTATAAAGTCCAAGGACTGTAATAATAGTTTACTTGTAAATGAATTTATCTATTCTGGCATCGGATGGTCTTGATTCTTCACTTGTCAGTCAAGCACATTTGTAGCACGTTCAGAAGGCCCCTGACACAATCCTCAAGACCCTGCAGTATTTGCTGCAGTACTGAGAAACTGCCTGGTGGGAAAGCAAGAAGGAAGAAAACTGGTAATGGCAGATCAATAACCAAGAAAGACAGCCCTTGGGGATTATCAGGAGAAGTGGTGATTTGGTCAACTATTCTGGAGGACAATTTGACAATAGCATCCAAAAAAAATGTATATAAAGCCTTAAAAATGCAAGTCCTCTGACTCAGCAATTCTACTTGTAGGAAAATTTATCCTAGGGGAAAAAGCTGAATTAGTATGCATATTTACCTGCTTAAAAAATCCTTTCATGGAACACTTGGGGAGACTCAAGGGAGACAGCAGTACATCCACTTACATTGGATAATTAAAAGTGGCAGGTGTTTGTACTGGCCATAGCTTGGTCTACATGTGGATCTGGTTAGATTAACCTCGAAGGTCCCCAAGCCACCTTTGCTACATTTGATCTCTTTTACGAAAATCACTGAAACGACGATTGTGACTAACAGTTCCAATGTTAAATTGGTGTCTGCCCTTGAATACTTACTATAAACTATCATCCAATTTTGTGACTTAAATAAATTAAAATTTTTATATGTCTGTGTAATTGAGCACTTAAGTGTTGAAAATTACCTATATTCTTATCCACTGACATTCAGATAATATATTTGTCATGCAAAAGCTGTGATTCCAAATTATGCTCAAATCCAAGTGAGGAATCTTTATTCATTTTTTTTTCTGTTGTGTTATCTGTTTTGGCGGTATGTGTGGACCCAAATTGCATCAAGGAGGGACCAAAATTTACACAACATTCTTGAGTATGATGGCGGCTGCATTCGAAGTTTTGATTAAACTGCTCTACATGTGTGATTATTACTTGTAAACAGATGATTAGATATTAATTAGACAATAAGTGATTGTAAAGCACTTAGAAAATAAAAGTGTTTATAAATACCACCAAGTAATAGCAACAGTAATTCTTTACTAACTACACAGCTGCTAATGTCAATAAGAATGATTTATTCTAGCTAAATATGCAAAAAAGCTGCTATCATATCTGTTTTGCTACAGCAAAACAAAATATATTTACAAGTGATTTTACATCAGTGTTTAGATAAATACATCTCATTTTGATAAAAATAACGTATCTCTTTTAGGACCTTCTCAAACACAGGTACAACCATTGTGGCATGGTGTCTTTGAGTGCTAAGAACTGAAGCTCCTTCCTGCTCATCTCTCTGACTTATGTCAAATATTCATTTCTTTAAAATATAAGATGTAGGGCTTCCCTGGTGGTGCAGTGGTTGAGAGTCCACCTGCCGATGCAGGGGATTTGGGTTCTTGCCCCGGTCCGGGAGGATCCCACATGCCGCGGAGCGGCTGGGCCCGTGAGCCATGGCCGCTGAGCCTGCGCGTCCGGAGCCTGTGCTCCGCAACGGGAGAGGCCACAACAGTGATAGGCCCGCGTACCAAAAAAAAAAAAAAAAAAAATATATATATATATATATATATATATATATAAAGATGTAAGGTGACATTTTGTGAATGGCATTTTCATTCATGCAGTAGTTTTGTCATGTTGTGTCTGTTCAGTAGCTCCCCAGCACCTTAAAACTGTGTGTAACAGACTCAGTAAATGTTGGTCAGATGGATGAGGAAAAGTCAATTCTTTTTTGGTTATTCTAGAAGCTGGTAAAAGAAGAAAATCCATGTCAAGAATAAAATAAAGCACTTTCTATCTTCTTGATTTTGTTTTTCAAAAAAAGTTTTGAAACTGACTGCTTTTTATGTCCAATCATTATTTTTACCCCTAATGGCCTTTATGGGTCATGGACCTGTATCAGCCTCACTCTTGACTCACTGGTGAATTTGGCAATGCATGTGTTAGACTTTCTGTCGTAAGTAAACTCAAGCACCTACAATGAGTCCAGGTCCGTGGTTTCAGAGACTTGAAATGAACTGAACGAATACAAGTGAAGAGTGCTTCATGTTACATGAGTTCAATAGAAAGGGGGTGGAGTGGTTATTTTGGATGATGAGATACTCATGAGTTAGCTCATCAACCTTGTTAACAAGGCAAATCTAAGTGAGGCAGTGTAGTTTGGTGGAAAACAGAGTTGAACTTTGATTCAGGAGACCTGGATTCAAGTGACACTTCTGCCACTTACTCTGTGATCTTGCTCAAGTTACTTAACCTCTCTGAATCTGTTTGCTCATTTGAAAACTTTCAGTATTAAAACTTATCAATCCCAGAACACTATTATGATATAATTCAATGTGTAAAAGAACTAAGTGAGGGGTGAAATGCTTTACCCTGAAAAAAATTTTTATTACGATAATTTCCCTGGAGTGGGTGAAAAGGAATTATTCATGGGTTTCATTACTCAGATGGTGAACTTTTTTTCTGGACTGTGTCAGGTTTTAGGCCCAAACCGTAAACCACGTGTAGAAAACTGGGGAACTGGCTCAAAATAGAGCCAGAAAATTAAAAGAATTCCACAGAAGGTCAGTGGTTTCCGGGAAACCTTTGTCATCTTTATCTTCTTCTTTCCACGTCCTTTCCTTCTTTGTAATAAATTCCTTATCTGGTAAACCTGAGGTGCTGAGGAAAAAGAATAAAAAGAAAAAAGGAAACATGGAATAAACAGTGGACTCAGGAGTGCTGGTAAGGGGAAAGGATTTGGAATGAAGGAGGTTTACATACGGACTTCTTGATAAATATTAAGAGCAGTATAAAGTATGTAGGAACATGCAAACTAGAAGTAAATAATTTAAAATTTTCAGTACGGGGCTTCCCTGGTGGCGCAGTGGTTGAGAGTCCACCTACCGATGCAGGGGACACGGGTTCGTGCCCCGGTCCGGGAAGATCCCACATGCTGCGGAGCGGCTGGGCCCGTGAGTCATGGCAGCTGAGCCTGCGCGTCCGGAGCCTGTGCTCCACAAAGGGAGAGGCCACAACAGTGAGTGGCCCGCGTACCGTGGAAAAAAAAAAAAAAGAGAAAGCTTAAATGTAATGCCTGCTTTTAAAAAAATAAACAGATATACGATGTTATGACATATTTATCCACGTGTGATGAGGACATGAAAGGTATTTGCCATAAGAAATAGATCATATTAGAACTTTATGATGGGGCACTGAAATGCTATTAGTTGGAGATCCTCCAGATGCAGACCCTGAGACAAGAATTCAAGTTCAAGTTAATTTGGGAGGTGAGTCCAGGAAACACCCACAGGAGTGTGGGCAAGCGAGACAAAGAAAAGAAGTCAGCCAATACAATTCGGGGCGCTCTGTCAAGCCAGCTACCACCATGGGAAATTGAATTTAATCCCACTGGGGAACTCTGGGAGTCAGTGTAGAACAGCGTAGATTCAATGATCCCACTTGAGGACTGAGGGCAGTGCGGTATTTGTACATTCACTCCTCTCAGTCATTGCTTGAGAGCTCTTGGGGGTGTGGGCTGTACCTTTTCTGGCCGGTCAGCCCTGTCTCAACGGTATTGTTGGGGAGAGGGGGCAGGGCTTTCGGTGGCCTGAGCAAGCCCTCAGGCAGAGATGCAGGTGCTGGCCATTGGCAGCCAGCGGGCAGGTGTTGACGACAATGGTAAGGCCTGAGGGGATCAGGGAAAGCTCAGTTTCTGCTCTATTATTTTAGTTCTTCCCTGCAGATATTTGGGAAGAGTATTCCCAATAATTTGATGTTGAAGTGAAGACCGCTTGGGGGAAGAATGATATCATTTGTAGGTCTCTTCCAAGCTGAAGCAAAGGTCCCTATGACTCGGTTTCCTCATTTGATCAGCTGTTGAGGGGGTTACAGGTAGCACACGGTAAGTACCTAGCATAGTACTCAGAGCGGAAGATACTTGATAAACGGTAGAAAGAAAGATGGTGGCGCTTGTGAGGGGTAGCGCTGATCTAACAAGTTCTCATGAAGCCGTGCCCTACTTGTAGAGGTTACAGGACTCAAGAGCCCTGTCCCCAAAAGTTCCCTGGGGGTTTTCTGAGCAGCCTGCCTCCAACACGTTCCCTCTGCTTCTGCTACCTGGAGATAGGACTCCCCCAGTTTCAGCTTTCTTTTTCCTCCACTGAGCCCCTGCACCTTTCTATTCTCTCACATGCTAACCTCTGCCTGCCTCATCCCCACCCCGTATCCAGCCCTTGATTCCTTTGGGGAGAAAGGGTAATGTTTATTTCCCCCCCAACTATCGGGGTAATAGATGCTTATTTTAAAATACTTGTTATAGACCTGAAAATATAAAAAAGAAATCAAAATCCCCCATAATCCCACCGTTTAAAGACGTTACTTAACATCCTGATGTATTTCCCTCCAGTGCTCTTTTCTAGGCATGTACATATCCCATAATCAGGATTATTTTTCAGAATCGTATTCTGTGGCCTGCTTTTCTCACCTGACACAATGTTAATATGTTCCCCTAGCATTAGATTTTCTTCAAAAACGTGACTCCTAATGCATGTATAATACTATATGGATGTATTTAATTTTCATTTTAGCCACTTCTCCTATTGCTGTAAATTGTATCTTTTTTTTTGCTTCTTGTAAATAAGTCTGCATTAGCATCTTTGTATGTAATTATTTGTGAGCTTCTGGTTGTTTCTTTGGGGATAAATTCCCGAGGGAAAGCCCTGGGTCAAAGGGTATGAACTCTCTAAAGGCTGTAGCATGTACTGACAAATGTCCTCCATGGAGGTTTTTTTTTTATAACAATGTTAACATTGTGTATAGATTTGTGTAACCATTACCATAATCAGGATACAGAACAATTCTATCACCCCAGTAACCCCTCTTCTCCTATCCCTTTGTAGTCACCCCCCCCATATAACCCCTAGAGGGTTATGGAATACTTAATTCCATATTGTGTAATTAACTGGTCATTCTTAATCATCTTAATAGCATTACAAAGCCCCCAAGTTTAAATAACCCATTCAGGTATTATTAAGAATTTCCTGAATCAGGTTGCAAGAGCAGCCAAGACTGATCCCCAGAGTGGGTGAATCTGGTAAGGACCCCTCAGAGTGGTGCCTTAAAGAGCTTATTTCTCCCCATTAGGACTGTGAGAGTCAACCACTGGGCTGTGGGGAGAGGGCGATGAGAAGCCAAGACGAGGCTGGGGTAGGATTAGTGGGAATGGAGTTACCTATAGAGCTGACCCTCAAGGCAGTTAGAGGTCTAACTTTTGAGGTGTAAGGACTTGGGCTGATTATGTGTCAGGTACGACTTGGATTTAGCACATAATGTCACTGATGGTTAAAGGTCTGATTTAGGTGACACAATGAAGATGCTCAGGCAGAGACAGCATCTTGTTTCGTTGAGATGGGGTGTGGGGGGAGAAGGGGGCATCTGCCCACTTTGACACAGCAAAGGCTGGAGGTGGGGGATAAGGGCACAGTCTAGGCTCTTGGGCAAGAGGGGTTTGCAAGGACCCCACTAGCCATCAGGACGCTGCTAAATAGGAACAGGTGAGCATCCCATTCTAGAGAGGGAATTAGAGGACCAATTAGGAACCAGGCTCGGTGGCCCAGAACACAGTGGGGGTTAGGGGGTGAGGTCTTTCCAACGGATCATGAACAGCCAAAAATAAATAAATAAAATAAGTAAATTTATTTTTTAAAAAAAGAAATGCAAATTCCGGCCCTATCCCAGACCTACTGAGCCAGGTCTTGAGGGATGAATAATTTACATTTCCAACAAGTTCTCGGGTGACGCTGATGTTGGTGTGGCTGGTCCTGGAGCATACTTGGATGAAAACCACTGCTATAGATTAAAATGAAAGATTTAGAAGCCCAGGGACTTGTCTTAAGAGGATTTCTACCTAGATGTTTTTTCTGTCACTACACCTGCTGCATCCCCCCTGCCCCGCCAAGCCCGCATCCTTCCAATCCCAGCTCCGCTGCTTATGAGTTTGAGGCCCTGAGCAATTACTGTAAATTTCAATTTTCTCACCTGTAAATGGGGATAATGATAAGATTGACCTCTTTGGGTTGTTATGAAGATTAAACAATATCTAGGTAAAGTACCTAGCACTGTGCCTGTGCTTAATAAATGCTAGCTATTACCATGATTTTTTTTTTTTTTTGGCCAAGCCGCTTGGCTTGTGGGATTTTAGTTCCCCAACCAGGGATGGAACCCGGACCCTCAGCAGTGAGAGCGTGGAGTCCTAACTATGGACTGCCAGGGAATTCCCAAGGCGTGATTTTTATTAATGTTATTTAAAGTGTGATATTTCACTAGAACGAATACCTTTGTGAGTTCTTTTCTTTGGGTGTGTGTCTCCAGAACGCCCTCTTATAAATGGTGGCTATTCCTGGACGATTTAGACGTTAAGGCACATCATCTTTAATACCCCATCTGTGATGTTTCTGTGATTGCCATGAGCATTTCGCTGAGAGCAGGGTGCTTAGGAAATGGGAGCACGGGAATAATAGACCAGCATAAGGAACGGTGTATGGAAGCGCAGACAACAGCAAGAGCTCATTGAGGAAACTCAGAATAGCTGGGGAGGAGGAGGAATGGCCGAGGGAGGAAGTAATTGGGGAGGGCAGTCAGAGGTGGGAGGCAGGTTTTCGAAGACAATCTACCTCCTTCGAAGTTCCTCTCAGGGCAGCCCCAGGGGTAAGCGCCAGCGCTACACCAGGCCTCAGAGGATCTGCCATTGCTCTTGTTGCAGTCAAGGGGGTGAACACTCAGGTGCTCTCAATGAATGCCGTGAGAGGCCCTCCGAGGCCAGGTGGCAATTGTGGGCACAGGGAGTTTGGGCTCAAAAGTGGTTTTGTCTTCAGGGTGACTCCTATTTGGCAAAATTCTGACTACAGCACAGCAAACATGTCAGGGACTTGGTCTTTTTTAGTGGAGGTCTGCTATGTTCTGTCTCGAGGCGTCCTGGGCATGTCAGGACGCGGTTTTTTCTTATCTGGGTAGCGCAGCCGGGGTCCCTAGCCCAGAATGGACCTTTGCAACTGAATTAAACAGGAGAAACAAAAGCAGCAAGTTCGGGCCCCCAGGGCACGGCCCGCCAGCCAATGGGGCCCGGCCGCTCTCCGGCGGAGTGGTACTATTACGACAGTAGCCAACCAGCGCGCTCCATGCAAATGAGGTACTGTATCCCGCACCCGCAGCTCCTGTGCTGTCTGGTTGTTATAGTGATAAACTGAGGCCTTGCCTCTTGGGTTCTTGGAGAAGGAAAGTGGTGGGGGTGGAGGATAACCTCTTTACTTCCCCCTGGGAAGACAGAAAGAAGGGACGAAGAAGGGGGATGGGTGGGGAAGAGAAAAATACGTGACAAAGAAAACATTCTCTGCCTAGGAGGAGACTCTCAGAGGGTGTAGAACTGGAGGCAGCATTCACTGGCCATGCCAGTACTTACCACTGATGCTGAGTCAGAAACAGGTATCCCAAAATCCCTTTCCAATGAGCCTCCCTCAGAAACCATGGAGGAAATCGAGCACACATGCCCACAGCCTCGACTGGTAAGTAAAGACAAAGGATGCAAATGTATGCGTGGCTATGGCACAAAAGAGTTTCAGCGAGGAACTCTTTTATGCGCCCGCAGCCACCGAGGAAACCGATGCTTAGAGGATTTTCATGTAAATGAGAATAGAGCTACCGCCTAATCCTTCTCAGCTGTTTATACTTAGCTTCTGTAACCGAGCGCTGCTCTCAGCTTACAAAGCATTATTGTATTGGCTGGGTAGGAGACGGGCTGCTTGGGCTATGCTGTGTTTTTGTGCCTTGGGAGGAGGGGATGGGCTTTTATCTTTTAGGTGTATTCTCATCTAAAGATACATTAAATTGTCCTGTGGTACAATTTAAAAATGGCATTCTCTTCAGAAAGCTTGAGACGAGTCCGTTGTTAAGTTCTAAATTTTAGGTAAGGAATGATTCTGTCCTCAACTAATTTTGGTGCCTAATGTCAGTTTTTGAAAAATGAAAACGACATGGAAGCCAAACTTCCCCATTCGTTTGAAAATTTCAAAATAAATAAGTAAAAGGGTTCCTCGGCGATGTGTTTAGAAATAATGTGCATCTTAAATGAATTGTAAACATTTCCGGAGCGTGCTGTGAGGGTTTCTCTTCAGGTAGTGGGAACCTGGAGCAGCTATATTTACTTGGAAAGGGGCTGCATGCCTTTCATAATGAAAGTGTGGAAACGGGCACTCAGAGCTTCCTTGCATCTCAGTTACTGGTATCCCAAATTTCATCAGCTTCTCCACCACTGGTCATGATTCCTTAAGTAAATGTGGAAGGTGGTTCTCAAACACCTCAACGTGTATCCTCAAGGAATCAAAAACACCAAATGGGTGGTGGATTTTCCGTGGCCTGAAGTCTTCGGGAACTTGGGGAGACCTCTCTTTGGACCCTCAAATCCAAGCGACATACTACTTAGAGCTACTCTCTCTCTAGCGATTTCCCTCGAGTTAAAAGGTGCAATATTTTGATTGGCTGTGGAGTTTGACCCTGGGAAGAGGTTTTTTTAAAAAAGGATTTTGTGATGTAGCATTTTCTGTGAACTCCCAAAATGAGGGCTCACAGATTTCAAGGCCAGTCCATCATGTAACTGTTATTTCTTCATAAGGGTTAATAAGGGTTCAAAGGGAGACTTAGGACAATTTTGTAAAACATGAAAACCAAGAAAGTTACATTAGAGCACCTAGGGCTTTTGTTCACTGTGTTTCTAGTTTTAAAGATATATTTTCTTAGGGAAGTTTGATATTAACTGCTCCCCAGCGCTTAAGCCGCTTGCTGAACAACATACACAGTGTAGTACCTGTTTCTGATGGGATACAAACCATCCCCATAAGTTTGTTACCAAGGGATTCCTTTGAGCCACTGAACAACTCTTGCGGGCCTCTCACTGTTGTGGCCTCTGCTGTTGCGGAGCATAGGCTCCGGACATGCAGGCTCAGCGGCCATGGCTCACGGGCCCAGCCACTCCACGGCACGTGGGATCTTCCCGGACCGGGGCACGAACCCGTGTCCCCTACATCGGCAGGCGGACTCTCAACCACTGCGCCACCAGGGAAGCCCCACTAAACAACTCTTGGTTAAGCACTGCAAAACAACAACAACAACAACAAACTGACCATTAAAAGCTTGTTATGAGATCACCCAGAATATATATATATATTTTTAAATAAATTTATTTATTTATTTTTGGCTGCATTGGGTCTTTGTTTCTGCGCACGGGCTTTCTCTAGTTGCGGCGAGCGGGTGCTTCTCTTGTTGAAGAACACGGGCTCTAGGCATGCAGGATTCATTAGTTGTGGCACGCAGGCTCAGTAGTTGTGGCTCGCTGGCTCTAGAGTGCAGGCTCAGTAAGTTGTGGCACACAGACTTGGTTGCTCTGCAGCATGTGGGATCTTCCCAGACCAGGGCTCGAACCTGTCTCCCCTGCATTGGCAGACAGATTCTTAACCACTGTGCCACCAGGGAAGTCCATCACCCAGAATATATTTTTTAAAGTTAAACTCAGTGTTCAGATTTGCATCACACAACTTCCTGACAGGTCAAGGGCAGGGGAGAGGGCAGCATCTGGTTCCTGTTTGTGTATCATTTCAGTCTCTGGTGCCTACTTCTTTTCCTTCCCTTTTTGCCTTTTAGCTATTCTGCTCCTTGGTTGCTTCTGCCTGAGAGGGTGGGCAGAGGAAATCAAGGGAAGGAAGAAAGTTCAGGTACTTTCTACTTTCACTTGTGACAGCTCATCCTGGAGGTTAACTCCCAGGAACCATACAAAGCTGGCAGTGTTACACCTCCGCCTCCCTGCCAGTTTAGAAATGAGGAAACTGAGGTTCAGAGAGGGTAAGCGACTTCTCCAAAGCCACATTGCTTTGAAGGCTGTAGAGCTGGGATTTGAACACAGAGCTCTATACCCGCAGAGTGGAAGACCTTTCTCCTGCAACACACCTTTAAGTGAGATACATTCTTTTTCCATCTTTTTGGCAGTTCTGGCTTAAAATGTGTGCGTGTGTGTGTGTTTGTGTGTGTGTGTGTGAGTGTGTGAAGGATGTACAGAATTTGAACTGTTAAAGTGATTGCTTTGATCTACCTTTTATAAAAATTTCCCATGTTGTCCATCATTATTGTGGTCTATTGAAAATTGGCTCTGTTTAAATAGGTGCTGCAACCACTTTATAAACCACTACTAAGTTTTTTGAAGCACCTTTTCTCTTATCAGCAAAATTGGGTCATTGTGGGGTTTTATTCTAAATTTAGAATTACACTTAATAACGAAGGCACGTATTAACTACCTAGTAACATAGTTTGTTGGTGAAGAGAGTGGCAAGTGAAAATATTAAATTAGGGTTTCTTTTTATGTTTTTGAGTAGTTTCTGTTGATCTTTAGCTTTGCTAATATCTTCATATTTCAAATCATATAAATTCTGTTTCTCCCAGTACCCAAACATATTGCCCCAAGTCAATCGTGGGTCCCTCAGAGCATGGCTGCTCTGTTGCTTAACTGACTTTGGAAAGTGCATGGAAGACTTGAGAGATTCCCATCCAGAGGACAGGCTCCTTCCCCCACGTGTAACCAAACTTGGATTCATAAAGTTTAGAGGAAACAGGACTCAATAACAAAACATTATCTTGAAAAAAAGTAGCATTTACCAGAGTGGTTGTGATTGTATCAGCCGAGGCACGCACTGTTTCCCCAAACTCACTCTAACTTTACCTAGAGATATGGAAAAGGACATTTCTGGGTAAATAAAGGGACATAAAGCTTTACTGCAACTCCCAGAACGTGACTCTATGTCACTGAATGTCACCCTCTGTAAATACGAATTTTATTTAAGTCTCAGCAATCGTGTAAAATGCCCTTTTTTAATGAACCATGCTCTTGATTTAGCCTGGCACTTGAGAAGGTGTGTACAAGTGTCCCTGTCTACATGCATCTGTCTATATATTATTTACAGTGAAGGCTGTTTATTGTGATCCGGGTTAGCTCTGCCCACAGTGATCGAGTACCTACTACGTGCTGAGCTCTGAGCCCTGTGGTACTTTGTGATCCAGAGATTCTAGAAGAGACTGGCACACAAACAGATTGCTTTCATACAGGTTGAGAAGGACACAGCCTGCAAAGGGGTGTGTTCCCAGGTGCAGTGGGGGCAGAAAGGAGAGAGCGGTGAACTCCTTGACAGCGAGTCCACGTTTGCCAGCGCGATGTTGAGTGGAAACCTGTCTTGTCCTCACCGTATCCCCGGTGTCTAATACAGAGCCTGGCATAGCCCTTTAAGGAAAGGGAGTGGGAAGTTGGCATATCTAAATACACAGGACTTTAAAGCAATCTATACTTTAGACCCTTGTAAGTAGCAAATTGATAAGGATATTGAGGATACAATGGAATCATGTTCAAGGGGGAACTTTTCTGGAAGGTATACCTGTAGGTTTTCCACCTGCCTTTTTTTTTTTTGCGGTACGCGGGCCTCTCACTGTGGTGGCCTCTCCCGTTGCGGAGCACACGCTCCGGACGCGCAGGCTCAGCAGCCATGGCTCACGGGCCCAGCCGATCCGCGGCATGTGGGATCTTCCCGGACCGGGGCACGAACCCATGTCCCCTGCATCGGCAGGCGGACTCTCAACCACGGCGCCACCAGAGAAGCCCTCCACCTGCCTTTTTTTTTGTTGGAAGAAAATATAAGAAAGAGTAAATAGAATTAAATAACACTGATAAAGAAATTAGAAAAGAAATAGAAAATTGCCTAGGTTTTATGATAGAGCCTTGGTAATGAAAAAGGGCTGGTTCGATATGCTACGTTAGCAGGAGTTCATTTTGGACTTTACTTCAAAGTGGAGCAGTGCCAAGAGACTGCTGTCTTGCAGAAGGTGCATTACGTTCGTTGGGAGGTAGGGCACTCACCCGCTAGTGCTCAAAAAGATGACCAGATTTCCAGAGACATCCTTGGCTTCCTTTACTAGCCTCGCCATCTATTTAGCTACTCAGATAGCATTTTAAAAGCGAGATACTTACTGTGCTACGTCAGTGAAAATAAACAACCATGAGCTTCCTTGGGCATTTACTGTGGTCGACTGGAATTCTGCCCAAGGTTATTATTAGACATCTTCCTGCTGGTCTTGTTCCAAATGCAACATCCATTTCTTGCAGATTGATAATAGTCGGGCATATTGAACATGGGATCAATGAATTCATTTCTCCCATTCTTTTAAGTTTATTCTTTCACTATCGCTCCAACCCTCCTACTCCAATTTGCTTAATGCTGAACTCCTTATGGAGGATATTAATATAAATCAAATATAAGAAGACAGGTCTGTACTTTGTTTTATTTTGGCATTTGAGCATACAGAAATGGAAAGGGTGTGTCCTCATTCAGGCAGTGAGGGGGATTTAAAGTATTCAGTGACGCAAGGCTTTAGAAGGGAACTGAGAGAAACCTCAGCCCCTGACCAACAATCCACAGTTAGCCAGCTGCTTAGAAACTTCCACACACAGCAAGGCACCAGGTGCTGTGGAGAGAAATAAAAGAAATAATCCAGAGCCCCTGCCCTTGAATATCGTTTTCATTTACCAGGAGGCAGTGGTTTGGTAGGTGGAAGCATGCCAGGATGCTGAAATCCCTTAAGAGAGCTTTTTTTTTAAGTTTGGCTTTAATACGTTGGGCTTTCTACAGCATTTAAGCTATATTTTATCCATTGAGCAGAAGTACCTCACAGCAGGGGGACTTCCCTGGTGGTCCACTGGGTAAGACTCCGCGCTCCCAATGCAGGGGGACCGCTTTCGATCCCTGGTCGGGGAACTAGATCCCACATTGATCATGCATGCCGCAACTAGGAGTCCGCATGCTGCAACTGAAAGATCCCGCAACTAAGACCTGGCACAGCCAAAAAAAAAAAAAAAAAGTACATCACAGCAGGGAGTACTGCATTATCCTGATCCCCAAGTTAAGACAAGTCCCTGCATTTGAAGAAGAGATGCGGCTTGCTGATCCCCAAACGTTTTTGGATATGGAAAGGATCAGTCTATTTTTGAGGGGATCTTAAGCCCTCAGCTGTGAGTGGCACACTCCAGCTGCTACAGTAACGCTGTCCAGTGGAAATACAATGTAATTAAAATTTTTCTAGTAGCCACAATTTAAAACGTTTTTCTAAAAGGTGAAATTATTTTCAATAATACATTTAATTTAATCTGATGTATCTCAAGTATTATCATTACACATGTAATCAATATAAAAATGATTAATGAGGTATTTTATATTCTTCATACCAAGTCTGAAATCTGGTGTGTCTATTACAACACACCTCAGTTCAGACTAGCCAATTTCAAGTGCTCGCTAACCACATGTGGCTTTGGAGGGAGCTCAGACACCTGCCCAGGCCTGTGGAGGATGAGCTCTGAGAAGCCACAGTGATAAATACATTTCATGTTGCATAGCACACACGTGTATGTATTTACTCAGAACTAAAAAAAAAAAAAATCACCTTCCTTTACTTCATATTTTACACTCACTTTCTCTGCTCTCCCGTTCTGTTTTTTTTTTGTAATCTACATGAGAATTAATAAGTTTGAAGTTAGGGGTGGGGTAGTGGAGAAGGAGAGTACTGGATGGATGTGGGAGACTTTAAAGGAGGTAAATGCACCAGGATTTGTAACTGAGCCTGAGGGCAGGCAGTAGCAGGACGACTCAGTTTTCTGGCTACAGTGGGTGGATGCCACCCCTGAGGTGGGAGCATCCGGGAATAGCAGTTTGTGAGAGTTAATGTTGGGGATACGATGGGGACTTCCATTTGAAGGTGTCTAGTTAATGTTTGGTTTTGGAGCTCAGAAGAGAATTCTGAGCTGGAGATGTTGATCTGGGAGACATCAGCATGGAGGAGATGAAAGTGGAATCGAGGTAGTGAAATCGATGGGAGCGAAATTAGTCAGTTTCTGGACTGATGGAAGAAGTGGATGGAAATGGTTAACTAGCAAGAGTGCCTCAGGATAATCCTACTATGGGGGCAATTCTAGAAAATAACTGACCCTGAGCCATCCTATCAGGTTCTTAGAAGGAGTAAAATCGAAGAGCTGTAATTAAAGCTATTAGAAGGCTCCTTATATCTGTCTGTCTCTACATGAAATCTGGTTAAATCAATCTACTTTATCCCAGAATCTTTCCAGGATGTAACCCTGACGAACACCATTTAAAGAGCCAATGGAGGAAGGGTCATGAAAAGAGGACAGACATCTCAAATGTCTGGGAGATCAGGGGTACCAAGGGCAGGGTAAGTTCTGTGGAGGGAATATCCAATAGAACCCAATGCAGCAGGGAGATCACATGAGGTAATAAGGGAAAGTTTCCTTTGGGTTTAGGAAGAAGAGGTCAATCATGATGTTTCAGTGAAACGGTGAAAACAGAGACCAGATAGGTTGAAGAGCATTTAGGAGGTGGGGAAGTAGAAGCTTGAATGAGAGGAGAAGCATCTAGAGTGTATAGGACCCAAAGGTGGATAAGTCAGGGTTTAAGATTGAGAGAAGCTAGCCTTTCTCTCCTCTTCTTTTTTTACTTCCATACTTCCCTCTAGCCTTCTTTCCTTCCATCATCCAGGATGTCAAAGCTTCTGGTTGGCTCATTCTTTTAAGATGGTACCTACTTGCAGTTAAATATGAATGGGAAAGAGCCAGTGGGAGAATGTGAAAATGATGGGGAAAATTGATGAAGGGAATGACCCTTAGACTGGAGATGTTGGGATCCAGTGCACAAGACGCAGAATTGGCTTCACGTTGGTAAAGAGATACCTCTCCCACTGTCTTGGCAAAGAAGCTGGTAAGGATGTTTTGGGTTATAAGGGGAAGGGTATAGAAAGTCGAAAGCCTCCCTTATCTGATAGCCTCTGTTTTCTCTGTGAAGGTGGAGGCAAAGTCATAGTGACTTGGTTCTGATAGGTGCAGAAGTGTAATTATGGGACAACCTGGGAAGTCGGGTCCAACCCCGAGGTATTTCCTCTCCACAGGCCTCCAGGCTGGGGTAGAGGCAGTAGGGGAAGGTGGAAAGGCTGAGTGATTCCTCATGAGAGATGTGGTATTGATGAGCAGAGATGGATCTGTTCCTTTATGGCCTCTGGGGCTCCATACCAACCCCCAAATCAAGGCAGATCCAGATCTGTAGACCCAGGGGGAACCGGACTGACCTACAGTGAAAGGGCTGGATGCTGGGAAGGCAAATAGGCTGCAGCTTAGTCTCTGCTTGCTGGAACCCACAATCTCACTCCAACATCAGTTTTGCCATGGAATTAATTATCGTGTGAGCTTCAGCAAATCACTTCTCCTCTCTGGACCTCAATTATGTGACCCACTATGGTGCCAGTTTCAAGACTTTTCCAGTTCCAAGACCGTGATTCTAGCTTCCATAGCCATGGAACGTGCTTCAGCACAGTGTGCTCTGCTTGACCCGAGGCTCGTATCAAAACTCAGGGCCACCCCACTCCTCACCTCCCTTTGTTTTATCCATTTAGAGTAAAAACAGGTTGAATGATCTTATGGCAAGACACACTGGCAAAATATGCATAACAAATGTTCACAAAATACTTTGGAACTTTATATTAATGTCGTACAAACCACTTTGCTGTCTTCCACTTTATTCTTCATATGCTTCTGTGCTGAATCTCTTTTTAATGTGAACAGTAGCCTCCTAATTTACCTACTTAATAATACTGAAGTTCAAAATACTGGGTTTTCCACATGAAAAGGTGTTCAGCATCACTAATCATTAGAGAAATGCAAATCAAAACTACTGTGAGGTATCACCTCACACCAGTCAGAATGACCATCATCAAAAAATCTAGAAACAGTAAGTGCTGGAGAGGGTGTGGAGAAAAGGGAACCCTCCTGCACTGTTGGTGGGAATGTAAATTGATACAGCCACTATGGAGAACAGTATGGAGGTTCCTTTAAAAACTAACAATAGGGCTTCCCTGGTGGCGCAGTGGTTGAGAGTCTGCCTGCCGATGCAGGGGACACGGGTTCGTGCCCAGGTCCGAGAAAATACCACATGCCGAGGAGCGGCTGGGCCTGTGAGCCATGGCCGCTGAGCCTGCACGTCTGGAGCCTGTGCTCCACAACGGGCGAGGCCACAGCAGTGAGAGGCCCGCGTACCGCAAAAAAAAAAAAGCAAAACAAAACAACTAACAATAGAATTACCACATGACCCAGCAATCCCACTACTGGGCATATACCCTGAGAAAACCATAATTCCAAAAGAGACATGTACCACAATGTTCATTGCAGCTCTACTTACAATAGCCAGGACGTGGAAGCAACCTAAGCGTCCACTGACAGATGAATGGATAAAGAAGATGTGGCACATATGTACAATGGAATATTAGCCATAAAAAGAAACGAAACTGAGTTATTTGTAGTGAGGTGGATGGACCTAGAGTCTGTCATACAGAGTGAAGTAAGTCAGAAAGAGAAAAACAAATACCGTATGCTAACACATATATACGGAATCTAAAAAAAGTGGCTCTGAAGAACCTAGGGACAGGGCAGGAATAAAGACGCAGACATAGAGGATAGACCTGAGGATATGGGGAGGGGGAAGGTTAAGCTGGGACGAAGTGAGAGAGTGGCATGGACATATGTACAGTACCAAATGTAAAATAGCTAGCTAGTGGGAAGCAGCTGCATAGCACAGGGAGATCAGCTTGGTGCTTTGTGACCACCTAGAGGGGTGGGATAGGGAGGGTGGGAGGGAGGCTCAAGAGGGAGGGGATATGGGGATATATGTGTACATATAGCTGATTCACTTTGTTGTACAGCAGAAACTAGTACAACATTGTAAAGCAGGTATACTCCAATAAAGATGTAAAAACAAAATACTGGGTTCTCTTTGCGGTATAGCAGTATGGCGTTGAATTCCAGGGGCCTTTTTTAACTGATGCTTCCCATCTAAGAATCATATTTGGGATTCAAGACCAACAGTGGGTCAGGCCATAGTCCTGCGACTCCTGCATCTTTTGCTGGTGCCCATACAAAGCTTCTCAGTGCTCCTTAGTGAAATAAATGTAGAAAGGTTTATTCCATCTGATCACTGGAGGCACGATGAAAAGGAGAAAGCAAGGAGGGTAGAAAAAACTAAGTCATTGCAAAATAGGCCTATTTTCTTCCAATAATTTCCCAGGTAACAGCCTCTGCCTTGCTAGGATCTGATTACGTGGTGCTGGCCTCAGACCATAGCATTATTGTTTTAACATTCCTACCTTCCTCTTTATCCCAGCATGAACCAGGTTGTGTGGGAGGCTGGGGAAGCTGACCGTGCTCGGGGATAAAGAGATAGTTTAGCACTCAGCAGTCTTGAAGACACACTTGAAAACACAGTGATTAGAAAAGAAAGCAGCAAACCCTGGTAGTGCGCACCTGTGGAATAATGTACGGGGCTAGCCTGCAGATTCATTTTCATATCATCTCCTCCTTCCTGACAAAGTCTTTGACTTGGCGATTTTTGTTTTCTACTCAGTAAGTCATGCACACTGAACCTGATGTCAGTGTAAAAGGATGCTGAGGGCTATTTAAACTGGCATTTAAGAAAAAGAACAACAACAACAATGATAATAGGTTAATAGGAGCATCATGAATGGTGTGTATGGCCCATTGGCAACCAAATGTTGTCAAAAGCTTGCTCCTGGTACTCATGGGCTTCTGTGCTTCATCTCTAGTGGGCCTGAGATTGTAGGCACAGTCACATAATACTAAATTCTGTTATACCTCCGGATGGTTGAGTTATGAGGTCATTGTTCTATAGTGACTTCGGGGCTAGAGGTCTCACTCACTTATTTTCCTCCGTCGGCAAATGAGGGAATGGAACAATCATTTATGATGCATACTGTGTTAGGCGCTGTGCTCGCTGCTTTCTATGGGTTATCTTGGTTAACCAGGCTGCAGACCTGTAAAATAAGAATGACTATGCCCCACCTTATAAATAAGAAAACCAAGCATTAAGTAATTCCCCAAAGATCAGACATTAACTCAGAAAGCTGGGATTTAAATTTCAGTTTGTCTGACTTCTAAAGCCTCCTGTTGCCACTACACACAGTTCTCCCACATAAATGAGTCGAGAACCACCTGCTCAAGCTCCCAGGTGAGTCAGAAACACGATGTGTTTGGATGCACTTTGAGAAGTGCTGTATTTAGCTCTGCCATGTTACATTTTCTGCTTTGGCACTACGAGTGGAAACAGATCAGATGTCTAAGCTCTTTGTAGTAAATTTAGAAATTCAAAATAAATATATTTGACCCAGCACTTCTACTCCTAGGAAGGTTGTACATACGACCACCAAAGACTAGTATTAAGTTGTTCTTAGCAGCATTATTCATAATAACACCAAAGTGGAAACTACCCAAATGCCCAGCAGAAGTAGAATAAATAAATCGTAGTATAGTCACACAAGGTCACCCAGCAATGAGAATGAAGAACCTACAACCACCTGCAAAAATAAGGACGAATTTCACAAACATAATATTGAATGAAAGAAGCCAGACATGAAAGAATATACACTACACCATTCCATTTCTATTAAATATTTTAAAAGTTGGCAAACTAATCTATGATGTTAGAAGTCAGGATAGTGGAAGGAGCACAGGGTGGATGCTGGCAGTGGTTGGGTACTTGATGCTATATGTGTTCAGCCTGTGAAAGTTCACTAAGTCGCACTCTTAGGATATGTGCACGTTTCTGTATGTATGTTATTCTTTTTTTAATTTTTAATTTTTATTTTTTATACAGCAGGTTCTTATTAGTTATCTATTTTATACATATTAGTGTATATATGTTAATCCCAATCTCCCAATTCATCCCACCACCACCATGCCCCCCGCCACTTTCCCCCTTGGTGTCCATATGTTTGTTCTCTACATCTGTGTCTCTATTTCTGCTCTGCAAACTGGTTCATCTGTACCATTTTTCTAGCTTCCACATATATGCGTTAATACATGATATTTGTTTTCTCTCTCTGACTTACTTCACTCTGTATGACAGTCTCTAGATCCAACCATGTCAAATGACCCAATTTCATTCCTTTGTATGGCTGAGTAATATTCCATTGTATATATGTACCACATCTTCTTTATCCATTTGTCTGTCAGTGGGCATTTAGGTTGCTTCCATGACCTGGCTATTATAAATAGTGCTGCAGTGAACATTGGGGTGCATGTGTCTTTTTCAGTTATGGTTTGCTCTGGGTATATGCCCAGGAGTGGGATTGCTGGGTCATACGGTAGTTCTACTTTTAGTTTTTTAAGGAACCTCCATACTGGTCTCCATAGTGGCTGTTATCAATTTACATGCCCACCAACAGTGCAAGAGGGTTCCCTTTTCTCCACACCCTCTGCAGCATTTGTTGTTTGTAGATTTTCTGATAATGCCCATTCTAACTGGTGTGAGGCGATACCTCATTGTAGTTTTGGTTTGCATTTCTCTAATAAATAGTGATGTTGGGCAGCTTTTCATGTGTTTGTTGGCCATCTGAATATCTTCTTTGGAGAAATGTCTATTTAGGTCTTCTGCCCATTTTCTGATTGGGTTGTTTTTTTAATATTGAGCTACATGAGCTGTTTATATATTTTGGAGACTAATCCTTTGTTGATTCATTTGCAAATATTTTCTCCCATTCTGAGGGTTGTCTTTTCATCCTGTTTGTAGTTTCCTTTGCTTTGCAAAAGCTTTTAAGTTTCATTAGGTCCCACTTGTTTATTTTTGTTTTTATTTCCATTACTCTAGGAGGTGGATCAAAAACGATCTTGCTGTGATTTATGTCAAAGAGTGTTCTTCCTATGTTTTTCCTCTAAGAGTTTTATAGTGTCCGGTCTTACATTTAGGTCTCTAATCCATTTTGAGTTTATTTTTGTGTATGGTGTTAGGGAGTGTTCTGATTTCATTCTTTTACATGTAGCTGTCTAGTTTTCCCAGCACCACTTATTGAAGAGGCTGTCTTTTCTGCATTGTATACTCTTGTCTCCTTATCAAAAATAAGGTGACCGTAGGTGCATGCGTTTGTCTCTGGGCTTTCTATCCTGTTCCGTTGATCTATAATTCTATTTCTGCCAGTACCATGCTGTCTTGATTACTGTAGCTTTGTAGTATAGTCTGAAGTCTGTGAGCCTGATTCCTCCAGCTCCGTTTTTCTTTCTCGAGACTGCTTTGCCTATTCAGCATCTTTCGTGTCTCCATACAAATTTTAAGATGTTTTGTTCTAGTTCTGTAAAATGCCATTAGTAATTTGATAGGGATTGCACTGAATCGGTAGATTGCTTTGGGTAGTATAGTCATTTTCACAATATTGATTCTTCCAACCTGAGAACATGGTATATCTCTCCATCTGTTTGTGTCATCTTTGAATTCCTTCATCAATGTCTTATAGTTTTCTGAGTACAGGTCTTTTACCTCCTTAGGTGGGTTTATTCCTAGGTATTTTGTTGTTGTTGTTGCAATGGTGAAAGGGATTGTTTCCTTAATTTTTCTTTCTGATCTTTCGTTGTTAGTATATAGGAATGCAAGAGATTTCTGTGCATTCATTTTGCATCCTGCAACTTTATCAAATTCGTTGATTAGCTCTAGTAGTTTTCTGGTGGCATCTTTAGGATTCTCTATGTATAGTATCATGTCATTTGCAAACAGTGACAGTTTCACTTCTTCTTTTCCAATTTACATTTCTTTTATTTCTTTTTCTTCTCTGATTGCTGTGGCTAGGACATCGAAAACTGTGTTCAATACTAGTGGTGAGAGTAGACATCCTTGTGTTGTTCCTGATCTTAGAGGAAATGCTTTCAGTTTTTCACCATTGAGAATGATGTTTGCTGTGGATTTGTCGCATATGGCCTTTATTATGTTGAGGTAGGTTCCCTATATGCCCACTTTCTGGAGAGATTTTATCATAAATGGGTGTTGAATTTTGTCAAAATATTTTTTGCATCTACTAAGATGATCATATGGTTTTTATCCTTCAGTTTGTTAATATGGTGTATCACGTTGATTGATTTGCGTATATTGAAGAATCCTTGCATTCCTGGAATAAACCCCACTTGATCATGGTGTATGATCCTTTTAATGTGCTGTTGGATTCTGTTTGCTAGTATTTTGTTGAGGATTTTTTTTTTTTTTTTTTTTTTTTTTTGCGGTACGCGGGCCTCTCACTGTTGTGGCTTCTCCCATTGCAGAGCACAGGCTCTGGACGCACAGGCTCAGCAAGCCTGCTCTACGGCACGTGGGATCCTCCCGGGGCACGAACCCATGTCCCCTGCATTGGCAAGCGGACTCTCAACCACTGCGCCACCAGGGAAGCCCTTTGTTGAGGATTTTTGAATCTATGTTCATCAGTGATATTGGCCTGTAGCTTTCTTTCTTTTTGACATCCTTGTCTGGTTTTGGTATCTGGGTGATGGTGGCCTCGTAGAATGAGTTTGGGAGTATTCCTCCCTCTGCTATATTTTGGAAGAGTTTGAGAAGGATAGGTGTTACCTCTTCTCTAAATGTTTGATAGAATTCGCCTGTGAAGCCATCGGGTCCTGGGCTTTTCTTTGTTGGAAGATTTTTAATCACAGTTTCAATTTCAGTGCTTGTGATTGGTCTGTTCATATTTTCTATTTATTCCTGATTCAGTTTTGGCAGGTTGTGCATTTGTAAAAATTTGTCCATTTCTTCCAGGTTGTCCATTTTATTGGCATAGAGTTGCTTGCAGTAATCTCTCATGATCTTTTGTATTTCTGCAGTGTCACTTGTTACTTCTCCTTTTTCATTTCTCATTCTGTTGATTTGAGTCTTCTCCCTTTTTTCTTGATGAGTCTGGCTAATGGTTTATCAATTTTGTTTATCTTCTCAAAGAACCAGCTTTTAGTTTTATTGATCTTTGCTATCGTTTCCTTCATTTCTTTTTCATTTATTTCTGATCTGATCTTTATGATTTCTTTCCTTCTGCTAACTTTGGGGTTTCTTTGTTCTTTTTTCTTTAATTGGTTTAGGTGCAAGGTTAGGTTGTTTATTCAAGATGTTTCCTGTTTCTTAAGGTAGGATTGTATTGCTGTAAACTTCCCTCTTAGAATTGCTTTTGCTGCATCCCATAGGTTTTGGGTCGTCGTGTCTCCATTGTCATTTGTTTCTAGGTATTTGTTGATTTCCTCTTTGATTTCTTCAGTGATCACTTCGTTATTAAGTACTGTATTGTTTAGCCTCCATGTGTTTGTATTTTTTACAGATCTTTTCCTGTAATTGATATCTAGTCTCATAGCGTTGTGGTCGGAAAAGATACTTGATACAATTTCAATTTTCTTAAATTTAGCAAGGCTTGATTTGTGACCCAAGATATGATCTCTCCTGGAGAATGTTCCAAGAGCACTTGAGAAAAAAGTGTATTCTGTTGTTTTTGGATGGAATGTCCTATAAATATTAATTATTATCAATTATTAATTATTATTATTTAAGTCCATCTTGTTTAATGTATCAGTTAAAGCTTGTGTTTCCTTATTTATTTTCATTTTGGGTGATCTGTCCATTGGTGAAAGTGGGGTGTTAAAGTCCCCTACGATGAATGTGTTACTGTCGATTTCCCCTTTTATGGCTGTTAGTATTTGCCTTATATATTGAGGTGCTCCTTTGTTGGGTGCATGAATATTTACAATTGTTATATCTTCTTTTTGGATCCATCCCTTGATCATTATGTAGTGTCCTTCTTTGTCTCTTGTAATAGTCTTTATTTTAAAGTCTATTTTGTCTGATAGGAGAATTGCTACTCCAGCTTTCTTTTGGTTTCCATTTGCATGGGATATCTTTTTCCATCCCCTCACTTTCAGTCTGTATGTGTCCCTAGGTCTGAAGAGGGTCTCTTGTAGACAGCATATATATGGGTCTTGTTTTTTGTTTTGTTTTGTTTTGCGGTACACGGCCTCTCACTGTTGTGGCCTCTCCCATTGCGGATCACAGGCTCCGGACGCGCAGGCTCAGCGGCCATGGCTCATGGGCCTAGCCACTCCGCGGCATGTGGGATCTTCCCGGACCGGGGCATGAACCTGTGTCCCCTGCATCGGCAGGTGGACTCTCAACCACTATGCCACCTGGGAAGTCAAGGATCTTGTTTTGTATGCATTCAGCCAATCTGTGTCTTTTGGTGGGAGCATTTAGTCCATTTACATTTAAGGTAATCATCGATATGTATGTTCCTATTCCCATTTTCTTAATTGTTTTGGGTTCATTTTTGTAGGTCTTTTCCTTGTGTTTCTTGCCTAGAGAAGTTCCTTTAGCATTTGTTGTAAAGCTGGTTTGGTGGTGCTGAACTCTCTGAGCTTTTGCTTGTCTGTAAAGGTTTTAATTTCTCCATCAAATCTGAATGAGATCCTTGCTGGGTAGAGTAATCTTGGTTGCAGGTTTTTCTCCTTCATCACTTTAAATATGTCCTGCCAGTTCCTTCTGGCTTACAGAGTTTCTGCTGAAAGGTCAGCTGTTAACCTTATGGGGATTCCCTTGTGTGTTACTTGTTGTTTTTCCCTTGCTGCTTTTAATATGTTTTCTTTGTATTTATTATTTGACAGTTTGATTAATATGTGTCTTGGCATGTTTTTCCTTGTATTTATCCTGTATGGGACTCTCTGTGCTTCCTGGACTTGATTAACTATTTCCTTTCCCATATTAGGGAAGTTTTCAACTATAATCTCTTCCAATATTTTCTCAGTCCCTTTCTTTTTCTCTTCTTCTTCTGGTACCCCTATAATTCGAATGTTGGTGCATTTAATGTTGTTCCGGAGGTCTCTGAGACTGTCCTCAGTTCTTTTCATTCTGTTTTTTTTATTCTGCTCTGCAGTAGTTATTTCCACTATTTTATCTTCCAGGTCACTTATCCGCTCTTCTGCCTCAGTTATTCTGCTATTGATCCCTTCTAGAGTACTTTTAATTTCATTTATTGTGTTGTTCATTGTTGCTCGTTTCATCTTTAGTTCTTCTAGTTTCTTGTTAAATGTTTCTTGCATTTTCTCTATTTCCCAGATTTTGGATCATCTTTACTATCATTATTCTGAATTCTTTTTCAGGTAGACCGCCTATTTCCTCTTCATTTGTTAGGTCTGGTGGGTTTTTATCTTGCTCCTTCATCTGCTGTGTGTTTTTCTGTCTTCTCATTTTGCTTATCTTCCTGTGTTTGGCGTCTCCTTTTTGCAGGCTGCAGGTTCGTAGTTCCCGTTGTTTTTGGTGTCTGTCCCCAGTGGCTAAGGTTGGTTCAGTGGGTTGTGTAGGCTTCCTGGTGGAGGGGACTAGTGCCTGTGTTCTGGTGGATGAGGCTGAATCTTGTCTTTCTAGTGGGCAGGTCCACGTCTGGTGGTGTGTTTTGGGGTGTCTGTGGCCTTATTATGATTTTAGGCAGCCTCTCTGCTAATGGGTGGGGTTGTGTTCCTGTCTTGCTAGTTGTTTGGCATAGGGTGTCCAGTACTGTAGCTTGCTGGTCGTTGAGTGAAGCTGGGTCTTGGTGTTGAGATGGAGATCTCTGGGAGATTTTCTCCGTTTGATATTACGTGGAGCTGGGAGGTCTCTTGTTGGACCAGTGTCCTGAAGTTGGCTCTCCCACCTCAGAGGCACAGCCCTGACTCCTGGCTGCAGCACCAAGAGCCTTTCATCCACTTGGCTCAGAATAAAAGGGAGAAAAAGTAGAAAGAAAGAAAGTGGATAAGAGAAAATAAAATAAAGTAGATAAAATAAAGTTATTAAAATAAAAAATAATTATTAAGAAAAAAATTTTGTTAAAAAGTAAAAGAAAAAAACAAAAATGGACGGACAGAACCTTAGGACAAATGGTGAAAGCAAAGCTATACAGACAAAATCTCACACAGAAGCATACACATACACGCTCACAAAAAGAGGAAAAGGGGAAAAAAATCATAAGACTTGCTCTCAAAGTCCATCTCCTGAATTTGGGATGATTCGTTGTCTATTCAGGTATTCCACGGATGCAGGGTACATCAAGTTGATTGTGGAGATTTAATCCGCTGCTCCTCAGGCTGCTGGGAGAGATTTCCCTTTCTCTTCTTTGTTCGCACAGCTCCCGGGGTTCAGCTTTGGATTTGGACCCGCCTCTGCCTTTAGGTCACCTGAGGGCGTCTGTTCTTCGCTCATACAGGACGGGGTTAAAGGAGCAGCAGCTGATTTGGGGGCTCTGGCTCACTGAGGCCGGGGGGAGGGAGGGGTACGGAGTGCGGAGCGAGCCTGTGGTGACAGAGACCGGCATGACGTTGCACCAGCCTGAGGTGCGCCATGCGTCTCCTGGGGAAGTTGTCCCTGGATCCCGGGACCCTGGCAGTGGCGGGCTGCACAGGCTCCGGGGAGGGCAGGTGTGGATAGTGATCTGTGCTTGCGCACAATCTTCTTGGTGGCAGCAGCAGCAGCGTTAGTTTCTCATTCCCGTCTCTGGAGTCTGCGCTGATAGCTGCGGCTCACGCCAGTCTCTGAAGCTCCTTTAAGCAGCGCTCTTAATCCCCTATGTCGAACAGTATGGAGGTTCCTTAAAAAACTACAAATAGAACTACCATATGACCCAGCAATCCCATTACTGGGCATATACCCTGAGAAAACCATAATTCAAAAAGAGTCATGTACCACAATGTTCATTGCAGCTCTATTTACAATAGCCAGGACATGGAAGCAACCTCAGTGTCCATCAACAGATGAATGGATAAAGAAAATGTGGCACATATATACAATGGAATATTACTCAGCCGTAAAAAGAAACGAAACTGAGTTATTTGTAGTGAGGTGGATGGACCTAGAGTCTGTCATACAACGTGAAGTAAGTCAGAAAGAGAAAGACAGATACCATATGCTAACACATATATATGGAACCTAAGAAAAAGAAAAATGTCATGAAGAGCCTAGGGGTAGGATGGGAATAGAGACACAGACCTACTAGAGAATGGACTTGAGGATATGGTGAGGGGGAATGGTAAGCTGGGACAAAGTGAGAGAGTGGCATGGACATATATACACTACCAAATGTAAAATAGATAGCTAGTGGGAAGCACCCGCATAGCACAGGGAGATCACCTCGGTGCTTTGTGACCACCTAGGGGGTGGGATAGGGAGGGTGGGAGGGAGGGAGATGCAAGAGGGAAGAGATATGGGAACATATGTATATGTATAACTGATTCACTTTGTTATAAAGCAGAAACTAACACACCGTTGTAAAGCAATTATACTCAAATAAAGATGTTAAAAATATATATATATATAGTGCTACTCCCTTCTGGCTTGTAGAGTTTCTGCTGAGAAATCAGCTGTTCACCTTATCGGAGTTCCCTTGTATGTTATTTGTCATTTTTTCCATTGTTGCTTTCAATAATTTTTCTTTGCCTTTAATTTTTGTCAATTTGATTACTCTGTATCTCAGCATGTTTTTCCTGGGGTTTATCCTTTATGGGACTCTATGCACTTCCTGGACTTGGGTGGCTCGCTCCTTTCCCATGTTAGGGAAATTTTTGACTGTAATCTCTTCAGATATTTTCTCGGGTCCTTTCTCTCTCTCTCTTCCTCTTCTGGGGTCCGTATAATGCGAATGTTGTTGCGTTTAATGTTGTCCCAGAGGTCTCTTAGGCTGTCTTCATTTCTTTTCATTCTTTTTTCTTTATTCTGTTCTGTGGCAGTGAATTCCACCATTCTTTATTCCAGGTCACTTATCCGTTCTTCTGCCTCAGGTATTCTGCTATTGATTCCTTCGAGTGTAGTTTTCATTTCCGTTATTGTATTGTTCATCTCTGTTTGTTCTTTAAGTCTTCTAGGTCTTTGTTAAACATTCCTTGCATCTTCTTGATCTTTGCCTCCATTCTTTTTCTGAGGTCCTGGATCATCTTCACTATCATTATTCTGAATTCTTTTTCTGGAAGGTTGCCTATCTCCACTTCATGTAGTTGTTTTTCTGGGGTTTTATCTTGTTCCTTCATCTGGTACATAGCGCTGTGCCTTTTCATTTTGTCTATCTTTCTGTGAATCTGTATGTATGTTATTATTTAAGATTAAGTTTAAAGATATTCTGGTCACTGTAATAGGGAGAGAGTATGCTCCACCACAGATTTCCCATTTGCAAACAATTCTGGTGATCTAATAGGTAACACTCCAGGGAAGAGTATCAGATCCTACCTACAGTTACAGTTCATGGCTGCTCACAGAGCTTCAATGTGCTCAGTCCTTCCAGGAGTCAGTATACCCAACCCCAAAGAGAATGTAGGTAAGGCCTTGAACTAAACTTGCCTTATTTCTAGGACCAGTCCAGCCCTAGTCAGGTAATCTGTGAATTAAAATCCATGGTGCCCAATTTATATGTGTTGTCTAACAATGGCCTGGCTTCATGGTTTGTAGACTCAGAAGGAAGTGGTTGGAATTGGTTAGCTAGTAAGGGTGCCTCAGGATAATCGTGCAAATTGCAGAAAAGCTGACCCTGAGCCATCCTATCAGGTTTTTAACGGGAAGGAAAATGAAGAGCTGTTGTTAAAGCAATTAGAATCCTCCCTGTATCTGCCTATCTCCATATGCAATCTGGTTAAATTAATCTACTTTCCCCTACCGTCTTCCAGGATGTTACCTCGAAAAACAACATTTAGAGAGTCAATAGAGGAAGGGCCATGGAAAGAAGACAGAGAGGTATTTCTCAAAAAGGTGGGAGATCAGGGCCCAAGAGCAAAGCACCTCATTGGCAGGTACACTTACACAGGTTTTCCATATATGTATTTTTTTTTTTTATTAAAGAAGTCATCCAGTTTGCAGAACCAGTCTTCTTTGGAACATCTTTCTTTGGAAAATATTTCTTCATTGGAACATCTTTAGTGGCTCAGAAAAAAAGGGTTTTATTATTGAAATAGAATCTAGCAAATACCTCAAGCTGAGACATGTTGGAAATATCTGTACTTCCACCCAACTGTATAGCAAACCTCCCACACTGCATAATTTGTTCTAATGCTTGTTTTTTCCAGTCTTCAGCAATGTTTTCTATATGTCTTCCAAATATATTTGCTGACAAAGGAATGCATTTTTTTTAAGGAATGCATTTTTGTTTGACATCAAGTTTTTTCTACACATTAGAGCAGCCAGTTTTCCTATGACTTGAAGAGCAGGTGTTTCTGCAATGAGACTTTTGGTTTTTCTCTATTGAATTGTAGCAACTCGAAAAAGGCTTCTAAACATTTATCATTTATGGAACGTTATTTTGTGAAGTACAGGATTGAGTATCACATCTTGAAATGTTGCTGAAAAACATCAAAGAGATTTGTCTGCATGTTCTGAATGCTTCATTTTTAAGTATCATGGTAATTACAATAGCTTCATACCATCATTAGCTAATATCTCAAGGTACAATATATGCTCCAGGTGACGTTTAATGCTAATAGCACATATTTCAAATAGTCTTCTTTGCGATCATTTTCGATTCAGCTGTCTTTTTGTCAAATCTAATGAGGCCATTATTGTTCACACCTGATAATGTGGCTGCTGCAGAACGTGTACAAAGAGTAGAAGGTCAGCTTGGCCACTTTTTTGGTGTTGGTTTGTGCTTATGGTATCTTTACTTTCCTATTTCATTGCCGGAAATGTTTTAAGCCACTTGCCGATCTTGTGAGGATTGGTTTAGTTAAAACTAGGTAATATAATCCACAAAGGCACTCATATAGGCCCAGGTGAACTGTATTTTACTGCAGTAAGCCGAAAGTAAATGAAAATATCAGGGGACCCAGGCCACCCTTCTCTATTGTAACGACTTGCATTCTTCCTTTGAAACACCTTGTAGACTTTATGTTGACAGAGATGGGGCACCAGGGTAATTTTGGAAATTATAGCTGGTTGTTAGTAATCCTTCCTTTCTTGTTTTTTTTTTTTTTTTTTTTTTGGTACGCGGGCCTATCACTGTTGTGGCCTCTCCTGTTGCGGAGCACAGGCTCCGGACGCGCAGGCTCAGCGGCTATGGCTCACGGGCCCAGCCGCTCTGCGGCATGTGGGATCTTCCCGGACCGGGGCACGAACCTGTGTCCCCTGCATCAGCAGGCGGACTCTCAACCACTGCGCCACCAGGGAAGCCCTCTTGTTTTGTAACATGAAAAAATAAATTTAGACACAAGTGTTGCTCTCTAATCGATTGTTTTGCGCATCCCACGCTAGAAAACCCTGGTCTTCATATTTTAAATCTTGCCCTTGGATCCATCCATGAGTGAGAGAATTGCATTCTCAGACTGCGTGTTTGACCCCTTGTAGAAATGCTGTTTTGAACTGCTTTTTGATTCTGGGGCTCTGCCTTACAGGGAGGGTGCTACAGAGACAAACATAAAAAACAGGATTGTCTTTATCGGGAGGATGTCATTGAATATGTTGGTGTCGCTATGGCATCACCCAACATGTCCCTTATAAAGGCATCATGGGAGGAATTTCAATAAAAACTTCGCATCAGGAAATGCTGTGCTTCTCCTCAGTATCTCTTGGGTTTTGCCTAAAGAGAATATTAACTTTGTCTTCCTCTTTGCTTTGACTGCTGGGAACTTAAAGACATTTTTGTGCCCTGCCCCCTGAAATGTAGAGGACCGTGATAGACATTCCTGTGTGCTCATTTCACCCTGGGCCTTTTTTCAAAACCCCTGTTTCCATCCTCACTCACATGTTGCAACTATTATTTTAAACTTCCATTATTTTGTTTTATTTTTTATGGTGGCTTTTATTGTTAAATTATCTTTTTCTTTCTTTCTTTCTTTTTTTTAAAAAAAATTTCTTGGCCAAGCTGCACGGCATGCAGAATCTTAGTTCCTCGACCAGGGATCACATCCGCACTCCTGCAGTGGAAGCATGGAGTCTTAACCACTGGACCACCAGGGAAGTCCCAACTTTCATTTTTTTAAAAGTCACCTCAAGTCCTATAAGGAAGGAGATGGAGATGAATAAGAAATAAGATTATTATTGGTACTCATTGTAAAGGCCTTGAGCTCAGTTACCTAAGAAAAAATTGATTTAGTGTATGGAATTTTTATCTCCAGGTAAAGGTAATTATTTTCTATTGTGCGTAGCATCTATGCATTTCCTTTTTTTTTTCACATCTTTATTGGAGTATAATTGCTTTACAATGGTGTGTTAGTTTCTGCTTTATAACAAAGTGAATCAGTTATACATATGTTCCCATATCTCTTCCCTCTTGCATCTCCCTCCCTCCCACCCTCCCTATCCCACCCCCTAGGTGGTCACAAAGCACGGAGCTGATCTCCCTGTGCTATGTGGCTGCTTCCCGCTAGCTATCTATTTTACGTTTGGTAGTGTATATATGTCCATGCCACTCTCTCACTTTGTCACAGCTTACCCTTGCCCCTCCCCATATCCTCAAGTCCATTCTCTAGTAGGTCTGTGTATTTATTCTCGTCTTACCCCTAAGTTCTTCATGACATTTTTCTTTTTCTTAGGTTCCATATATGTGTGTTAGCATATGGTATTTGTCTTTCTCTTTCGGACTTACTTCACTCTGTATGACAGACTCTAGGTCCATCCACCTCACTACAAATAACTCAGTTTCGTTTCTTTTTACGGCTGAGTAATATTCCATTGTATATATGTGCCACATCTTCTTTATCCATTCATCTGTTGTTGGACACTGAGGTTGCTTCCATGTCCCGGCTATTGTAAATAGAGCTGCAATGAACATTGTGGTACATGACTCTTTTTGAATTATGGTTTTCTCAGGGTATATGCCCAGTAGTGGGATTGCTGGGTCATATGGTAGTTCTATTTTTAGTTTTTTAAAGAACCTCCTTACTGTTCTCCATACTGGATGTATCAATTTACGTTCCCACCAACAGTGCAAGAGGGTTCCCTTTTCTCCACACCCTCTCCAGCATTTGTTGTTTGTAGATTTTTTGATGATGGCCATTCTGACTGGTATGAGGTGATACCTCATTGTAGTTTTGATTTGCATTTCTCTAATGATTGGTGACGTTGAGCATCTTTTCATGTGTTTGTTGGAAATCTGTATATCTTCTTTGGAGAAATGTCTATTTAGGTCTTCTGCCCATTTTTGGATTGGGTGGTTTGTTTTTTTGATACTGAGCTGCATGAGCTCCTTGTATATTTTGGGGATTAATCCTTTGTCAGTTGCTTCATTTGCAAATATTTTCTCCCATTCTGAGGGTTGTCTTTTCGTCTTGCTTATGGTTTCCTTTGCTGTGCAAAAGCTTGTAAGTTTCATTAGGTCCCATTTGTTTATTTTTGTTTTTATTTCCATTTCTCTAGGAGGTGGGTCAAAAAGGATCTTGCTGTGATTTATGTCATAGAGTGTTCTGCCTATGTTTTCCTCTAAGAGTTTGATAGTATCTGGCCTTACATTTAGGTCTTTGATCCATTTTGAGCTTATTTTTGTGTATGGTGTTAGGGAGTGATCTAATCTCATACTTTTACATGTAGCTGTCCAGTTTTCCCAGCACCACTTATTGAAGAGGCTGTCCTTTCTCCACTGTACATTCCTGCCTCCTTTATCAAAAACAAGGTGACCATATGTGCGTGGGTTTATCTCTGGGCTTTCTATCGTGTTCCATTGATCTATATTTCTGTTTTTGTGTCAGTACCATACTGTGTTGATTACTGTAGCTTTGTAGTATAGTCTGAAGTCCAGGAGCCTGATTCCTCCAGCTCCGTTTTTCGTTCTCAAGATTGCTTTGGCTACTCGGGGGCTTTTGTGTTTCCATACAAATTGTGAAATTTTTTGTTCTAGTTCTGTGAAAAATGCCAGTGGTAGTTTGATAGGGATCGCATTGAATCTGTAGATTGCTTTGGGTAGCAGAGTCATTTTCACAATGTTGATTCTTCCAATCCAAGAACCATGGTATATCTCTCCATCTATTTGTATCATCTTTAATTTCTTTCATCAGTGTCTTATAATTTTCTGCATACAGGTCTTTTGTCTCCTTAGGTAGGTTTATTCCTCGATATTTTATTCTTTTTGTTACATTGGTAAGTGAGAGTGTTTTCTTGATTTCACTTTCAGATTCTTCATCATTAGTGTATAGGAATGCCACAGATTTCTGTGCATTAATTTTGTATCCTGCTACTTTACCAAATTTGTTGATTAGCTCTAGTAGTTTTCTAGTAGCATCTTTAGGATTCTCTATGTATAGTATCATGTCATTTGCAAACAGTGACAGCTCTACTTCTTCTTTTCCGATTTGGATTCCTTTTATTTCATTTTCTTCTCTGATTGCTGTGGCTAAAACTTCCAAAACTATGTTGAATAAGAGTTGTGAGAGTGGGCAACCTTGTCTTGTTCCTGATCTTAGTGGAAATGCTTTCGGTTTTTTACCATTGAAGATGATGTTGGTTGTGGGTTTGTCATATATGGCCTTTATTATGTTGAGGAAAGTTCCCTGTATGCCTACACTCTGGAGGGTTTTTATCATAAATGGGTGTTGAATTTTGTCAAAAGCTTTCTCTGCATCTATTGAGATGATCATATGGTTTTTCTCCTTCAGTTTGTTAATGTGGTGTATCACATTGATTTATTTGCATATATTGAAGAATCCTTGCATTCCTGGAATAAACCCCACTCGATCATGGTGTATGATACTCTTAGTGTGCTGTTGGATTCTGTTTGCTAGTATTTTGTTGAGGATTTTTGCATCTATGTTCATCAGTGATATTGGCCTGTAGTTTTTTTCCTTTGTGACATTCTTGTCTGGTTTTGGTGTCAGGGTGATGGTGGCCTCGCAGAATGAGTTTGGGAGTGTTCCTCCCTCTGCTATATTTTGGAAGAGTTTGAGAAGGATAGGTGTTAGCTCTACTCTAAATGTTTGATAGAATTCGCCTGTGAAGCCATCGGGTCCTGGGCTTTTGTTTGTTGGAAGATTTTTAATCACGGTTTCAATTTCAGTGCTTGTGATTGGTCTGTTCATATTTTCTAGTTCTTCCTGATTCAGTCTTGGCAGGTTGTGTATTTCTAAGAATTTGTCCATTTCTTCCAGGTTGTCCATTTTATTGGCATAGAGTTGCTTGTAGTAATCTCTCATGATCTTTTGTATTTCTGTAGTGTCACTTGTTACTTCTCCTTTTTCATTTCTAATTCTATTGATCTGAGTCTTTTCCCTTTTTTCTTGATGAGTTTGGCTAATGGTTTATCAATTTTGTTTATCTTCTCAAAGAACCAGCTTTTAGTTTTATTGATCTTTGCTATCGTTTCCTTCATTTCTTTTTCATTTATTTCTGATCTGATCTTTATGATTTCTTTCCTTCTGCTAACTTTGGGGTTTCTTTGTTCTTTTTTCTTTAATTGGTTTAGGTGCAAGGTTAGGTTGTTTATTCAAGATGTTTCCTGTTTCTTAAGGTAGGATTGTATTGCTGTAAACTTCCCTCTTAGAATTGCTTTTGCTGCATCCCATAGGTTTTGGGTCGTCGTGTCTCCATTGTCATTTGTTTCTAGGTATTTGTTGATTTCCTCTTTGATTTCTTCAGTGATCACTTCGTTATTAAGTACTGTATTGTTTAGCCTCCATGTGTTTGTATTTTTTACAGATCTTTTCCTGTAATTGATATCTAGTCTCATAGCGTTGTGGTCAGAAAAGATACTTGATACAATTTCAATTTTCTTAAATTTACCAAGGCTTGATTTGTGACCCAAGATATGATCTCTCCTGGAGAATGTTCCATGAGCACTTGAGAAAAATGTGTATTATGTTGTTTTTGGATGGAATGTCCTATAAATGTCAATTAAGTCCATCTTGTTTAATGTATCATTTAAAGATTGTGTTTTCTTACTTATTTTCGTTTTGGATGATCTGTCCATTGGTGAAAGTGGGGTGTTAAAGTCCCCTACTGTGAATGTTTTATTGTCCATTTCCCCTTTTATGGCTGTTAGTATTTGCCTTATGTATTGAGGTGCTCCTATGTTGGGTGCATAAATATTTACAATTGTTATATCTTCTTCTTGGATCGATCCCTTGATCATTATGTAGTGTCCTTCTTTGTCTCTTGTAATAGTCTTTTCTTTAAAGTCTATTTTGTTTGATATGAGTATTGCTACTCCAGCTTTCTTTTGGTTTCCTTTTGCATGGAATATCTTTTTCCATTCCCTCACTTTCAGTCTGTATGTGTCCCTAGGTCTGAAGTGGGTCTCTTGTAGACAGCATATATATGGGTCTTGTTTTTGTATACATTCAGCCAGTCTGTGTCTTTTGGTGGGAACATTTAATCGTTTACATTAAGGTAATTATCGATATGTATGTTCCTATTCCCATTTTCTTAATTGTTTTGGGTTCGTTATTGTAGGTCTTTTTCTTCTCTTGTGTTTCTTGCCTAGAGAAGTTCCTTTAGCATTTGTTGTAAAGCTGGTTTGGTAGTGCTGAACTCTCTGAGCTTTTGCTTGTCTGTAAAGGTTTTAATTTCTCCATCAAATCTGATTGAGATCCTTGCTGTGTAGAGTAATCTTGGTTGCAGGTTTTTCTCCTTCATCTCTTTAAATATGTCCTGCCAGTCCCTTCTGGCTTGCAGAGTTTCTGCTGAAAGATCAGCTGTTAACCTTATGGGGATTCCCTTGTGTGTTATTTTTCCCTTGCTGCTTTTAATATGTTTTCTTTGTATTTAATTTTTGACAGTTTGATTAATATGTGTCTTGGCATGTTTCTCCTTGGATTTATCCTGTATGGGACTCTCTGTGCTTCCTGGACTTGAATAACTATTTCCTTTCCCATATTAGGGAATTTTCAACTATAATCTCTTGAAATATTTTCTCAGTCCCTTTCTTTTTCTCTTCTTTTTCTGGAACCCCTATAATTCTAATGTTGTTGCATTTAATGTTGTTCCAGAGGTCTCTGAGACTGTCCTCAGTTCTTTTCATTCTTTTTTCTTTATTCTGCTCTGCAGTAGTTATTTCCACTATTTTATCTTCCAGGTCACTTATCCGCTCTTCTGCCTCAGTTATTCTGCTATTGATCCCTTCTAGAGTATTTTTAATTTCATTTATTGTGTTGTTCATTGTTGCTCGTTTCATCTTTAGTTCTTCTAGTTTCTTGTTAAATGTTTCTTGCATTTTCTCTATTTCCCAGATTTTGGATCATCTTTACTATCATTATTCTGAATTCTTTTTCAGGTAGACCGCCTATTTCCTCTTCATTTGTTAGGTCTGGTGGGTTTTTATCTTGCTCCTTCATCTGCTGTGTGTTTTTCTGTCTTCTCATTTTGCTTATCTTCCTGTGTTTGGCGTCTCCTTTTTGCAGGCTGCAGGTTCGTAGTTCCCGTTGTTTTTGGTGTCTGTCCCCAGTGGCTAAGGTTGGTTCAGTGGGTTGTGTAGGCTTCCTGGTGGAGGGGACTAGTGCCTGTGTTCTGGTGGATGAGGCTGAATCTTGTCTTTCTAGTGGGCAGGTCCACGTCTGGTGGTGTGTTTTGGGGTGTCTGTGGCCTTATTATGATTTTAGGCAGCCTCTCTGCTAATGGGTGGGGTTGTGTTCCTGTCTTGCTAGTTGTTTGGCATAGGGTGTCCAGCACTGTAGCTTGCTGGTCGTTGAGTGAAGCTGGGTCTTGGTGTTGAGATGGAGCTCTCTGGGAGATTTTCGCCATTTGATGTTACGTGGAGCTGGGAGGTCTTTTGTGGACCAGTGTCCTGAAGTTGGCTCTCCCACCTCAGAGGCACAGCCCTGACTCCTGGCTGCAGCACCAAGAGCCTTTCATCCACACTGCTCAGAATAAAAGAGAGAAAAAGTAGGAAGGAAGGAAGGAGATAAAAGAAAAGAAACTAAAGTTATTAAAATAAAAAAGAATTATTAAGAAAAAAATTATACACATACACACACACACAAATAGGAAAAGGGGAAAAAATAATAAATCTTGCTCTCAAAGTCCACCTCCTCAATTTGGGATGATTTGTTGTCTGTTCAGGTATTCCACAGATGCAGGGTACATCAAGTTGATTGTGGAGATATAATCCGCTGCTCCTGAGGCTGCTGGGAGAGATTTCCCTTTCTCCTCTTTGTTCGCACAGCTCCTGTGGTGGCAGAGGCTGGCGTGACGTTGCACCAGCCTGAGGCCCGCCATGCGTTCTCCCGGGGAAGTTGTCCCTGGATCACGGGACTCTGGCAGTGGAGGGCTGCACAGTCTCCCCGGAAGGGGGGTGTGGATAGTGACCTGTGGTCGCACGCAGGCTCCTTGGTGGCGGCCGCAGCAGCCTTAGCGTCTCATGCCTGTCTCTGGGGTCTGCGCTTTAGCTGCGGCTCCCGCCAGTCTCTGTAGCTCCTTTAAGCAGCGCTCTTAATCATCTCTCCTCGCGCACCAGGAAACAAAGAGGCAAGAAAAAGTCTCTTGTCACTTCGGCAGGTCCAGACTTTTCCCTGGACTCTCTCCCGGCTAGCCGTGGCGCACTAACACCCTGCTTGCTGTGTTCATGCCACCATCCCCAGTCCTCTCCCTGCGCTCCGACCGAAGCCCGAGCCTCAGCTCCCAGCCCCGCCAGCCCTGGCGGCTGAGCAGACAAGCCTCTCGGGCTGGTGAGTGCCGGTAGTCACCGATCCTCTGTGCGTGAACCTCTCCGCTTTGCCCCCCGCACCTCTGTTGCTGTGCTCTCCTCCGCGGCTCCGAAGCTTCCCCCTCCGCCACCCACAGTCTCTGCCCGTGAAGGAGCTTCTAGTGTGTGGAAACCTTTCCTCTTACACAGCTCCCTCCCACTGGTGCAGGTCCTGTCCGTATCCTTTTGTCTCTGTTTATTCTTTTTTTTTTTGCCCTACCCAGGTACGTGGGGAGTTTCTTGCCTTTTGGGAGGTCTGAGGTCTTCTGCCAGCATTCAATAGGTGTTCTGTAGGAGTTGTTCCACGTATAGATGTATTTCTGATGTATCTGTGGGGAGGAAGGTGATGTCCGCGTCTTACTCTTCCGCCATCTTCCCCCTCCCTATGCATTTCTTAATTTTAAGAAGTCATTAATTGTACGACACGCTTCCCTTTCAGACGTGTTAAAGTGTCAGAAAATGGCCAACATGGATTTTAAGTCATTAATTGCAAGACCCCTTCTCATCTCAGACATGTTCAAATGGGGAGGAAAATGTACATTTTAGTATCAATGCAATGTGATATTATTTGTAGTAGTAAGAGTCTTCTAGCTATTTGAAATCCACTGCTGTGGGGTTTGGAAGGTGGGCACATGGGGGAGTTATGGATTATGGATGGTCAGTGTTTTAAGGGTAGAATAAAATTCATAATAATGTTCTGATCCCTGATCGCTGGAAGGGCAGTAATTACTAGCCTGACCTAGATGTGGGTATTTACACATTGTTTTAAAAAATGGAATTCTTGTGAGGGGACTCTAGATAAAGTTGGAAAATGTGTTTTTTAAAAAGATATTTAAAATAGTTTTTAGACTACTGTTGTTTTGCTTTTAACTGACTTCAAAATACTTATTCTCGGGGCCTTCCTTTGTGGCGCAGTGGTTGAGAGTCCGCCTGCTGATGCAGGGGGCACGGGTTCGTGCCCCAGTCCGGGAGGATCCCCATGCCGCGGAGCGGCTGGGCCCATGAGCCATGGCCGCTGAGCCTGTGTGTCTGGAGCCTGTGCTCTGCGACGGGAGAGCCCCCAACAGTGAGAGGCCCACGTACTGCAAAAAAAAAAAAAAAAAAAAGTCTATTAATAAAAAATAATGAAGTTGAATACTATTTAAATGGTACGATAAAATAATCATAATATATTGAGTGAAAAAAACTGTCCATGCAGTAAGATTCCAAAAAGTTGTTAAAATGTATATATAACCTATCAGAAAGCTTGAAAAAGAAGTGTAGAAAATGTTAACAATGATTGTATTTGGCAAGCAGAATTCTTACAAGTTTTGCCTTCCTCTCTTTATTTTCTCAACTTCCTAGTAGTATATATCATGATGATAAGAAAAGTTATGGAACATTGGTAAGTGTATTTATTTTTTTCTTATGTGAGTTTAATCTTTATCAGTAATCTTCATCCATAATCATTCTGTCTCTAGTTCTTTTATCAATAATCATTCTCTCTCCAGTGACTTTAAATTTCCCCATTCAACACATATTTGTAGAGGACATTTTATACACCAGGTACTGCCTTAGGAAGTAGGGATATAGTAGTGAATAGAGCAGACTTAGTCCCTGTTTCTTGGAGTTTCCATAGTAGTTGGGGGAGACAGGCCATAAATATACATTGTTTCCTCATCTGCCCACCAGGACCTCTCTTTAACCTGCACTCACCCCCTTAGCTGAATTAATGAATCTAGTCTAGTGGTTTTAAATATCGTTTATATTCTGATTGCTTCTTAACCTGTATTGCTAGCTTAGTCCTCTGTCCCAGACTCCAGACTTGTACAACCAGCTGCCTACCTGACACCTCCACTTGGAGATCTAATAGGCATGTCAAATCAAGTGTGTGAAATTTTATTTTTTTCTTCCAGTTTTATTGAGATATACTTGACATATAGCACTATAAGTTTAAGGTGTACAGCATAATGATTTGACTTACATACGTTATGAAATGATTATCACAATAGGTTTAATGAACATTTGTCCTCTCCTATAGATAGACACAAAATTAAAGAAATAGGAAAAACAATTTTCCTTGTGTTGAGACCTCCTAGGATTTACTCTCCTAACTTTCATATATAACATACAGCAGTGTTAATTATATTTATCATGTTGTACATTACATCCCTAATAGTTACTTATCTTATAACAGGAAGTTTGTACCTTTTGACCCCCTTGATCCAATTTCCCCCTCCACCACCACTGGTAACACCTAATCTGATCTCTTTTTCTATGAGTTTGTTTTTGAAGGATAATTGACCTACAACACTATGTTCCTGTTACACAATGTAGTGATTTGATATCTCTATACATTTCAGAATGATCACCACTGTCTAGTTATGATATGTCAACATAGAAAGATATTGCAGTTATTAACTATATTCCCCACACTGTACATTTCATATCCATGACTCATTTATTTTGCTACTGGAAGTTTGTACCTCTTAATCTCCCTCACCTATTTCTTTCCTCCCCTCACACCCCTCTCCTTTGGCAACCACCTGTTTTTTCTGTGTATCTATAACTCTGTTTTGTTATGTTTGTTCATTTCTTTTTAAAATTCCATATATAAGTGAAATCATACAGTATTTGTCTTTCCCTGACTTATTTCAGTTAGCATAAAACCTTCTAGATCCATCCATGTTGTCACAGATGGCAAGATTTCATTCTTTTTTTAATGACTGAGTAATATTCCATTGTGTACGCGTGCATGTGTGTGTGTATGTATACACATATATGTGTATATATGTATACACACATATACGTATATATATTTACATGTATACATACATACCACATCTTCTTTATCCATTCATCTATTGATGGTCCCTTAGGTTGCTTATGTATCTTGGCTGTTGTAAATAAGGCTGCAATGAACATAGGGGTCCGTATATCTTTTCTAATTGTTGTTGTTTTCTTTGAATATATACCCAGAAGTGGAACTGCTGGATCATATAGTAGTTCTATTTTTAATTTTTTGAGGAACCCCCATACTGTTTTCCATAGTGGCTACACCAACTTACATTCCCACCAACAGTGCACAAGCATTCCGTTTTCTCCACATTTTACCCAACACATGTTATTTCTTTTTCTTTTTGATGATAGCCATTCTGACAGGTGTAAGGTGATGTCTCATTGTGGTTTTGATTTGCATTTCCTTGATGATTAGTGATGTTGAGCATCTTTTTATGTGCCTGTTGACCATCTGAATGTCTTCTTTGGAAAAATGTCTATTCAGATCGTCTGCCCATTTTTTAACTGGGTTGTTTGTTCTTTTGATGTTGAGTTGTATGAGTTCTTTGTGTATTTTGGATATTAACCCCTTATTTGATATATCATTTGCAAATATCTTCTCCCATTCAGTAGGTGATCTTTTCATTTTGTTGATAGTTTCCCTCACTGTGCAAAAGCTGTTTAGTGTGATGTCATCCCATTTGTTTATTTTTGCTTTTGTTTCCCTTGCCTGAGAAAACATACCCCCCCACCCCAAATACTACTAAGATCAACGTCAAAGAGAGTATTGCCTGTGTTTTCTAGTACAAGTCTTATGGTTTCAGGTCTTATATTTAAGATTTTAATCCATTTTGAATTTATTTTTCTGTATGGAATGAGAGACTAGTCCAGTTTGATTCTTTTGCATGTAGCTGTCCAGTTTTCCCAATACCGTTTATTAAAGATATTGTCTTTTCCCCATTGTATAGTCTTGCCTCATTTGTTGTGAATTAAACAAATCTATATAAACGTGTGGGTTCAGAAATGGAATTGTTGGGCTTCCCTGGTAGCGCAGTGGTTGAGAGTCTGCCTGCCGATGCAGGGGACACGGGTTCGTGCCCCAGTCCGGGAAGATCCCACATGCCGTGGAGCGGCTGGGCCCGTGAGCCATGGCCGCTGAGCCTGTGCTCTGCAACGGGAGAGGCCACAACAGTGAGAGGCCCGTGTACCGCAAAAAAAAAAAAAAAGAAAAAAAGAAATGGAATTGTTGATCTCCCCATCCTGTCCCTCCCACCCTCAAACCTACGCCTCCAGTGTCCTCCTCATCATAGGGAATGGCAATGCCATCTTTCCAGTTCTACAGGCCAGTAACTTTGGCGTTATCCTGTCTCCTCTCATTCTTTCACACGCTACATCCAATCACTTCCAAATTTTATTTATTGAGAATCTATCCAGAATCTGACCACTTCTTACCACTTCTACTGCCATCCGTCTCCCTGGCCCCAGCCTCCATCTACTCTTGCCTGGTTATGATACCAGATGTCTCAGGGATTTTCTTGCTGACAACTTGTAGTTTGTGCTCAATATAGCAGCCAGGTGGTCCTGTTAAAACTAATTAGATCATATCACTCTCTGTTCAAAACTTGCTAATGGTTTCCATCTCCTCAGAGTGAAAGCCAGTCTTTATAGCATCCTAAAAACCCCACAGCGTTGGGTGCCTTCCATCGCCTTCCTTCAGCCTCACCTCTCTGGCTGTATTTCCTACTACTTTCCTTTTTTGCTCACTTCCTCCAGGCATACTTTCCTTCTTGTTATTCCTGGTAGAAGCCAGGCATGCTCCTGCCTCAGGGCCTTTGCACTTGCTGTTTTCTCTGCCTGGAGTGTTCTTTTACCACATGGCTCAATTGATCCTTTATATATTTACACATATATCAACTTCCTTAACTATCCTATTTACAGTTGTACCCCCAACTCCCTTTCTCCCTTCGTTGCCTTATTTTTTTCCTATAGCACTTATCTCCTTTTAACATACTACACATTTTACAATGTTTTTTTGTTGTTCATCATCTTTAAGCATCACAAGGGCAGGATTTTTTTCTGGTTTTTTTTTCTGTTTTGTTCCTGTATGTATCCTCAGAACCTAAAATAATGCCTGGAATACAGTAAGAACTCAAGTAGTGTTTGTTGGAAAAATAAATGATGGGTGGATACTATGAAGACAATTAATTTTTTTATTATTATTTTTAAAATTTATTTATTTTAGGCTGTGCTGGGTCTTCATTGCTGCGTGCTGGCTTTCTCAAGTTGCGGTGAGCAGGGGCTACTCTTCGTTGCAGTGCGCTGGCTTCTCATTGTGGTAGCTTCTCTTGTTGCGGAGCGTGGGCTCTAGGCGCGCGGGCTTCAGTAGTTGTGGCACGTGGGCTCAGTAGTTGTGGTGCACGGGCTTAGTTGCTACACGGCGTGTGGGATCTTCCCAGACCAGGGCTCGGACCTGTGTCCCCTGCATTGGCAGGCGGATTCTTAACCACTGTACCACCAGGGAAGCCTGAAGACAACTTAAATGATTTTTAAAAGCTCAAATGAGTTTTAAACGTTCCACATACCTGGGAATAATGTCATTTAACAGTGAGTTTATGGATAATACTTGTTATTTTTTAAAGTACTCATTTCCTGTTAAATAGCTTTTCCCCCTTACATTCAAGACACTTGATCCTTGGTTAAATTTCCTGCATCTCTTAATTCACAGGGTAGGAAATAGTTCTTTAAATTTATTTTTAAATTAGACACATTGTATGAATGTGTTCTCATGGTGAAAAGTAAACAAAATAAGAGATATATACAGAGTAAACAATGAAAACATTCTTTCTTCTCTTCTTGTGATGCTATCTTCTTCCCCAGAGGTAACTCCAGTTAAAAATTTGTTGTGTATTTTTCTAGGCCAGTGCTGTCCAATAGAACTTTCTGTGATGATTGGAATGTTCTATATCTGTGATAATACAGTAGCCACTAGCCACACGTGGTTATTGAGCATTTGAAATGTGGCTAGTGGGACTGAGAAACTGACTTGTTTTATATAAATTTAATCAATCATAACTTGAATTTAAATTGCTACATACAGGTAATGCTAGGCATTGGACAGCACAGTTCTAAACTGTTTCTACACAATTACCTAGTTCTCTCTCTCTCTAACCATAAATGACATCATACTATATAACGTGTATACATAGTAGACATATTGTTTTGTGACTTGCTTTTTGCATTGAACAGAATGTCTTCGAAATCGTTCCCTGTCCGTGCAGATGTATCTGTCTTGCTGTTTTTAATGGTGCCTATTACTTCATAATATGTGCATACCATACTTAGCTAAATGAAAAATGGATATTTCTTGGTGCTGAGCCATGTACTGGGTCTCCTTTTCCTCTGCTCCACTGGCATCTGTGGAGGCTTTGCACCAGCTGCCTGATCTGAGATTCTACATCGTCAGTAACACAGTCCAAGACTCCAGTGATTCATATGTGTTGGGCCTCTGGTCAACTCTAAGATCTACTTTTTCTTTCCTCTCTATTTTCAAAAGACTAATATTCTGATCCCAAATAAAATCAGGCCTTAAAAAAATATATTCAGTGACGGGTAAATACAGACCTGACAGCAGGAGACTGAGGGAAGAGTTTTGTGCCATCTTTTTGTGTTTCTGATTTTGCAGTTCTAAAGCTGGCCCGTCCTGAAGCAAAAGCCCTCCATGGGCGAAGTAGATTCTTTCCGAAGTTCTGCTCTTGTCTCTTGCATATCCTGCCTAAAATGTTCTGTCCTAAAAGTCTTTCCAACTGGAAGACATTCTTGAGACAGATGGCTTTTTTTTTTTTTTTTCGGTACGCGGGCCTCTCACTGTTGTGGCCTCTCCCGCTGCGGAGCATAGGCTCTGGACGCGCAGGCTCAGCGGCCATGGCTCACGGGCCCAGCTGCTCCGCGGCATGTTGGATCCTCCCGGACCGGGGCACGAACCCGCCTCCCCTGCATCGGCAGGCGGACTCCCAACCACTGCGCCACCAGGGAAGCCCTATGGCTTTATTAACTATGGGTAATTCACTTTTCAGTTAATTTCTGTGCTTCTAACATGCCTCATCACCATTTGCTAGCTAAATTTATTGAGCCTGGCATCAGACTATTATATGTACTGTATCAGTAAAGTCCTGTCGAGACATAGACGGCTTTCTCTAAAGGGGAAATTTGAAGAGAGGGTAACAAAGGGACCATTTACAAAGGCATGGACAGAGTTTAAGGAAACCTCAAGGCATAGTATGGTACCTGAGGCCTAGGGACACTTGGGGGTTGCCACCCCTAGGCACGAAGGGGCAGGGGGAGAATGTGGTTACCAGAACCTCATGGAGCTGTGGCTTCCTATCAAGGAGGATGCCAGGGAGATGAGTATCCTGAGCTCATTCTTGTCCTACCCTCAAGTGTTTTGCATGCTTCCCATGGACCCAACCCAACTGGAAGCGGGAAGGCAAGGGAACTCATTGGTGCAGTCCATACACAAAGCCATGCAGAGAGGAGTAGAGAAGGGGAGGAAAAAGTAGATTCTGGAGAGGCAGAAGGAAGATAATGGCCATTGACTTATGGAAGTAGGATTTGAACTCAGGCCTGTCTGACTGGAGAGCCTCACCAGTTAAAAAGAGCTTAGCTTTGGGGCTTTGCTGGTGGTGCAGTGGTTAAGAATCCTCCTGTCAATGCAGGGGACGTGGGTTGGAGCCTGGTCCGGGAGGATCCTCCTATATGCCGTGGAGCAACTAAGCCCGTGTGCCACAACTACTGAACCCATATGCTGTAACTACCAAAGCCCGCAACAAGAGAAGCCACCACGATGCGGAGCCCGCGTGGCACAACTAGAGAAAGCCCGTGCGCAGCAACAAAGACCCAACTCAGCCATAAATAAATAAATAAATAAATAACTTAGCTTAAACAAGCAACTCTGCAGTTGGCCTGTCACCATCAGCAGTACTATGCTAAGTTCTGATTGGTTGATTAGCTTGCTGTCTGATAGATCCATTCGTCAGTCAGGGATGCCTATTGCATAAGTAGAGGTTCTGCCGACCATTTTTGCACTCAAGTCACGTTTGTATTGTATATTTTATATAGTGCCTAATACCTTTTGTTTTAAGTAAATATTTGTCAATGTCCAGTTGAACATATTCTGTAAATGAAATGCCCAGTATCTAATCTTCCCCCTTTAAAAGCTCAATGGGTATATGGCTTTGGTATGGTACTACCATGTCGTTTACATAACCAGAACTTGCGTGACAAATAAGCAACATGTTCACATGCAATGACTGGGTGTTGTGAAATCTTAAATTAGGTAGAAAGAAGTTTTATTGCAGTCTAGCTCCAAGTCTGTGGCCTGGCAAGGGCTTTGTACATGTGAGGTCCAGGGCTCTGGGCCAGGGCTTTATTTTGGCTGTGCCCTGTAGCATGTGGGATCTTAGTTCCCCAACTAGGGATCGAACCTGTGCCTCCTGCACTGGGAGCATGGAGTGTTAACCACTGGACCGCCAGGGAAGTCCCGGCCAGGGCTTCTTAACCCTTTAAAATCCTCACTCTGTTCTAGTAAACATAGAAATTTCATGGGCCTCTCTATCCCCAAATTTGGAATATGGCTTCCTTAGTGGGGCATAATCTATCCTCTGATGATCTCTACCAGTCAAGAGGCTTAATTTCTATGACTTTTAGGTTGAAAAGGGTAGTTTTTTCCCCATATATAAAATTACTAAAAATTGAATATGCCTTTTTAAACTAATACCTCCTCCCATTCTAAACAGGCCACCTTTCGCCTTTGAGGATTGCTGCCCCAGAGCCAATTCTGTTTTTCCCTTTCTTATTTCCTTCCCCGACTTATCCACCCTACAAACATCTAGCATCATATGAAACACATAGCATGTGCTGGTAAACACTCGACTATGTGATCTGGCTGGTGGTTTGGAGTCTAAGTTGAGGCTTGTTTATATGTAAGTCATCTGACCTACTTCACTAAGTCTGAGTAAAAATCTGGTCCCATGCTTTTGTTTTTTCAATTAATCGTTTGCCCCCCTCACTTTTCTAATTAGCAGGAAGTGCAGTATCTCCTTTTTGAGGCCCCTTTATCCTAATTGTCTAGGAATCCTAGCGTGTCCTCAGTTCAAAGGAAGCTGAAAAGGTAACTGAGCCTGAGGGATCTACCACTGCTGTTGCTTCTTGCTGCCACTTGGTGTCACTGTTGAAGACAAGTCCTTTACAGTTCAGTGGAGGCAGTACCTGCCTCGCAGAGCTGTGGTATAAATTAAATGAGCTAATACATTTGATAGCATATAGACGGATACATGGCACTAAGTAGGCACTTAAAGATTTTTAAGTTATGTTATTGGGCCTCAGTTTTATGTCTTATGTAGGGCCTAGACGAGAGGATCCCTGCAACCATTCCAGCTCTGGCAAACGGTGAGGAATAGATGAGGGCCTGGGTCCCCTGCAGGCTGGTATAGAGCCTGGAGGCCAGGTTGGACCAGTCCCTGTCCCTCTCTGGAGCCTTTGGCTCACTTAATCCCATTGCCCTGAGGTTGGTCTGCCCTTTGTAGGTGGAGGAGACAACTTGGTAGCATAGAATTCCTTCTAAATCAAATGATTTGCTCTGGCTCAGAGGAGGAGGAATACTGGGATGTTTAGGCTGAAAAAATACTGTCTCTGATCACAGGGCTGGTTGATGGTAGCTGAGCCTTAACCAAAGTCTTCCTGAGTGCAGAGCTTGAATCTCAGCTCAGGAAGTATTGTGCCTCATTTTGGAAGGCAGTGTTCTAGAGAACAAGGCTGCGACTCGTTTATTTTTCCATTCTCCCCATTCTGAGCACAGTGCCTTGTACGTAACAAGAAATACCCCTTCTCCATGTCAACTGCTGTTAATGATACAGACTCACAAGGACGCTTAGGAATACTCTCTGCTTTCCATCTCTTTGCTTCTCCCATTTTCCTACTTCTAGGCCACAATAATTAAGAACAAAATGCACAGTGCATATAAACCTTTTTTCACCTTTGAGTAACTACTCTTGCTTTACAACTTTAATTACCAGATTTCACACCCTCTAGAATACAGCTTTCTTAGAAAATGGCAACACCTTATATCTTTTTTGTGTGTGTGGTATGCGGGCCTCTCACTGTTGTGGCCTCTCCCGTTGCGGAGCACAGGCTCCGGACGTGCAGACTCAGCGGCCATGGCTCACGGGCCCAGCCGCTCCGTGGCATGTGGGATCTTCCTGCACCGGGGCACGAACTCGTGTCCCCTGCATCGGCAGGCGGACTCTCAACCACTGCACCACCAGGGAAGCCCTCAGTTCAATTTTAAAGCAATGGGTGTTTATTGAGCCTCCACTAGATGCCCAGCTAATTGTTAAAAAACCTTTTTTTTAAAAAAACAAAAATTAATTATGGGCTGTGCTTAAAAGGTGCTATTTATCATTTCAGATATAGTAATATATAGACTTTTCTGGTGCTAAATAACTTACTTTTTTAAAACATCCTTTTTTTTTTTTTTTTTTTTACGGTACATGGGCTTCTCACTGTTGTGGCCTCTCCCGTTGCAGAGCACAGGCTCCGGACGCGCAGGCTCAGCGGCCATGGCTCACGGGCCCAGCCGCTCCGCGGCACGTGGGATCTTCTCGGACCGGGGCACGAACCCGTGTCCCCTGCATCGGCAGGTGGACTCTCAACCACTGTGCCACCAGGGAAGCCCCAGCACCTTATATCTTTAATAAAGTTTGTGACTAGCACATAAAAGATCTCCAGTTAGTAATTTTTTTCAGATCATGTGAAAAAGAGTCACTGTCCACATAGATTAAAGGTTAATCAGTCATTAATATCAGCTCACCCCTCTGCCAATTCATTTACCTATTTGGGTTGTGTCCTAAAAGTTCAATCAAGAGTTTGCTTGTTTCAATGGGGAACTACACAATAGATATAATTATCATAACATATAGTACTCTATATTATGACATATAATAGTGAACACTAATAGAAGCACTAAAAATTGCTCCAAGTCACTGAGTACCAGCTACTTTACATACATGATCCCTATTTTTCACAACAACCCTACAAGATAGGTACCGATTTTACAGATAAAACTGAGTTTCAACTAAGTTGAGGAGCTTCCTTTCAAGAACACACAAAGTCAGATACATTTCTTGCCCCAAAGGCAGCCCCTGCTAAAGAGGCAGTGACAGGCCACCCATGACCTTCCTTGCCACTCCTCCTCCCTTCCCCAGCTACAGCTGGTGGGCCCCAGGTGGCCCCTGACTCAGTGCCAGCCAATCCTGGTTGTGGCCTGGTTTGAAAAGATGAGCTTGGCCAATCTGATCTTCCTTTAGGAATTGGAATTGGGAAACATGGAAAGAAGCAGAAAGTTGGTAGGAATGAATGAAGCTTGGGAAGGGAGGCTGAGGAAGCTGTAATGGGCCATATTCAAGCTGAAGTTTATCAGGAAGGAGAAGGCAGAGACTTTAACATAGTAGAAGGACATAGAGTAATCAGAGCGGGAGCAGCCAGGTTGACGCAGAGCGCTCTGGGGCTAATCCGCTGCCCCTTTCCTCCTTTTATCCCCACAGTTTCTGTGCCAGGGTAGCCATAAAATAATCCTTCATTTCTTGAGCTACGTTTAGTAGCAGTTCCTTTCTTTTTAAAAAAATTTTATTTATTTTTAAATTTCTTTCTTCTACCTTCTACTTTTTAATTTTATTTTATTTTTATTTTTTGGCCATGCCACACAGCATGTGGGATCTTAGTTCCCCAAGCAGGGATTGAATCCGCACCCCCTGCATTGGAAGGGCAGAGTCTTAACCACTGGACCGCCAGGGAAGTCCCTCTCAGTTCCTTTCATCTAGGAGAGCCAAATTAGAACACACAGCCTTCAAGTGCTGGGAAGAGAATTTGAATCCCCATTTTGTAGCTACAGAGCCTCTGCTTTTCTGACTGCACCTGCACCGCTTTGCTACATCACAAACACTGCTCTAGCCCATCACGGCCCACAAGGTCACCTTACAGTACGTGAAAGAGAACCAATAACAGACTCAAATATCCAGAATCCATGTCTAAAGTCTTGGTTTGCTTTCAGAGTCCCGAATGGGAGGGTGGGGCTTAAGAAAGTCTCAGGCAGCTGGGAGGTCTCCAAAGAACTCTGGGGCAGGACTCCAGCTCCCAGGGTGGAAGGTTCTACAGTGGGGAGAGGGTGGGCACAGGGCAGGACGGCTTCTTGGCAGGGCAGAGGAGAATGGGGGCTACTCCAGGATAGAGAGTGGTCTTATCTGTGCTTCTATCCCCAGTTCTAAGATAGTGCCTGACATATATTTGAATGAGTGAGTGACTGAGTGAGTGAATGAGTGAATGAGTAAATGAATGGCAGAAGTGGGCCACAGCCCCCCGTCACATATGTGGATCATTCTTCAGTCGAGTCTTCCCAAGTTAAGGAACACCTGTGTCTATCTCTAAGCAGTAATTCATGCAACAATATGAGTATGCGTGCAACAGTATGTTCACAGTGACTCGCCACCTTCAGCTTTAAAAATATTAAAGATGACATAGCGATGACCACGGTAAGGACATGGTTCAAAGACTACAAATAGATTCGGGATTGCATTTGCCCTGTTTACAAAAATACTGCTCGCTTTGTCTTCCTCTGTCTAGAGAGAGTGAGGTTTTCATTTTAAGAGGCTGACTCAAAAATGCAGGGCCACTTCCTGGGCAAGCTTCCAAGTGACTACATCTCCCTGACAGCGCTCCCCAGAGCCCTAGCGCAAGCTGCCTGGGGCGGGGCCTCCAGCCGTTGGTGGCTGTGGGAGCTACCAGAGGAGCAGTTATCTGCAGCCCGCCAGAAATGCTGTGCTTTTAGGCACCCCCCCCCCACCCCCGGGGCACAGATAACGGCTTTGGCCTTTGCCCTAAAGAGACGTCAGAGTTTGTGATTGGCCAGGCCGCTGTGTGTGAAATACAGATGTCTGCCACACTCCTGACTATGGCATTCCTTCCAGCCGAGTACCCCCGGGTGTGGGTAAGTCTGAATGTTTGAAGTCTGCCCTCGTTGTTGGTGGAATGCTCAAAGCTGAGCGTTGTGACTTTCCAGGGGCATGACTTAGCATATTTCTTAATCCTGCTAAGCCTCAGTTTCCTTTTCTGTGATATAGAGATGGTATTATCCTGCACTGTAGAAGGATAGAATGCCTATAGGAGGAGAGCAGTAGCTAGCCATCGTGGGACCACATCTGGTACCTGGCAGACAGTACACACTGAAGAGCTCTTATTTCTGAAGCATCAGTCAAAAAAAAAGGTTTCAATGACAGCGTCCGTTTTTATTTCTAACAGTACAATATTTCTCCAAAAGACTCAGCAGATATCTTCTACTTAATCACACGGGCGTAGCCAACAGAAATAAAACTTCAGGGGAAGTTAGTGCCAAAGGAAAGTTTGTCGGACTATATTCCCTTTCTCTTTTTCCCTTCTAGACCCTGACTGCACCTGCCCCATTTGCAGATGAAACCAGCTGCCAGTGCCAAGCACCCCATGAGAAACTGACCATTGCTCAGGCCCGCTTAGGAACACCAGGTGAGGCTGTGCTTCTTGTTCTGCGGACGGGCCCTGTGCTGAGTTCTCAAGTGGCAGAAAGGCCATCATTATTTGAGCAGCACTGGCTTTGAATCGGAGAGATGAATTTAGAGATGACAGCACAGTGCCAGAAGGGTAAACACCGACGGCGATAAACTACGCCAAGCAAAGTAGCCAAGGGAAAGCTGCCGCGGGATACGGGAGTTGGAGCCCAAGCGCTGCCATTTAGTCATTCTACTGCCTTGGGCGAGTCATGAGAACAATCTGAATCTGTTTCCTCATTGCAAACGGGGCCAATGGTACCTGCTTCACAAGGTTTTTGTGACAACTAGATTGCGTTAAAAATACCATAGCGTTTTTTTAAAAACTGTGAAGTCGTAGATAAGCCTATGCTACTGTAATTGTTATCATTCTTAAAAATCTGTGGGGTTTTTTTAGCATCTTTATTGGAGTATAATCGCTTTACAGTGTTGTGTTAGATTCTGCTGTATAACAAAGTGAGTCAGCTCTATGCATACATATAAACCCATATCCCCTCCCTCTTGTGTCTCCCTCCCTCCCACCCTCCCTATCCCACTCCTCTAGGTGGTCGCAAAGCACTGAGCTGATCTCCCTTTGCTATGCAGCTGCTTCCCACTAGCTATCTATTTTACATTTGGTAGTGCATATATATCAATGTTACTCTCTTACTTCGTCCCAGTTTACCTTTCCCCCTCCTCGTGTCCTCAAGTCCATTGTCTACCTCTGTGTCTTTATTCCTGTCCTTCCCCTAGGTTCATCAGAACCATTTTTTTTTTAGATTCCATATATATGTGTTAGCATATGGTATTTGTTTTTCTCTTTCTGACTTACTTCACTCTGTATGACAGACTCTAGGTCCATCCACCTCATTACAAATAGCTAAATTTTGCTTCTTTTTATGGCTGAGTAATATTCCATTGTATATATGTGCCACATCTTCTTTACCCATTCATCTGTCAGTGGACACTTAGATTGCTTCCATGTCCTGGCTACTGTAAATAGTGCTGCAATGAACATTGTGGTACATGACTCTCTTTGAATTATGGTTTTCTCAGGGTATATGCCTAGTAGTGGGATTGCTGGGTCATATGGTAATTCTATTTTTAGTTTTTTGAAGAACCTCCTTACTGTTCTCCATACTGGATGTATCAATTTACATTCCCACCAACAGTGCAAGAGGGTTCCCTTTTCTCCACACCCTCTCCAGCTTTTATTGTTTGTAGATTTTTGATGCTGGCCATTCTGACTGGTGTGAGATGATATCTCGTTGTAGTTTTGATTTGCATTTCTCTAATGATTAATGATGTTGAGCATTCTTTCATGTGTTTGTTGGCAATCTGTATATCTTCTTTGGAGAAATGTCTATTTAGGTCTTCTGCCCATTTTTGGATTGGGTTGTTTGTTTTTTTGATACTGAGCTGCATGAGCTCCTTGTATATTTGGGGGATTAATCCTTTGTCAGTTGCTTCATTTGCAAATATTTTCTCCCATTCTGAGGGTTGTCTTTTCATCTTGCTTATGGTTTCCTTTGCTGTGCAAAAGCTTGTAAGTTTCATTAGGTCCCATTTGTTTATTTTTGTTTCTATTTCCATTTCTCTACGAGGTGGGTCAAAAAGGATCTTGCTGTGATTTATGTCATAGAGTGTTCTGCCTATGTTTTCCTCTAAGAGTTTGATAGTGTCTGGCCTTGTATTTAGGTCTTTAATCCATTTGAGGTTTTTTTTTTTTTTTTTTTTTTTTTTTTGCGGTATGTGGGCCTCTCACTGTTGTGGCCTCTCCCGTTGTGGAGCACAGGCTCCGGACGTGTAGGCTCAGCAGCCATGGCTCACGGGCCCAGCTGCTCCACGGCATGTGGGATCTTCCCGAACTGGGGCACGAACCCACATCCCCTGCATCGGCAGGCGGACTCTCAACCACTGCGCCACCAGGGAAGCCCTGAGTTTATTTTTGTGTATGGTGTTAGGGAGTGTTCTAATTACATTCTTTTACATTTAGCTGTCCAGTTTTCCCAGCACCACTTATTGAAGAGGCTGTCTTTTATCCATTGTATACTCTTGTCTCATTTATCAAAGATAAGGTGACCATATGTGCATGGGTTTATCTCTGGGCTTTCTATCCTGTTCCATTGATCTATATTTCTGTTTTTGTGCTAGTACCATACTGTCTTGATTACTGTAGCTTTGTAGTATAGTCTGAAGTCCAAAGTCTGTGTTTTAAAACAGTTTCTCCAAGTGTGCCTTAAATTAAAGTGCCTGGGCTCTGCTCGAGGAATTTATTCGTTCAGTCCTTTAGCGTATACCAGAGATGGTGAGCGAAGAGATTTAAAAAGAACTATAAGGTACCATCTCTGTTTCCCAAGAGCTTTCACTATAATTAAAGAGACAAGACAGCTAGATAGGAGATAAACACCCACCAGTAGCATGCATGCATGTGCTTAGGGGTTAAATCCTGCAGCACAGATGATAACTGACAATTTTAAGAAGGGCAGATTCATTTGGCTTTGAGCAGTCACGCAAGACCTGGTCCCAGACCTGAGCTGATCCTTTTGGGAGAAGTAAGATTTGTACTTTGTGGGCAGAAAATGGAAGGGTATTCTGGATAAGTGGGACGGGAACAGCGAGGGCACAGAAATAGGGAATAAATGAATGGCGTTCCAGTCGATTGGGATGGAGTGAAAAATAAGATTAGTCCAGCAGGTATGCCTTGAGCCATTTAAGATGGCATAATTTCATGGTTTCTACTCACCATTGCAAAAAACCAAACATCCCAAATGTAATAGAGTCCGTGGGACAAAGGACAGTTTGCTTAATAATAACAACAGGTATTTATTAAGTGCTTTCTATGTACTAAGTTCTTTATCTGTATTGTCATTTCACTGTCACAGCTCTACGTGGTTGGTACTTTTAGTATTTCACAGATGAGGAAATGAAGCCTTTAGAGAAGCTGTGAATCTGCAGAAGATCATTTAGCTAGTAAGTGGCAGTGGTTCTCACATTTGAATCTGACTCAGAATAACCTAGAGGGCTTGTTAAAACACAGGTGGCTGGGCCTTGCCCCCTGATACAGTCCAACTGGGGTGAGGCCCAAGAATTTGCATCTCTAAGAAGTTCCCAGGTGAGGCTACTGCTGGGGGACCACACTTTCAGAACTATTGGTAAGTGTTAAAGCTGGGATTTGATCTCAAACCTGTATGTCCTCGAGCTTGATCTGTTGGCCATGACACTCTGCTTCCCCTTTAAGAATAGCTTGGAGGGAGTGAAGAGAGGAGCAGAGCAGGCAGAGTTAGTAAGCTTTGTAGAGACTTCTTGTGAGAAAGGCAAGAAGAGGCTTGAGGAGGTAGTTGAGAGCAGCTCAACCAGCCTGCAAAGAATCACCTGGTAAGTTTGTAAGAAGCAGATGTTTTGATTGCTCTCCCCCACCCCTAAATCTGGGATGGGGCCCAGGCATCTACATTTTTAACAAGTAGCCCAGGTGATTCTGAAGTTGGTGGTCTACAGATCATACCCTGAGAAACGGTGACCCAGCAACAAATCTAAAAGATGCAATGGAAGTCCAGGTGGTTATGAAGAGAGCAGATTTGACCTCAAGTTAAAGGATGAGCTTTAGACCTGAACAGAAGAGGATCCTGCTTTTCTAAGGGAAAGGAAAGGGGATTTGAACTTACTCTCCATCTGCTGGGCGCTATGCCCTGTATGTACTCTATTTAGTCTTTGTAAAAAGTGAGTGAGGTGGGTATTTGCCGACAAGGCAAATGAGACTTGGAGAACTGAAAAGTGGTTTGTCAAATGTCCTAGCTGACTGGGTAGAGCTGGATTCGATCTCAAGTCCCTTTCCCCTCATACCCCTGCTTTGTCCACTACAACGGATTGCCCTGTGGAGCACGTGCCACAGCAGCCCATGGAGCTCAATGAGAACATGCTCAGACTTCGAACCAGAGGGTGGCAGGTGTGTGAACAAGACAGATGGAAGCTGTGATCTTCTGTAGTGGCGGGGCTGTCTTCATGCCCACTGCTGTTTCACCAGCACCTAGAGAAGTACTGTATGCTCAGTAAATACTTTGTGAGTGAATGACTGAATGAACGAACGAATGAATGGAAGTTTGGGACAACAGAAGGAGCTCATCATTTGGAGATAGAGTCAGAGAGAGTTTGACCTGATGCAGCCTGCCTGGGTGGGATTGGGCACCTGTAGGCTGTCTAACCGCCACGCGGTTTAAAGCCCGAGAATCTAGCTAGAATAAGATGGTGGTGCATATTGAAATACCTGTGTGGTGGGCTCTGGGGAGCACAGGTCACTACAGGAGGGATGAGATGGAGGAAAGGTGAACGACTATTCTCAGAAATTCTCCCCTCTTATCTCAGGTGATGACACTGGCAAGTTATCCAGGAGAATTTGGGACGTCGGTGGGCATCTGGCCGAGGGAACTTCTGTTAGAAATTCCTTTATTTAGAACTTCTAACATCAGTGTTAAAATGGGACAAGAAGTTGGTTCTTTGATTACTTACAAGGCACATATTCGTCTTAGACCACACTCTGATAATCTCTATTTTATTACAGCAGTGGTCCTCAAACTTTAACTTGCTTAGAATCCCCGGGAGGGCTTGCTAAAACTGAGTGCTGGCCTCCACCCCCAGAGTTTCCCATTCAGTAGGTCTGGGTGGGGCTCAAGCATTTGTATGTGTAACAAGTTCCCAGGTGATGCTGATGCTGCCTGTCCTGGGACCACACTGCAAGAACCACTGCTTAAGAGTAACTGTTGGCTATTGTAAATAGTGCTGCAATGAACATTGTGGTACATGACTCTTTGAATTATCGTTTTCTCAGGGTATGTGCCCAGTAGTGGGATTGCTGGGTCATATGGTAGTTCTATTTTTAGTTTTTTAAGGAACCTCCATACTGTTCTCCATAGTGGCTGTACCAATTCACATTCCCACCAGCAGTGCAAGAGGGTTCCCTTTTCTCCACACCCTCTCCAGCAATTATTGTTTGTAGATTTCTTGATGGTGGCCACTGTGACTGGTGTGAGATGATCCCTCAGTGTAGTTTTGATTTGCGTTTCTCTAATGATTTGTGGCGTTGAGCATCCTTTCATGTGTTTGTTGGCAATCTGTATATCTTCTTTGGAGAGTGGACTTGACACGGGGAGGGGGAGTGGTGGGCTGGGACAAGGTGAGAGAGTGGCATGGACATATATACACTACTAAATGTAGAATGGATGGCTGGTGGGAAGCAGCCGCATAGCACAGGGAGATCAGCTCTGTGTTTTGTGACCACCTAGAGGGGTGGGATGGGGAGGGTGGGAGGGAGACGCAAGAGGGAGGGGATATGGGGATATGTATGGCTGATTCACTTTGTTATGCAGCAGAAGCTAATGCACCATTGTGGAGCAATTATACTCCAATAAAGATGTTAAAAAAAAGTAACTGTTGGTAGCGGTTGGAGGGAGTGTCATGGAGATTATCTAAATATAATTGTTGGAGCATTGTCCTGTTACTAGAGAAGCTCACAGCGTTTTAAAAATATCTTGCTGTTTGACTGTTATTTAAGAAAACAAGAAAAACATCACTACTTTTTTGAAATGTTTGCTAGTTTTCAAGACTAGGAAGCCATTACCTTTCTGTGGCGCCGTCTTGAGCATCCCTTCAAAAAGACAAAAGAGACCTGTATTGGGGGTTCATAATGAGCTTCAAGATTATAGTTGCAACTGAAGTCTTTCACTAACTCCTTCTCTAGCCCATTTTATGACTTCATACAATTGCCTACATTATGTTTCGCGGTCTTAGGTCTGCCCAAGCAGGATCTGCTGTATAAATTCTAAAAGAAGCTGCTCATAGCTTTTAGCTCCTGGACCTCATCTGTGAGGTCAGAGGGTGATGAACCTCAAGAGAAGGAGCACAGTAGAGCAATTGGAACTGGCACCTTTTTTTTTTTTTAAGTTAATTAATTAATTTATTTTTGGCTGTGTTGGGTCTTCGTTGCTGTGCGTGGGCTTTCTCTAGTTGCGGCGAGCGGGGGCTACTCTTCGTTGCGGTGCATGGGCTTCTCACTGCGGTGGCTTCTCTGGTTGCGGAGCACAGGCTCTAGGCGTGTGGGCTTCAGGAGTTGTGGCACATGGGCTCAGTAGTGGTGGCTCGCGGACTCTAGAGCGCAGGCTCGGTAGTTGTGGCGCACGGGCTTAGTTGCTCCGCAGCATGTGGGATCTTCCCGGACCAGGGCTCGAACCCGTGTCCCCTGCATTGGCAGGTGGATGCTTAACTACTGCGCCACAGAGAAGTCCCGGAACTGGCACCTTTTAAAAAATTTTTTTTATTTAAGTATAGTTGGTTTACAAGGTTGTGTTAATTTCTTCTGTACAGCAAAGTGACTCAGTTATATATATATATTTTTTTCATATTCTTTTCCATTATGGTTTGTCACAGGATACTGAATATAGTTCCCTATGCTATACAGTAGGACCTTGTTGTTTATCCACCCTATATATAATAGTTTGCCTCTGCTAATCCCAAACTCCCAATCCTTCCCTTCCCTACCCCTCCTCCCCCTTGGCAACCACAAGTCTGTTCCCTATATCTGTGAGTCTGTTTTTGTTTTGTAGATGTGTTGATTTGTATTGTATTTTAGATTCCATGTATACGGTATTTGTCTTTCTCTGTCTGACTTACTTCGCTTAGTGTGAGAATCTCTAGGTTCATCCATGTTGCTGCAAATGGCATTATTTCATTCTTTTTGATGGCTAAGTAATATTCCATTGTATATACGTACCACATCTTCTTTATCCATTCATCTGATGGACATTTAGGTTGCTTCCATGTCTTGGCTCTTGTAAATGGTGCTGCTATGAACATAGGGGTACATGTATCTTTTGTGTGTGTGTGTGTGATATGCAGGCCTCTCACTGTTGTGGCCTCTCCTGCTGTGGAGCACAGGCTCCGGATGCGCAGGCTCAGCGGCCATGGCTCACGGGCCCAGCCGCTCCGCGGCATGTGGGATCTTCCTGGACCGGGGCACGAACCCGTGTCCCCTGCATCGGCAGATGGACTCTCAACCACTGCACCACCAGGGGAGCCCTGCATGTGTCTTTTTGAATTAGAGTTTTGTCTGGGTATATGCCCAGGAGTGGGATTGCTGGATCATATGGCAACTCTATTTTTAGTTTTTTGAGGAACCTCCATACTGTTTTCCATAGTGGCTGCACCAATTTACATTCCTACGAGCAGTGTAGGAGGGTTCCCTTTTCTCTGCACCCTCTCCAGCATTTATTTGTAGACTTTTTAATGATGGCCATTCTGAGTGGTGTGAGGTGATACCTCATTGTAGTTTTGATTTGCATTTCTCTAATAATTAGTGATGTTGAGCATCTTTTCATGTGCTTCTTGGCCATCTGTATGTCTTCTTTGGAGAAATGTCTATTTAGGTCTTCTGCCCATTTTTCAGTTGGGTTGTTTGTTTTTTGTTGTTGAGTGGAACTGGCACCTTTGATCTTAGCTCAAATAGTCCAGCTGTGGAGGTATGACCCTCTAAGGTTTAGTATGTATCCTGAGACAGAGAAAATCAGTAATCTGCCTGGAGATAAAGGAAAAGCCCAAGCGATTGCTTCATAGGTTCATTTTCATTAAAGCTGACATTTTTTCTTAAAGGGAAACTGAGTTCTGATTTCCTATTTTCCTTCACAGAAAGGGAATTTGTATTATTCTGTTCACACAGTGATATGTGTAGTTTTCCAAATTCATTCTTCAAGAGCCACCTGAATGAATTTTGCCTTATTTCTGTGCCACCTGTACTGTAATTTACTTAATTTTTTAAAAAACATACTCTTTCTTTTTTAACTTAAATTTAATGTATTTTGAAAAGCAAACATCAATCATCATTTATTGAAAAGAGCATCGCTGGCTATAAGTAGAAGGAAATGATTAAGTTTATATAAAACTATGTAAACTTTGTGAGATAGGTAACTATTAGATTTTAAAAGGTTAAATTTTATGCCACCTCTTTTGCACATCAGCTGTACACAAAAACAATACCCGTTACCATAATTACTGGGCATTCAGTAACAGTCTTTCTCTCTCTCTTTTTTTTAAAAGACTCCATAATGGCATGTCGTTTTCTAGAAGGCATCATGAGTTAGAAGAAAGAGCAGTGGCGTTTGGTTTGCACTCACACTCCATCATAGGTTGGTTATATGATGCTGGGTAAGCTGCTCAGCTTCTCTGAGCTTCCATTTTCCCCTCTATGAGAGAGGATAGTAAGTCCACTCTCCTCTACCTACCTCACAGACTTGATGGAAAGATTAAGTGAAATACACGTGCTCTGTAAATCATATGTACTTTTAAGGCATTTTTAATAAGCTGCATTTTAAGAGCCATAATAAAAAATGAATAATCACCCTTTTATTGTTGCCTGAATCTGAAACAATACCAAGAAACACCATAACATGCCCTACAAAAATGTGAATTGAGATGTACTGTAGTTGGTGACTGCCTCCTATCTTGCCGTATGGTATGTGTATGTTTAACTTTTTAACCAACTGCCCAACTGCTTTCCAATGTATTTGTACCATTTACATTCCCAGCAGCAGTGTATGAGTGTTCCAGTTGCTCGATATCCTCATCAGCACTTGGTATGATCCATAGTTTTCAGTCATTCTAGTGAGTATGAAGCAGTATCTCAGGGTTGCTTTAATTTGTATTTCCCTAATGACTAATGGTATTGAGGATCTTTTCATGTGCTCATTTGCCATTCATCTATTTATTTTCTTTGGTGAAATGTCTGTTGAAATTTTTTTGCCCTTTCTGTAGCTTTTTTTTTTTTTCCCCCGATACGCAGGCCTCTCACTGTTGTGGCCTCTCCCGTTGCGGAGCACAGGCTCCGGCCGCGCAGGCTTAGCGGCCACGGCCCATGGGCCCAGCCGCTCCGCGGCATGTGGAATCTTCCCAGACCGGGGCACGAACCCGTGTCCCCTGCATCGGCAGGCGGATTCCCAACCACTGCGCCGCCAGGGAAGCCCTTTTTTGCCCTTTTAAAAATGAGTTGTTTATCTTAGTATTGAGTTTTGAGGGTTCTTTATATATTCCAGATACAAGTCTTATATCAGATACATATTTTGCAGATATTTTCTCCCTAAGACTTGCTTTTCATTTGTGTAAAAATGTCTTTTGAAGAGTAAAAGTTTTAAATGAGGTTTAATATATAACTTTTTTTTGTTTTATACTATGTCCTTTTTGGTTCCTATTTAAGAAATTTTTGTCAAATTCTAAGTCACTAAGATTTTCTCCTGTTTTCTTCTAGGAGTTTTGTAGTTTTAGCTTTACATTTAGGTCTGTGATCCATTTAGAGTTAATTATTGTATATGGTGTGAGATGCTATGTAACATATTACCAGAGACCTAATGGCTTAAAACACTGCACATTCATTATGTCGCAGTTTCCATGGATCAGGAGTCCAAGCCTGGCTTAGCCGAGTCTCCTGCTCAGGGTTTCACAAGGCTGCATTCAAGGTGTCACCCAGGGCTCAGTTCTCATCTGGAAGCTTGACTGGTGGATCTGCTAGATCTGCTTCTGAGCTCACTCAGGTTGTTGGCAGAATTTATTTCCTTGTAACTCTAAGACCAAGGATCTAGCTTCTTGCTGGTTGTCAGCCCAAGACCACCCTCGGCTCCTAGACGACACCTGCAGTTCCTTGCCACATGGCCCTCTCAAAATATGGCAGCTTGCTTCTTCAAAGCCACCAAGGAAGAAAGAATGAGTCTGCTAGCAAAATGGAGTCTTATATACTATAACATAACCATGGGAGAGACATCTATCACCTTTGTCATACTCTCCTGGTTAGAAGCAAGGCATGGGTCCCACTCCCACTTCAAAGGGAGGGGATCTCACAAAAGTGTGAACAGCAGGAGGTGTGGGGGTCAGTGGGAGCTACCTTAAGGTCTCCCCACCATGGCCATGGAATAGGTGTGCCCCACCTTTTGATCATTGCCAAACCTCTAGCTTCACAGGCCGGTGGTTCCCAGCACAGACCCTCTAGAGAGTCCCCAGATGCCTAAAAGGATGTCCAGAAAAACCTCGAACAAAAGAGTAAAACAAATAAACGTACCAACTAACTTACAAAGCCACAGTCTATTAAAAAATATTATGGAGAATTTCAAACATTCACAAAAGTAGAACAATATAATGAACCTTCATGTGTCCATCACCCATACCTAACAACCACCATCCTGTAGCCTTCCCTCATCAACTCTCCCCTCTTGAATTATTTGAAACAAAATCCCAGGCTTCCTATTATTTCATCCATAAATACTTGTGTATATATGTCTTAAAAAATAAGAACTCTGCGTTTTTTTTAAGGCATAACCACTATATCATTATCTCACCTAAAAAATTAACAGCAATTCTTTAATATCATCAAATATCCAGTGTTCCAATTTCCAGTTATCTTATGTCATCATTTATTTATAGTTTGTTTGAACCCAAATCCAAATAATGTCTATGTATTACAATATGTTGAGGTGTTTTTTAAATATCTTTTAATCTCCAAGTCCCCCCCCCTCTATCTCTTTCCCTCTTCTTTTTTTTTTCTTGAAGTTTACTTGTTGAAGAGATGAGGGATTTTTTTTTTTTTGGTCCTGCAGAATTTCCCAGTCTAGAAATTGCTAACACACCACAATTTTAAAAAGTGAGCTTACTGCAAAATCAACTCCACAGATACTCTTCACAAATTTACTAAATGGCCTTTTTTCTGAGTAATTATATCGTCTTTCTTTACTTTTCTTTCCTCCCTGCTTCCTGAATTTATTTATCTTGATCACTTCTGAATCAATAACACAAAGTTCTGCAAAACTGCCACCTGCTTCCCCCTGGGGTTTATATCTTAAAACAAATTTTCCTCAATTGAATTCAAATTGAATAAGAGCTTTGAAACCAAGGATCCCTCATTAGACAGTTTGTTATTTCAAAGTATTTTCTATTTACCGTGCCTTATTTAGAATACAGTATAATCCTGTGAAGGCAATTCTCTTTGTTCAAAACGGTGTATAATTGGGAATAATTGCAATTCCCTATCTGACAGAAAGTCTCTCGAGTTTTGTTTATTAGAGAAATTTAATTTATTAGAAACATTGTACCATCTGAATATATTAATGTAATATTCCTTTCAATTTATGTTCTAATTTAACGAGGTTGTATTACATCAAGAAATAATCACAGTTTTAAATCTGAGCCTTAAAGATCATTCAACAGAAGTGTGCATTGATTTCTTTTTTTAAAATTTATAACATCGATATAATACGTGCATCTAGTTTAAAAAGTTAGTAGGACTCTTAGGCTCGTAAAACAAACCAACCAGCAATCCCTTTCCCTACCTGCCCCACCTCTGATTCTTGTTCTCTGTAGATATTCAGCACTTGACAATCAACTTTCCAAAATGTTGTTGACATCTCTAATCCACTCTCATTGCCTTTCTTGTTTCCTCTGCCCTTGCGGGATTATCCCTTTTTAATTCTGTCTCTGTAATTCTTGTGGTGTTAGAGCGGAAGTGGAGCTAAGTGTGCGTGTGTTCAGTTTGCCACGTTTAGTTTGTCGTTCGCCATATTTGCATTTTCTAGTTCCTTTGCTGAGGATCCAAAATGGTGTAAAAGTAAAAGTTGGCACCCAGCCCCTCTACCTCCCTATGTCTCCCTCTTGCCAGAGGGGATGGTCTTTGGCTGACTCAGCAAAAGTGTCATCCTGCGGTTCCTAGTGCAGTCTCCTGGCTCCCGGGAAGCTCTGGTGAAGTGTGTCCCTCTTCCTCAAGAAATAGCACTTCCCAAGCACAGTGAGAATGTCTCTTGTGGCCGATTTGCTCTTGACCCTTCTCCCTAGGAATGACTGTAGTGTGGGTCACTCACCTCCAACCCTGAGCACCCACCCCCATGTAACTTTTGCTCCCTGACACTCCTCCCCTTGGGGCATGTACACCCCGCCCCATGTCTTAGGATACCAAAGAGAATAGGGAGTGACCTTTGTGCAGTGTATGCTGGTAAATGTTTAACAACTGACCCTCCAGGGGGAAATAAGCCCTGATTTGAGCATTTGCCAATCTCTATGGTGTAAATACTCCTACCAAGGCTGATTTTACGCTGCCATGGTGACTTGGAAGAGGTGCACAGCTGTGTCTTTGCCTTTGGGAATAGGACTCTGGGTCTTAGTTCAGGACTGCCAGACTCGAGGATAAAGTCATTTGTCCTTTTCATTGAGCTCCTCAGTCACTCGTACCTCGATATTCCTGCTGGGCTGACTCTGTCAACCCTTTGGTTATGTCTGGTGTGTCTGAATCTGCCAGCTCAGCCACCTGAGACTCTACTCTGGATCAAGAAAACTCCCCAGTGCTGTGCGGCTAAAAATGTGTGTTCTGGGTCAATCTTAATTTTGTTACGTTTTTACTCTGCTTCGATGTCCTTAGAAGAACCTCTTGGTAAAGTTAATTTCGTGCACTAATATGAAACTGATGGTTTGTAGACATTGTGTTTTCTCCAGGTAAACCTTATTACAGTGCTGTACTGATGGAAGGATCGGGTGACTGGGATTCCTTATTCTGCAGTTCTGTTGATGATGTTTTCTTTCTTCCACAGTTGACAGACCTGTCAGAGTATACGCAGATGGAATATTTGACCTCTTCCACTCAGGTCATGCAAGGGCACTTATGCAAGCAAAAACACTGTTTCCCAACAGCTACTTGTTGGTAGGAGGTAAGAAGTGCATTTTGTCTTTGTCTAGAAAACTCTTGTATAATGTGCTTCCTGAAAAGGACCCCTTTCAGACTTCCATCATTAACACCTCACATTGTAAATGCTCCCAGTTCAGCCTATATTGCGTCGCTTGTTCACTGCGTGAAATTTAAAATGATATTTAAAAAACCATAGGGGAAATTACGTCCTCAGATTATAAACCATTGATTCCCAGAGAAAGACGAATAATACCACCAAGGGTAACTGCTTCATGTTCTCCATTTATGCCTTCTTGTGTTTGAGGCATGATCCAATTTCTGTTTCTGAAATTTCCTAGAGGGTTAGGAGAAAAGCAATATTATTCTGATTTCAAATCTTAGAGACCTGAGGGGATTCAGGATGATTAATGGTAAGTAAGGTCATTGTCTGTTTCCTTGGTGTGACCCACAGTACTTAGGACCATGTTGTGCTAATGGTAGTGGCTTACAGCAGTCCCAATTAGTTGAATTTATGTGCTGTGTATTAAAGAAATAGAGATTTATATACCCAGGTAATCTTGGTTTACAATGAAGGAACTGACTGATTTCATAAGCTTGTGGAGAGAGAAGGGCAGTTAGACATAAAATTTTCTTCTTCCAAAAGGCCTACAGATTTCAATTTGGGTCAAAGGGAAAGTTTCTGACCTGCAAGACCTGGGTCTCATCTCTGTAGCTTCTGGAAACACCATTTCCTTTCACTATAATCATTTTTTTGGCATTACATGAACTAGACACCATCAACCCTTAGACCTCTACCGTGAGGGAAAAAGGTGATGGTAAGAGACTACATATCTGTTTTTAAAAATATTTTGTTGGGCTTCCCTGGTGGCACAGTGGTTGAGAGTCCGCCTGCCGATGCAGGGGACACGGGTTCGTGCCCCGGTCCGGGAAGATCCCACATGCCGCGGAGCGGCTGGGCCCGTGAGCCATGGCCGCTGAGCCTGCGCGTCCGGAGCCTGTGCTCCGCAACGGGAGAGGCCACCACGGTGAGAGGCCTGCGTACCACACACACACACACACATACACACACAAATATATATATATATATATATATATATATATATATATATATATAGTTATCTTCTACAAGTTTAAAACTACTTTTTGTATATTTGAGAGGAATCTTTTGCAGATTTTGCCAAGCATGGTGACCATGTGGTTATTGAATGGAGTTCTTTCCAGAAGGAAGAGGTGATACGAGGCAGTTCATTTCCCTTTATTTTGAGCGGAAAATCATTTCTTGCATGAGCACTACCACCTGGAGTCTGGTCCTAAGCTGCTGGGGTCCTGGGGAGACCTCTGCAGTGGTTGGGCTTTGGTCATTTTGGCAACCCAAGTTTGGAGGTGGTTAGGTGTAGGCAACACTTAACGGGAACACTGCCCTGGCCCTGGGTTAGCACATCAAAAGTAAAGGCAAAGGAAAAATGTGACTTTCAGTACGTTCAGGTAAATTGGAGAAAGCAGTAAAGTAATATCAGTAGCTGTCCAGGTCACTAGGCGACAATGCTTTCTCTGATTTACTGAATGATTCCTTCACTTAACTATTTTTCGAGCTCCTACTATGTGCCAGGCATTCTTCTGTACACTGAGAATGCAGCCATGATCGAAGCAGACTGTGTCCTCAAGAGAACTTAGAGTCTGAAGGGGAGGCAGACACTTAGAGTCTGAAGGGGAGGCAGAGGTAGGGGTTCTATGAAGAAATGTAAAATAGGGTAAGGGGAAAGAGTGGCTGGTGGGGCAAGGAGGGACATTTCAGGTATGGAGGTCAGGGGAGGACCCTCTGGAGTGTTGACACCTGTGCAGAGACTTGAATGAAGTGAAGGGCACACGAAAGCCAGAGCACAGAACCTTCCTTGTGTGGTGATCTTCCCACCAGCCTATATGAGAATGTTGGGACAAGTGGAGAAAACGTGGTAGCGACAACTAGATGCGTTATTTGTTTTTGGTTTTTTTTTTTTTGCGGTACGCGGGCCTCTCACTGTTGTGGCCTCTCCCGTTGCGGAGCACAGGCTCCGGACGCGCAGGCTCAGCGGCCATGGCTCACGGGCCCAGCCACTCCGTGGCATGCGGGATCTTTCCGGACCGGGGCACGAACCCGTGTCCCCTGCATTGGCAGGCGGACTCTCTACCACTGCACCACCTGGGAAGTCTACTGTGAAATATTTTTAACCACCCTATTAATAAAATTCAGTGTAGGGACTTCCCTGGTGGCACAGTGGTTAAGAATCTGCCTGCCAATGCAGGGGACACGGGTTCGAGCCCTGGTCTAGGAAGATCCCACATGCCACGGAGCAACTAAGCCCGTGCGCCACAACTACTGAGCCTGAGCTCTAGAGCCTGTGAGCCACAACTACTGAGCCCATGTGTCACAACTACTGAAGCCCACATGCCTAGAGCCCATGCTTTGCAACAAGAGAAGCCACCACAATGAGAAGCCCGTGCACTGCAACGAAGAGTAGCCCCCGCTCGCCACAACTAGAGAAAGCCAGCATGCAGCAGCAAAGACCCAACACAGCCAAAAATAAAAAAAATAAATTTATAAAAAAAATAAAATTCAGTGTCAGCCGGGCTTCCCTGGTGGCACAGTGGTTAAGAATTCGCCTGCCAATGCAGGGGACACGGGTTCGAGCCCTGGCCCAGGAAGATCCCACATGCCGTGGAGCAACTAAGCCCGTGCGCCACAACTACTGAGCCTGAGCTCTAGAGCCTGTGAGCCACAACTACTGAAGCCCATGTGCCTAGAGCCCGTGCTCCGCAATAAGAGAAGCCACTGCAGTGAGAAGCCCACACACCGCAACGAAGAGTAGCCCCCGCTTGCCACAACCAGAGAAAGCCTGCACACAGCAACAAAGACCCAACACAGCCAAAAATAAAAATAATAAAAATTTTTAAAAATTCAGTGTAAGCCTATATTTCATGTGTCTCCACTAATTTAATTTTATTTGATTCCTAGTCTGTTAAACAGAATCTCCAACCACCTGTGTGTAGGCAGATTTCTACAGGGGCATGGTAGCTCAAATCCCATGACAAAGAACAATCTTCCTTTGATGTATATAGTAGTTGCCTTCCTCTAAAATTCAGCATTTATCACAGCTGTTCTAGAAATACTTTGCAGTTATATGTAAAACAAAATTAGGGTCTAGATTCAAATAATTTAAAATAATTATGCAGAGACATTCAGACATCTTACAGGATGTTAGAAAATTCTCATGTGGGGCTGCCCCACACATAGCAAGATGTTTAGGGACTTCCCTGATGGTCCAGTGGCTAAGACTCCATGCTCCCAATGCAGGGGGCCTGGGTTCGATCCCTGGTCAGGGAACTAGATCCCACATGCCGCAACTAAAGACCCCCGCATGCCGCAACTAAAGACCCCTGCATGCTGCAACGAAGATCCTGCATGCCGCAGCTAAGACCCGGTGCAGCCAAACAAATAAATAAATTAAATAAATACTTAAAAAAAGATGTTTAACATTGTTGGCACCCTGCCCACTAAATGCCAATTGCTGCCTCCAATCATAGTGACAACTAAAGATGCCCTACAGATTTCCAAAAATGCTTCCTAGCGGATGCTGAGGCCTTTGTTGAAAACCGTTCTTAGACTAAGAGTCTTCACTCTTTGTTCCCCACAATCCCAAAAAGGATTTTGAAAAACTATACACCTTCTTACAGATTTTTAAGCTGACATCTAAAATTTTCCATCCTAAGTTTAAATAGTTGTAAAATATGTAATTTCTGGAATACCATAAATTTTAACATTTTCAAAAATTAATAGACTTTATTTTTAAGGGAAGCTTTACGTTCACAGCAAAACTGAGCAGAAAGTACAAAGGTTCCCATTTACGCACTCACGCACAGCCTCCCCGCTATCAACATCTGCCACCAGGGTAGTACATTTTTTACAGTCCATGAACCTACATTGACATGTTATTATCACCCAAAGTCCATAGTTTAATACGTTAGAGTTCACGCTTGGTATTTTACATTCTTTGGGTTTGGACAAATGTATTATGACATATATCCACCATTGTAGTATCATACAGAACAGTTGCAGTGCCTTAAAAATCCTCTGCACTCTGCCTATTCATCTATCCCCCACCCAACCCCTGGCAACCACTGATCTTTTTACTGTCTCCATAGTTTTGCCTTTTCCAAAATGTCATGTAATTGGAATCATACAGTATGTATCTTTTTCAGATTGGCTTCTTTCACTTAGTAATGTGTTTAAGGTTACCCCATGGCTTGTTGGCTCATTTCTTTTTAGCACTGGGTAATATTCCGTTGTCTGGATGTGCCACAGTTTGTTTATCCTTTTGCCTACTGAAGGACATCTTGGTTGCATTCATGTTTTGGCAATTATGAATAAAGCTGCTATAAACATCTATGTGCGGGTTTTTGTATGGACATAAGTTTTCAATGCAGTTTGGTAAATACCAAGGAGTGTGATTGCTAGATCATATGTTAAGAGTATGTTTAGCTTTGTTAGACACTGCCAAACAGTCTTCCAAAGTAGCTGTACCATTTTGCGTTCCCACCAGCAATGAATGAGAATTCCTGGTGCTCCAAATCCTCACCAGCATTTGGTGTTGTCAGTATTTTGTACTTTGGCCATTTTAATTGGGGTATAGTGGTATCTCATTGTTGTTTTATTTTGTAATTTCCTGATGACATGTGATGGAGAACATCTTTTCATTTGCTTACTTAACATCTGTATATCTTTTTTGGTGAGGTGTCTATTCAGATCTTTTTTGCATTTCTTAATCAGGTTGTTCATTTTCTTATTGTTGAGTTTTAAGAGTTCTTTGTGTAGTTTGGATAATAGCCCTTTATCAGTTGTGTCTTTTTCAAATATTTTCTCCCACTCTGTGGTTTTTCTCATTCCATTCACATGGCCTTTTGCAGAGCAGAAATTTTTAATTTTAATGAAGTCCAGTTTATCAGTTGTGTCTTTGATGGTTTGTGTGTTTGGTGTTGTATCTAAAAAGTCACTGCCATACCTAAGGTCATCTAGGTTTTCTCATATATCATCTTCTACGAGTTTTATGCTTTTGTGTTCTACATTTTGATCTATGATCCATTTTGAGCTAATTTTTGTGAAGAGTATAAGATCCGTATTTAGATTCCTTATTTTGCATGTGGATGTCCAGTTGTTACAGCACCATTTGTTGAAAAGACTATCTTTGTTCATTGTATTACCTTTGCTCCTTTGTCGAAGATCAGTTGACTGTATTTATGTGGGTCTATCTCTGGGCTATTTCATTCCATTGACCTATTTATCCATTTTTTCACCAATACCACACCTTCTTGATTACTGTAGCTTCACAGTAAGTACTGAAGTTGAGTAATGCCAGTCTTCCAACTTTGTTCTTTTCCTCCAATATTGATTTGGCTATTCTGGGTCTTTTCCCTCTCCAAATAAACTGTACTATCAGTTTATCATTAGCCACAAAATAACTTGTTGGTATTTTGGTTGGGATTGCATTGAATCTATAGATCAAGTTGGGAAGAAATGACATCTTGTCACTGTTGAGCCTTCCTATCCATGAACATGAAATACATTTCCATTTATTTTGTTCTTTGATATTTTTCATCAGGGTTTTGTAGTTTTTCTCACATAGATCTTGTACACATTTTGTTAGATTTATACCTAAGTATTTTATTTGTTGGGGCGTGCTAATGTAAACAGTAATATGTTCTCATTTCAAAGTCCACTTGTTCATTGCTGGTATATAGGAAAGTGATTGACTTTTGTATATTAATTAACCTTGTATTCTGCAATCTTTCTATAACTGCTTATTCTAGGAGGTTTTTTTGGTCAATTCTTTAAAATTTTATACATAGATGATTATGTCATCTGTGAAGAAAAACAGTTTTATTTCTTCCTCCCCAATCTGTATACATTTTTTTAAATTTATGTATTTATTTATGTTTGGCTGCGTTGGGTCTTCATTGCTGTGCGTGGGCTTTCTCTAGTTGTGTCGAGTGGGGGCCACTCTTTGTTGCAGTGCGCAGGCTTCTCATTGCGGTGTCTTCTCTTGTTGTGGATCACGGGCTCTAGGTGCACAGGCTTCAGTAGTTGTGGCATGTGGGCTCAGTAGTTGTGGCTCGTGGGCTTTAGAGCGCAAGCTGAGTAGTTGTGGCGCCCAGGCTTAATTGCTCTGCGGCATGTGGGATCTTCCCAGACCAGGGCTCGAACCCGTGTCCTCTGCATTGGCAGGCGGAATCTTAACCACTGCACCACCAGGGAAGTCCTAATCTGTATACATTTTATTTCCTTTTCTTGTCTTACTGCACTAGCTAGGACTTCCAGTACAATGTTGAAAAGCTATGGTGAGAGGTTACATCCTTGCCTCATTCCTGATCTTAGTGGGAAAACTTCAATTTTCTCACCATTGAGTATGACGTTAGCTGTAGGGTTTTTTTGTTTTTTTTTTTTTTTTTTTTGCGGTACGCGGGCCTCTCACTGTTGTGGCCTCTCCCGTTGTGGAGCACAGGCTCCGGACGCACAGACTCAGCAGCCATGGCTCACGGGCCCAGCCACTCCACGGCATGTGGGATCTTCCTGGACCGGGGCATGAACCCATGTCCCCTGCATCGGCAGGCGGACTCTCAACCACTGTGCCACCAGGGAAGCCCAGCTGTAGGGTTTTTGTAGATAGTCTTTATCAAGTTGAGGAAGTTCCCCTCTATTTCTAGTTTGCCGAGAGTTTTTGTCATGAATGGGTATTGGATTTTATCAAATGCTTTTTCTACATCTATTAATATGATCATGTGATTTTCCTTCTTTTGTCTGTTGATGTGATGGATTACATTAATTGATTTTATTCTATTTTTTGTTTTTTAAAACTGAAGTATAGTTGATGTATAGTATTATATGTTACAGGTGTACAATATAGTGATTCACAATTTTTAAAGGTTATACTCCATTTATACTTATAAAATATTGGCTATATTCCCTGCATTGTAAATATATCCTCATAGCTTATTTATTTTATACGTAATAGTTTGTATCTCTTAATCCCCTACCCCTTACTTGCTCCTCCCGCCTTCCTTCTCTCCATTAGTAACCACTAGTTTGTTTTCTATATCTGTGAGTCTGTTTACCTGGGATAAATCCCACTTGGTTATGGTGTATAATTCTTTTTATACATGGTTGGATTTGAGTTGTTAATATTTTGTTAAAGAGCTCTGCATCTATGTTAATGAGAGATAGTGGTCTCTAGTTTTCCTTTCTTATAAGGTGTTTGGTTGTGGTATTGGGGTAATGCTAGCCTCATAGAATGAGTTAGGAAACATTCCCTCTGCTTCTATCTTGTGGAAGAGATTGTAGAGAATTGGTCTAGTTTCTTCCTTAAATGTTTGGTAGAATTCACCAGTGAACCTATCCAGGCCTGGTGGTTTCTCTTTTGGAAGGTTATTACATACTGATTGGATTTCTTTAATACATAGAGGCCTATTCAGATTGTCTCTTCTAGTGTGAATTTTGGCAGCTACAGTCTTTTAAGGAATTGGTCACTTTCACCTATGTTATCACATTTGTGGGCATAGAGTTGCTCAAAATATTCCTTCCTTTTAATGTCCGTGAGATCTGTAGTAATGTCCTCTTTTTAATTTCTGATATTGGTCATTTGTATCTTTCTCTTTTTTCTTTGTTAGCTTGGCTAGAGCCTTATCAATTTTATTGATCTTTTCAAAGAACCAGCTCTTGTTTTTGTTGACTTTCTCTATTCATTCCTGTTTTCAGCTTCATTGATTTCTGCTCTGATTTTTATTATTTATTTTCTTTTGCTTACTTTGGGTTGAATTTGCTCTTTTTTTCTAGTTTCCTAAGATGGAAGCTTAGATGATTGATTTTAGATTTTTCTTCTTTTCTAATATATATATTCAATGCTTTAAATCTCCTAAACACTTTTCATTGCATCCCACAAATTTTGGTAAGTTGTGTTTTCATTTTCATTTAGTTCAAAATAGTAAAAAATATTTCTTGATTTATTCTTTGACCCATGTGTTATTTAGAAGTGTGCTGTTTAATCTCCAATTATTTTGGGATTTTCCAGCTATTTTTCTGTTGTTGATTCCTAGTTTAATTCCACTGAGACCAGACATTGTGTGATTTCTATTCTTTAAAATTTGTTATGGTGTGTTTAATGGCCCAGAATGTGATCTATCTTGGTGAATGCTCCATGTGAACTTCAGAAGGATGTGTATTCTGCTGTGGTTGGATGAAGTCTGTAGATGTCAATTATACACGGTTGATTGCTAGTGCTGTTGTGTGCACACCCACACACACCCACACACACATACAATTAAATATATTGTTGCTGTTATTATCTTGAATATACTGTTATCTGTTAGATCAATTAAGAATAAGAAAAATAAAAGTTTTGTTTTATCTTCAGTTATTCTCTAATGCTCTTCCTTTTTAAAATGTATATCTGAATTTCTGACCTATGTAATTTTCCTTCTTTCTGAAGAACTTTTAAAAACATTTCTTGCAAGGCGGGTCTACTAGAAACAATTCCCTCAATTTTTGTTTGTCTGAGGAAGTCTTTATTTCTCCTTCCCTTTTTTTTTTTTTTTTCCGCTATGCGGACCTCTCACTGTTGTGGCCTCTCCCGTTGCAGAGCACAGGCTCCGGATGCACAGGCTCAGCGGCCATGGCTCACGGGCCCAGCCGCTCCGCAGCATGTGGGATCTTCCCGGACCGGGGCACGAACCCGTGTCCCCTGCATCGGCAGGTGGACCCTCAAACACTGTGCCGCCAGGGAAGCCCTCTCCTTCCCTTTTAAAGATGATTTTGTAGGCTATAGAATTGTAGGTTGGTGGGGTTTTTCTCTCAACACTATAAATATTTCACTTCACTCAGTTTTTATTTATTTATTATTAATTAATTAATTAATTAATTTGGTTTCACCAGGTCTTAGTTGTGGCTCGTGGGCTCCTTAGTTGTGGCTTGCTGGCTCCTTAGTTGCAGCAGGTGGCCTACTTTGTTGCACCTCATGGGCTTCTTAGTTGTGGCACACAAACTCTTAGTTGCCCCATGTGAACTCTTAGTTGTGGCATGCATGTGGGATCTAGTTCCCTGACCAGGGATCAAACCTGGGCCCCCTGCATTTGGAGCATGGAGTCTTATCTACTGCGCTCTCACTCATGGGAGTCACTTACTCACTTTTTAAAAAATTTTAATTTTATACTGGACTATAGTTTTTTTTGTTTTTAGTTTTTTTTCATTTTTGTGATGTTGAGCATCTTTTCATGTGCCTATTGGCCATCTGTATGCCTTCGTTGGAAAGCTATTCAGGTTCTCTGCCCTTTTTTTTTATTGTACTTTTTCTTGTTTTTTTAATTTTATTTTTTTAAACAGCATGTTATTAGTCATCAATTTTATACACATCAGTGTATACACGTCAATCCCAATCACCCAATTCATCACACCACCCCCACCCCCACCCCCACCCCCCGCGGCTTTCTCCCCTTGTTGTCCATACGTTTGTTTTCTACATCTGTATCTCAATTTCTGCCCTGTAAAACGGTTCATCTGTACCATTCTTCTAGCTTCCACATATATGCGTTAATATACGATGTTTGTTTTTCTCTTTGTGACTTACTTCACTCTGTATGACAGTCTCTAGATCCATCCATGTCTCAACAGTTGACCCAATTTCATTCCTTTCTATGGCTGAGTAATATTCTATTGTATATATGTACCACATCTTCTTTATCCATTCGTCTGTTGACGGGCATTTAGGTTGCTTCCATGACCTGGCTATTGTAAATAGTGCTGCAATGAACATTGGGATGCATGTGTCTTTTTGAATTATGGTTTTCTCTGGGTACATGCCCAGTAGTGGGATTGCTGGATCATATGGTACTTCTATTTTTAGTTTTTTAAGGAACCTCCATACTGTTCTCCATAGTGGCTGTTATCAATTTACATTCCCACCAACAGGGCACGAGAGTTCCCTTTTCTCCACACCCTCTCCAGCATTTGTTGTTTGTAGATTTTCTGATGATGCCCATTCTAACTGGTGTGAGGTGATACCTCATTGTAGTTTTGATTTGCATTTCTCTAATAATTAGTGATGTTGAGTAGCTTTTCATGTGCTTCTTGGCCATCTGTATGTCTTCTTCGGAAAAATGTCTGTTTAGGTCTTCTGCCCATTTTTGGATTGGGTTGTTGGTTTTTTTAATATTAAGCTGCATGAGCTGTTTATATATTTTGGAGATTAATCCTTTGTTCATTCATTTGCAAATATTTTCTCCCATTCTGAGGGTTGTCTTTTCGTCTTATTTATGGTTTCCTTTGCTGTGCAAAAGCTTGTAAGTTTCATTAGGTCCCATTTGTTTATTTTTGTTTTTATTTCCATTACTCTAGGAGGTGGATCAAAAAAGACCTTGCTGTCATTTACATCAAAGAATGTTCTTCCTATGTTTTCCTCTAAGAGTTTTATAGTGTCCAGTCTTACATTTAGGTCTCTGATCCATTTTGAGTTCATTTTTCTGTATGGTGTTAGGGAGTGTTCTAATTTCATTCTTTTACATGTAGCTGTCCAGTTTTCCCAGCATCACTTATTGAAGAGATTGTCTTTTCTACATTGTATATCCTTGCCTCCTTGGTCATAGACTAGTTGACCATAGGTGCATGGGTTTATCTCTGGGCTTTCTATATGTTCCATTGATCTATGTTTCTGTTTTTGTGCCTGTACCATATTGTCTTGATTACTGTAGCTTTGTATATAGTCCAAAGTCAGGGAGTCTGATTCCTCCAGCCCCATTGTTGTCCCTCAAGACTGCTTTGGCTATTGGGGGTCTTTTGTGTCTCCATACAAATTTTGAGATGATTTGTTCTAGTTCTGTAAAAAATGCCAGTAGTAATTTCATAGGGATTGCGTTGAATCTGTAGATTGCTTTGGATAGTATAGTCATTTTCACAATATTGATGTTTCCAATCCAAGAACATGGTATATCTCTCCATCTGTTGGTATCATCTTTAATTTCTTTCATCAGTGTCTTATAGTTTCCTGCATACAGGTCTTTTGCCTCCCTAGGTAGGTTTATTCCTAGGTATTTTATTCTTTTTGTTGCAATGGTAAATGGGAGTGTTTCCTTAATTTCTCGTTCAGATTTTTCATCATTAGTGTATAGTAATGCAAGAGATTTCTGTGCATTAATTTTGTATCCTGCTACTTTACCAACTTCATTGATTACCTCTAGTAGTTTTCTGGTGGCATCTTTAGGATTCTATATGTATAGTATCATGTCATTTACAAACAGTGACAGTTTTACTTCTTCTTTTCCAATTTGTATTCCTTTTATTTCTTTTTCTTCTCCGATTGCTGTGGCTAGGACTTCCAAAACTATGTTGAATAATAGTGGTGAGAGTGGACATCCTTGTCTTGTTCCTGATCTTAGAAGAAATGCTTTCAGTTTTTCACCATTGAGAATGATATTTGCTGTGGGTTTGTCATATATGGCCTTTATTATGTTGAGGTATGTTCCCTGCATGCCCACTTTCTGGAGAGTTTTTATCATAAATGGGTTTTGAATTTTGTCAAAAGCTTTTTCTGCATCTATTGAGATGATCATATGGTTTTTATTCTTCAATTTGTTAATATGGTGTATCACATTGATTGATTTGCATATGTTTTTTTTTTTTTTTTTTATGGGAGGGACGGGGAAACACTGGGGCCGGGCCTGCTCCCTCAGCCAGCGGGGGACCTGTGGAGGGGAATTAATAGAGGTGGGAGTAGTAAAAGGGAGGGTATTTTAACAGCCAGGACTCCCACAGTAAAGCTGGCTGCCCTGAGGTGTCTAAACAGACGCCTAAGCATCTTCCAGGGGTACACAAGACTCCGACGTAAGAGTAGGCTGAACTCAGGAGTTTCTGTGGTCCTTCTTCAGCTTTCACACCCCCCATGGATAATAAAAAAAGAAAAAGAATTAAAAAAAATATTCTTCTCCTGGGAACTTGAAGTCTTCATGAGAGCAGGGACCAATAGCGTATAACCTCAGAAGTGTGGAGTAGCTAATTCTATAATAGGGCTGAGGAAGGGTTGAGAGGTGTTGTAGAAAGAGAAGGAGAAGATGAGGGGAGAGACAGAGAGATTGGGAGGGAGGGAGGGAGAGAGCGCACAAGCCCACAACTTTCTGGTTTCCAGTTCTGGCTCCTTTCTCAGGAAATCTGCGAGATACCACTTTCGTAACGAGATTTCCCCTTTTGCTTACAGCACGTTGAACTGTTGTCTTTCCCTTACAACCAGTCTTTCTTCATAAACACAGTATTTTTTTTTTTGAGTGTGGCTGTGTTTCAATAAAACTTTATTTACAAAAACAGGTGAAGGCCAGATTTGGCCCACGGGCTGCAGTTTGCTGGCCCTGTTGCAGACAATGGGGGGCGGGGGACACTTGAGAGTTTTTTTTTTTTTTTTTTACATCTTTATTGGAGTATAATTGCTTTACAATGGTATGTTAGTTTCAGCTTCACAACAAAATGAATCAGTTATATATATACATATGTTCCCATATCTCTTCCCACTTGCGTCTCCCTCCCTCCCACCCTCCCTATCCCACCCCTCCAGGCGGACACAAAGCACCGAGCTGATCTCCCTGTGCTATGCGGCTGCTTCCCACTAGCTATCTACCTTACGTTTGGTAGTGTATATATGTCCATGCCTCTTTATCGCTTTGTCACCGTTTACCCTTCCCCCTCCCCATAGCCTCAAGTCCATTCTCTAGTAAGTCTGTGTCTTTATTCCTGTTTCACCCCTAGGTTTTTCATGACATTTTTTTTTCTTAAATTCCATATATATGTGTTAGCATACGGTATTTGTCTCTCTCTTTCTGACTTACTTCACTCTGTATGACAGACTCTAGGTCTATCCACCTCATTACAAATAGCTCAATTTCGTCTCTTTTTATGGCTGAGTAATATTCCATTGTATATATGTGCCACATCTTCTTTATCCATTCATATGATGATGGACACTTAGGTTGTTTCCATCTCTGGGCTATTGTAAATAGAGCTGCAATGAACATTTTGGTACATGACTCTTTTTGAATTATGGTTTTCTCAGGGTATATGCCCAGTAGTGGGATTCCTGGGTCATATGGTAGTTCTATTTGTAGCTTTTTAAGGAATCTCCATACTGTTCTCCACAGTGGCTGTATCAATTTACATTCCCACCAACAGTGCAAGAGGGTTCCCTTTTCTCCACACCCTCTCCAGCATTTATTGTTTCTAGATTTTTTGATGATGGCCATTCTGACTGGTGTGAGATGATATCTCATTGTAGTTTTGATTTGCATTTCTCTAATGATTAGTGATGTTGAGCATTCTTTCATCTGTTTGTTGGCACTCTGTATATCTTCTTTGGAGAAATGTCTATTTAGGTCTTCTGCCCATTTTTGGATTGGGTTGTTTGTTTTTTTGTTATTAAGCTGCATGAGCTGCTTATAAATTTTGGAGATTAATCCTTTGTCAGTTGCTTCATTTGCAAATATTTTCTCCCATTCTGAGGGTTGTCTTTTGGTCTTCTTTATGGTTTCCTTTGCTGCGCAAAAGCTTTTAAGTTTCATTAGGTCCCATTTGTTTACTTTTGTTTTTATTTCCATTTCTCTAGGAGGTGGGTCAAAAAGGACCTTGCTGTGATTTATGTCATAGAGTGTTCTGCCTATGTTTTCCTCTAAGAGTTTGATAGTTTCTGGCCTTACATTTAGGTCTTTAATCCATTTTGAGCTTATTTTTGTGTATGGTGTTAGGGAGTGATCTAATCTCATACTTTTACATGTAGCTGTCCAGTTTTCCCAGCACCACTTATTGAATAGGCTGTCCTTTCTCCACTGTACATTTCTGCCTCCTTTGTCAAAGAAAAGGCGACCATATGTGCGTGGGTTTATCTCTGGGCTTTCTATCCTGTTCCATTGATCTATATTTCTGTTTTTGTGCCAGTACCATACCGGCTTGATTACTGTAGCTTTGTAGTATAGTCTGAAGTCAGGAAGCCTGATTCCTCCAGCTCCATTTTTCGTTCTCAAGATTGCTTTGGCTATTCGGGGTCTTTTGTGTTTCCATACAAATTGTGAAATTTTTTGTTCTAGTTCTGTGAAAAATGCCAGTGGTAGTTTCATAGGGATTGCATTGAATCTGTAGATTGCTTTGGGTAGTAGAGTCATTTTCACAATGTTGATTCTTCCAATCCAAGAACATGGTATATCTCTCCATCTATTTGTATCATCTTTAATTTCTTTCATCAGTGTCTTATAATTTTCTGCATACAGGTCTTTTGTCTCCTTAGGTAGGTTTATTCCTAGGTATTTTATTCTTTTTGTTGCAATGGTAAATGGGAGTGTTTTCTTGATTTCACTTTCAGATTTTTCATCCTTAGTGTATAGGAATGCCACAGATTTCTGTGCATTAATTTTGTATCCTGCTACTTTACCAAATTCATTGATTAGCTCTAGTAGTTTTCTGGTAGCATCTTTAGGATTCTCTATGTATAGTATCATGTCATCTGCAAACAGTGACAGCTTTACTTCTTCTTTTCCGATTTGGATTCCTTTTATTTCCTTTTCTTCTCTGATTGCTGTGGCTAAAACTTCCAAAACTATGTTGAATAAGAGTGGTGAGAGTGGGCAACCTTGTCTTGTTCCTGATCTTAGTGGAAATGCTTTCAGTTTTTCACCATTGAGGACGATGTTGGCTGTGGGTTTGTCATATATGGCCTTTATTATGTTGAGGAAAGTTCCCTCTATGCCTACTTTCTGCAGTGTTTTTATCATAAATGGGTGTTGAATTTTGTCAAAAGCTTTCTCTGCATCTATTGAGATGATCATATGGTTTTTCTCCTTCAATTTGTTAATATGGTGTATCACGTTGATTGATTTGCATATGTTGAAGAATCCTTGCATCCCTGGATAAATTCCACTTGATCATGGTGTATGATCCTTTTAATGTGTTGTTGGATTTTGTTTGCTAGTATTCTGGTGAGGGTTTTTACATCCCTATCCATGAGCCATATTGGTCTGTAATTTTCTTTTTCTGTAGTATCTTTGTCTGGTTTTGGTGTCAGGGTGATGGTGGCCTCATAGAATGAGTTTGGGAGTGTTCCTTCCTCCGCAATTTTTTTGAAGAGTTTGAGAAGGATGGGTGTTAGTTCTTCTCTAAATGTTTGATAGAATTCACCTGTGAAGCCATCCGGTCCTGGACTTTTGTTTGTTGGAAGATTTTTAATCACAGTTTCAATTTCATTACTTGTGATTGGTCTGTTCATATTTCCTGTTTCTTCTTGGTTCAGTCTTGGAAGGTTATACCTTTCTAAGAGTTTGTCCATTTCTTCCATGTTGTCCATTTTATTGGCATAGAGCTGCTTGTAGTCGTGTCTTAGGATGCTTTGCATTTCTGTGGTGCTATTGTAACTTCTCCTTTTTCATTTCTAATTCTATTGATTTGAGTCTTCTCCCTTTTTTTCTGGATGAGTCTGGCTAATGGTTTATCAATTTTGTTTATCTTCTCAAAGAACCAGCTTTTAGTTTTATTGATCTTTGCTATTGTTATTTTGTTTCAATTTCATTTATTTCTGCTCTGATCTTTATGATTTCTTTCCTTCTGCTAACTTTGGGTTTTGTTTGTTCTTCTTTCTCTAGTTCCTTTAGGAGTAAGGTTAGATTGTTTATTTGAGATTTTTCTTGTTTCTTAAGGTAGGCTTGTATAGCTATAAATTTCCCTTTTAGAATTGCTTTTGCTGCATCCCATAGGTTTTGGATCGTCGGGTTTTCATTGTCATTTGTCTCTAGGTATTTTTTGATTTCCTCTTTGATTTCTTCAGTGATCTCTTTGTTATTTAGTAACGTATTGTTTAGCCTCCATGTGTTTGTGTTTTTTACGTTTTTTTCCCTGTAATTCATTTCTAATCTCATGGCGTTGTGGTCAGAAAAGATGCTTGATATGATTTCATTTTTCTTAAATTTACTGAGGCTTGATTTATGACCCAAGATGTGATCTATCCTGTAGAATGTTCTGTGCACACTTGAGAAGAAAGTGTAATGTGCTTTTTTTGGATGGAATGTCCTATAAATATCAATTAAATCTATCTGGTCTTTTGTGTCATTTAAAGCTTCTGTTTCCTTATTTATTTTCATTTTGGATGATCTGTCCATTGGTGTAAGTGAGGGTTAAAATCCCCCACTATTTTCGTGTTACTATCGATTTCCTTTTTTATAGCTGTTAGGAGTTGCCTTATGTATTGAGGTGCTCCTATGTTGGGTGCATATATATTTATAATTGTTATATCTTCTTCTTGGATTGCTCCCTTGCTCATTATGTAGTGTCCTTCTTTATGTCTTGTTATAGTCTTTATTTTGAAGTCTATTTTATCTGATATGAGTATTGCTATTCCAGCTTTCTTTTGATTTCCATTTGCTTGGAATATCTGTTTCCATCCCCTCAGTTTCAGTCTGTATGTGTCCCTAGGTCTGAAGTGGGTCTCTTGTAGACAGCATGTATATGGGTCTTGTTTTTGTATCCATTCAGCAAGCCTGTGTCTTTTGGTTGGAGCATTTAATTCATTCACGTTTAAGGTAATTATCAATATGTATTTTCCTATGACCATTTTCTTAATTGTTTTGGGTTGATTTTTGTAGGGCCTTTTCTTCTCTTGTGTTTCCCACTTAGAGAAGTTCCTTTAGCATTTGTTGTAGAGCTGGTTTGGTGGTGCTGTATTCTCTTAGCTTTTGCTTGTCTCTAAAGCTTTTGATTTCTCCATCGAATCTGAATGAGATCCTTGCTGGGTAGAGTAATCTTGGCTATAGTTTCTTCCCTTTCATCACTTTAAGTATATCATGCCACTGCCTTCTGGTTTGTAGCGTTTCTGCTGAGAAATCAGCTGTTAACCTTATGGGAGTTCCCTTGTATGTTATTTGTCATTTTTCCCTTGCTGCTTTCAGTAATTTTTCTTTGTCTTTAATTTTTGCCAATTTCATTACCATGTGTCCTGGCGTGTTTCTCCTTGGGTTTATCCTGTATGGGACTTGCTGCCCTTCTTGAACTTTGATGGCTATTTCCTTTCCCATGTTAGGGAAGTTTTTGACTATAATCTCTTCAAATATGTTCTCTGGTCCTTTCTCTCTCTCTTCTCTTTCTGGGAACCCTATACTGCAAATGTTGTTGCGTTTAATGTTGTCCCAGAGGTCTCTTAGGCTGTCTTCATTTCTTTTCATTCTTTTTTCTGTATTCTGTTCCGCAGCAGTGAATTCCACCATTTTGTCTTCCAGGTCACTTATCCATTCTTCTGCCTCAGTTATTCTGCTGTTGATTCCTTCTAGTGTAGTTTTCATTTCAGTTATTGTATTGTTCATCTCTGTTTGTTTGTTCTTTAATTCTTCTAGGTCTTTGTTAAACATTTGTTGCATCTTCTCGATCTTTGCCTCCATTCTTTCTCCGAGGTCCTGGATCATCTTCACTATCATTATTCTGAATTCTTTTTCTGGAAGGTTGCCTATCTCCACTTCATTTAGTTGTTTTTCTGGGGTTTTATCTTGTTCCTTCATCTGGTACATAGCCCTCTGCCTTTTCATCTTGTGTGTCTTTCTGTGAATGTGGTTTTTGTTCCACAGGCTGCAGGATTGTAGTTCTTCTTGCTTCTGCTGTCTGCCCTCTGGTGGATCTATATTGGATTATAGTTGATTAACAGTGTTGTGTTAGTTTCAACTGTACAACAAAATGATTCAGTTATACATGTACATGTATCTATTCTTTTTCAAATATTTTTCCCATTTAGGTTATTACAGAATATTGAGCAGAGTTCCCTGTGCTGTATAGCAGGTCCCTGTTTGTTTTTTATTTTAAATATAGCAGTGTGTACATATAAATACCAAAGTCCCAATCTATCACTGCATCCCTTTCCTCCAGTAACCATAAGTTCCTTCTCAAAGTCTGTGAGTCTGTTTCTGTTTTGTAAATAAGTTCATTTGTATCACTTTTTTAAGATTCCACATATAAGCAATATTATATGATATTTGTCTTTCTTTGTCTGACTTACTTCACTTAGTATGATAGTCTCCAGGTCCATCCATGTTGCTGCAAATGCCATTATTTCACTGTTTTTGATGGCTGAATAATATTCCATTGTATACATGTACCACATTTTCTTTATCCATTCATCTGTCAATGGATATTTAGATTGCTTCTGCAGTGAACATTGGGGTACATGTATCCTTTCAAACCATGTTTTTCTCTAGATATATGCCCAGCAGTGGGATTGCTGGACCATATGGTAGCTCTGTTTTTAGTTTCTCAAGGAACCTCCATACTGTTCTCCATAGTGACTGTACGAATTTACATTCCCACCAGCAGTGTAGGAGGGTTCCCTTTTCTCCACATCCTCTCCAGCATTTGTTATTTGTAGACGTTTTGGTGATGGCCATTCTCACTGGTGTGAGGTGATATGTCATTGTAGTTTTGATTTGCATTTCTCTAATAATTAGTGATGTTGAGCATCTTTTCATGTGCCTCTCAGCCATCTGTATGTCTTCTTTGGAGAGATGTCTTTTTACATCTTCTGCAAATTTTTTGATTGAGTTGTTTGGTTTTTTTTGATATTGACCCGCATACACTGTTTGTAAATTTTGGAGACCAATCCCGTGTCGGTCGCATTGTTTGCAAATATTTTCTCCCATTCTCTGGGTTGTCTCTTCATTTTGTTTATGGTTTCTTTTGCTGTGCAAAAGCTTTTTAGTATGATTAGGTCCCATTTTTTAAATATTTAATTAATTTATTTTTTATGTTTGGGTGCGTGGGGTCTTTATTTCTGCACGTGGGCTTTCTCCAGTTACGGCATGCAGGGGCTACTCTTCGTTGTGGTGCATGGGCTTCTCGTTGCAGTGGCTTCTCTTGTTGCAGAGCATGGGCTCTAGAGTGCAGGCTCAGTAGTTGTGGCACACGGGCTTAGTTGCTCTGCAGCATGTGGGATCTTCCCGGACCAGGGATGGAACCTGTGTCCCTTGCATTGGCAGGCGGATTCTTAACCACTGCGCCACCAGGGAAATCCCAGGTCCCATTTGTTTATTTTTGGTTTTGTTCCCATTAGTCTAGGAGATGGATCGAAAGAGATATTGCCGTGATTTATGTCAAAGAGTGATCTGCCTATGTTTTCCTCTCAGAGTTTTATAGTATCCAGTCATACATTTAGGTGTTTAATCCATGTTAAGTTTATTTCTGTGTATGGTGTAGGGAGTGTCCTAATTTCGTTCTTTTACATGCAGCTGTCCAGTTTTCCCAGGGCCATTTATTGAAGAGACTGTCTTTCCTTCATAGTATAGTCTTGCCTTCTTTGTTGTAGATTAATTGACCATAGGTGCGTGGCTTTATTTCTGGGCTTTCTATCCTGTTCCATCGATCTATATTTCTGTTTTAGTGCTAGTACCATACTGTTTTGGTGACTGTAGCTTTGTAGTATAGTCTCAAGTCAGGGAGCCTGATTCCTCCAGCTCCATTTTCTTTCTCAAGATTGCTTTGGCTATTCAGAGTCTTTTGTGTCTCTGTACAAATTTTAAGATTTTTTTGTTCTATTTCTGTGAAAAATGCCATTGATAATTTTTTTAAAGGCTACTGGATGACTTTATTTAAAAAAATATATGTATTAATTTGGCTGTGCTGGGTCTTAGTTGCAGCATGTGGCATCTTCTTTGTGTCATGTTGGATCTTTTTAAGTTGCGGCATGCAGGATCTTTTAGTTGCAGCATATGGGATCCTAGTTGAAGCATGCGGGATCTAATTCCCTGACCAGGGATCGAACCCGGGCCCCCTGCATTGAGAGCATGCAGTCTTAACCACTGGACCACCACGGAAGTCCTGCCATTGGTAATTTGATAGGGATTGCATTGAATCTGTAGATTGCCTTGGGTAGTATAGTCATTTTGACAATATTGATTCTTCTAATCCAAGAACATCTGATCTTTTGTTGTCAGTGTGTAGAAATGAACAGATTTCTGTGTTATAATTTTGTATCCTGCAACTTTACTGAATTCATTGATGAGCTCTAGTAGTTTTCTGGTAGCATCTTTAGGATCTTCTACGTATAGTATCATGTCATCTGCAAACAGTGACATTTTTACTTCTTCTTTTCCAATTTGCATTCCTTGTATTTCTTTTTCTTCTCTGATTGCCGTGGCTAGGACTTTCAAAACTGTGTTGAATAAAACTGGTGAGAGTGTACATCCTTGTCTTGTTCCTGATCTTAAAGGAAATGCTTTCAGTTTTTCACTGTTGAGTATGATGTGAGTTGTAGGTTTGTCATATATGACCTTAATTATGTTGAGGTATGTTCCCTGTACGCCCACTTTCTGGAGAGTTTTTATCATAAATTGGTGTTGAATTTAGTCAAAAGCTCTTTCTGCATCTATTGAGATGATTATATGGTTTTTATTCTTCAATTTGTTGATGTGGTGTATCACATTGATTGATTTGCAGATATTGAAAAATCCTTGCATCCCTGGGATAAATCCCACTTGATCATGGTGTATGATCATTTTAATGTATTGTTGGGTTTGGATTGCTAGTATTTTGTTGAGGATTTTTGCATCTGTGTTCATCAGTGATATTGGCCTATAATTTTTTTTGTGGTATCTTTGTCTGGTTTTGGTATCCGGCTGATGGTGGCCTCATAGAATGAGTTTGGGAGTATTCCTTCCTCTGCTATTTTTTGGAATAGTTTTAGAAGGATAGGTGCTAACGCGCCTCTAAATGTTTGATAGAATTCACCTGTGAAGTCATCTGGTCCTGGACTTTTGTTTGTTGGGAGTTTTTTAATCACAGTTTAAATTTAGTACTTGTGATTGGTCTCTTTATATTTTCTGTTTCTTCCTGGTTCAGTCTTGGGAGATTGTACCTTTCTAAGAATTTGTCCATTTCTTCCAGGTTGTCCATTTTATTAATGTATAGTAGCTTGTAGTAGTCTCTTGTGATCCTTTGTATTTCTTTGGTGTCCGTTGTAACTTCTCCTTTTTCACTTCTAATTTTATTGATTTGAGCCCTCTCCTTTTTTCTTGATGAGTCTGGCCACAGGTTTATAAATTTTGTTTATCTTTTCAAAGAGCCATCTTTTAGTTTCATCAATCTTTTCTATTGTTTTCTTCATTTCTATTTCATTTATTTATGCTCTGATATTTATGGTTTCATTGTTTCTGCTAACTTTGGGTTTTGTTTGTTCTTTCTCTAGTTGCTTTAGGTGTAAGGTTAGGTTGTTTATTTGTGATTTTTCTTGTTTCCTGAGATAAGATTGTATTGCTAGAAACTTCCCTCTTAGAACTGCTTTTGCTGCATCCCATAGGTTTTGGATCGTCGTGTTTTCATTGTCATTTGTTTCTAGGTATTCTTTGATTTCCTCTTTGATTTCTTCAGTGTTCTCTTGGTTATTTAGTAGTGTATTTTTTAGCCTCCATGTGTTTGTATTTTTTACAGTTTTTTTTCTTGTAGTTGATTTCTAATCTCATTGCATTGTGGTCAGAAAAGATGCTTGATATGATTTCAATATTCTTAATTTTGCCAAGGTTTGCCTTGTGGCCCAACATGTGATCAATCCTGGAGAATGTTCCATGTGCACTTGAGAAGAATGTGTATTCTGTTGCTTTTGGATAGAATGCTCTATAAATAGCAATGAAGTCTGTCTGGTCTGATGTGTCATTTAAGGCCTGCGTTTCCTTATTGATTTTCTCCCTGGATGATCTGTCCATTGATAAAAGTGGGGTGTTAACGTCCCCCGCTATTATTGTGTTACTGTCGATTTCTTCTTTTATGGCTGTTAGTATTTGCCTTATATATTGAGGTGCTCCTATGTTGGGTGCATATATATTTACGATTGTTAAGTCTTCTTCTTGGATTGATCCCTTGATGATTATGTAGTGTCTTTCTTTGTCTCTTGGTACAGTCTTTAAAGTCTATTTTGTCTGAGATGAGTATTGCTACTCCAGCTTTCTTCTGATTTCCATTTGCATGGAATACCTTTTTGCATCCTCTCAGTTTCAGTCTGTATGTGTCCCTAGATCTGAAGTGGATCTCTTGTATACAGCATATATATAGGTCTTGTTTTTTGTATCCATTTAGCCATCTATGTCTTTTGGTTAGAGCATTTAATCTGTTTATGTTTAAGATAAGTATTATTATGTATGTTCTTATTACCATTTTGTTAACTGTTTTGGATTTGTTTTTGTAGGTCTTTTTTCTTCCCTTCCTGTTTTGTTCCCTCCTCTTGTGATTTGATGACTAACTTTAGTGTTGTGTTTGGATTCCTTTTTCTTCTTTGTGTGTGTATCTATTGTAGATTTTCAGTTTGCAGTTACCATGAGGTTTTGCTATAGTAGCAGTCTCTACATAAACAAGATTGTTGTTGTTGTTTAAAAATTTATTTATTTATTTTTGGCTGCATTGGGTCTTTGTTGCTGTGCACAGGCTTTCTCTAGTTATGGCGAGCAGGGGCTACTCTTCGTTGCGGTGCGCGGGCTTCTCATTGTGGTGGCTTCTCGTTGCAGAGCATGGGTTCTAGGTGTGCAGGCTTCAGTAGCTGTGGCACGCGTGCTCTAGAGTGCAGGCTCAGTAGTTGTGGTGCACGGGCTTAGTTGCTCCATGGCATGTGGGATCTTCCCGGACCAGGGCTTGAACCCGTGTCCCCTGGATTGGCAGGCAGATTCTTAACCACTGCACCACCAGGGAAGCCCAACAAGATCGTTTTAAGTTGCTGGTCTTTTAATGTCAAATACATTTCCAATATCCTGCATTTGTGCTCTCCTCTTCTCACGATTGCTGGTTTTGATATTATATTTGTTCATAAATGATTTCCTACCTTTACTGTATGTTTGCCTTTACCAGTGAGCTTTTCCATTTGTAATTTTCTTGTTTCTAGTTGTGGCCTTTTCGTCTTAGAGAAATTCCTTTAGCATTTCTTGCAAAGCTGATCTGGTGATGTTGAATTCTCTTAGGTTTTGCTTGTCTGTAAAGCTTTTGATTTCTCCATCGAATCTGAATGAGAGCCTTGCTGGGTAGAGTATTCTCGGTTGTAAGTTCTTCCCTTTCATCACTTTAAATATATTGTGCTGCTCCCTTCTGGCCTGCAGAGTTTCTGCTGAGAAATCAGCTGATAACCTTATGGGAGTTCCCTTGTATGTTGTTATTTGTTGCTTTTCCCCACTTCATTCACTGCTTGTTTGCCTTGTTTCTGTGAGGGTGTCCAATGTAATTTTTATCCTCGCTCCTCTATAGGTAAGGTGTATTTTTGTTTTCTGCGTTTTTTTTGGCCACGTGGCACGTGGGATCCTACTTCCCCAGCCAGGGATTGAAACTGTGCCCCCAGCAGTGGTAGTGTGGACATCTAACCAGTGGACAGCCAGGGAATTCCTGTTTTTGTTTTGTTTTTTTTAACCCTCTGGCTTCTTTTGAATGATTGAGAAGAAATTGTAGATGGATATTTTTGTGGATGAATATATTACTGCTAGAATGAGACAGTGTTTAACATTGCTTTTATTCCTCTTTTTCTTTGTTACAGATGTAAGTGCTAAAATATTTTGTTCACAGAAATATTTAGATGGAAATGGAAGAAGTTTGTTACAGAGATACCACTCAGTCTTTGAACTCATAAGTTATTTGTCAAATATCACAAAAATAATTTATCATTGTCATCAAAATAATTTTAATGGTCTATCAAGTGATAATTTGTTAAGATCCTCTTTCAAATTTGTTGTTAGGCAGTGGATTAGAAATGATGTGACCTGGAAAAAGATTTGCTTCCAAGCTATTAGAATAATTTGCTTTTTCCCTTTCTAGGCAGTATAACACAAAGGCTTTACCAAGACTTATCAAATGACTCTTAATTATAACCCTTACACTGTTACTTAAAAGCAACCTATTCAACCAGATATACTCAGAAAGGGTTGAGGAAATAGAAATATTGGTAATTTCATTACACCATTGCCAATCCAATAATTTTTGATAAAATGCATTTATCATTTGCTTAGAAACTTAAAAACACACACACACACATACACATACACACACCTTGGGGCTGCAGTTTTAGCAAATTTGCAGAAAATACCATCTAACTTAATTGGCAAAACCAGTCCTCATTGTCAAACCCACGAAAACCCTAGAAACTAAGACAAAGTCTTTTCAGTTCAAATGTATTAATTATTTCAAGAAGCTTTATAAAAACCATTGAGAAATGAATTATAGAATCCATTGTATAAAAAAGAATCAGTCAAAAAAAAAGAAAAAGAATCAGTCAAGATTAAAATGATGTAGATCTAATATAACAAGTTACAAAGAAGATAAAAAGTTACAAAAATAAATCAATATCCTTAATTTATAGTAATACAATATAATTTATACATAAAATTATATGATATTTATAAGAAAAGGAGTATGATTTTTAAAGACATGTTATTCCTTGTCTAAATATTGGTATATGTGTGTGTCAAACTCTGGTGTTTGGCTTTGGGGAATAATTAAATAAAATCCAATGTAAAAATCAGAAATAACTTATCTTTGTTAGATACCCTGGGTATCTATTAAAAGGTTAGTTTAAGTTAGGTTATATCTAACCCTTTATTAGATACTTTTCCTATGTACTTGAGGATAGAAAAGGGCATATACTACCAAAAAGTAATTTGGCATAGATCTTTTATTCTCTGTTATGAGGAGGTAGGAAATAATAAACATTTAGAAGATGAAATGGGAGAAAGATTATCTGTAAATGGAATAAATATGATGTGAGTTGATACAATAGATATTTAACTTCCTTTTTAAATAATATATATGAAGCCTGAGAAAAAAGCTTGTAAATATTTTATCCATGTGTTTATTCCAATGTACTTTGAAACATTTGACAATTCCAGAAAAATATTCCAGTTGTATTTCTAAGAAGCAGCAGTACCAGCCTATACAGCTTTGATTTATTGAAGTGATTTTGAAGTGAGTAGCGGAAAAAATGCTATGCCTTAACTACAAGGGAAAAGGCATTTTTAGGATTCAGTATAAGCATTGAGAAGAGCTGGAAAAATGCTTACCCTTAACTACATGAAAAAGCAATTCTTACCATTCAGTATTTCTTTCCAGTGCTCCTTTTGCTTTGAATTCGTGGGCCTTATCCCTCAAGATCCTTGCATCCTTTGATAATAGTTGGGAGAAGGTAGAGGCAAAGTTGTTCAGTAAAAATTTGCATTATTCCTCACTCTACCACATTTAGTTTCTAACTTTCAACTTCACCTGTAACAGAAAGGTATGCAAGAAGGAGAAAGACAGGAAGCTTTTATAGGTTCATAGTTCTTTGAATAGTCATTAAACGAAGTTTCCATTTGGTTTGACCTCAGGATTTAATTCCCTGCCCCTAGCAATGCAGGTAGTAAGGTTTGCATGATGCTTTCTTTTGTGAAGTAGAGTAAGGTTGGTTTTGGACACAGAGGCTTTCTCCGACCCATTAATTTTAGGAAGGGGTACCCTTGGAAGCTGAGGATCTGGAAATCAATTCCTTTAAAACTACCAGTGCTTGGATACCTCTTGAAAAGCCTTTACGTATCCCCAAGGGTATGTGTACCCTAGTTTGAAGAGTACCTTAGACTATCTTTCTTGAGTTTGACAAAACAGCTTAATGGCAGAAAATTCTATAGGGAGGAAATTTAGAGAGTCCTTTAAAATAGGTATTCTGTGTTGTCGGTTGAAAGGCTAGCTCTTAATATTATGTATATAGTTAGCAAATAAAATGGTTATAGTGAGTTGAAAGAACCTGCTATATTAATTGTGGGCCCCCTTACATCTGCAGGTAGGTTTGTTGTAGGAATTTCCTCGGGTGGAGCAAGGGCTTTGCTCATGAAATCACTCTGGCCGGGGCAAGTGCACAGACAGGTACAGTTGAAATACTTAGTATTTGGCAGAAATAATGGATTCAAAGACCAGAACTTGTGATAACTGGAGGTACTACAGTCTACTTCCCAACCTTAGGCAGTAACGGCTACCACAAACTACCATGATTTTTGCACTATGATTATAATACCTGCATTTTTAATTTTTAAGCATGTAGTCAGTAATAATTTGAAAATTTTTTATGCAAACTTCTGTGGGCATTATTTTAGTGAATTGAAACTATCCAGTTGTAATGCCTCTTTTTTCTCCATTTTATTTTAAAAGCTCATGTCATTTAAAAACAAGACAAGAAATTAAAATTTATTGAATAGATCAGAGATTTTTTCCTGGAAATTTTTTTTTAAGGGTATGAGTCACCACATACTCACTTCTGCCTCACAGGAGGGGAATAAAAAGATAACAGCCATAGAAATACTATTCCCACTATAGTAGACATGAATAGTACTCTGTAAATGTGGGCTTATGCTCTATTGTGTCTTAATTGAAATTAAATATTCCCCTAAGACTCCATTTTGCCTGACTGGTGGGAGATTCAGTCTCGGTCCTTGTTGGGGTCCCTTCGCCTCCCCAGAGTCAAACAAGATTCTAAAATGTTTACAGAAACAGGAGAGGGGCTTGCAGTCCCCAGCCCAGCACCGTTTTTGCACTGCCCTCGTCAACTGAGCCCACAGAATTGCTAGGAAGGAGCAAATCCACTGTTTCTGTGGAAGGTGAGGCCCCGGCGGTCTGTGCCCAGGTGAACCCCAGTGTCCTCACCCCTCCTGAGGCCCTGCTGGTGGGACCCTCCCCCCGACCTTTGACCTCTTCCTCCTGTGGAGGAATCTTCTGTCTGTCTTCTTCCTTACGGAATTCCCCCAAGTTGGGAAAACGGCCGCCAGAAAGACAGGTTGTCTACCAGCAGCTTGAACTTCACAGCTTCTGCGGGCGAGTTTGTACCGAGAAGCCGGGCATGCGCATGAAGTGGGGACAGGGAAAAGACAGAGCCCAAAACACAAATGAATAAATATCTCCACAAATGGTCTTAGGTCACGAGTACTATTAATAAGTAGCAGACGTTTCTGAGCATGACTCTCTGCTCACACAGATGATCAAGTTTAATTCTCCAAACTTCGCCATGTGCTAAAGACAGACAACTGAGGCTTAAAGAGTTTGAGTAACTTTCCTGGTAATAAGTAGCAGAGCTGGGATTCGAACCAAGTCTGCTGGGCTCAAAATTCATCCCCTATGTTATATTTTCTCTCCCACGGGGTATTAGTAATAATTCATCTTGAGCACAGTGAGCTGCCAGCATAGGTTAGCTACAGCGGGAGCTCCCAGACAGCTCAGTGAATTCATCCACGGAACACCATGGCTCAGAGTTCTCCATCTGGTTAGGGTGCATTTGCCAAGACTGGGGAACAACAGTGCTGCTTTGGGCGCAATTACTGTTTAGACAATAACTGGTCAGCATGTTCAGCTGCTTCTTGAGGTCACTCCTGGGAGATGAAGATAGGACCCCATGTCGGCATAAACAGGTTGGTTGTTTTCTTTCTGCTCTGTCAAGAGGCCATTATCTCCGTCATCTCGAAGTTACACCAAATTGCTCAGGTGCAGGTTCAAAAGTGGGGGGAGGATATGGTTCGGCCTAGTTTTCTGTTGTTTAAAATAGAAAATTGATGGATCTGAAATCCATTTTTTGCTTAATACAATTCTTGAGGTACTATTTTAATAAAATCCTTTAGTCTTTTAAAAACGTCAAGTCTTTTAAGAACATTTCAAAAGCCATAGATCAATTTTTTAATTGTATAGGTTGGCCCATAAATAATTCTTATTTATGAAGTCAAAACCAATGCATTCAGTGAATCAATACATAACATGGTCATTATGGCCCTACTAACCACCACCCACCCACCGAGCTGGGCATGATGGGTGATTCACACACAGGCTGGGCTCTTTACTCAAGATGTTCATAATATGCTTTAGGGGCTTTCAAATGTTGTATGCCTCAGAATCATCCCTGAAGCTTGTCAAAAATAGAGCTGCCTGGACCCCGCTCCAGACCTACTGTCTTAGTCTGTTCGGGCTGCTAGAACAAGATACCACAGACTGGGTAGCTCAAAGCAACAGAAGTCTATTTCTCATCATTCTGGAGGCTGAGAAGTCTAAGATCAGAGTGCTAACATGGTCTTCTGGTGAGGGCCAGCTTACTGATTCATAGCTGGCACCTTTTCACTGTTTTCTTACATGGTGAGAGGGGCTAGGGAGCTCTCTGGGGCCTCCTTCTAAAGGCACTAATCCCATTTATGAGGGTTCCACCCTTATGACCTAAGTATCTCCCAAAGGCCCACCTCCTAATGTCATCATCTTTGGGAGTTAAGATTTCAACATATGCATTTTGGGGGGACACATTTAGACCATAGCACCCATTGAATCAAAACCTTGAGTGGAGCCTGGGCATCTTTAACAAGCTCCTTAGGTGGTTCTAATACTTACCAAGGTTTTTGAGCCTGCCGTGTGGTGGATGGTGTTTTGGTAATGTAAGACACTACAATGTTTTCTGTGTTGTATTGCATTCTACACATGTCTATACATCATCACAGGAAGTATGTATAGGAGATATATAGACATACACGTGTATCGAGAGACACAGTAGTCTTTTATTTGCATGTATGTTGAAATGTACCTGCAGGTAAATATATACCTTTTATCTTAAATCCTAGTAAACCTTTATTGAGCGTCTGTGTGTATCAAGCATTGTTAATTCATTCAACAAGTAGTTGTTAAGAGCCTACTATGGGCCATCAGAAAATAAAACAGACAAAAGTCCCTGTCCTCAGGGAGCTATATTTTAATAGAGAAACACCAACAACAAACGAATAAGACAGTTATATGATGATGAGCACCATAGCAAGAAGTTAGGAGGGGTGGGGCCTGCCAGTGGTGGGGGCGGATCCCAATTTAGAATAGGGTGGTTGGGGAAGCCTTGAGGGAGGAGAGGGAGTGAGCACGATGGATATTTGGAGCACAACTGGTCCAGGTTTGCGGAACAGGAAGTGCAAAGCCCTGATCTCAGTAGGAGTATTCCTGGTGGTTTCAGGAAATGAGGAGGCCGGGGGCTGGGACACAATAGGAGATGCAGTCAGAGAGGCAAGGAATGGGCTGAGGGAGATGTGGATCTTGTAGGGGCCTGTAGGCTTCTGGAGGAGTTTGGCTTTTACTCTGAGGGAGATGGGAAGGGTTCGGATCCTGGGGATGATGTCATCTGGCAGGTTTTAATGGGATCATTCTGGCCAATGAGAACAGGCTGCTGGGGGTTGTGGGGAGGCTGGAATCCAGTGACCAGTTAGGGGGCCACTGTAGTAATCCAGGGTAGAGACGGTGAATGGGCTGGGAAGGGAGCAGTGAAGGTGGCGAGAGGAATGTGGCTTCCGGTGCGCTGTGAAGGAGCCAGCAGTTTTGCTGACGGTTTGGTTGCAGAGGGTGTGAGGGCTGCAGTCGGAGGGTTTCCGAGGATGCTGGGTGTAACCGTTGGTTGTACTTACTCTCTGGCCAGGTTTGTTTCTGGATGTGGGTCATGATTTGGTTCCATCAAAATGACTGTGTTTTTGTTTTTTTATAAATTTATTTTATTTATTATTTTTGGCTGTGTTGGGTCTTCGTTGCTGTGTGCGGGGCTTTCTCTAGTTGTGGCGAGCGAGGGCTACTCTTCATTGTGGTGCGCAGGCTTCTTAGTGCGGTGGCTTCTCGTTGCGGAGCACGGGCTCTAGGTGCGTGGGCTTCAGTAGATGCAGCGCGTGGGCTCAGTAGTTGTGGCTCGCAGGCTCTAGAGTGCGGGCTCAGTAGTTGTGGCACACGGGCTTAGTTGCTCTGTGGGATCTTCCTGGACCAGGGCTCGAACCCGTGTCCCCTGCATTGGCAGGCAGATTCTTAACCACTGTGCCACCAGGGAAGCCCTGTATTTTTGTTTTTAAAACGTATCCTGTACACTTAACATTTGTAAGGTTACTGTATGTACATAATACCTTAAAGGAAAAAAACCTCATCTTCAGGAGTGGTCAGGGTAGTCTGACTGACTGCAGTAAGACCCTGACGGGGATATTGGTAAACAGGGACTGTAGCCACAATGACGTCTCTTCCTGACATGTAGAAAAGCTGCTTTTGCCAACAAAAATATATTCTGGATATGATAATGAATAATATTTATTGCTCACTTTATTTCAAAGCACTTCTACATAAATCCTCAAAAAATCCTTTCTAAGGCTGATAGTGGAGGATAGTTCCATCCCCATTTGAGGATTCAGGAACTCGAGACCTAGAGAAGATGGCATGTGGGAAGGATGAACTCTGCTAGATCAGATCTTCTATTTCGTGACCTTCTCCTCTTGATCGTGTGGCCCAATGTGTAGTGACTGGACCTCATTCCAGGGAACAGAAGTGCGTGTGTGTGTGCGTGTGTGTGTGTGCGCACGTGCGTGCATGTGAATCACACTTGGGTTACTAAGTACAGTGATGTGTTAAAGGAATTGGAACTGACTGTTCTTACGTTCTGTAACTCAGGCCTCTTGGTCCTCGTTCTGCCTTCTCTGTCTGTTCATTTGGTCATTTTATTTCTGGATAGTAACGTTCCCTGAAGGGTGAGATAGGGAAATAAGAAGATGTGAAAGTCACATTAGGTAGCGTGGAGAATAATTTTAATAAAAGTCACAGTGGAGAATGCAGTTGTAATTAACACTAAAATGAAATTCTCAATTGCCAGGGGATTTCAGCTTGCTTCACTTTCCTGATCCTTCGTTCCCGTAAAAAAAAAAAAACGAACAAAAAAACCCCCCTGAGTTTGATTATGTCACACACCTAGCAAGGCTGAGTTCTTTGTCTTGCTGAAGGAGCCATGTCTGTATTGGGATGGCTGTGAGCAGGGCCTGGGCCAGCTAACAGCATTTAACGCATTTGCCTGTTTCAGTTTGCAGTGATGACCTCACCCACAAATTCAAAGGTTTCACCGTGATGAATGAAGCAGAGAGATACGAAGCGCTGAGACACTGTCGCTATGTGGATGAAGTCATCAGAGATGCTCCGTGGACACTCACGCCAGAGTTTCTGGAAAAACACAAGGTACTTATTCTTCCACGTTCTCTAAGTAGCAGAATTAGGGAGTCGTCTGTTTCTCCAGCTTATACCCAGAAAGTCCAAAGACTCTTCTTATTTTGGCAAGAGGTAACTTCAGGCACTGTCATGTGATGTCACTTGATGCAGCACCTGTCCTGTGCCTACGCCTGGGGACCAACAGCATCCCACTTCCTCAGTGTGGTCTCTGGAGCTAGACCACTCAGGTCCATGTGTGGCTTAACTTCTTAACTGTGGGACCTTGAGCAACATATTGCACTCACTTACCTAAACCAGAACATGGCTGCTGTTTTGAGGATCTAATGAGATCATCTAGTAAAACCCTTGAAACACTGGCTGGCTCAAAGCAAGAGCTCCAAAAATGTCATCATCATTATTATTGATGCTTAGAGTTCCACAGGCATCATTTTTCGTGGAACAAATGACCACATACCTTATCCAGAGGGACAGGGGTCAGGCTTTAAGGAGAGAACTGTGTATCTCTGATTTTGTGACCCTGAGACTCCTACTGATAGAAGATTTTTATTAGTTGAAAACACAAGAAATCCTTTTGATCTGCATCAAATTATGTGCTTTGTATCTCCCTACCAGCCCCACATTAGGAGCTCTTCTTTCCTTTTATAAGCAGTACAAAAAAATAAGATTAAGCTGTTCTAAGAGTTTTCTATTTTTAAATTCACGATGCAGGAGAGAATAGAGAACACTGATAAATGTGCATGGGTAATAGCAGAGCAGACAATTTCCCAGCAAGAATAAAAAGAAAAAGGAAAAACTCCAATAGGATTTACTTCCAGCAATCACTAACACATTTTTACTAAGCATCTATTGTATCTTCAACTTGTGTGCAGAATTACGGGGATGCTGATGATGGCTGCCATGTACCCAGCCCTGCGCTAAGTGCTTTGCTCTTACATGAATCACATTCAATCTCATGGCTACCCTGAGACGTTGTTGTTGTCATACACTGGAGACGAGGAACAACTAAGTTTGAGTACGAAGAACAGAATTGATGATAATAACATTTATTGAGTACTTGCTGTGTACCAGTTATTATTTTTAGCACTTTTACATAATTACATTATTTAATCCAGCGATTCTCAAGTGGGGGCAAGTTTGCCCCCAAGGGACATTTAACAGGGCCTGGAAACATTTTGGGCCATCATAACTAAAGGGGTGCTACTGGCATCTAGTGGGTAAAGGACAGGGGTGCTACTAAGCATCCTACAATGCACAGGACAGACTCTCCCCCTCCAACAAAGAATTTTTTATATGTAAATTTATGTACTTTATTTATTGGCTGCGTTGGGCCTTCGTTGCTGTGCGCGGGTTTTCTCTAGTTGCAGTGATGGGGGCTACTCTTTGTTGCGGCGCGCGGCTTTCTCATTGAGGTGGCTTCTCTTGTTGCGGAGCATGGGCTCTAGGCGTGCGGGCTTCAGTAGTTGTGGCGTGCAGGCTCAGTAGTTGTGGCTCGCGGGCTCTAGAGCGCAGGCGCAGTAGTTGTGGCGCACGGGCTTAGTTGCTCCGTGGCATGTGGGATCTTCCCGGACCGGGGCTTGAACCCGTGTCCCCTGCACTGGCAGGTGGATTCTTTTTTTGTGTGTGTGTGGTACGCGGGCCTCTCACTGCCGTGGCCTCTCCCGCTGCGGAGCACAGGCTCCGGACGTGCAGGCTCAGCGGCCATGGTTCACGGGCCCAGCCGCTCCATGGCATGTGGGATCTTCCCGGACCGGGGCACGAACCCGTGTCCCCTGCATCGTCAGGTGGACTCTCAACCACTGTGCCACCAGGGAAGCCCCGGCAGGTGAATTCTTAACCACTGCACCACCAGGGAAGTCCCTCCAATAAAGAATTATCTAGTTCAAAATGTCACTAGTAGCAAGGTTGAGAAATCCTGATTTAATCCTTACCACTAAATTGTGAGTTATATAGCTAGTAAGTGGTGGGGCAGGAATCTATACCCAGCAAAATTAAACTGCTACTCTACCTCTCAAGGTGGAGTGAAGCCTTGTTAAAGGGCTTTGAAAGTTAGGCAAGAAGTTTTTACTTGATGGAGGAGGAGAACAAGGAACTAGTGAAGATCAGTAGGCACAAGGATGACAAGAAGAAAATTCTGTTTAAGGAGGTCCCCCCACCATGTGACAGAGGGATGGCTTGGAGAAGAAAGAGCCTGCAGTGAGGAAGGTCAGGTTCAAGTTGGTATTAATAATCCAGGTGATGGGGCCCTGGATTTGGCATAAGCAATGGAGAGGAAGTGATGGGTGTATGCACTTATGTACACACACACACACACACGCACACACACACACACACAATGGAACTTGTGACCTATGTGCTACGGAGAGTGAAGGAAGTAGGGAAAAAAGGCTGATTCCAAGGTGTTTGGAGCCTAAATAAACTTAGAAAATGGAGGTGCCCTTGGAAGGGGCCCCAGTTTTCAGGATGAATTAAAATTCCAGACAGGTTTCTAAAGTGACAGCAAGGCTGGCAAAAGAGAAAAGGGTGACTTTGGGCAAATTTGACAAGTTTTATCATTTCAGCAGCCGTATGACCCAACTGAAATAGTAATACTTGCCCTACCTGCCTCACAAGGTGGTTGTATGAATCAAATGCGAAGAGAGACGTGAATTCATTTCTACAATATAAAATCTGACTTAAGTGGGGGAATTCCCTGGTGGTCCAGTGGTTAGGACTCTGTGCTTGCACTGCAGGGGGCACAGGTTCGATCCCTGGTTGGGGAACTAGGATCCTGCATGCCGCGTGGCACGGACAAAAAAATAAATAAATAAAATAAAATATGACTTAAATGTGAGGGTGGGCCTATTGCCATCAGTGGGACAGGAAATGAGGATTTGGGCTCCTCATAGCAGAGGTGATTGAAATCTGAAGAATGGGGCTTCCCTGGTGGCGCAGTGGTTGAGAGTCCGCCTGCCGATGCAAGGCACATGGGTTCGTGCCCCGATCCGGGAGGATCCCGCATGCCGCGGAGCGGCTGGGCCCGTGAGCCATGGCCGCTGGGCCTGCGCGTCTGGAGCCTGTGCTCCACGGCGGGAGAGGCCACAACAGTGAGAGGCCCGCGTACCGCAAAAAAAAAAAAAAAAAAAAAAAAATCTGAAGAATGAGCGAATTGTCTGAAGGAGAGATTTTAGAGGCAGAAGAACAGAAGGCCAAAAACACCTACTGTCAGAGGTGAGAGAAGAAAGAGGGACCAGCAAAAGAGAGAAAGCAATCTAGTTCCCATCAGCTCGTGGAAACAGAGACAGTTGGAAATACCTTTCAGTCAAGGATTCAAGTCTGCCTTCTAAACTGCTCATTTCAACTGCTTAATTACAACTACTTTGTTCTAAAAAAAATATGTATTTTCAAATTGCAGACATGCAGCCCCATCCCGGTGTTGATGTCACTCTCCTCTCTCTCCAACAGATTGACTTTGTGGCCCACGATGACATTCCGTACTCCTCTGCTGGCTCTGATGATGTTTACAAGCATATAAAGGAAGCAGGTGAGGGTCGTCCTGTGCTCACCCTGGTTGGCCCCAGGGACTTACTGGGGGACTGGAAAGAGGGAGGTTTCCTTCCATTGCGGGCTCCCCGGAATTAATTCCTTCATCAAGTACTCTTCGTACTCCTACGCTGCTCTGACTGCAGGGAAATCGCTCCTGGGCATCATAGATGATCTGTGGTTTCTAGCCTCAGTGGGATGCTCGGTTGCTCCTTGGTAACATTTACCTCCTCTTTTTCCCCTTCCTGCCCTGATTTACCCATAACTCCTTGCGTCCTTGCATCCTTGCTTCCTCTACTGCATCCAGAGGAAGAGGGGTATGTTTTCTGTCCCAGGCTAACCTCTTATCTGAACTTACCTTCTCCCTTCCCTGGAGCATGTTTTCTTTTATTCTTCCTCCCATTGTGATCCAAGCTTCTCACTCTCCAGTAGTTTCTTACCAGCTTACGCGGAAGTTTACAAAAACAAATAAACCCAGATCTTTCCTTCTGCCCTCCCTCCTGCCTCTACCTTCACGGACATCCTTGCTTGGTCCTCCTCTTAGTGGCAGCTGTCATTCCTCAGTCACCTGCAGTCTGACTTCTGTCCCATCTTTGCTCAGTTCGCAGATGCCCTTTGGACCACCCAGTCCAGCGGCCTTAGCTCAGTCCCCGCTCTGGGCATAACGACACTGCTGACCGTGTTCTTTGCTTAGACGCTCTTGTCTTTGCTTCCATTTCTGGGACACTTCTGGGACCTTTGGGTTTTTTTGTGTTTTTTTTTTTCTTGATATCTTTTGGCCGCACCATGGGGCATGTGAGATCTTAGTTCCCCGACCAGGGATCGAACCCGTGCCCACTGCATTGGCAGTGCAGAGTCTTAACCACTGGGCCACCAGGGAAGTCCCCGCTCCTGGGTTTTGTTACTGGGTTTCTCTCCCTGTCTCACCAGCCTCAGCTCTGTGCTCTGCCTTCCACACACTCTACACTCCAGGTACACGGAATCTGTCCTGGTTTCCAGACACACCCCCGCTTTATACCTTTCCTCCAGCTGTTCTCTGGGCTTGGAATGCCCTTCCTCTGAGCATCTTGTTCAGGGCCCAGCTGAGGAGCGAACCCAGACATGCACCCTCTCCCTGGGCCATGATTCAGCACAGCCCCCTCCCTCTTCGGAGGCAGACACTCTTCGCACATGGACCTCCTTGTCAGCTCCCTTCTCCTGATTGTGTGTGTGTGTGGGTGGGTGGGTGTGTGTCCCTAGCTAGAGTGAAGTGCCACAGGCCACGGCCATAACTCATCCATCTTTGCATCCCCAGCACAGTCCCTGGTACATCTGTGATGCTCCTTAAGTGCTGGCTGAACAAGAGAGTGCTTTTATTGAGTATGATGGGGAGGCAGCTTAAGATGGAAGCCTTTTGTGTGCAGGGGCTCTTCCCAACACACGGGGAATGGAGCCATTTCCCCAGATCATTCGGGCACACACTTCTGTCTTGTGGAATGGTTCATATTATTTAGATGTAAGGGTGATATTTTGGCCTGAAGGATATGGACCTTTCATCCAATTTGTTGGCTTTTCACTGGTATCTTGGCCTCTGAGTTCCTCGCACACCTCTTTATTGAAGGAGATGCTAATGACAAGTGCTGAATTACTCCAAACCATCTTAGCCTCACAGCCCAACAAAATCTCAGTGAAAGATGGAAGGGCTCACTCTGTGACTTATTTCAAAAATGACTGTGAGGGCTTCCCTGGTGGCGCAGTGGTTGAGAGTCCGCCTGCCGATGCAGGGGACACGGGTTCGTGCCCCGGTCCGGGAAGGTCCCACACGCCGCGGAGCGGCTGGGCCCGTGAGCCATGGCCGCTGAGCCTGCGCGTCCGGAGCCTGTGCTCCGCAACGGGAGAGGCCACAACAGTGAGAGGCCCGCGTACCGCAAAAAAAAAAAAAAAAAAAAAAAAGACTGTGATCTGAAAGATCTTCGAAATTATATCTATGAATTTGCATCTTTTTTGCTCTACTTTATAACAGGCAAAAACTCACAAATTATAGGTGCTCTTTGGGGCAAATGTATAATGGAAAAATAGTCTCGGCTCTGCCCAATACTCATCATTTTCCTGAGCTGAGGTTTTCCGTCAATGTCACAGGGTTTCAAATAATCACCAGGAATCAGAATAGTCATTGCTGGGATTTTAAAATACCCAGCCTCCCCAGATAATATCCATTTGGATTACTTAAAAAGACAGCTGGGGCAAAGGTAATTACTTCTACCCTCTTACAGGATCAGATACGGTTTTTCTGACTCTATAAGTGGAGCTGTCCAAGGTTGAGGAGGCAGTACGGTAACGTGAATTCCTTAGCTTCTCCATCCCTCTTCCTTCATCAGACCACCTTCCATAAAATTCCCATAAGCCTGTTGCTGCCTGAGAATCTTGGAGCGAGGAAGAGTTTGAGGAAGGGATGGGCTGGAATTGGTATTTTAGCTAAAGGTAGGTGCAGAAGTAGATTTTTAATGGCTTAATTTATTTTCTGCTATTTTATTTTGTACCATACATGACGTCTATAGGTACTGTAGGTGCATTCATGCATACTTTCCTGCATACGTTAAGCCATCATCTGGCACGGTACAGATACTGTAGTTTAGTGAGTTACCATATGCTTTACTCAGGGATTTCAAGAAGTCGAATACACGCCACTTTATATTTGAGCTGCCCCCGTTGCTGCCACTTGCATCGGAGCTATCTTTCCCCTTCCTGGAGGCCACTGGAACTCCACCCATTGGTCCCACCGTCCTTCACCCTCAGCCTGCTGCCGCTACAGCCTTTTCCTGGTATTCAGGGACCTTCAGACTCTGAAGGTAGAACGGGCTCCTAAGGGTCACTCACCCAGTCGTCTACCTCCTCTTTGGCATCACTGCCAGATCCAGGTAGAACCGATGCTTGCACGTCTCCCATGAGGGTGAGCTTCCTCTCTCCCAAGGCAGCCCATTCCGTCTTTGGATGGTTTTGACTCTCGTTGGTTAACACACGAACCGCTGAGTGCATCCACAAGCCTGCTATTGTTGGTGGGAAAACGGGATACAAAGATGAATAAGACGGCCCTCACCCTTGACAGAGAGCAGAGCCAGATATAAATAATTACACCAAAATATTAGAAGCCTGCTATATATAGCAGGCAGGGGAGGTGTGTCCAAAGGTGGGGGTATATGAGGAAGTGCAGCGTGTTTGGAGAAAATCGACAATGTTCATGTGGTAAAGGGTGCGTGGAGGTGGCAGCGGAGAGAAGAACTGGCAGGACGAGTGGTTTAGGCTTCATTCCGTGCGTCACAGGGCCAGATGCCACTCGGAGGCGGGGGGGTGCCAGGAACAGCTCTCTTGCGGGGGAAGGACAACTGGGTAGGGGGCAAGAGGAATTTCTGTAACCAAACTTAGGAGCTCCCATTTCCACAGATGACAGGAAAAAAAACAACCCACTCTTGACACTTGAAGTAATTCAGACTCTTTAAGGTTTGCACTTAGACCACGTGGACTCAACCTGTGGCCTTCTTCTCCTGGCATGATCTGAGTACTGGCTTGGATGGGCTACGGATCTGGCTCTGCTGACCTGTTGTTGTGGGGTATCAAGACCTGCTCAGCCATCATCCCTGGCTACCAGATCCCCATGGCCGCCACGTCCATCTGTTCCCCAGCCACGGCCCTCTTTGGCCTGCCTCGGCCACAGCCTCTGCCTCACTACCCCCCTCCCCACATTACAGGTGTGCCACCCAGCAGTCATGCTGATCTCAAGTCCCAGCTACCATCAGTGTTCCTTGAGAGGGTCCCCAGGAACGTCAAATATGTCCCCCACGATTACTGGAGGGCAGTGGGAGGGAGCCACATTAGGCCCTGTCTGACCTGCTCGCCATGTTGGCACGGGGCCTCTGTGGGACCATTTCCTCCCAAAGTTCCTCGAGGTAAACAGGGTACCAGCCCCTCTGCTCTGGGCTTCCTAAGGGGGTTTCTTACTTGCCTCTGCCCCCGGGGGTTTGAACCTGAGTCAGGGCAAGACAGAGGACTTGCTTATATTCTCTCGCTTCTGATCCCTCTCTGGGCTTTTCCCTCAACCTCAGGAGGGGCTGTCTTCTTCCCCGAGGGCAGGAAACTGCCCCTGTGTTAATTTCATCTTTCCCCACTCCAGGGCTGACAGTTCAACATTCTATACCCTGAGTCCACTGAACCTCTGGTTCTTGATCATCAAAGGGACACTTCTGGCATTTAGAAAACCCTTTCTGCAGTCCTCAAAGCCTGGCTCTTTCAAGTGAAAGCCTTACCTTTCATAACTATTCTTTTAGAAATGAGCCTTCAGAAGAGCTTGTTTGAGAAGTCAAAAGCTGAACACAGTCTCCTGTATCCTCAGCTGCATCTGCTCTCCCCTGAGGTGATGGAGGTCTCAGCATCAGTGGGAAGAGGGCTTCAGGACAGACATCATCCCCAGAAATGAAAATGACATTGGCTAATATATCAGAAATGTATTCTGCTATGTAGAACGTACTCAGTCTCCCTAATGGAGTTTTTTTGTTGGTTCACATCCTTTTGGGGCCAGCTGGGGGAACTCCATGCTACCCTGAGCTGGTCAGGTCTGTACTGTTCTCTTAGAAAGGGCTCCCTTGGTGGTCAGGAACATTGGGTAAGAACGGGAGGCCTGACAGTCTCAGATACCAGTCTTGTCTGTAAGGAGTTCCGAGAAAGGAAACCCCATACGCTTTAGACTTGGAAGGCTGCTAGGAAACATGGCGAGGTGGGCTTTGGTGGGTTGGAGAGGAGGGAGGAGGGGGCTAAACTGCCTGATGTGTCAGTAACTCAGTGATGGGTTATGGCATGGGGCGAGTATTACCTTTTTAAGTCTTTGTAAGATCTGAGCTGTGAGCAAGCTGCTTCTTTCCGAAAGTTGTCATGAGGGGCCTGGTACACACAAGTGCTTGTCAGGTGTCAGTGTGTCTGCAGATCCCTGCAAGATCTTGTTCAGGTGCAGATTTGCGTTCAGTAGGTCTGGTGGGACCTAAGATTCCCATTTCTGATGAGCTCCCAGGGTGTTAGCTACTGTAGGTTCATAAAGCTCACTTAGAGTAGCATGAATCCAGACCGGGGATTCTGGTTCACCCAGAATTCCCCCAGGGGTTACTCCCAGGTTTAACTGAGTCAGCATGTCCTGGGGTGACAGTTCTTCGACTGCCTTGTAGAGCAGCAACAAGCATTTACCGGTGTTTTTATTTCTGGGTGAATAGCCTCTGGTGAGCTAAGAGAAAGTTACTTTCCTGATTTGAGGAATCAGGAAAACCTCAAGTTCTAGTTGTTGGGTGTAGAAACAGGTCCAATATTTTGCTAACTCTAAGCAATTGATCATCCGATTGTTGCATAACAAATTATTGCTGCAGTTAGTGACTTAAAAGAGCCGCTTTAGGGACTTCCCTGGCGGTCCAGTGGTTAAGACTCCATGCTTCCAATGCAGGGGGCACGGGTTCAATCCCTGGTCAGGGAACTAAGATCCTGCCTGCTGCACGGCATGGCCAAGAAAAAGAGCCACTTAATTTTGCTCATGATTTTGTGGAACAGGATTCCAGTAAGGGCTTGACTGGGTGGTCCTTGCTCAGGGTCTCTGAAACGGTTGTAGTCAGACACTGGCCCAATTGGGCTGGAGGTCCCTGATGGCGCACTTAAGTGGCGGGCAGTGGGTGCTGGCTGTTGACAGGGAGCTCAGTTGGGGTTGACACTGGTTCTAGCCTTGGAAGCCACGCGGCATCGCTTATGCCACATTTTATTTGTTATAAGCACGTCACGAAGGCCAGCTCACATTCCAAGGGACAGGAATCGTGCCCATCTTCAATCCACCACAATTCCCACCTCCAAATTGAATAGTCAGGTGGCATTTTACTTGCTCTCGGAGCGCAGGCATAAGACTTACATGTGCCTTTTCATGGGCACGAGGACCCTTTCTTGTGGTCCATTGATCTACTCTGCTGATTCCTCACCAAGGGAGAGCCACGGTAGAAATCTGTTTGGGGCCCAGGTAGAGAAGGCCAGAGCGTTCGTCGTGGAAGAAAGGTGCTCAGAAATGGCGTCAGCAGCCACATTTGGCTTCTATCCTCTAATCGAGGTTCATTCTGAAAGTCAAAAATCACTTTATATGAAGCCGGAGATACCGAGGGCGTGAATTAAACTTTACAGCCCTCTGCTCTGCTTGTCAGACTACATGTCAAAATTCTCCAGCAAAGACGGAGCTTAAATGAAGTAGACTGTAAGGTCCACGTTACTCATCGTCATTCTAATATTGCCTACTACTGTTGAAAGTTTCCTTCATTAACATGTGCTTTGCTGCTTCTTAAAATAGTTCCATAACCAAACGCCGCAGTTCTGCAAAGCATGATGAGAAAGGTTCTTTGATCATGCTCATTACTGAATATTTTTAGCAGAGCAATAATTAGGATTTGGAGGAAGCTGGGTGCCTCATTATGTCAGCAGAGGGCTTGGCTTCTTTCAGGGACCTACCTCCCAACCAGCCAAAGCAAATCTCTCCCCAGCCCCAACTTTCAGTTACTCAGCCACAGAGACTTCACCCTGTGGCTTCAAAGAAACGGTGAGCTCATGTCACCAGTGTCTGAGTGACTTGCTAAAATCAGTTAGTGGCTAGAGAATCTCCTTAACATTTCAGCCAGAGTGGTTGTGAGTGAAATGCCTGCCTACTGAAAGACGGGACATCCTCCTCACCAGGAAGCTCCCTGCTGCCCTCACCAAGGTGAGGATGCTGTCTCAGGCCCCCTGGCTTGGGACCTCTCAGGGATCTTTGCCCACTAGAGCCCCGTGCACAGTTGGGTGCTATTTATCTCCATGCCTTTATGTGTCGGCACCCTCTACCTTCTACTTAGCTTTCTATTTGAGTCCGCTTTCTTAGAAGGTGCTAAGAGAAGTTTCTGACCTCGGGGCCAACCCCAGCTCTGCCCTCTGAGCCACAGTATGTTAGAAACTGGATGCTTTGCCTGTGACAGCGGGGCCGCCCTGCTGCTGATACTGTCAATGTGCACATGGTGGCGAAGGAAAGCTCCAAAGGGACGCCCTGGTTGGGGCTAGAAGGCTGACAAATTCACCACTGTCCATAGATCCGAGAGAACTGGGTTTGGAAAGGCACTTGGACATCAGTGTTCATCTAGTCACTCATTCAACAAATATTCCTGGTGCCTGCTTGCCACCCAGTGCTGAGGACACAGACGAGAAGGAGGCAGGAGCGCTGCCTTCCCGCAGGCAGCTGACAGTCAGGCGGAAAAGGCAGTTACGGAACAAGCTGTCTGGGAATATTTGAAGGAAGAGAGCAGTGGACCATGGGCGAGAATTGTAAGCAGGAAGACCCAGTCTGGGCTTTGAGAGATTTCCTTGAGGAAGTGATGCTAAAGGTGAACCCCAGTGGATGGCCGGGAGTTAACCAGGTGGAGTGTATGTGGCAGAGTGAGGGGAGGGGGCAGCCCTTGGAGGACACTCAAGTCCGGGGCCGCTGGGCCAAGGCAGGGCCAGCCTGTCGCTCAGCTCCACAGAAAACAGTGAGAAGAGCGCCCGCTGCATCTGCGGAGCACAGCGCCCGCTGCATCTGCGGAGCACAGGGGCCTTGGCTTAGGGAGTGAAGGGGGAACGCGGGTCTGAGATGAGACTGGAGAGAAGCACAGGGAAGAGAGAAGGCAAACTGCCTCAGAGTCAAGTTAAGGATTTGAATCCAAATACAAAGGACGGTAGAAAGCCAATGAAGGATGTTGAGCAGGTATCTGACTTATATTTTGAAAGACTGCTCTGCGGCTCTTGCTACGTGGAGAGTAGATTGAGGGGACAGAAAAGCGACATCCCTGGAGACTGGTTTTGAGGCTCTTGCTGTAATCTGAACAAGGTGGGGTTAGATTGGTTTAGATGGAGGATGGAGGAAAGTGGGTGAACCAGGGAGACATTTAGGAAGTAGATTGGTGAGTAGAAGGAAATTGATTGGACGTAAGGAGTGAGGGAGAGGGAAGCGGCACAGGTGAGGCCGAGGTCATCTTGTGCAGCCACCTCATTTCTCAGCTTCAGAGGCTGAGGTTAAGTAACTTGCCTTCTGAGGCTTGAGTGACTTGCCCAAGTGTACAAACGGAGGACCCAGCACCCTCGTCCCTAGGCTCTGTCCATCATGCCGTCTCATGCCTGATATCTCTGACTGAGTGACCATTATCATATTAGAAAGATCTCAATTGCCAACACATCATTTCAGTTGACAACAGAAGTGCGAGCATAAACCAGATTCTTTTCAAAATTTTAATTTTATATTGGAGTATAGTTGATTAACAATGTTGTTAGTTTCACGTGTACAGCAGAGTGATTCAGTTATGCATATACATGTATCTATTCTTTTTCAAGTTCTTTTCCCATTTAGGTTATTACAGAATATTGAGTAGAGTTCCCTGTGCTGTACAGTAGGTCCTTGCTGATTATTTTAAATATAGCAGTGTGTATATGTCAATCTCGGTCTCCCAATCTATCCCTACCCCTGGTAACCATAAGTTCATTCTCTAAGTCTGTGAGTCTATTTCTATTTTGTAAATAAGTTCATTTGTATCATTTGTTAAGATTCTGCAGATAAGCGATATGATATTTGTCTTTGTCTTACTTCACTTAGTATGATAATCTCCAGGTCCATCCATGTTGCTGCAAATGGCATTATTTCATTCTTTTTGATGGTGGAGTAATATCCCATTGTATATATGTACCACATCTCCTTTATCCATTCATCTGTCGATGGACATTTGGGTTGCTTCCATGTCTTGGTTCTTGTAAACAGTGCTGCAGTGAACATTGGGGTGCATGTATCCTTTTGAACCATGGTTTTCTCCAGATATATGCCCAGGAGTGGGATTGCTGAATCATATGGGAACTGTATTTTTAGTTTTTTAAGGAACCTCCATACTGTTCTCCGTAGTGGCTATACCAATGTATACTGCCACCAACAGTGTAGGAGGTTCCCTTTTCTCCACACCCTCTCCAGCATTTACTGTTTGTAGACTTTTTGTTGTTGTTGTTGTTAAAGAGGAGCGTGTTTTGTTTCTTTATTTACTTTTGGCCATACTGCACTGCACGGCTTGCAGGAACTCAGGTCCCTGACCAGGGATTAAACCTGGGCCATGGCAGTGAAAGCCCAGACTCCTAACCACTTGGCCACCAGGGAACTCCCTGTTGGTAGACTTTTTGATGATGGCCATTCTGACTGGTGTGAGGCGATATCTCATTGTAGTTCTGATTTGCATTTCTCTAATAATTAGTGATGTTGAGCGTCTTTTTCATATGTCTCTTGGCCACCTGTATATCTTCTTTGGAGAGATGTCTATTTATGTCTTCTGCCCATTTTCTGATTGAGTTGTTTTTTTGATATTGAGCCACATGAGCTGTTTGTAAATTTTGGAGACTAATCTCTTGTCAGTCACGTTGTTAGCAAATATTTTCTCCTATTCTGTGGGTTGTCTTTTCGTTTTGTTTATGGTTTCCTTTGCTGCGCAAAAGCTTTTGAGTTTCATTAGGTCCCATTTATTTGTGTTTTATTTCCATTACTCTAGGAGATTGAAAAAGATACTGCTGCGATTGACGTCAAAGAGTGTTCTGCCTCTGTTTTCCTCTAAGAGTTTTATAGTATCCAGTCTTACATTTAGGTCTTTAATCCATTTTGAGTTTATTTTTGTGTATGGTGTTAAAGGATGTTCTAATTTCGTTTTTCTACATGTAGTTGTCCAATTTCCCCAGCACCATTTACTGAAGAGACTGTCTTTCCTCCATTGTATAGTCTTGCCTCCTTTGTCCTAGATTAATTGACCATAGGTGCATGGGTTTATTTCTGGGCTTTCTATCCTGTTCCATTGATCTATGTTTCTGTTTTTGTGCCAGTACCATACTATTTTGATGACTGTAGCTGTGTAGTATAGTCTGAAGTCAGGGAGCCTGATTCCTCCAGCTCCATTTTTCTTTCTCAAGATTGCTTTGGCTATGCAAGGTCTTCTGTGTCTCCATACAAATTAAAATTTTTTTTTGTTCTAGTTCTGTGAAGAATGCCATTGGTAATTTGATAGGCATTGCATTGAATCTGTAGATTGCCTGGGGTAGTGTAGTCATTTTAACAATTTGATTCTTCCAATCCAAGAACATGGTGTATCTTTGCATCTGTTTGTGTCATCTTTGATTTCACCAGATTCTTGTCTTTCATAACATTTGTGACTTCCTTATGGCCCTGTATTGGTACACCCAAATACATCTTTGAGGACTTTAAGGAAGTTCTATGAAAAATTGGCATCCTCTGTGCTTGTTTGTTTTTACTCAGTCCCACAGAGTCTAGATGAAAGGGCCTTTGAGTGGTGAAACCATCATTCAGAGTAGATTGTTCTTAGAGAGACAAAATCATCTAGCAGCCCCTGGGCATGTCTTTCAATCAGAGGCAACAAAAATAGTCCACCCTTTCTCTTATCCTTCACTGTAATGTGACGCAGAACTCCCAGGGGAAGAAGGGGAGTTGCTGTGATCTAATTCGTTGACTCGGTTGTTACTCTCCATTCACTTATTCATTTAATTTGCATTTATTGAGCACTTGCCATGTGCTGGACACCAGGGCACTGAGCTGGGTGCTGGGAATGCAAAGGTGATCAAGGCACAACCTGTGCTTTCAGAATGTTCCGTTTCTACAAGGAGAAGGATGTCTAAAATACTTCTGTTAATGGAAATCAAGTTTATATTCTAAGTGCTGTGGTTTCTGCCTGGTGATGTCAGGAAAGACTTCGCAGAGGCATAGCCTTGAACCCGGACCCTGTAGGAGGAGGAGCAACTCTGCAGACGCTGTGGGCAGGGAAGGGGGATCTGGGGCAGAAAAGAAGGGCGTGGCATGAGCAAATGTCGGGAGACGGGTGAGCGCCTGGTGCATCCGGGGAATAGGTCTAGGATGACGAACACACAGTGTTTATGGCAGGGAGGGAGTGTCCGGAACTGAGCCTGGCAGAGTCAGCTGGGGCCAGATGTGAAAGCCTCACTGACCCACCTAAGAGCTGCCACTTTGTCCTGGAAAGGAGGGCCATTCAAGAAGAGGGGTCACCCGGGGCCACCTTAGTTGTTTTTCTTTATTCTGTCTTTCCTATTGGAACAGGAATGTTTGTTCCAACGCAGAGAACGGAAGGCATCTCAACATCAGACATCATCACCAGGATTGTCCGTGACTATGATGTTTATGCCCGACGCAATCTCCAGAGAGGGTACACAGCCAAGGAACTGAATGTCAGCTTTATAAATGTAAGTGTGCCACCGCGGACCCTCTGAGGCCCAGCACGTCACACTGCTGCGAACACTGTCTATTAATCACTTACTCTACGCCACGTGGGATTCTTGATGTTTGACATTTGTCTCATCCAATCCATGTAACAGCCCAGTGATGTATTATTATCCCCGTTTTGTAGATGGAGAAACCAGTGTTCAAAGGGGTAACATAAGTTGACCGAGGCCCACAGGTAGCGAGCGAGCTTCACATTTTCTAAAGGAGCCGCCTCGCCTCCCTCTCTTCACCCCAACCTCCCCCTTTAGCGTTCTCAGACTTGGGTGAAGGATTTCCGGGAGATCTGCCCTCACAAAAGGCAAGAGTTGTCTTCTGCTCAAAGGGAAGGAAGGAGGGCAGAGGCAGTGAAAAGCTAAACCCAGAGGAAATGCTTTCTTGTTTTAACATTTTACAACTTTCATTTTATTAAGGCCTTACAGATGCTCATTAGAAACGTTAACAGCCGCTTTTTTTTTTTTATTGTCCAGAGAAATTACAGCTGCTTAAATAAAGCTCAAAGTCTCTGGCTTCCTTTTGTATTTCTGCCGTTTTGTTCCCACAGAGCTGCTGTTAGTTTAATAATAGAGCAACTGTTAAAACAATGTTTAAAACAAGCTGTTAAAAGGCAAAGAGGGCAGCCCAGTTGCTGGAGGTGATGCTCGTGAGTCTGGAAGACTGTATTGGCCTGGACTCCGAGGCGCTCGTGGAGTTGAGTAAAATAACTCTCCGTACATACGGAATTTCCACCCCCCGAAACAGATACTGTCCGAGAGCGATTTTTCTACAAAACTAGATGCTTATATGTACGTGCAGCCACAGTTATCCAGCAGCTTACACAAATCGATCATCCGTGCCTCCGAATGAGGAAGGGTTCAGGAATCAGAAGTCAGTCATTATTAGTTGTCCTCGCGAGGCAGGGAGTGTTGGGAGTCCAGGCTCTGTGGCTTCGTACAAACTGGGCAACAAAATGGAAAATGTCGGGTTCAAGTGGCACCAGATCAAGTGGCTGAAAAGAATTCCGTCCAAGTGGTTATTTGGTATCTTATAGAGCATAAAGCCCTGGTTATTTCAATAAATTAAACTGTCTGTTCTTTTCAATTGAATTCAGTAGCCCATCCAAGCGTGTGGAGGCATTTCCAAAAGTTGTTGCTCACGCTCTTTCAGCGGCCTGTGGATAAGCCGCTTAGCTCAGGGAACCGTGTAGTCAGCGTGGATGAGCCCGTTGCTTTTCTGTGACAACAAACCTGGCTGCGGCTCAGGGAGAAAATCTAATGTGTCGGATGGGCATGTAGATGAATCAGAACCTCAGAGGCGGCAGGAACCTGTCGCCCAGCCCAAGCCCCTGAATTCAGAAGTGAGGAAAGCTGAGCTCAGAGAGGGATGTGGCTAAAGTCCTTCAAGCAAAGTGGAGGTGGAGGCAGCAGCGGCCTCCCAGCCTTTTGGCTCGTGGTCCAGTGCTCACTCTAGTGTTCCGTGCTGCTCCTGAGAGCTGCGTATAGATAGTAACCATGTATTATGTATAGCTGTGGCAGCACAGGTAGCTCACACCCCAACCTGAGGCTGCAGTAAGGTTTGTAAAGTCTAGATCAGGGAATCCTGACCCAGTTTTGTAATATTGTACCTGGCTCAAAAAATTCTGAAATATGAAATAGACTTCAGTTCCATATAGTGAAGAAAAGTGATAAACCTTATTACCTCTCCAGGAGAAAATGGTTTATGATTGCATGGAGGAAAAGAGCCTTTGTTTCATCTTATTTTCATGGTTTTGATTCCATTCTCACCAGGTAACATGATTAAATGCCTCTGCGGCGTAAAAGTGATCAAAGAGCCAACACACACTGAAGCTTCTACTAAATGCCAGGCTTTGTGCCAAGCACTTTACATGCATTATCTTATCTAATTGTTACAGCACCCCTATAGGGTAGGGACGGTAATTATCCCTATTTTACAGATGAGAAAACTGAGGTTTAGAGATGACACGTGACTTGCCCAACGTATGTGCCTTCCAGGCACAGAGGTATAGCAATGCTGCATAAAGGCTATGAACAAAAGCCCAGTCCAGAGAAGCTATCAGAACAAAATCTTCCTTCGTTACCAAGGAAACTGATGCAGTTCCGTTAGCTTAATGGCAAATATCGTGACAGTGACAATTTTAGTATGACACGTGGGTTCTGAGGCCCAGCCAATATTTCAACCAATATTGGTTTTAACAATGTCCCAGTAAAATAGGGAGCTCAGGTAGCTTCTGAGTGGCCATTCTATGTACAATTCGTATTTTTGTCTAAGTCTCAGGAGAATTGAGGGGCTGTATTCACCCAGGATCTCTCCGTAATAAAGGGCAAATGTATACTTTTGGTTCTTCTCTTATATAAGTGAATTCAACTCCAATATTTACAAGAAAGAGAACATTAAAACCACTTGTACTTCGCTGTACACATTCAAGTAGACTAATGAGAAGTGACTTTTCTTCCGAGACGGCCTTCCTGTCAATCCAGCCCTTGGGAAATAGCATCCTGACTCTTCAGGTTAAGAACACACATGAGTTGAAATAAAATATGACCCTTCTGTGAATGACTGATCTCTCCCATGCCCTCTTGGATAAATCCATTTCTTTCTCCTTTAATTTTGGACCAGGAGAAGAAGTACCGCTTCCAAAACCAGGTAGACAAGATGAAGGAAAAGGTCAAAAACGTGGAGGAAAAATCAAAGGAATTTGTAAACAGAGTGGAAGAAAAGAGTCATGATCTAATTCAAAAGTGGGAAGAGAAATCGAGGGAATTCATTGGCAACTTCCTAGAACTGTTTGGGCCTGATGGAGCATGGGTATGTAATTATTTCACTTGGCCCTGCAGTAATGGGTGTTTTCAGTTTATCCTCCTTTCCAAGGAACTACTCAAGGGTTCCCTTATCTCAGTCCAATATGTGGCCTCCACTTGGGGCATGACCCCGAATGACTTCAAGTCTACGTCACTTCCTTAGTTTCTGCATTTCCTCTCAGTATGGCATCCAGTAGTGCCCAAAGCCAGCTCCGGTCTCTATTTCTATTTCTTATCCAGAGTTTGAAGCCACTTGGTAGTCGTTGAATGTCTGTTACCGCAGAGGTTGGTTCCGTAGCTCATCCCAGTCTCCCAGTTGGATGGTAAGGGTGAAGTGGGTCAGTGGCATCATGGAACTTGACCCACTTGTAAGTGGGTCAGTGGTATCATGGAACTGATGCCTCTTGGATCAACCAGAGGAGGAGGATGCAAAAGAAATATAGCTGCCTTGATCGCCTTTGGTTGTCAGGAACTCCTCTTTCATTGGTTGGAAGAGAGAAAGAAGAGGTAGGACTGTCTCTGTACTTATCATGCCCTGATTTGCCCCCCTTTTTTTCCCCATGGTATGTATGTGCTGGGATAGGCATAAAGGTGTTGAGGGACCGCGGCCATGATCTGAATCTTAAAACTAAGAAAATGTAGACAGGGTCTCTTGCCTAAATTCTATATGGAATTCTGAGTGAAAATTATGGAAAGGGAAAAGAAAATTCTGGAAACCACCTTCTACTCCAGTGGTATTTCTATTGTGCATGCACTTCCAGAGTAAATAACCAGTATTATCAGCAGAGTTAATGAGGGTTCTATGAAAAAGATAGTTTCTTAAAATTGAAGTATAGTTGATTTACAATGCCATGTTAATTACTGCTGTACAGCAAAGGGATTCAGTTGTACATATATGTACATTTATTTTTAATATTCTTTTCCATTATGGTTTGTCATAGGATACTGAATAGAGTTCTCTGTGCTATACAACAGAACCTTGTTGTTTATCCATTCTATATATAAAAGCCTACATCTGCTAACTCCAACCTCCCACTGCATCCCTCCCCCAACAACCCCCCCCGCCTTGGTAACCACCAGTCTGTTCTCTGTGTCTGTAATTCTGTTTCTGTTTCACAGATAGGTTCATTTGTGTCATATTTTAGATTCCACATATAAGTGATGTCATATGGTATTTGTCTTTCTGATTTACTTCACTTAGTATGATAATTTCTAGTTGCATCCATGTTGCTGCAAATGGCATTGTTTTGTTCTTTTTGTGGCTGCGTAGTATTCCACTGTATACATATACATCATCTTTATCCATTCATCTGTCAATGGACATTGATTTCCATGGCTTGGCTATTGTGAATAGTGCTGCTATGAACATTGGGGTGCATGTATCTTTTTGAATTAGAGGAGTTTTGTCTGGGTATATGCCCAGGAGTGGGATTGCTGGGTCATATGGTAACTCACTCTATTTTTAGTTTTCTGAGGAACCTCCATACTGTTTTCCACAGTGGCTGCACCAACTTACATTCCCACCAGTAGTGTAGGAGGGTTCCTTTTCTCCATACCCTCTCCAGCATTTGTTATTTATAGACTTTTTAATGATGCCCATTCTGACCGGTGTGAGGTGCTACCTCATTGTAGCTTTGATTTGCATTTCTCTGATAATTAGCGATGTTGAGCATCTTTTCATGTGCCTCTTGGTCATCTGTATGTCTTTTTTGGAGAAATGTCTACTTCGGTCTTCTGCCCATTTATGGATTGGATTGTTTGTTTTTTGTTATTGAGTTGTATGAGCTGTTTGTATATTTTGGAAATTAAGCCCTTGTTGGTCACATTGCTTGCAAATATTTTCTCCCATTTTGTAGGTTGTCTTTTCATTTTGTTTACGGTTTCGTTTGCTGTGTAAAAGCTCACAAGTTTAATTAGGTCTCATTTGTTTTTGTTTTTATTTCTATTGCCTTGGCAGACTGACCTAAGAAAACATCGGTACAATTTATGTCAGAGAATGTTTTGCCTATGATCTCTTCTAGGAGTTTTATGGTGTCATGTCTTATGTTTAAAGTCTTTAAGCCATTTTGAGTTTATTTTTGTGTATGGTGAGAGGGTGTGTTCTAATTTCATTGATTTACATGTGCTGTCCAACTTCCCAACACCACTGGCTGAAGAGACTGTCTTTTCTCCATTGTATATTCTTGCCTCCTTTGTCGAAGATCAATTGACTGTAAGTGTGTGGGTTTATTTCTGGACTCTCTGTTGTGTTCCATTGATCCATAGGTCTTTTTTTGTGCCAGTACCACTCTGTTTTGATTACTGTAGCCTTTGTCGTATTGTCTGAAGTCTGGGAGGGTGATGCCTCCTGCTTGGTTCTTTTTCTTCAGGATCGCTTTGGACATTCTCGGTCTTTTATGGTTCCACATAAATTTTAGGATTGTTTTAGTTCTGTGAAAAATGTCATGGGTAAGTCGATGGGGATCACGTTAAATCTGTGGATTGCTTTGGGTGGTATGGCCGTTTTAACAAGATTAATTTTTCCAATCCAAGGGCATGGGATATCTGGAAAGTGATCGTTCTAAAGCTAACTAACTAACTTTCCTTTTACAATACAAAGGAACGATTCCATTTGATTTTCCTGATTTTAAGTAGCCTAGATTTCCTATTATGACGTGAGAAGTCTCTAACAAAATTCACTTTGGCTTTATTTTATTGATGGGCTGTCACTGCTGAGTCTCTGCTCTTTTGAGCTGGTTCATTATAGGATTATCTAAAGCACTCCAATAGAAAAAAGAACAATGTTTGAGAAGTTACAAGAGATGCCTTGCTTAAAGCCTAGCAGTCTCTAAGTGATTACAGAGGCAGCTGTCATAGGCCAACCATGTCTTGTTGGCCGAGTCTGAGAGGGGTGGAGGGTTTGCAAGGGGCTGCTTGAGCCCTTGATGACTTCTAGAAGGAGCTTGTAAGAGTGGGGGAGCTAAGGGTTGGGTTCCTTTTCGTTTTCCCTGGGTTTCAGCTCAGTTCACTTTAATTCATGGGACACTGATTAATGTCCTTGTATGTGCATGGTACTAGGGAAGGACATGAAGGTAAAGCGCAGACCCTGTTCTCTGGGATTCCGTGGTCTCTGTAACAAGTCTGGAATTTCTCATTAAAATAGTTAACATTTTTCACAACTAATTTTCAGGCTCTGAGGAAACAACTAGTGGTTTTTAAAAAATGAAACCATGTAGGCATTCATTTGCTTGCAGGGATTCAGAAATGTGTCTCTGCTGAGAAGCGCTGGTATTGTACCTCAAGCGGGAGGATGTTTCCTCCACCTGCAGTGAGCAAAGGTGGGAAAGGATATCATTTACATAGCAACTTGACAGACTCTAGTCGTTTCGGGCTCCCAGTGAAGGTGGAATAGTAGCTGGAATTGTACTAGGGGAATTTGGTGACAGTGAGCTGAGGTGATTGATTTTTAAGAAATGAAATGAAACCCAGCTAAGATACTGGAGGCTTTTCTTTTTAAAACTTGCTATTAGTGTCAAAACTGTTATTCATATTAATTTACCGTATCAGCCAGCCTCAGATGTTACTTTTGTTCTGTTGACATTAAAAGTACAGGAATAGTTACAAGGATGTTAAATGCCAAGTTAAGTAATTTGCTTTCCATGAATATGCTATTATCATAATAATTCTTTATTTGTGGATTTGGGACTGGAACTCATTTCTTAAAATAGAGAATCTGTGTTAACCTGCCAATATAGTACTGATACAAATAACGCAGACTTGGAAAGGTACAAAATACAAGGATTTAAGGTAAAAAATTTGGTACAACAGGTTCAGCATGTAGCTTACAGTGGGTACTCCATAAATGTTTCTAGATTGAACGAACAGATGTGTGATGAAGACCTATTCACAGAACTTCCCAGCACCTGCGAAGGATATGGTGAGGCCTAAATCCTCCATGTCTACATGGATCTATATATCGATGCTCTCTATAGATATGTGTACTGCTAGATCAACACCTACCCTTAGCCTTCTGTTGTTTGTTTATGGTGCTGGACAGGGCTTGCTTACAACTTAGCACTTGGTGGCTCGATTTCAGTAGGCAGACTTGGTTTGCTTGGCCCTTAACAATGTTTAAAGCTTTCTCATAGGGAGGGCACAAACTCTCCAGTTGACTGTGTCTATAACATTCCCCACTCTTCCTTGCTGCCACCTTCTCTAACCTTACACCTTTATGCTGCCCACCTGGCCTCAGGGAATATTTGTGTTGGCACCTTGTGGTGTAGTGTCTTCAAGTCTCCCCCAAGTGACCTCATGTTTGGAATCAAGAACGAGGATATAAAACCCAAAACCTTACAGTCCATCTCTAAGAGGAGGGTGGTGGTGATGTTACTGTCTGGAAGTTGTATAGTAGGTTCAACTCCTTTTTACATAGTCCTTTTAGGTCTACTCTACCCATTTTAATCACATAAGAGGGTAGTATTATAGCAGTGTTATAAAGAAACAAAGGTCTAGAAAAATTATGAACCTTTCCAATGGTCTCATAGGAGTTTGGAGGTACCAGGATGGACCCTGGGGCCAAGCCTCTTTATCCAGGCCAGCACTGGATCCTTCATGATAGAAATGTCCATGCGATGCAGTCACTTTGCTTCACTCTCCTTTGGCTAGCGTGTGGCACTGTGGAGAAACTAGGGTCTATCAAAACCCTCCCTTTAAGGCTTTTTAAGGCTTTTGTGACAAAGCCAGTTGCCAAAAGGGCACATGAGGTCAGGTCATCTAGATTCAGGACTTCCTTCCTAAGCAAGAAGAAATCATGGTGTTCATGGCTGTGCTCATTATTAGAGTGTAACACATTACCCCAAAACTTAGTGACTTAAAAACAAACGTTATCTCACATAGTTTCTGAAGGTCAGGAAGCAACTTAGCCGGAGGCTGGAGGATCCTCTTCCACACTCTGATGTCACTGTCGACTGGATACCTCAGTTCTTCACTATGTGGGTCTTTCCACAAGGCTGCCCCAAGTGTCTTCACGACATAGCAGCTGGCTTTCTCCAGAGGGAGTGAGAGTCTAAGGAAAAAAAGCTATAGTCTTTTATGATCTAACACCAGAAGTGACAAAGCATCACTTTTACCATCTTCTATTGGTTACACAGACTAATCCTTGTATATTTGGGAAGGACACTACACAAGGATGTGAATACCAGCAGGTGGGGCCATTGCTTTTGAGAATTGGAAGCAAGCCATCTACTTTCCAGCTGCTGTAATAGCTTCTCAGTCCCCTTTTACTCAGTCTGATGGGTGGAATGTCAGAGACCAATATGTTAATTTTCAACCTTATCATCTACCACTCTATGTAGTTAACTGTTTGCTTGATTCTTGTTACTAGTTTTGACCCCTACTCAGAAGAGAGCCTGTAACCCAACCAGAGATGCAAAGGGAAGCCTTCCCAGCAGAGACTTGGCATTACCTCTCTTTGGAGGATGTGTCTCTGACAGACAGACGGTCTCAAGGGAAGGGTTGTAAAGGAGCTACATTTTGAAGCTTTGTTGCTATGTAGGAGGCAACCCTGTTCATGTCCAAGATATTGAGAGGCAAGAAGTCAGGACCAGGGGATGCCGACTTCCTAGTGAAACTTCATGTTTGCTCCGGGAATTCAAGCATTTCAAACAGAGATAGCGTTCTCTTTAAACATTAGTACCCCAGCCACACATGCTGTCCTTTAAAATATTACATATCATTTTGAATGATCTGCCATTCCTCCATTGACTCTGAAAATAGAATCATCTCCTGTTTGAAGGGAAAATGGCTCTATTCTGTTTTACCATGTGAACATAGACCCCTTCCCTGGAGTAACAGGAGAGAAGGACCTTAAGTCAGGTGCAAGTTTTCGGTTCTTCCTGGACCACGAACCCCCTCAGCCTCACCCAGTCAGCCTGGTGGATCTGTAATTTGCCATCTGATATGAGATTACTTAAAGAAAAAAAAAAAACACCTTGATGGTGTGTTCTTTTTTCTTAGAAAAACCAGATTTACATGATATAAGGTCCAATGCTAATTTTTTCAAACAGCACTAAGAACACAATTCACCACTTTAACCGTTTTTAAGTGTACGGTTCAGTGGTATGAAATACATTTACACTGATTTCCAACCACCACCACCACCATCCATTTCCAGAACTTTGTTTTTATCATCCCATATTAAAACTATGTACCCATTAAATAGTAAATTCACATTTCCCCACTCCCCCCAACCAGTCCTCGGGGACCACCCCTTTACTTTCTATCTCTATCTCTATCAATTTGACTATTCTAGGTACCTCATAAGTAGAATCATACAGTATTTGTTCTTTGTTGTACGGCTTCTTTCACTTACTATAAGGTCTTCAAGGTTCAACTGATATTATAACATGTATCAGGATTTCATTCCTTTTTAAAGCTGAATAATCTCCCATTGTGAAAGACTTTATTTTTATGTAAAAGAGGCTTATTTACTTATGTTAAAGCATCGAGGCTTCCTTGGTGGTGCAGTGGTTAAGAATCTGCCTGCCCAGGCAGGGGACAAGGGTCCAAAAGCCCTGGTCCAGGAAGATCCCACGTGCAGTGGAACAAATAAGCCCGTGTGCTGCAACTACTGAGCCTGCACGCCACAGCCACTGAGCCCGCGATCCACAACTACTGAAGCCCGCATGCCTAGGGCCAGTGCTCTGCAACGAGAGAAGCCACCGCGATGAGAAGCCCGCGCACCGCAACAAAGAGTAGCCCTCGCTCACTGCAACTAAAAGCTCCGGCGCAGCAAAGACCCAACGCAGCCAAAAATACATTAAAAAACAAACAAGCATCGGCCTGAGGGGCAGGTATATAATTTAACATACTTTTTAGGGGCCTGCTGGTTACTCTCCAGGGACGGAGGCTGGTGGGTACCATCTTTGTGTTCTCCCTCTGCCTCATTTCAGCTTGCTTTGCTCATAACTTCCAGAAAGGAGCCTGTACCCTCCTTTGGCAGCCTGATTTTTCTGGCCGCCACCCGCAAGATACCACTCGATCACCTGGACCTGGTGGCCAGTGGGGCTTATGCTCAGGAATCCCACAGGACTGTAACCAATGGAGAAGACTTCTCGTCCAGGTACCATGCACAGGACACAGCAAGAGGCAACAGACCCAGGAGCCCAGTCTTTCTGTGAAAGTGGCCTATTTGCTTGTCCTGGAGCTATGGCCTGAGGGACAGATTTTAATGGTTTGGCACACATCTAGGGACCTACTGAAGTGTACTCCAAAAACAGAGGCCAGTAGATGCCATCTCTGCTCTCCTTCTGCCTCACACCAGGTCACCAACAGCTACCAGTAAGAGACAATAACTGAACTGAAGAATACACTAGAGGGATTCAATAGCAGACTAGATGAAGCTCAGTGAACGTGAAGACAGGGCTGTGAAACTCACCCCAATCAGAGCAGCAAAAAGAAAAAAGAATGAAAAAAAGTAAAAATTGCTTAAGGAGCTTATGGGACAATATCAAGCCAACCAAAATTCATATTATAGCGGTCCCAGAAGGAGAAGCAAGAGAGAAAGGGGCAGAAAGCTTACTTGAAGACATAATGGCTGAAAACTTCCCTAACCTTGGGAAGAAAACAGAGACCCAGATCCAGGAAGCAAAGGGAGTTCCAAATAAGATGAACTGAAAGACACATTATAATTAAATTGTCAGAAATTAAAGACAAGGAGAGAATCTTAAAAGCAGCAAGAGAAAAACAACTTGTCATGTATAAGGGAACCCCCATAAAACTATCAGCACATTTTCAGCAGAAACTTTACAGGCCAGAAGGAAGTGGCATGATATAGTCAAAGTGCTGAAAGAAAAAACCCACAACCAAGAATACCCTACTGGGTGCAGGCTGTCACTCAGAATTGAAGGAGACAAGAAAAGGCTAAAGGAGCTCATCACCACGAAACCAGCCTTAGGAGAAATGTTAGAGGGACGTCTTTAAGCTGAAAAGAAAGGGTGCTCATTATTAATAGGAAAACATATGAAAGTATATATAAATATGTAGCAAAATTAAGAATAATCTAATGTTATAAAGGTGATGGATTAATCACTTATAAAGCTAGTGTGAAGGTTAAGACCTTCACACTAGCTTTATAAGTGAGTAAAAATAACTATAACTACAATAATTAAGGGATACAAGAGATTAAAAGACGTAAAAGGTGACATCGAAGGTGTCAGACATCTGGCAGGGGTTAGGAGGGAGAGTAAAAAGGTAGAGCTTTAGAATGTGCTCAAACTTAAGTTTTTATCAACTTGAAACAGACTGTTATATACATTTTTTATGTGTAAGCCTCATGGTAACTACAAAGTAAAAACCTATAGTAGATACCAAAAGATAAAGGAATCTAAGCACACACTAAAGAACGTCATCAAATCACAGAGGAAGAGAGCAGAAAGGAACAGAGGAACTAGAAAACAGCCAGAAAACAATTAACAAAATGGCAATATTTACATACCTATCAATAATTACTTTAAATGAAAATGTTTAAATTTTCCAGTTAAAAGAGTGTCTGACACATCTACATGGTGCCTACAAGACACTCACTTCAGATGTAAGGACACAGACTTAAGGGAAGGGTTGGAAAAAAATATTCCATGCAAATGGAAACCAAAAGAAAGCTGGGGTAACTAAGACAAAATAGACTTTACAACAAAGACAGGAGCACCAAAATGTGTTAACAGACCTAAAAAAGGAAAGACAACAATACAGTAATAGTAGGGGGATTTAAAACACTACTTTCATCAATGGATAGAGCATCCAGTCAGTACAGAAATTCAGCTGTAAATGACATACCAGATGGAGCTGATACATACAGCACAGTCCATCCAAAAGCAATGGCATATATCAATACATTCTTCTCAAGTGCACATGAAATATTATCCAGGAGAGATCATATGTTAGGCCACAAAAGAAGTCTTAACACATTTAAAAAGACTGAAATCATATCAAGCACTTTTTTTTTTTTTTTTGCAGTACGTGGGCCTCTCACTGCTGTGGCCTCTCCTGCCGCGGGGCACAGGCTCCAGACGCACAGGTCCAGCGGCCATGGCCCACGGGCCCAGCCGCTCCGCGGCATGTGGGATCCTCCCGGACCGGGGCACGAACCCGCGTCCCCTGCATCGGCAGGCGGACTCCCAACCACTGCGCCACCAGGGAAGCCCTCAAGCACTTTTCTAACTACAATGGTATGAAGCCAGAAATCGATTACGAGAAGAAAACTGGAAAATTCACAAATATGTGGAAATTAAACAGCATGCTACTGAACAACCAATGAGTCAAAGAAGATATCAAAAGAGAAGTCAAAAAATACCTTGAGACAAATAAAAATGGAAATACAACACACCCAAATTTATGGGATGCAGCAAAAGCAGTTCTAAGAGGGAAGTGTGTATCAATAAATGCCAACATCAAGAAACAACAAAAAAATCCTCAAACAACGTAACTTTACATGCAAAGAACTAGGAAAAGAATAATACAGGAAGCCCAAAGGAAGGAAATAAAGACCAGAACAGAAATAAATGAAATACAGACTAAAAAGACAGTAGTTAAGATCAACAAAACTAAGAGCTGGTTCTTTGAAAACAAAATTGACAAACCTTAAGCTAGACTCATCAAGAAAAGAAAGAGGACTCACAACAACAAAACTACAACTCACAAAGGAGACATTACAACTGACACCACAGAAATACAAAGAATAAGAGACTACTATTAACAATTATACACCAACAAATTTGACAACCTAGACGAAATGGATAAATTCCTAGAAACATACAGCCTACTGAGACTGAATTGTGAAGAAATGGAAAATCCAAACAGACAGATTACTAGTAAGGAGATTGAATTAGTCAACCAAAAACCTCCTTGGGATTAATAGATACACACTACTATATATAAAATAGATAACCAACAAGGACCTACTGTATAGCACAGGAAACTACACAATATTTTATAATCACCTATAAGGGAAAAGAATCTGAAAATGTGTATGTATGTATATAGATCTGAATCACTGTGCTGTACACCTGAAACTAACACAACATCGTAAATGAACTATACTTCAATTAAAAAAATTATATATAAAGTTTCACATACTACTTCCTATGGTCTGAGCATTTGTGCCCCTCCCCCCCCCAATTTCATACGTTGAGATCTTAATGCCCAATGAGATGGTATTGGCAGGTGGGGCCTTTGGGAGGTGAGTAGGTCATGAGGGCAGAACCCTCATAAATGAAATTAATACCCATATAAAATAGACCCCAGAGAGCTCCCTTGCCTCCTGCCACCATGTAGGGACGCAAGAAGGCTATGAACAGCAAGAGGCTCCTCACTCGATCCTACTGGCAACTTGATCTTGGGCTTTTCAACCTCCACAACTGTGAGAAATAAATTTCTGTTATAAGCTAAAGAAAACAAAAAAACAAAAACCCACCCAACAAAAGTCCACAACCAGATGGCATTACTGGTGAATTCTCTCAAACATTTAAAGAATACTGATCATGTTCAAAGTCTCCCAGAAAGAAAAAAAAAAAAAGGAAGGAACACTACCAGGGCAATATCCCTGATGAATACAGATGCAAAAATCCTCAACAAAATATTAGCAAATCACATTCAACAATACATTAAAGGGATCATACACCATGATACGTGGGATTTATTCTAGAGCTGAAAGGATGGTTCAACATCCACAATTCAATGTGTTATACCAGTTTAACCACATGAAGAACGAAAACCATGTGCTTACTCAATAGATACAGAAAAAGCATTTGACAAAATTCAACATCCATGTATGATTAAAGACTCTCAACAAAGGGTATAGAGGGGAATGTACCTCAACGACATAATAAAAGCCATATATGACAAGCCACAGTTAACATTATACTCAACGATGAAAAGCTGAAATCTTTTCCTCTAATATCAGGAACAAGTCAAGTATGCCCCCTCACCACTTCTATTTAACATAGTATTGGACGTCCTAGCCATAGCAATTAGGCAAAAAAAAGAAACAAAAGGGCATCCAAATGGGAAAGGACAAACTGTCACTATTTGCTGATGACATATTATATATAAGAAACCCTAAAGACTCCACAAAAAAACTGTGAGAAATAATAAATTCAGAACTGTCAGAAAGAAATTAAGACAACAATCCCATTTACAATTGCATCAAAAAGAATAAAATACATAGGAATAAATTTTACCAAGCAGGTGAAAGATCTGTACACTGAAAACTATAAGATGTTGATGAAAGAAATCGAAGACACAAATAAATGGAAAGACATTCTGTGCTCATGGATTGGAAGAACATGGTTAAAATGTCCATACAACCCAAAGCAATCTGCAGATTCAGTGCAATCCCTATCAAAATTCCAATGGCGTTTTTTACAGAAATACAACAAACAATCTTAAAATTCATACGGAACTACCTAAGATCCCAAATAGCTAAAGCAATCTTGAGAAAAAAGACCAAAGCTGGAGACATCGTGTGCCCTAATGTCACACTATATTACAAAGTGATAGTAATCAAAACAGTGTGGGATTGGCATAAAAACAAACACATAGGGCTTCCCTGGTGGCGCAGTGGTTGAGAGTCTGCCTGCCGATGCGGGGGACACGGGTTTGTGCTCTGGTCCGGGAAGATCCCACATGCCGCGGAGCGGCTAGGCCTGTGAGCCATGGCCGCTGAGCCTGCGCGTCTGGAGCCTGTGCTCCACAACGGAAGAGGCCACAACAGTGAGAGGCCCGCGTACCGCAAAAAAAAAACCCCAAAAAACAAAAAAACCAGACACATATAGTAATGGAACAGAATAGGGAGCCCAGAAATAAACCTATGCATATATGGTCAATTTATGACAAAGGAGGCAAGAATATACAATGGGGAAAAGACAGTCTCTGCAATAATGCTGCTAAGACACCAACATGCAAAGAGAACGAAACTGGACCACTCTTACACTATACACAAAAAGCTAACTCAAAATGGATTAAAGAATTTAGTGTAAGACGTGAACCCATAAAACTCCTACAAGAAAACATAGGTGGTAGGCTCCTTGACATTGGTCTGTGCAATGATTTGTTGGATTTGACATCAAAAGCAAGAATAAACAAATGGGACTACACCAAAGTACAAAGCTTCTGTAGAGCAAAGGAAACAAAATGAAAAAGCAACCTACCAAATGGGAGAAAATATTTGCAAATCATATCTGATAAGGGGTTAATATCTAAAAAAAAATATATATATATATATATAAAACTTATACAACTCAACAAAAAAACCTATGATCCAGCAAAATGAGATAAAAGATACAGAGAACAGATTGGTGGTTGCCAGATTGGTGGTTGCCAAAGGCAGAGGGTAGGGGGTGTACAAAATGGGTGAAGGGGGTCAAAAGTACAAAATTTCAGTTATAAAATAAGTCCTGGGGAACACACAGCACGCCTTAGGCTGTTGCAACGTCACGCTGGCCTCTGCCGCCACAGGCTCACCCCACACTCCGTACCCCTCCCTCCCCCTAGCCTGAGTGAGCCAGAGCCCCCAGATCAGCCGCTACTTTAACCCCCTCCTGTCTGGGCAAAGACCAGATGCCAGAGGGCGACCGACATGCAGAGGCGGGGCCAAATCCAAAGCCGAACCCCGGGAGCTGTGCGAACAAAGAAGAGAAAGGGAAATCTCTCCCAGGAGCCTCAGGAGCAGCGGATTAAATCTCCACAATCAACTTGATGTACCCTGCACCTGAACAGAAAATGAATCATCCCAAAACTGAGGTGGTGGATTTGGGAGCAACTGTAGGCTTGGGACTTGCTGTATGTCACTGACGGGTTTCTGATTTATATGTTGAGCTTAGTTTAGTTTTTAGCACTTGTTATCATTGATGGATTTGTTTATTGGTTTGGTTGCTCTTTTTTTTATGACTTTTTAATTTTAATATTAATTTTTTAAAATCTTAGTAACTTTTATTTTATTTTATTTTACTATACTTTCTTTTTTTCCTCCCTTTTCTACTGAGCCGTGTAGCTGACAGGGTCTTGGTGCTCCGGCCAGGTGTCAGGCCTGAGCCTCGAAAGTGGGAGAGCTGAGTTCAGGACACTGGACCACCAGAGACCTCCTGGCTCCACGTAATATCAATCGGTGAGAGTTGTCCCAGAGATCTCCATCTCAACGCTAAGACCCAGCTCCACTCAACGACCAGCAAGTTCCAGTGCTGGACACCCCATGCAAAACTACTTGCAAGACAGGAACACAACCCCATCCATTAGCAGAGAGGCTGCCTAAAATCATAGTAAGTTCACAGACACCCCAAAACACACCACCAGACTCGGTCCTGCACACCAGAAAGACAAGATCCATCTTCATCCACCAGAACACAGGCACCAATCCCCTCCACCAGGAAGCCTACACAATCCACTGAACCAACCTTACCCACTGGGGGCAGACACCAAAAACAACAGGAACTATGAACCTGCAACCTGTGAAAAGGAGACTCCAAACACAGTAAGTTAAGCAAAATGAGAAGACAGAGAAACACACAGCAGATGAAGGAGCAAGGTAAAAACCCACCAGACCAAACAAATGAAAAGGAAATACACAGTCTACCTGAATAAGAATTCAGAGTAATGATAGTAAAGATGATCCAAAATCTTGGAAATAGAATGGAGAAAATACAAGAAACATTTAACAAGGACCTAGAAGAACTAAGAGCAAATAAACAGAGATGAACAGCACAATAAATGAAATTAAAAATTCTCTAGAAGGAATCAATAGCAGAAAAACTGAGGCAGAAGAACAGATAAGGGACCTGGAAGATAAAATAGTGGAAATAACTACCACAGAGCAGAATAAAGAAAAAAGAATGGAGGGCAGTCTCAGAGACCTCTGGGACAACATTAAACACACCAACATTCGAATTATAGGGGTCCCAGAAGAAGAGGAGGAAAAGGGACTGAGAAAATATTTGAAGGATTATAGTCGAAAACTTCCCTAATATGGGAAAGGAAACAGTCAATCAAGTCCAGGAAGCACAGAGAGTCCCATACAGGAAATATCCAAGGAGAAACACGCCAAGACACATATTAATCAAACTGTCAAAAATTAAATACAAAGAACAAATATTAAAAGCAGCAAGGGAAAAACAACAAATAACACACAAGGGAATCCCCATAAGGTTAACAGCTGATCTTTCAGCAGAAACTCTGCAAGCCAGAAAGGAGTGGCAGGACATATTTAAAGGGATGAAAGGGAAAAATCTACGACCAAGATTACTCTGCCCAGCAAGGATCTCACTCGGATTTGACAGAGAAATTAAAACCTTTACAGACAAGCAAAAGCTAAGAGAATTCAGTACCACCAAACCACCTTTGCAACAAATGCTAAAGGAACTTCTCTAGGCAGGAAACACAAGAGAAGGAAAAGACCTACAATAACGAACCCAAAACAATTAAGAAAATGGGAACAGGAACATACATATCGATAATTACCTTGAATGTAAATGGATTAAATGCTCCAACCAAAGATATAGACTGGCTGAATGGATACAAAAACATGACCTGTATATATGCTGTCTACAAGAGACCCACTTCAGACCTAGGGACACATACAGACTGAAAGTGAGGGGATGGACAAAGATATTCCATGCAAATGGAAATCAAAAGAAAGCTGGAGTAGCAATTCTCGTATCAGACAAAATAGACTTTAAAATAAAGACTATTACAAGAGACAAAGAAGGACACTACATAATGAGCAAGGAATCAATCCAAGAAGAAGATATAACAATTGTAAACATTTATGCACCCAACATAGGAGCACCTCAATACATAAGGCAAATGCTAATAGCCATAAAAGGGGAAGTCAACAGTAACACAATAATAGTAGGGGACTTTCACACTCCACTTTCACCAATGGACAGATCATCCAAAATGAAAATAAATAAGGAAACACAAGCTTTAAATGACACATTAAACAAGATGGAGTTAACTGATATTTATAGGACACTCCATCCAAAAACAACAGAATACACATTCTTCTCAAGTGCTCATGGAACATTCTCCAGGATGGATCATATCTTGGGACACAAATCAAGCTTTGGGAAATTTAAGAAAATGGAAATTGTATCAAGTATCTTTTCTGACCACAATGCAATGAGACTAGATATCAATTACAGGGAAAAAAACCTGAAATAATACAAACACCTGGAGGCTAAACAATATGCTACTGAATAACCAAGAGATCACTGAATAAATCAAAGAGCAAGTCAAAAACTACCTAGAAACAAATGACAATGAAAACATGAAGACCCAAAACCTATGGGATGCAGCAAAAGCAGTTCTAAGAAGGAAGTTTATAGCAATAAAATCCTACCTCAAGAAACAAGAAAAATCTCAAATAAACAACCTAACCTCACACCTAAAGCAATTAGAGAAAGAAGAACAAAAAACCCCCAAAGTTAGCAGGAGGAAATAAATCATAAAGATCAGATCAGAAATAAATGAAAAAGAAATGAAGGAGACGATAGCAAAAGTCAATAAAACTAAAAGCTGGTTCTTTGAGAAGATAAACAAAATTGATAAACCATTAGCCACACTCAACAAGAAAAAAAGGGAGAAGACTCAATAGAATTAGAAATGAAAAAGGAGAAGTAACAACTGACACTGCAGAAATACAAATGATCATGAGAAATTACTACAGGCAACTCTATGCCAATAAAATGGACAACCTGGAAGATTTGGACAAATTCTTAGAAAAGCACAACCTTCCGAGACAAAACCAGGAAGAAACAGAAAATATAAACAGACTAATCACAAGCACTGAAATTGAAACTGTGATTAAAAATCTTCCAACAAACAAAAGCCCAGGACCAGATGGATTTACAGGTGAATTCTATCAAACACTTATAGAAGAGCTAACACCTGTCCTTCTCAAACTCTTCCAAAATATAGCAGAGGGAGGAACACTCCCAAACTCATTCTGCAAGGCCACCATCACCCTGATACCAGACAATTATGTCACAAAAGAAAGAAAACTACAGGCCCATATCACTGATGAACATAGATGCGAAAGTCCTCAACAAAATACTAGCAAACAGGGCTTCCCTGGTGGCGCAGGGGTTGACAGTCCGCCTGCCAATGCAGGGGACACGGGTTCGTGCCCCGGTCCGGGAAGATCCCACATGCCGTGGAGCGGCTAGGCCCGTGAGCCGTGGCTGCTGAGCCTGCGAGTCCAGAGCCTGTGCTCTGCAACGGGAGAGGCCACAACAGTGAGAGGCCCGCGTACCGCAAAAAAAAAAAAAAAACCTAGCAAACAGAATCCAGCAGCACATTAAAAGGATCATACACCATGATCAGGTGGGGTTTATCCCAGGAATGCAAGGGTTCTTCAATATGGTCAAATCAATCAATGTGATACACCATATTAACAAACTGAAGGATAAAAACCATATTATAATCTCAATGGACACAGAAAAAGCTTTCAAGAAAATTCAACAGGGCTTCCCTGGTGGCGCGGTGGTTGAGAATCTGCCTGCTAATGCAGGGGACACGGGTTCGATCCCTGGTCTGGGAGGATCCCACATGCTGTGGAGCAACTAGGCCCGTGAGCCACAACTACTGAGCCTGCATGTCTGGAGCCTGTGCTCCGCAACAAGAGAGGCCGTAATAGTGAGAGGCCCGTGCACTGCGATGAAGAGTGGCCCCTGCTTGCCACAACTAGAGAAAGCCCTCGCACAGAAACGAAGACCCAGCACAGCAAAAATAAATTAATAAACTCCTACCCCCAACATCTAAAAAAAAAAAAAATTCAACACCCATTTATGATAAAAACTCTCCAGAAAGTAGCCATAGAGGGAACTTACCTCAACATAATAAAGGCCATATATGACAAACCCATAGCCAACATCATGCTCAATGGTGAAAAACTGAAAGCATTTCCACTAAGATCGGGAACAAGACAAGGTTGCCCACTCTCACCACTATTATTCAACATAGTTTTGGAAGTTTCAGCCCCAGCAATCAGAGATGAGAAAGAAAGAAAAGGAATCCAAATCGGAAAAGAAGTAAAACTGTCACTGTTCGCACATGACATGATACTCTACATGGAGAATCCTAAAAATGCTACCAGAAAACTACTAGAGCTAACCAATGAATTTGGTAAAGTTGCAGGATACAAAATTAATGCACAGACATCTCTTGCATTCCTATACACTAATGATGAAAAATCTGAAAGAGAAATTAAGGAAACACTCCCATTTACCACTGCAACAAAAAGAATAAAATACCTAGGAATAAACCTACCTACGGAGACAAAAGACCTGTATGCAGAGAACTATAAGACACTGATGGAAGAAATTAAAGATGATATAAATAGATGGAGAGATATACCATGTTCTTGGATTGGAAGAATCAACATTGTGAAAATGACTCTACTACCCAAAGCAATCTACAGATTCAGTGCAATCCCCGTCAAACTACCAGTGGCATTTTTCACAGAATTGGAACAAAAAATTTCACAATTTATATGGATACACAAAAGACCCCAAATAACCAAAGCAATCCTGAGAAAGAAAAATGTAGCTGGAGGAATCAGGCTCCCTGACTTCAGACTATACTACAAAGCTACAGTAATCAAGACAGTATGGTACTGGCACATAAACAGAAATATAGATCAATGGAACATGATAGAAAGCCCAGAGATAAACCTACACACATATGGTCACTTTATCTTTGATAAAGGAGGCAAGAATATACAGTGGAGCCAAGACAGCCCCTTCAATAAGTGGTGCTGGGAAAACTGGACAGCTACATGTAAAAGAATGAAATTAGAACACTCCCTAACACCACACACAAAAATAAACTCAAAATGGATTAAAGACCTAAATGTAAGGCCGGACACTATCAAACTCTTAGAGGAAAACATAGGCAGAACACTCTATGACATACATCACAGTAAGATCCTTTTTGACCCACCTCCTAGGGAAATGGAAATAAAAACAAACAAATGGGACCTAATGAAACTTCAAAGCTTTTGCACAGCAAAGGAAACCATAAACAATACCAAAAGACAACCCTCAGAATGGGAGAAAATATTTGCAAATGAATCAATGGACAAAGGATTAATCTCCAAAATATACAAGCAGCTCATGCAGCTCAGTATCAAAAAACGAATAATCCAATCCAAAAATGGGCAGAAGACCTAAATAGGCATTTCTCCAAAGAAGATATACAGATTGCTAACAAACACATGAAAGGATGCTCAACATCACTAATCATTAGAGTAATGCAAATCAAAACTACAAGAGGTATCACCTCACACCAGTCAGAATGGCCATCATCAAAACATCTATAAACAAATGCTGGAGAGGGTGGGGAGAAAAGGGAACACTCTTGCACTGTTGGTGGGAATGTAAATTGATACAGCCACTATGGAGAACAGTATGGAGGTTCCTTAAAAAACTAAAAATAGGGCTTCCCTGGTGGCGCAGTGGTTGAAAGTCCACCTGCCGATGCAGGGGACACATGTTCCTCTCCCGGTCTGGGAAGATCCCACATGCCACGGAGCGGCTAGGCCCGTAAGCCATGGCCGCTGAGCCTGCGTGTCCGGAGCCTGTGCTCCGCAACGGGAGAGGCCACAACAGTGAGAGGCCCGTGTACCGCAAAAAAAAAAAAAAAAACTAACTAAAAATAGAACTACCATATGACCCAGCACTCCCACTACTGGGCATATACCCTGAGAAAACCATAATTCAGAAAGAGTCATGTACCAAAATGTTCATTGCAGCTCTATTTACAATAGCCCAGAGATGGAAACAACCTAAGTGTCCATCATCGGATGAATGGATAAAGAAGATGTGGCACATATATACAATGGAATATTACTCAGCCATAAAAAGAAACCTAATTGAGTTATTTGTAGTGAGGTGGATGGACCTAGAGACTGTCATACAGAGTGAAGTAAGTCAGAAAGAAAAACAAATACCGTATGCTAACACATATATATGGAATTTAAAAAAAAAAAAGGTTCTGAAGAACCTAGGGGCAGGACAAGAATAAAGACACAGACATAGAGAATGGACTTGAGGACACTGGGAGGGGAAAGGGTAAGCTAAGAAGAAGTTAGAGAGTGGCATTGACATATATACACTACCAAATGTAAAGTAGATAGCTAGTGGGAAGCAGCCTCATAGCACAGGGAGATCAGCTTGATTCTTTGTGACCACCTAGAGGGGTGGGTTAGGGAGGGTGGGAAGAAGACGCAAGAGGGAGGGGATACGGGGATATATGTATACGAATAGCTGGTTCACTTTGTTATACAGCAGAAACTAACACAACAATGTAAAGCAATTTTAGTTTTATTTTTTATTTTTTTCAGCATCTTTATTGGAGTATAATTACTTTACAATGGTGTGTGTTAGTTTCTGCTTTATAACAAAGTGAATCAGTTATACATATACACCTGTTCCCATTTCTCTTCCCTTTTGCATCTCCCTCCCTCCCTCCCACCGTCCCCATCCCACCCCTCCAGGTGGTAACAGAGCACCGAGCTGATCTCCCTGTACTATGAGGCTGCTTCCCACTGGCTACCTATTCTACGTTTGATAGTGTATATATGTCCATGCCACTCTCTCACTTCGTCACTGCCTACCCTTCCCCCTCCCCACATCCTCAAGTCCATTCTCTAGTAGGTCTGTGTCTTTATTCCCGTCTTACCCCTAGGTTCTTCATGACCTTTTTTTTTCTTTCTTAAATTCCATATATATGTGTTAGCATACGGTATTTTTCTCTTTTTGACTTACTTCACTCTGTATGACAGACTCTAGGTCCATCCACCTCACTACAAATAACTCAATTTTGTTTCTTTTTATAGATGAGTAATATTCCATTGTATGTATGTGCCACATCTTCTTTACCCATTCATCTGTTGATGGACACTTAGGTTGCTTTCATGTCCTGGCTATTGTAAATAGAGCTGCAATGAACATTTTGGTACATGACTCTTTTTGAATTATGGTTTTCTCAGGGTATATGCCCAGTAGTGGGATTGCTGGGTCGTATGGTAGTTCTATCTGTAGTTTTTTAAGGAACCTCCATACTGTTCTCCATAGTAGCTGTATCAATTTACATTCCCACCAGCAGTGCAAGAGTGTTCCCTTTTCTCCACACCCTCTCCAGCATTTATTGTTTCTAGATTTTTTGATGATGGCCATTCTGACCAGTGTGAGATAAAGCAATTTTATTATACTCCAATAAAAATGTTAAGAAAAAGAAAAAAAAGAAACTATTGCCTAATCTAACGTCTTACAGATTTACACCAGTGTTTCCTCTAAGATCCTTTTTTTTTTTTTGTGGTACATGGGCCTCTCACCATTGTGGCCTCTCCCGTTGCAGAGCACAGGCTCTGGATGCGCAGGCTCAGCGGCCATGGCTCACGGGCCCAGCCGCTCCGCGGCATGTGGGATCTTCCCGGACCGGGGCACAAAGCCGTGTCCCGTGCATCGGCAGGCGGACTCTCAACCACTGCGCCACCAGGGAAGCCCTAAGATCCATTTTGAGTTAATTTTTATATGTGGTATGAACTAAGGTTCAAATTTATTCTTTTGGATATAGATATCCAGTGTCTATCACCATTTGTTGATAAGGATACTCTTGACATCCTTGTTGAAAATCAATTTACTTTTGATATATGGGTTTATTTCTAAGTGTAGTCATCTTAATATTAAATCTTCCAATCCATGAACACAGGATGTCTCTCCATTTACTTAGGTCTTTAGTTTCTTTCAACAATGATTTGCAGTATACAAGTCTTATATTCATAGATTAAATTTACTCTTATTTTTTTCTTTTTGTTATTTTAACTGGATTTAAAAAAATTTTTAGATTGTTTATTGCTAATATATAGAAATACAACTGATTTTTTTCTATATTCTTAAAAAAGAAGTCCTGGAGATGTAATGTGCAGCATGGTAATAGTTAATAATACTCTTGCCTATTTGAAAGTAGATCTTAAAAGTTCTCATCACAGAAATTTGCAACCATGTATGGTAACAGATTAACAAGACTTATTGTGATCATTTACATATATATATACACACACATATATATGTACATATTATATGTTATATATATATGTTGTACACCTGAAACTAATATAACATTATATGTCAATTATACCTCAAAAAATATATACATGAACATAGACTTTTTTCCTCTATTGTTTACTGCTCTATCCTCAGGGTTTAGATTAATCCTCAAACCATACATAGTGTGCTGTTGGTAAATGTTTGTTGAAGCAATGAATCTTTTGTGAGCTTTCAGATTCTCCATGCCAGGAAAACCCTCCATAATATTTTATAAGAGACAAAATGTTTCTTTTCAACACCATCTTAGAAATACTTTAGCCATGCTAGCAAAAAAAAAACCCATCATATGTATATGCATACATGTGTGCATATACATACATATACACATATACAGTTATTTATGCATACCTCATTTTGTTTATCCATTCATCCATCAATAGACATTTAGAGTGTTTCCACTTTTTGGCTATGAACATTACTATACAAGTATCTATTTAAGTCTCTGCTTTCAAGTCTTTTTGGGTATATACCCAGAAGCAGAATTGTTAAACCATATGATAATGCTCTTTTTAATTTTTTTGAGGAACTGCCATACTGTTTTCCATAGTGGCTGCACCAGTTTACATTCCCTTGGCAACGCACGAAAGTTCTAATTTCTCCAGCACTTGTTGTTTTCTGTTTGTTCCTTATAATAGCCATTTTCATGGCATTGCTAAGTTTTAAGACTTAATTTTGAGAAAAGAAATATAAAATGCAGTTCGTGGATCTGAACTAGATTTCCCACTTGTCTTTTGGACAGTTTGAAAACTTTGTCTTCCAACAAATATTCAATAAAACATGAGTAAACATGAAAAGCTTCCTACTATGAAAGTTATGGAGAGCTGGTCATGAGCAGGGGCTCACTTCCTAGCTGGGTAGCCTTGAGCAAGTTCATTTACCTCTCAGCCACTTCCTAGGGTTGTTGGGAGGATTAAATTTTCTCATACTTTAAAGCCCTTTATAACAGTGCTGGGTACCCAGGGCACGTGTCGGGCACTGTTTCAGGGTGAGTTGTTGCTTATTGATTTGCACAGAACTGAAACTCTCCATGAGTTCCATCTTGAATATCAGGAGGTCCAAACCATCTGTAACTAGGATATTTTTTATTTCCTTTTTGGTGGTGCCAGAGTATATCTGAAACACTGAAACCTTTAAATGCATGTGTCAAGACATTTACTGCCTTACTAGATATCAAGAACTTTTTTTTAAAAGGGAAAACATTGTAGGAGGGGAAATAGAAATTTATTTTCATGTGGACAGGACTATAAATGGGGTTCTTTTCTTGGGAGAAAACTTTATAAATGGAAACCTCTTAATACAGCAAAAGACTGAATTTAAATTCAGTCTTTTCTCTTTGAAAATGCCATGCCACGGTCTTCATTATTTGTTATATTTCTAAAGTGCTTTTCTTTCCAGGAAGCTCATTACAAACTGTCTCCTGACCTGATTCAATTCAGCTCCTTCACAGGGGAACCACCCTTCAAAATGTACCAGAAACAGATCAGAGAGCTTGCAAATCAAGACCCATAGTTGTTTTGCCTGGATACTGCATTTTATAAAGGGTGACACCACTGTTTATCATTAAGGGTTCAAATAATTTCATCCCCTTAGGCAGAATATTCAGTTATGAGCTTGAGTCTTGTCTAGTCTCCAACTAGGAGACAAGTTGGAGATTCCTTAGAAAGTGGGCTTCTAATGGAAATGCTGACAATCCATTAACAGCCGGAGGGCTAGTGGCTGCCACTAAAAATATACTTAAAGATTACAGTAATAAAAACACATATTTCAAAATGCCTGCTAGGGGCTTCCCTGGTGGTACAGTGGTTGAGAATCCGCCTGCCTATGCCAGGGACACGAGTTCGAGCCCTGGTCCGGGAAGATCCCACATGCCGAGGAGCAACTAAGCCCATGCGCCACAACTACTGAGCCTGCTTTCTAGAGCCCGCGAGCCACAACTACTGAGCCCATGTGCCACAACTCCTGAAGCCCACACGCCTAGAGCCCATGCTCCACAACATGAGAAGCCCGCGCACCGCAACGAAGAGCAGCCCCTGCTCGCCGCAACTAGAGAAAGCCCGCACACAGCAACGAAGACCAACGCAGCCAAAAATAAATTTAAAAAATTTAAAAATAGAAATGCCTGTTAGAAGTTCAAGGATTTTTTTTTTTCACGTTGCCATTAATAATAGGCCACCCTATCCTTTCGGCATTTGATTTTGTCTCATAAATGGGCTTAATCTAAATTAATGCTGTTGTACTACAGCATTTGTTTCTGTTTGATTTTGAGGGGTTTGGATGTCTTCTGGCAGAATTATCAGTGCCTTTAATGGAAGATGAATAATCGGTGTATTCATAGAATTATGGAGTTTTAAATCTGGAAAGGATCTCAGTGATCAGCAAGTCATCTCTCTTGTATCTGCTAGAGGAGATTTGAGCTCCTAAAAAGTAATGGGCTGCAACTTAAAAAGGGAAAATGACTGCAGGGGAATTGATGTTGTGCCTGAGGCCTTAATATTTTCTTACCTGTGACATTATTGCAATGCCCTTTGGCCTAATCTCCTTGCCTCAGTTATCTTTCTTTCTTCCTAGCGTATCTTTTTTTTGATGGTAAAAATAGCGTGTTCATTGTAGAACTATTAGAAAGTAAAGAAAATAATAAAAGAAACTAAAAATCACCTCTAGCCTCATCACCCAGAGTAGTCACTGCTAATATTTGGCGGGTATTGCCCCCATCTTTCTTCCATCTACATGTATATATTTCCTTGCCACATGTATATATTTTCCTATTCTAAAATCATTTTTACTTTGCAATAGCTCATGAACATTTTCTCACATTACTGACTATTCTTTAAGGACTTGATTTTCATCAGCTGCTTAGTGTATAATCTCAGAGTTGTGCAAGATCTCTCTAACCTGTTTAGGGAGTTTGACGTTTTGTCTGTTGACACTGCAATGAATGTCCATGTACACAAATTTACATCTCTGACCATCTCCTCAGGAAAAAAAGTTTTTGTGCCTATTTGCCCAATTACCCCTCCGAACGGCACTACTATTTTACCCTTCCACCAGCAGTAACAGGAGTGTAGTCTTTTTCCTGAGCCCTCACCAACACTGGCCATTACCAATTAAAAAAGATAATCTTGGCGGAGTGACATCAAGATGGCAACATAGGTCATTCCTGACTTTGTTCTCCCTCACAAGAAGAACTATTCACAGAGAAGACACCACTGAGAGAATCCTAGAACACTTGGGTGAGGCTGGAGCACGCCCTGCACTACAGAGACCAAGACAGGTGGCATTAGAAGGGTAAGAGGAGCCGCTACGTGCTCACCGTACTGCCCCTCCCCCAGGCCAGCATGGCACCGTGGAGAAATCTCCCCCGAGCCTCTGGTTCCTCCAGTGGCGAAAGAGGCCCAGATGGACATCCAGCTCTCCCGGCACTGTGGGTTCTTTCTTGCGAGACCATCTCTGGTCTTACCCCATGGTGACTGCAGAGGAATCTGAAGGACTTGACCACTGAGGATCTCATCATGCCACAACCAGCACTCTGATCTTGGCGGACCAAGTTCCTATGTGCAGCGCCCAAGTAGTAGCCCCAGCCAGCCACTTTGTCCATCTGCAGAGTCGAGTCATTGGCACCATCTGACCTGGGAACTCAGTGGAGTCCAAGTCTGTCTGATTTGGGTCCTCAAACAAAGATTTTTGGCCCTGGAGCCCGGTCTGTCCCCACGCATGCAGCGGAGCTGAGTTTTAACCCCCACTGACTGCTGAGTGAAGCTCCCAGCCCCACCCAACCAGAAAGCCTTGCGAGAACACCTGGGAAGCTGCATAGCCCAGCAATACTTGAGCACAGAGTCTGGCAGGCAGAGCTGACAGACGGCAGAGCAAAGCCAGTGGCTGTGTTCAGCTACGGAACTTAGGGTGCAGGTCAGCTTGAATCAAGACCACCCACAAAGAGCCCTTCTGGCCTTGGAGTTAGTTCTCCCACCGTGCCCAGGAAGGGAACCTAATTCCCAGCCCCACTCGTTGCTGAATACACCTTGCAGCCCACCCGACCACAGAATCTAACTAGAGCACACGGGAAGCTGCCTAGCTCATCCAACAACCCTGTGTACAGTGGCACTTGAACAGAGAGCAAAACTGGTGGCCCTGTCTGGCCAGGGAATTCAGTACACACTCTTGCCTGACTCAGGTCCCCAAACAACAAGCCGTACAGGCCCTGGAGCCTATTCTGCTGCCCTACCAGGGAAGAGAGGGTAATTCATGGCCTCACCTACCGGTGAGTATAGTACCCAGTCATGACCATCTAGTTATCCTGACCAGAAAACCCAGGAAGCTGTGGAGCCCAAGCTCCAGCCTCACTTGTGCAGGGAACCAAATCAGCAGTCCTATCCAACTGTTCTCAGGCAGCAGCAAGCCCTCCCTGCCCCGTCACCTCAGAACTTGGGCAGTGGCCTCACCCCAAAATAAACCCTGATAGCAAACCATTCCTGCCCAAGGATGTTACCAGCAAACACATCCAGAAACCCAAACTGAGCTGTCTCTGCCAAAGTACACATGTAAAGTCTGGAAGAGAAGACCACTTACTCAAATGTGCATATACCAATGTAAGAAATCAAGGATCAAAAATATGGTTAATATGACAGCAAAGGAAACTAATAAAGCTCCAACTACGGACCCTAAATAAATGGACATCTCTGAACTTTCAGGCAAAGAATTCAGAATAATCCTCCCAAAGAAGTTTAGTGAACTACAAGCACACACAGACAACACAATTAGCAAAACCATACATGAACAAAATGAGAAACTCAAAGAAATAGGAACCATCAAAAAAAAAAAAAACAACCCCAGACAGAAACCCTAGAGCTGAAAAATACAATGACTGAAGAACTCAACAATGAGCTTCAAAAGCAGACTCTACTAGGCACAAGAAACCTAGAAGTCAAGAAACTATCCAGTCAGGAGGAAAAAGAAAAAAAACAATGAAGAAGAGTGAATAAAACCTATGGGAATTACAGGACACAATCAAAAGAAACAGTATGTACATTATGGGAATTCCAGAAGGAGAAGATAAAGAGACAAAGTGTATTATTTAAATCAATAATGGCTGAAAACTTCCCACAACTTGGGAGAGAAAGGGACATCCAGATCCATAAGGCACAAAGGACACCAAATAGGTTAAACCTGAGTAGGGCTACACTGAGATTATAATTAAATTGTCAAAAGTCAAAGACAAAGAATTTTGAAAGCAGCAAGAGAAAAGAGAAATTACAAACACTGGAACCCTCATAAGACTTCTGGTAGATTTCTCAACAGAAACGTCTGATGTCGGGAGAGAATGGAATGGTATATTCAAATTTTTGAAAAAAAAACATCAAGCAAGAATTCTACGCCTGGCAAAGCTATCCTTCAGAAATGAAGGAGAGATAAAGGTATTCCTGAAGAAACAAAACCTGAGGGAGTTTATCACCACTAGATCTGCCTTACAAGAAAGGCTAAAGGGAGTTCTTTGAGTAAAAGGACACTAAATAACATCATAAAACATAAGAAGGTAGCATAAAACTCACTGGTAATGGTAATTATATAGTCAAAGTTAGATTCTATAATGTAACAGTGGTACATAATTCACATAACTGTACATTAAAGGTTAGAAAACAGGACTTCCCTGCTGGTGCAGTGGTTGAGAATCCGCCTGCCAATGCAGGGGACACGGGTTTGATCCCTGGTCTGGGAAGATCCCACATGCCTGTGCACCAAACTATAGAGCCTGTACTCTAGAGACTAGAGCCACAACTACTGAGGCCGTGTGCCACAGCTACTGAAGCCCGCATGCCTAGAGCCCGTGCTCTGCGACGAGAAGCCACTGCAATGAGAAGCCTGCACACCACAACAAAGAGTAGACCCCAGTCGCCACAACTAGAGAAAGCCTGCACACAGCAATGAAGATCCAATGAAGCCATAAATAAATAAATAAATAAATAAGTAAATAATACTTTAAAAAGTTAGAAAACATAGTAAAAATAACCATGACTACAATAATTTGATATTGGTTACACAATATTTAATCATATATCAACTGTCCAGCAACAATAACCTAAAATGTGAGGGAGAGGACAAGCAAAAGTAAAGTTTAGGAAGTCTATTGAACTTAAGTCATTATCAGTTTAAAATAGTGTGTTATTATTTTAACATAGTCTATGTAAGCCTCATGGTAATGATAAGGCAAAAACCTTAGTATTTACACAAAAGAACATGATAAAGTTGTCAAAGCATACTGATACCAAAAGACATCAAAACACACACAAAAAACACAGCAAAATATGAAACAAGGAACAGAGGAACTACAAAACAGCTAGAAAACAATTAACACAATGGCAATAATAAGTCCTTCCCTATCAATAATTACTTTTAACATAAATGGACTAGATTCTGCAATCAAAAGATACAGAATGGCTAAATGGTTAAAAAAAAAAAAACAAGATCCGACAATATGTTGCCCACAAGAGGTACACTTTAACCTTAAAGACACACACAGACTGAAAATAAAGGAGTGAAGCTCAATATTAAAAAAAAACAAACAACCCAATCCAAAAATGGGCAGAAGACCTAAATAGACATTTCTCCAAAGAAGACACACAGATGGCCAAGAAGCACATGAAAAGCTGCTCAACGTCACTAATTATTAGAGAAACGCAAATCAAAACTACAATGAGATATCACCTCACACCAGTTAGAATGGGCATCATCAGAAAATCTACAAGCAACAAATGCTGGAGAGGGTGTGGAGAAAAGGGAACCCTCTTGCACTGTTGATGGGAATGTAAATTGATCTAGCCAATATGGACAACAGTATGGACGTTCCTTAAAAAACTGAAAATAGAATTACATATGACCCAGCAATCCCACTACTGGGCATATACCCAGAGAAAACGATAATTCAAAAAGACACATGCACCCCAATGTTCATTGCAGCGCTATTTACAATAGCCATGTCATGGAAGCAATCTAAATGCCCATCGACAGACATAATGGATCAAGAAGATGTGGTACATATATACCGTGGAATATTACTCAGCTATAAAAAGGAAAGAAATTGGGTCATTTGTAGAGACGTGGATGGATCTGGAGACTGTCATACAGAGTGAAGTAGTCAGAAAGAGAAAAACAAATATCATATATTAACGCATATATGTGGAACCTAGAAAAATGGTACAGATGAACCGGTTTGCAGGGCAGAAATAGACACACAGATGTAGAGAACAAATGTAGGGACACCAAGGGGGGAAAGTGGCAGGGGGGGTGGTGGTGGTGGGATGAACTGGGAGATTGGGATTGACATGTATACACTAATATGTATAAAATAGATAACTAATAACAACCTGCTGTATAAAAAAATTAAATTAGATTTAAAAATTAAAAAATAAAATTTAAAAAAACAGAAAAAAAAGGGGTGGAAAAAGATAATCCAAGCAAATGGTATATTTTAAGAAGTCAGGGGTAGGTGTACTTACATGAGACAAAATAGACTTTATAGTAAAAATAGTACAAAGAGACAAAGAATGTCAACATATAATGATAAAGCGGTCAATCCATCAAGAAGATATAATAATTGTAGATATTTATGCATCCAACGTTGGAGCACCCAAATATATAAAGCAGACCTAAACTGAGAAACATCAATACAATAATAGTTGGGGACTTTAATACCCCACTCTCAACAATGGATAGATCATCCACACGGGGAATCAATAAGGAAACAGTGGATATGAACAACGCTATAGATCAACTGAACCTAAGGGACATATACAGGATATTCTATCCAATAAAAGCCAAATATACACTCCTAAGTGCATATGGAACATTTTTTAGAATAGACCATATGTTAGGCCACAAAACAAGTCTAAGCAAATTTAAGAATATTGAAATCATACCAAGTATCTTCTCTGACCACAATGGTATGAAACTAGAAATCAGTAACAGGAAGAAAACTAGAAAATTCACAAATACATGGAAATGAAAAAATATTCTCCTGACCCATCAAAGAAGAAATGAAAGGGGAAATAATTTATCTTGAGACAAATGAAAAATGGAAATACTACATACCAAAACTTATGGCATGCACCAAAAGCAATTCAAAGAGGGAAGTTCATAGCAATAAATGCCTACATTAAGAAATAAGAAAAGTCTCAAATAACGTAACTCTATACCTTAAGGAACCAGAAAGAGCAGAACAAACTGAGCCCAAAGTTAGCAGAAGGAAGGAAATAAAGATTAGAGCAGAAACAAATGAGATAGAGAATAGGAAGACAATAGAAAAGGTTAACAACACTTTAACAAAACTAAGAGTTAGTCCTTGGAAAAGATAAACAAGGTTGTCAGACCTTTAGCTAGACTCACCAAGAAACAAAGAGAGAGGACTCAAATCAACAAAATTATAAATGAAAAGGGAGACATTACCACTGATACCACAGAAATACAAAGGATTATAAGAGGCTACTATGAACAATTTATACACCAACAAACTGGACAAACTAGAATAAATGGACACATTTTTAGAAACATACAACCTAACAAGACTGAATCAGGAAGAAAGAGAAAATCTGGACAGACCGATTAGTATTAAGGAGATTGAATCATTAATCAAAAATCTCCCAATGAAGAAAAGCCCAGGACCAGATGGCTTCACTGGTGAATTTTAGCAAGCATTTGAAGAAGAATTAATGCCAATCCTTCTCAAACTCTTCCCAAAATACTGAGGAGGTGGGAAACCCCCAAACTCGTTTTACAAGATCAGCATTACCCTCATACCAAAGCCAGAAAAGGACACTCTCAGAAAAGAAAACCATAGGCCAATATCCCTTATGAATATAGATGCAAAAATTCTCAGTAAAATACTAGCAAACTGAATTCAGCAGCACATTAATAAGATCTTTCGCCATGACCAAGTGGGATTTATCCCTGAGATGCAAGGATAGTTCAGACACAAATCCATCAATGTGATGCATCAATTAATAGAATGAAAGGAAAAAAATCATATGATCATCCCTATAGATGCTGAAAAAGCATTTGACAAAATTTAACAACTATTTATGACAGTTGTTAAAAACTACAAACTAGGTATAGAAGGAATATACCACAACATAATAAAGGCCATATATGACAGCTAACATCATACGCAATTGTGAAAGGTTAAAAACTTGTCCTCTAAAATCAGGAACAAGGCAAGGCTGCCCACTCTCACCACTCCTATTCAACATAGTACTCAAAGTCCTAGCCAGAGCAGTCAGGCAAGAAAAAGATATAAAAGGCATTAGGATTGGAAAGGAAGAAGTAAAATAGTCTCTATTTGCATATGACATGATTTTATACATAGAAAATTCTAGAGACTCCATCAGTAACCTGCGAGATCTAATCAATTCAGTAAAGTTGCAGGATACAAAATTAACATACAAAAATCAGTAGCATTTCTGTACACTGATAATGAATTATCTGGAAAAGGGACTTAAATTATCCCATTTACAGTAGCATCAAAAAGAATAGAATACTGGGGCTTCCCTGGTGGTGCAGTGGTTGAGAGTCCGCCTGCCGATGCAGGGGACGTGGGTTCGTGCCCCGGTCTGGGAAGATCCCACATGCCACAGAGCGGCTGGGCCCGTGAGCCATGGCCGCTGAGCCTGCGTGTCCGGAGCCTGTGCTCCACAGCGGGAGAGGCCACAACAGTGATAGGCCCGCGTACCACACACACAAAAAAGGAATAGTATACTTAATTTAACCAAGGAGGTGAAAGATCTCTGCACTGAAAGCTACAAGACACTGAAGAAAGAAATCCAAGAAGACACCAATAACTGGAAAGATATCCCATGCTCATGGATTGAGAGAATTGTTAAAATGTCCATACGATCCAAAGCCATCTATAGATTCAATGCAATTCCCATCAAGATTCTAATGGCATTTTTTTTCAGAAATAGAAAAAAAGTCCTAAAATTTATATGGAAGCACAAAAGACCCTGTGTGGACAGCCAAAACAATCTTGAGAAAGAAGAACAAAGTGGGAGGCATCACACTTCTTGCTTTCAAACTATACTATAAAGCTGTAGTAATCAAAACAGTATGACAGTGGCATAATAACAGACACATAGACCAACAAAACAGAATTGAGATCCCAGGAGTAAACCCATGCAAGGGAGCCAAAAATACTCACTAGAGAAAAGACAGTATCTTCAATAAATGGTGCTAGAAAATTGGACATTTACATGTAAAAGAATGAAAGTAGACCCCTATCTTACACCACCCACGAAAATTGACTTGAACTAGATTAAGGATTTCAATGTGAGATCACAATCCATAAAATTCCCAGTAGAAAACATCAGAGCAAAACTCCTTGACATGGGTCTTGGCAATGATTTTTTGGATATGACACCTAAGGCACAAGCAACAAAATAAATGAGACTACATCAAACTGAAAAATTTTGCATGGCAAAGGAAACCACCTACAAAATTAAAAGACAGCCTACGGAAAGGGAAAAAATATTTACAAACCATGTATCTGATAAGGAATTAACATCCAAAATATATAAAGATCTCATAGAGTTGAGTAGCAAAAAACCAAGTAATCCAATTTAAAAATGGGCAAAGGACCTGAAAAGACATTTTTCCAAAGAAGATATACCAATGGTTAACAAGTACATGAAAAGATGTTCAACATCACTAAATCAACAGGGAAATGCAGATCGAAACCACAATGAGATATTATCTCACACCTGTTAGAGTGTGAGCAATAAAAAGACAAGAGAACAAATGCTGGCAAGTATGTAGAGAAAAGGGAATGCTTGTGCACTGTTGGTGGGATTGTCAACTGGTACAACCAATATGGAAACATTATGAAGGTTCCTCAAAAAATTCAAAATATGATCCAGAATTTCCACTTGTGGGAATACAGTTGACCCTTGAACAGGTTTGAACTGCATGGGTCCACTTATACTTGGATTGTTTTCAGTATTAAATACTAAGTTACTACATGATCTACAGTTGGTTGAATCCACAGACATAGAACTGTGAACGCCGAGGGCCAACTCCAATGTTTTACACCGATCTTTCGACAGCAGAGGGTCAGCATCCATAACCCCCCCCATTGTTCAAGGGTCAACTGTTATATCTGAAGGAAATGAAAACACTGTGTTGAAGAGATAACTGCACCCCTGTGTTCATGGCAGCATTATTGGTAATAGTGAAGACATGGAAACAACCTAAGTGTCTGTCAATGGATGAATGGACAAAGTTGTGGTTTATACACACACACACACACACAATGGATTATTACTCATCCATATAAAAGGAGGAAATCCCACCATTTGTGATAACACGGATGGACCTTGAGGGCATTTTGCCAAGTGAAATAAGTCAGAGAAAGACAAATACTGTATGATTTCACTGACAGATTGTGTTTACCAGAGGTAGGGAGTATGGGGAGGGGAAATTGCATGAAGGGGATCAAAAGGTACAAATTTCCAGTTATAAGTAAGTACTAGGCATGTAATGTACAACATGATCACCATAGTTAACATTGCTGTATGGTATATATACAGGTTTTGAGAGTACATCCTAAGAGTGTTCATCACAAGGAAAAAATATTTGTATCCATATGAGATGATGGATGTTAACTAACCTTATTGTAGTAATTATTTCACGATTTAAGTGAAATCATTATGCTGTACACCTTAAACGTATATAGTTTAAGAACCAGAAAGAGAAGTTCAGTTGTTCATACAATTGAATTGTATGTCAATTCTATCTCAAAACTGGAAAAACTTTTAAAAGGTTGGGAAGATGAAAAATATCTTTAGCAATCTGATATATTAAAAGAGGTATCTCCCATCACTTTGCGTTAGTTTATTAGTGATGCCAAACATTTTTTAGAGTTCATTTATAAGTCTTTTGTGAGTTACCTGTATGTGCCAAATGGTCGTTATATTCTTTTTGGTTTCTAAGCTCTGTTTATATACTAAAATGCTTTATTTGTATTTAAATGTTGCAAAAATCCCCCCCCCCCCTTTTCTTTTTGGCAGTACGCGGGCCTCTCACTGTTGTGGCCTCTCCCGTTGTGGAGCACAGGCTCCGGACGCACAGGCTCAGCGGCCATGGCTCATGGGCCCAGCCTGCTCCGCGGCATGTGGGATCTTCCCGGAACGGGGCACGAACCCGTGTACCCGGCATCGGCAGGCACACTCTCAACCACTGCGCCACTAGGGAAGCCCTCCCCCTTTTTTTCATTTGCCTTGTACCTTATTTCATAGTGGTTTGTTGTTTTTTTTTTTTTAGGTACAGAAGTTTTAAATTTTCTATACAGCCAAACATCAATCTTTTTTTTTAATGGTTTCTTTTTTTGCTTTTATGCTCATACCCAAAGGTATTTCTACATCACCAATCTTACCATACCCTTCTCTTGATTAAAATCTTCCAGGAGCTCCTCAGGAGAAATCCATCCTCCTCCTGGTGCTCCAGCCTCAACTACTGTCACCCTATAGGCACTTGGGGCCCAGTCAGGCCAAGCAGTTATGCTTAGCCCTGTCTACTTAGCACCTTCTGTTTGGAAAGCCAGTCCTCACCCAGCCCCACGGGCTCACCACCCATCTCCACCCCATCTTCCCGCATGTCACTGAAGCCCCAGCTTCGATATGACCACCAACTTTATCCTTTTCTTCCCCCCATGCCCCTCCTCACCCAGGTAACTCCACTCCAGCCCTGGACGTCCTGGGACGTGCACTGCATGCTCCCTTCTCGGAGTTCTGTCTGGAACGTGCTTCCCCCCGATTGCCATTCATGTAGTCCCCTCCTCACCTCTTTCAGGTCTCTGCTCAGACAGCATCTTCTCAGTGAGGCCTTCCCTGAGCGCCCTACTGACCTTTGCAGCCCACCTGTCTCCCCGGCCCACACCCCAATCTGCTAACCTCTCTCGTTGTAGTTTTCTCTCAGACCATAGTTCCATCTGACACACCTCATATTTTGCTTATTGTGTGATTCCTCCCTCATATCCATGAGGATAGGGATTTTTGTTTTATTTCCTGCTGCACTTCGAAGTACCGAGGACATTGCCATTTGCCTGGCACATCAGATAGCAGTTCGATTTGGAGATGGAGGAAAAGGTGGTAAGAAGGGGTGAGCCCCAAGAACCAGCCGGGAGGATAATCTGATGTGGCAGCATCTTCCTGCCCCAGAATCTCACTCAGCCCCTCCCCAGAGATAGTCTGGGGAACACGGGCTGTCATGCGAGCCTGCGTTTGTGCGTGCAGGTACTTAGAGCAGCAGCTGTCCTTCCTGCCTTGTTTGTTTCCCTCCCGCCTCAGAAGGCTCCTTTAACAGACGCCTTCTCTCCCTTCTCTCTCTAGAAGCAGATGTTCCAGGAGAGGAGTAGCCGGATGCTGCAGGCCTTGTCCCCGAAGCAGAGCCCTGTGAGCAGCCCCACCAGGAGCCGGTCCCCTTCACGCTCCCCGTCGCCCACCTTCTCGTGGCTCCCGAACAAAACCTCACCCCCCTCCTCACCCAAAGCCGCCTCAGCCTCCATCAGCAGCATGAGTGAGGGGGATGAAGATGAGAAGTAAAGGCTGCTGGGAGAAAACAAGAGCCACGCCACCCAGGCTGGGGGGAGGGCGGGGGCACGGGGGATGCCTGAGTGGCGTGGGAGCTGCAGCTCGGCCAGGAGACCCTGAGCTCTGCTAAGGGAAGGCCTTGAGACCAGCTCTCCGTCAGTCTCCACTCAGCCTAAGACTTGGACTCTGCATGGAGGTTTCCCGCCAGACAACCTATACGAACCTTCTTAGCATCATCTAGAACCACTACTTTAACCTTGCTAAGGAAAGATGAAGAGCACCCCTGGGAGACTTGCACTGAGTGGCGTGCCTTCTGCTTTGGTCCTTACACTGGCCCCCACCAAGCATACCACCTGTGGAAGCGTCTGCTCCCTCAATCTACTTCCAGCTCCTAAGGGCCCTGCACGTTGCCTCCTACCACCCGAGCTCTACCAGAATAAAGTTGTTTCCAGTAGAGGTGGCACAGTGCTTCTGAAGTAGTCAAGCTACAGACAAAGGCCAACCTTCTCAGTTTAGCCACGAGACCTGATGTTGCAACACATCAATTCTTTCCAGTTCCAGGAACGCGGCGTCTAGACCAAGCCTTGCTTTAGGCTACGTATATCAAAGGTCACCTAGCGTGAACCTCAACTTCTTATTCCAAGGACAGTTTTGTCAAGGAGAACGCCACCTAAGGCGTAATGTCTCCTGGTTGTACTCTTTCATCATTGGTTTGACTTGTTTTCCAGAAACTACCTTAATCTGTGGGAAATGCAACAAAACAGAACATCATATATATACATACATATATATATATATATATGTATATGTGTGTGTATATGTATATGAAGGAGCCGCTTTGCTTTGGCTCCAAGTTTAGCAGGTGGTAGATGTTTCCTGAAGCTTCTCCTTCAAGGATGCTATTACGGAATGGCTTTTCCCATTTCTGACCAGTTAACAGTTTCATAGACCTCAAGTAACGGTTTGATGTACCAAACCACATAGTATACCAATAGGGGGTGCTACCTGCACGTATCTGTTCTATGTATGCTCCCAATACGCCATCCAGGGTGTGTACCATGTGCAATATGAATCTATGGTGGTGGCATTTTACATTATCCCCCTCTACTGCTCTCACCCTAATACCCTGCTGAAACCCTTGGTCTTAAGAACTACCTGGTTCCCTTGTGACTTGGGCACTTCGTCAGCTCATCCTGCATTCCCGTAGAAATGTCCCAGCCACGAAATCAGCATGTTGTGCTCACAGCCTCCCATCATCTTCCTGGGTAGAGGAAGGCTCTGAATAGTTTCGCCGAGCGAGGTGGAAACCTCAGCCGGACCTCAGCCTCTGGATGTTCCAGGTAGTCCTGTAATTACCCACCTCCCCGGCCCTAGGTTTCAAATGGGATGAAGACGCTAAGTATGCCTGCTGAGTTGTCTGAAGTTACTGTCCCCTAAGCACAGGTGGAAATGAGCAGGTAGAGGCAAGATGTAGAAGAGGCATTGGGTAGAAGAGGCATTGCCCGGCTGTCCCAGTAAAGCCAGAGGCCCGACACAGCAACTTGCGGACAGAGCCCGGCATCTCGTGACAGAAACTCTCCCTTTCAGAGACCCTGGGAAACAGCCTTCTGGGTGACAAGTGGGGCAACCAGTGAAGGAAGGTGGCATGTCTTTCCCCCTCGTGTTGGGGTTGAACTACCTCCCTACCCACCTGGAGATAAGTGGTGTTTGTTGGGAAGCAAAACCGTGCGGCTAAGCTGGCTGGGAACCCCCTTATCTGGGCACTTCCTCCGGAACCGTGTCGAGCACTCACAGGGCAGAGAGCTGGTGGGAACACGGCACGTGCGAAGAAAACTTGTTGCCGTCAAGGCCCACAGCACTGCTCTGCTGAGAGGGGCAAAGGCCCCGTTCTTCCACTGTGCCCGTTTGGTCTCTCTCCCGTCGTGTACCCAGGGCACACTGGGCATGTATGCCCACCATCTCCTGAGTGGTGACAGGGTGAGGAGGCCCGCTGGGGAAGGCAAGGCAGTCAGAACAAGGGAAGAGAAAAGGAGAAAGAGGTGCCTAGAGAAAGGCAAGTAGGTTAAAGAGAATCTGCGCGCTCAAACCGTTTCAGGGCCTCCCTTTGTAGGGGAAACTCTCTTGGGAATGCCTTTTATGGGCTTTGGCCACGGCCCAGAGCAGATGAATCACTTTTACCTGATTCCTGCTCTGGAGCAAATAGCTTGGAATTGATGTATCGGGCAGATTCTAAGTTTGCCGGCCTCACGCACCACACTGACAGGTGCCGCTTATGTAACTCATCAGATTCAGTGCCATCCTAGCTGCCAATTATGGGAAATGACCAATGCCTGGGATATCCCAGGGATGGGCCGTAACAACCCACAAGCGGATTCTAGGTCTCACCCTCTGTCCCGCTCCTGACCTGTAACAATACCTCCCTCCCCACCCTAAGGCTACGAGATTACTGAGAAGGAATGAGGAGATTCTGCAACCCAACTTTTGATGCGTCCTGGCCACCAGTTTGTCCCTGCCCCTCCTCTCCTGCTTGGGAGGAGATGGGGCGGCTCTTTGTTTGGGCCGGCCACTCAACAGTAATGGCCAAGAGTGCGTTAAGGCTGGAATGAGAGATGTACAAAGTGTGACACAAGCTTGCAGAGGTAAGCGGGAATGACAAAAAGCAAGGAAAGGTTCTTTTGCCCTAGACAGGGAAGGAAGCTTCAGACTGAGGGCTGGAGAAGAACAGTTTAGGTCATGGAAGGAGGCAGGTTACATGCAGATGGGCAGGAGGGGGGGCGTACTTCCTTTCCGCTCCCTTACAAGTGTCACTCACTCCCTACCAGGTAAAGGAGCCAGGCTTTCTTTCACAGACACCCAAGGTTAGTGGGTACCTGTGCAGGATGTGGGTTCCCGTCCCCCCACCCCGTCCAGCTTCCCCATTTCAGCCCTTCTCCATTAGCTGCCACATCTTCCTCCTGGGGACCCTGAAATCAAATGTTCACCAGCTAAAAACATGGGGCAACTGTAATGTCATAGTCACATTGAATGGCCCGTCTCTGGCAAGCCAACTCCCGTGGGCCAGGACTTTACAAAGGCAAAGGAAACCAGCCCCAAGAGGAGTTATCCCAAGACCTAAGTCTGCCTTCTGACCTGCTGTGCGGGGAAGAGACACAGCTGCGGGATGGCCAGCTTGCTCCATGCCTTAGGCTGGAGTTACTGAGAGTCCATCCTTGGAGGGAGGGACGGGAAGAGCATGGATTCGTTCTCTCCATCTTCGGGACTTACCACCCAGGCATACCCCAGGGAGAGATTGCGAGATGGCGACCTACACTCAGCTGAATCAGATGAACCCGAAGGGAGCAGAGATGTCCCTGTTCCTCAAGCATCCGTTCAGCACTAGTCTTGGCCATCAGATTTGTCCTTTTTTAAAAAAACACGAGCTCATGAGGCGTTTGCAACTTTTACTTTCTCTCTAGACTTGAGTTTTTTGTTGTGTCCCTGCAGTGTGTCCCGGGACAAAGCCATAAGATCATACATACTTAAGACTATGCTGTACACGTGAGACAAGACGACGACTCGTCTGGGTTAAAGCCCGACCTTACGCCCAAGCATCTGCTCTGGTGCTGAATAACGCGAACTTCCAGAATCAGCCCCACCCCTCCCCAACCCACTCCTACCCCTGCACATGCCCCCCCCCCCCCCCCCCGCTCCAGACCCACTCCTGCTCGCCAACGGGACACGGCATTGCCAACGTGTTTATAAATAAAGGGATGCAGAATTGCACTTCTCCTACTGTGTTTCTTAAAAGCGTGGTGCTGTGCGTTCCTACTTATGAGCTCTGGCGCAATACGGAGGAGTGCAGGTGTGGCCGCTATCGTGCCTCCGCCCAGCCGGGCCCCAGCCCTTCAGAATGATGGGTCTGCGTGCAGTGCAGCACGGGGCCAAGCCTGGAGTTGCCAGCTGGCTCACGCCTGACATGCAAACAACCTAAAGGTCCAGCAGCAGAGGAGCGGATGAAGGAGATGTGGTACATATATACAAAGGAGTACTACTCGGCCATAAAAATGCGAAATGATGCCATTTGCAGCAACATGGAACAACTAGTGATTATACGAAGTCAGCCAGAAAGACAAATACCATATGATATCACTGATCTGTGGAATCTAAACTATGACACAAATGAACCCATCTACTAAACAAACAGACTCACGGACATAGAGAACAGACTTGTGGTTGCCAAGGGGGAGGGGGGAGGGAGGGATGGATTGGGAGTTTGGGGTTAGTAGATGGATTCAACAACAAGGTCCTACTGTATAGCACAGGGAACTATAGCCAATCTCCTGGGGTAAACCATAATGGAAAAAATACAAAAAGGAATGTATATATGTGTATAACCGAGTCACGTTGCTGTACAGCAGAAATTAGCACAACATTGTAAATCAACTAGACTTCAATTAAAAAAAAAAAAAAGTCTGCTTAGGAGCACTCACCTGGAGGGGAGGTCACGTAGGGAGCCCGGCCAGGACCCTGAGTTGTACGCTCCACTGCCAGCTTGCTTTCTGACCTCGGCCAAACCACTTCACTTCTCAGACCTCAGCGTCTGCTTTTGTAAAACGAAGGGGTTGAAGGCAATTGTTTCTGAGGTCTCCTTTGACTGTAAAAGTCTCTGAATTTATGAGGCGGGCTGCGTTCTCCCTAAGCTTCTCCAGCTATGGTGCTGTCACTGAGCCACCAAGAGGAAGTGCTCACCCTTCACTGGGACGCTGGAGACGCGGCCTGGGACCTCCACAACCGACGGCACCAGTGCCGCACTCACGACCGCAGCCTCCAGCAGACTCTCGGGCTCCACCCACCCTTCTTATCTAGCTGCCTGGTGGGATACTTTTCACCTGGACTTAAACATTGGGGCGTGGCCATTTCCACCACTTCTCCATCTGTGGGGAAAAGCTCCTTTGGTCAGCTGGAGGCAGATAGATGGGGGTGGAGGCGCTCAATCAGGATTCCAAATGTCAACAATTAAGGCAGATTGATGTTCTCGGCCTTCCATGAGCATTGTGCTCAGGCCCTCCTAGCCGAATTTACGAGCTTCTATTAACTCCATCTGGAGGGGTTTAGCTCTTTGAACCGACAACAGTTCTAACATCAGCCTAGATTCTAGAAGAAATAGAACCAGGCCTGCAGGCAGCAAGGGAATTCATTTAAAAATTGAATTCCTATCGTTCACAGACCACAGTACTTGGCTTTTGCCATACAGATCAAACACGTTCTCGACAGGCTGTATTTAGAGTCACGGTTACAGGTTTCTTCACGTTCCATGATACCTCAGAAATGTTCTCAAGGGAAAAGCAGTTCTAAGGCATAACAAAACTCACGTTTAAGAACTCTGATATTTGCTCCAAAGAGAATGAGCCTTTGTTAGCAAACCCCTAGGATTAAAAGGTATGCTATCAAAAATGTTTACACACACACACACACACACACACACACACACACACACACACACAGAGTCCTCTTGTATTGAAGTCCTCACAGCTTATTGGAGTTGAATGTTTAAGCAACTTCTCCAGGTATTCAGCAGAGGCTATTAGATAAAAAGACTCCTACAGAGATGCTTTTCAGGCAAAGAGGGACAGTTCATTAGCACCAAGTGTATACCCAGTGATCCAACTCTTCAAGAAACCGTCAAGTAAAATCCTGAAAATAAAGAACCAGTAAAATCTGAAATATCATTAAGAGCATAAACAGGTGCAAATTGTTCTTTACATTAGGCCCTGTACTGCCATAACTTATATTCTAGAAAAAAACCCACCATATTGGTTGAATGTCAGCTGCAGTTGACCACATGTGGGGAACTTGAGGAGAATGTTCAGAGTAGGGTTGACTTGTCTCCTGTAAGCAATTTTTATTCTCCTTACCTTTGTTATCTTTCTTGGGGGGCAGGGAAAGGAATTAATCTGCCAGGTTACTGTACTCTATTCATCAAAGCTGAGTTCTGATGGAGGGATTAGACATAACTAAAATATTTGATACATCATCTTCCATTTTAAAAGAATTAATGAATCCATACCTGAAAGAGCTGGGATACTTTACCTCTTCCACGGGGACCTTTTCAACTTCTTATACTTGCAAATGAACTTGTCGCTCTAAAATTTCCAAGTTCAAAGAAAACCTGTCATCTTCTGCCATGCACATGGCAGGACATGACTCATTACATAGCTTGAGGCGGTAACCAGACTTCCTTGTCTGATAATCACGTTCCACAGGACAGATGTTGGCAAGATGCCATTTACTGGTCTGACCATACAAACTGACATTGACACAACTGAGTCATTGATTCTTTTTCCATTTTTTCCCATATCTGGCACCCAGGGATAAAGTAGTTGAAGAGGTGTGTGTGTTAGTTTCCTATTGCTGTAACAAATTCAGTGGCTTAAAACAACACAGTGTGTTATTTTACAGTTCTGGAGGTCAGACGTCCAAAATGGGTCTTACTGGACTAAAATTAAGGTGCTGGCAGGGCTGCATTCCTGTCTGGAGGCTCTAGGGGAGAATCCATTTTCTTGCATTTTCTAGCCTGCATTCCTTAGCTCGTGGTCCCCTTCCATCTTCAAAGCCGGCCATGGCCAGTCCAATCTTTCTCACATCACATCACTATGACATTCCTTCTGCCTCTCTCCTCTATGTATGAGGGCCCTTATGATGACATTGGGCCCACTAGGATACTCCAGGACACGCTCCCTATTTTAAGGTCATCAGAAACTTTAATTCCTTCTTGCCATGTAATAAAACACATTCCCAGGTTCTAAGAATTGGGACGTGAACATCTTTGGGGGGCCATAATTCTATGACTGAAGACAATGGTCATAAACCCTTGAACCTTTTTCCAGATCCTAACAGAGTTGAGGAGAAGTAATCCTCATGCAGATAGAGAGATTCGTGTTCCTCTTTTTAACATTCCTACATCTACTCGCGATGGACCCCTTAAATGTTTCTCTTGAGTCTTGACATCCACAAGAGAAGCATGGGATAGGTATAATGGGAGATGTTGGACCCAAATGAACAGGCTAATTGGCCCATGAGGAAAGGAAGGGTTGGCTCCTCAACTCATGAACATGGAGCCGTGGCTGTTAGAGAAGGAAGTTTAAGAGCTCCCTCCCTCTTCTCTGTACATATCCTCCAATTCATATTTGCTATACCAAGAAGACAAGAAGTGGAAGCGCAGCTAACCAAAGTCTTTGATCGCTGGACACATTCTTGCTGAAATAAGCCAAGGAATACAGTTTCTGGCTATCAGGCAGCATCTGTTTCCTACCTATGCTCCCCCTGGTTTGTTTTTGGTTTTGTTTTTCTGGTCATTGGAGGTTGACCACAGCCAGTTTAAGCTGGGACTCACTTCCAGCCATCAAGTATCAAGGTATGCCATGCTCCTTTCTAGAGTAACTTATTTTTCCATGGTTGCCTTTGATCTGCATTTTAACTTAAGGTCTCAAATACATTCCTGTCCGAAACATTCAGTAAACATTTACGTGAGCTCGTAGGTGCTGGAGAAACAAAGACAAAAGAGGACACCATCCCTCCCCCCACCGCAATTTCAGTTCAGTAACTTGACTCTCAATTCTGACCTCTCCTGAGTGGCCCAGCCTCTGGCTTTACTGAGCTCTTGATGAACAGTCCACGTTTCGGACTGTGCCAAAGAGAATTTGACAATCATTTGACTAACTTCACTTATTTTCTTTTAACTAATCTCTTTGGGGTGGAGTGCTCTAAATTTCCCAGAGTGCTAAGAAAGATTGCTAACTCCTACTCAGAATAGGGAAAAATAGAAAAAAAATAGATTTGTAAAAGTAGGTTTTCTATTTATGAGAAACCACTTGTTGAGAATGCTGAACGGTGGAGGCTGGTGACATCACCCCTCAGCTGGCCCGTGAACAGGAAGACTCTTAGGCGAGTTACCTAAGTCACAAGGCGTCAGCACACTCTTTCCCTAAAGGCCTTACCAAACAGGTGTGGGCCCTGGCCTGGAATGAACTCTATTTGAACAGAGCTGTTCTATGGATGAGATGGTCATTCGATGTCTCACCTTAGATTCTTCAATTGCAGGGTGGCTGACGGACTTCTCCCAGAATAATGGGGCAGAATTTGCTTTCATAAATTATTATTTTGTTACCAGTCGAAGCCCTAGAAAAAGAGCAGTTTTCATGTAAGAAGCTCGTTCCAATGATTGTGCCAAGGTGACAATAATTACCTCTAACTTTAGAAATGATGACACTATTATATTAAGCTGTTACTAAGGAACTGTTGGAACGCTTCTGCGTCCATCACTGTTGTTGAAATCATTAACATGTTTATTTTGTTTGAGCACTAGCAAATTCTGTTTGGACAAGAATGCCAGAAAACAGTAAGAGTAGCATTAGCTTAGAGTTTCTTGCACAGAAGGAAACGGCAAAGCTGCTCAGTTGTCCAAAATCCAAATCGACAAGGCCTTTTCTCTAAGTATTTCCCAATTACCTGTTAAATAGAACATCAATTGGACCCTAGGCCTGCTCTATGCCAGGGAGACAGGATTTGCTGCTCCCAGAATTTTAGCCACTCTCAGAGGCTGGTCTGTGGTTTGGACTTGATCAGTGGTTTTTCAATCCTGTCACATGTTAGAATCTCTTAGGGAACCCTTTAAAAAAGACTTCTCAGACACCATCTGATGGAATGGATCTGAAATGGGCCCCAGTACTTGGAGATTCCAATGTGGCCAGGTTGAGACCCTCTGGGCTATAGTCAACACTTCAATTCAGAGAACAAAGTGAGCCTCTGAGAGAACTGGATTCAAAGAGGGTGACAATCAATGCCTTTTGTAGCAAAGATGAGAAGTGACGTGCCAAGCAGCTAGGACAGGAAAAGGTCGAGGTATCATCTTGTTATTTTCTTATCCAAAGAGAGACTCTTATGTTAATGAAAGTGTCATCAGTAGGCAGAGGACAAAGGATTCATTTTACGACCAACATTTAGAAATGACAAGGGTACCGTCAAGCACCCAACCCAATGACTGGTGAAAATGGGTACTCGATGTTAATTTAAAAAAATGCTGCAACAACCTGTAATGCCTGTACGTAGCTGCACTGTCCAATATGGTTGCCACTAGCCACAGGTGGCTATTTGAACTTAAATGAATACCAATTAAAAATTCAGTTCCTCAGTTGAACTAGCCACATTTTAAGTGTACAGGTGGCTCGTGGTGGCCATATTGGACAGCAAAGCTAGAGAACATGCCCATCATCCCAGAGTTCTAGTGGTGGACAGAGGCAACCCCTCCTATGTGATGCTTTATAATTTATTCACGTGAGCAAAGAGTATGTCTCTGTTACTACGAACACCTGAAAACATCAGCAGATAACCATTTGTAAACACGCATTGTTAAGCCATTGGAAAGAATTCTGAAATGAGGACAAGGAAGTAAAAACCGACACTACAGTGCAATGCTCTTCAGCAGCTTCATGGAACCACAGACTCTTGAGTGAGGGTCTCTTTGTGAGTCTAAACCATAGTTACTTGCTGAATTTCAAACAGGGCAGGAGTGGCTGCTACAAGAATGCTCTTCCCCAGATGTGAATGATGTGTTAGAACAGTGACTGCTGGATGGACGATTTAAGAATTCTAACTAAAACCACTGTCACTTTCAAGAGTCAGTGGTTTGGTACTCTTTGGGCAAGATACAGCACAACATGACAGCAGTTGATTAGTAACTGCTTCACATTTTAGGTTTTAAAGAGAGCCCTGTAACATCAGACCTGGAAAGAACCCTGAAATCATGCAGTCCAACTCCCTAATTTAATAGATGAAGATACCAAAGCACAGTTAACAGGGAGCCGGTAGGGGAACCAAGGCAAACATGCTGATTTCCTGACATTAATACTCCCCAGGAATCATCCAAACCGAAGTTTCTTGCCTCAAACTTTCTAGACGTTTTGTTTTTTAGTGATGAGAACACAGGACAGGCAGTTGTGCAGCTCTCAAATTTGAAAAAAGACACCCATTCATCACTGAAGACTTAGTAAAAGAATGACACATTGGCAAATAACACGAAGACCCCATCTCTCAGTCAGTCAGGAAGTACCTAAGTGCAGCCAAGTGTCTTTGGAGGCACTGGGTTCTGGTGTCAGTGCTGCACCAGCTCCTCAGAAGAGACCATGGAACCAACAGCAGCAGTTTCCAACTTACATTTTTTAAAAGAATTCCACCTGGGGCATTTGTTAAAATCAAGATTCCTAGGCCTCCACCCCAGAGAATCTGAATCAGAAGAGCTGAGGCAGAGCCCAGGAATCTGCATTTAACCAGCATCTCAGGTAATTCTGGGGTAGGTGGTCCACGGCCAGTCAATCCCAATTTGTCCAGGACAGTCCCAGTTTACATCTGTTGACGTGGTTTACAGCATAATTATTAACAGTGCTCGTTCTCACTGTCAAAAGTGTCCTGGCTTGGCCGATATATTATATAGTCCCCTTTCTCCAATCCCTGGATCGTATTATGAAAACTACCGCTATAACGATTCACTGTTAAGCAGTTTATTTTGCCAGTAGGATGTTCCCCCCAAAGGTGAGCTGTATGTTCCCTGCCACAGAGAATCCAAAGAACCTGTTTTTCCTCTGAGTGATCACAAACATTTTAAAATGCACTCTTGCCCATTCCCAGCAACTTGCAAAGGTGCTTCGTGCTGTTCACGTACTGAATTCCAGAAACGGAGCGAGCAGAAGGCGGAGCTTACAGGTGGGACGGATGAGACTACAGACAAGAGCTCAGGAAAAGACCACACGGACGCACAGTGAAACACAACTACCACTTTATTGTTCGATGACTGTAGTACACAATTGTCCACGTGCTCCAGGACTCGTCTGGCTCTGACACACACCAAGGATGGCTCCGCGACCGATGGGGAACATGATCTGAGCCACACACTTCCCCGGTCGTGTTTTTCCAACAATCACAAAAACAAACCACTTTTCTCCACGGAACGTGGCGCGACAAATTACCTCAAACCAAAGTAATTCTTCACTCGTAACAGTGTGTACCAGCCAGGCCACAGAACAGCACAGAACACGAGGGGCCGGGCTTCCCTCTACAAACCACAAGGCAGCTCGTGAACACCGGACACACGCGTACATTTCACTGTAACTGAGCCGACAGCTGCCCAAAGCCAACCAGGTCAGATTTGGACTTAGGGGTACGAACACTGTAATGAACTTTCATTTCATATATACGTTACTCTACTTCTCTTGTTAAATCAGCTATTGTTCCCAGTTTAGACATTGCTTTTATGAGTTAAGGAGTTATGATGGAAGAAATCAGTCAAGTGACTTCACATTTCAATGCAGCATTAAATATGTTCACAATGGTATATTTTACTCCACGTTGACTTTTCTTATTTGGTTCAAGCATTTCTTAACTATTCACAACTTGTGTTCTAAATCTGGGAAATATTGAAGTTACAAGCACTCATGTACTTTCGTGAGGATGTGAACTTAGACCAACAGATGGCACGATGAGTATATAAACCTGAAGCAGCAATGACAATCTCAGATGACTTTAACACCAAGGAACTCTGCAGAGATCAGGGTTAGCCAGGATGCTAAAGTGATAGGGTTCACTCTCCTAAAACATGCGTCATGTCGTCCAGGACGGACTCGACCACAGCCTGGGTTTTTAATCAGAGTGGAGCATTCGGTTCCAGTGCAGCACAGCGAGAGGACAGAATAACAACGAGGAACGTAAGAGAAACGATGGAAGAGGCAACAGAGCTCGGTTCCTCCGACACTGAATATAGCCAACTTGCACTTTTTAAATACGTAATACTTTCTACTTTCTAGGTAAACCTTGCCTTGGCTGTCTCCTCAGAGCCAAGACACCTTTAGTTTGGTCTAGGCTAAAAAAGAATTTTAAGCATATATGCACAACTTATTGGTCAAATTCACGTGCCAGCTCTAACAGGAATTTTAAAAGTAAAAAGCAAGATATCAAAGGACTTTATGTGATGCTTTCCCCTGGAAGAGTTACACAGGCAGCTAGAGAAAAAGGGAGCAGATACAGGATCTTGGCAGGCCCCTTCTATTTTAGGTTTAATGCTGGTTATAACAACCAGGCAAAACCCGCGTCCTGATGGCGATCGGCAAGCCACGCTGCGAAGCCTGCGATCTTGCCTGGTCCCTCTCCAACGGCAGGTGGTTTTCAGTGTTTTCAGATCCCTACACTTACAGGCTGTAGCTGTAATTATTCTAAAACATTTGTTCTAATTAAACATGGGGAATAGTAACCTCAGCAGTGTTTTAGATAAAGGCACAGGCCAATTCTTAATGTAAATATAGTGCCTTTTAAAATACTGACTGAGGTTTCCCATGGATATAAAAGTTCAAGTGACAAAAGAAGATGGAATTTATAAGAAAGGGGTGCCATGATGTATTATAAACAGCAATATAACATTTTATACTCATCCTGCCTGTTTTCGCCAACCCCTCATCACTCCTCTTGTATATCAAGCATGGCCAAACGGCAAATGCCTTTGACGCCCAATGAGATTTCACTTTTGTCATTGCCTTTTTTTTTTTTTTTTTTTTTTTTTTTTTTTTTTTTTGCGGTACGCGGGCCTCTCACTGTTGTGGCCTCTCCCGTTGCGGAGCACAGGCTCCGGACACGCAGGCCCAGGGGCCATGGCTCACGGGCCCAGCCGCTCCGCGGCATGTGGGATCTTCCCGGACCGGGCCACGAACCCGCGTCCCCTGCATCGGCAGGCGGACTCTCAACCACTGCGCCACCAGGGAAGCCCTGTCATTGCCTTTTTAATGCCTGGCATATATGAAGAGCCAAAACAGAACCGAATGTTAAGGTTCTTTCCATTTTCTCCCAAAAAGAATCTCAAGGTAAGAATATTTTAAAACATCAAGTAGTTCTGTAATCAGTAAGCATTCCATTCTAAATGTGTCATTTTCAACGAATTTGGAAGGCAGAGATGAACTGAAGAGCCATTAAGCCAGTCATAAGTGCCAGGATTAGACATTTCTTCACTTCGCTAACTGCAGGGCGAACATATTGCTTAGAGTACATATGATCTTTGACATTTGTGCTGTTTCGGCCCATTTGCAAAAGTCAGCAGGTCATTCTGAGGTTGGCAAAAGTTAGAATTATTTAATAGAATGTGCTTTTAAGTGAAATTTTATTATCCCAAAAGGATTCAAATCCAATGGGAAACAGAATCTTCACTGAAAAGCCAAGAAGCAAAATTATCAACAAAATCAAATTCCAGGATTTTTCTATGAAAATCTCAGAGAAGCGCGATAAAGAGGTCTTTGTATACCTACTAAACCTAGGACTTTTAGGTGTCCTTTTATCACGAAAAAGCCTAGAAACACATAGAATCTGAGTGCTGATAAGAACGAAGTTCAAGTTTCTTGGGTAACCTTGTGTTCCTGAGATGACAATACTTTCGAAACTCTAGCTCTAGAAATTTAGACAAGAACTATCAAATCTGAGCACACCAGGATAGACTTTCAGAGATTTTCATGGGGATTCTTATCAAAGGCTATCCCTGAGACATGCAAGGGTAGTGAAAATGTAATTCTCTGAGTACAAAAAAATATAACTTATAAAATCAATTTGATCTCTTCACTTCTCCCTTTAAAGAAATTACTAAAATAAAAAGATTTATTATTATAGTCTAAACTCTTCTGTTCTACTTTATTTAAAAAAAAAATTATTTTATTTAGGGAGAGGCCAGGCACGGGCGGGATGCTTTCACATACATTCTCTCTCCCAATACTTCTCTTAAAAGATCACTTCTTTAAAGGTACAGAAATAAAAATAGACTTCTTACAATTATAACAAACTTAGTGGGATGACAAAATAGTTGCATTTTAAAGAATGCAACTGCAATTCTTCAGTTTTGGAAACTATGTAACATGAAAAAGTTAAGCAATGGAATGGAATCCTCAAATGATGAGAACTTTTAAAGAATGCAATAACCATTTTGTACTTTTGGAAAATGTGATATGAAAAACAAATCCAAAATACCTCTCTATGTAAATGAAAGCTCAAGCCATAGTAATTCAAAATTAAAATGATTTACATAATCTACTATACTTTGTGTTTTTTTAGTAATTAACCTTCCTGAGGCTGATTTTGTTCTCCTTGGTGTTTGCTTAACTAAAGTGCTTAATAAAATTTCTACGGAATATATTACCCTCTTCATAGATGAATATTATTTTCAACTACAATCTGACAAAAATCTAACTACATTTAATTATGCTTGATTAATCCAAATGTCACTGAGAGATTTATAGAACAGAGAAATATTTTTCAGGTTAAATTCATCCTCTTTTCCACCGCAAGCTTCCTGGATCCACTATTACCACAAATCTACTACTCATTTCTCTAACGTTAAAAAAAAATCCCACCAAAAATATTGCCAATAGTCCAAACTGGACCGTGGGACTCCAGGTATCAAACTCTACTGCTTATCCTTTTCAAGAGATGTGCAGACTCCATCAAAGACTGAAGTCACCACTTCAAACTGGGAAGTGAGCCACCCCTGCAGAGTCTGGCAGTGGTGGAGGGAAAAGGATACAGAGAGGGGAAGTCAAATACTATTACGGATTTATTAAACGCTGCGAGGATATGAATGCGAGATAAGGGGTGGGCTTTCTTTTAATGCAGGCACTTAACTGCATCAGACATTTGTTTGGAGGCTTTCAGTAGTGATGCCCTAAGGTGCTTTCATTTATATGCAAATAAGTCAATTTAAAGGATGACAAATCGGCTCTACTTATGGGAATAATTCAACTCATCCCCTCTCCTGCTCCAGCACTCGGCTCTACCCTCCCTGGGACCAGCCAGGCAGGTGTCAGAAAACCGAGTGTCCTCCCCGGCTTTGCTGCTGCCTCCGAGGGAGCAGTACCACCACCGAGAGCCACCTGTGTCCCAACATGAGTAGCTGCCCGCGTCCGGCTCCACTGACCCCATCACTGGGATCCTAGGCAATTCAAGTCCAGGTTTTATAGACAGATGAAAGAAAAGGCAGAAACAATGGTTTCTCAAGGATTCTGTGACCTCGATATTGCTGTCATTTTATTTTCTTCATTTTGGGGGTTGAACACAGCTAATGCCAACCTACGGACTTGAGAGGGAAGCCGCCTCGGCTAAGCCTTTCCTCCACGTCTCAAACCAGTTCGCAAGCGTTCACGTCCTCCTGACAAGCAGCTCTTTTCACTCCAGCATCATCAGCCAGAAGCTGGAATTGGGAAGATTTGGTTTCAATCATGATTTCTGAAGTTCTACAAAGACACATCTGGAAGCTGCTCTGATTGCATTTTCGTTACGAGGAAACAGCAGCCCACACCATTCAGTGCAATGTGACGATCAAAGCTGGCTCCTCTCACCTTACCACGTTGCCCCGCAAAGGGCTCAGCCGGCTCCTGGACCCAAAGTCACAGCGCCCCGTGGAGCCAGGCCCAGAAGGCGGCCTCTCCACGTGCAGATGAACAGATACAAAGGAGACAAGAACTCAGGGCTCACCAATGCCTCCTCGTCCAAGGAACCCATCCATCCGTGACAATGAAAACAACAGTTACAGGGTTCGGTGCCTCCACCACCACTCGTCCTTTGCAACCCCCTTCCCGCCTTTATTTTTCTCCCAACTGTACTAGAAACTTTCCTCGTTGAGTGTCTCGTCTGATCCCCCTGCCCGAACGTGAGCCCCGCGAGGCCAGGACTTCCGTCTGCTGTCATCACTGCCACGTGCCCAGCCCTGGGCACTTCTGGCGCGCTGCAGATGCTCGCTATTATTTAAACGGAGGAATGAACACGGCTTTCCTTTCCACAACTCCTCTGTCTGCCACCTTCACTTCTTCCGTCCCTCACACATGGACACGTGTTCCATTGTGCACTTCACACCAGGACGGAACCAGGGCCAACACTCTGACCTGAGGGGAAGGCACTGCACAGGGTGGAGTTAGATGCACTGAGCAAGGCTGTCACCCCTGCTCCTTGATCACTGTGCTCGGCTCTGAAGGTGAGGAAAGTGTGCCCAGTGGAATACGCTGCCCACTGAGGAAAGGAGGCTTCAATCCTACAAATAGGCGAAATAGAACCCCCAATCTGTGATCCCCCTATAAATGCACTTTTGAAATGTCAGTTTGTGTGACAGCAGGTCCCAGACCTACAAACCATCTCAAGGTATATTCATGAATAGCAGCAATCATCCTGATGAGGACTTGACTCCTTTCTGTTTCTTAATGAACCACATTTTAAGACGGGCTGATGAAAAGACAGGTAAGAAAACCTGTGTCACAGTAAAGCTCTCACGGGGTCACCACCCTCCGTTGGGCAGCTCAACTAGTAACCTGTCAGTAAAAAATAGTTTAAACTTCTCCTGATAATTCTGATTATGTGCTAGTTTGAAATATTCCATCATATTTAATTAACTAATAAATCACTGTCAATGGCTGGTAACTTTTTAAGTTCATGAAAATGTCACATGCCCCCTGTTTTCAAACCAGAAGGTACTGATCTCTCTAATCAATGGACCAGAAACCCAAGTTAAAAGTTATCTTTCCACAAAGAACAATAAACAAAAACCCTGTATTAAGTTATTAATGGTGCTTTCCTACTAGCGATATTGGTTCCATCTGTTGACTAACATATAGCTTATGATTAGGAAGGACATTATCTTCAAAGTCAAATGTTTAGGCAGCTGGACTGCTGGGAAGATGGCAGAGTAAATTCATGTTTATATAAGTGCTCCTGCCTTTCAACACATACATCCAAAAGCTGAAAAAGAAGCTGTCTATGGGGAAACTAATAAAAGCCACCACCCCATACCGAGGACTCCAGGAGAGTGTCTGACAACCAAGCTGAGGACTAATCAGAGGAGGGTTCTCGAAGTTGTCAAGCAGGCCACAGTTGCTGGGCAGTTGTTGAGAGCGTTCCAAAGGACTCTACCAATCATTTCTTAACTTGGAGAAATAAAGCCTGGTGGCGGTCAAGACAAGCTGAGGGCACACTGCGTGGGCATGTTTCCCGAAGCAAAAACTAGGAGGGGAGGTTGACATCTCAGGTGCGCCGTTTGTGTGCAGAGGAGAGAAACAGTAACTCTGGAGCCAAACACACAAATACTGACTACGTATAACCCAGCAGAGCAGAGGGACGAACCCACCACACTCCTGCTGGGGCGACGTCTAATGGACATGGGGAAACTCGAGGGCAATCCTCTCCCCCATTGGGACCCAGCACCCCCCACCCCAGGGCGAAGGATTCAACAGTGTCCACGGAAGGCACTCCAAGGAGGCTTTGCTTCACTCCTCCTTCCCCCGCGTCCAGATAGCAGAACGGAAAACAAAGACAGCCTCTGCCATTACATTCCGTCAATATCCAGCCTTACAGTTCAGGGGCGCAGGTGATCAAATGCTTCTCACTTGAAAAAGGAGAAGTCAAGGAGGATTTATCCACACTCTTCTCGGCAGACAGAAATGGTCCCATGCAAAGACCAACAAATAAGCAGAAAAAAGCCATCACGATACTTCTGCAACAAGAAAAAAGCAAAATAACACAAAAGGAATGAAAGAAGCAAAACACAGAAAAATGCACTCTGGAAACAGAATCATTTCAGAATCCACGAAAACAGAGTTCAGCTTCCCAAGCAACGAAAAAAAGGAGTCAAAGAGGAAAACACAATGAGAGAAAAAGCTGGCAGAGCTAAGGAAAGACACAGAGGGAAAAAAAAAGAAAAGAAAACTGCAGCAGAAGTGAAAGCCACATGGCAAGCACTGGGGCCCAGAATCAATACCACAGAAAACAGAATCAGTGAAATGCGAGGTTAAGACCTGAGGGAAAAAATCACACAGCAGGAAGAAAGACAAGGAGACCAAAAGCAATCAAAGGAAAGATAAATGTGAAGGACAGAGAACAGAGAGTCAATATAGGGGCAGATTGTTGAAAAAGAGAGCCGATAAACCGGTAAGAAACGCAGAAAGGCCCGAATGTCAATGTCTGATGCTCACCGAGGACCAGAAAAAGCCAACAGATAACTCTTGGCCCCGAGACACACTCGAATGAAGTTACTGCATTTCAAGGATAAACAAGAAATCACAAGTACTCAGGGCAAACAAGCAGTTCATCTACAAAAGGGGAAGAAAAATCTGTCTGGACTCAGCCCTCTCAGACCCACCACACACTAGAAGACAACAGAGTGATGTCTCCAAAGAACTGAGGGGAAAAAGACGTGATCCAAGAATCTGAGAGACAGCCAAGTTACTGTTCATAAAAGACGGCAACAGAAAGGCATCTGTAACTATGCGAGAAAATCCAACTGAAACTGTAATCCAGTCCACCGAGAGATAAAAGCATCGACTCTCGAATGTGGAGTCATTGTATGAGAAGGCTGGCAGTGAGCACTGAGTTCATTCAAACATAGAATTAAGTCTAAATAACTCCAGTAATTACCAACAGTTATACACTTTAAAGTCGGCTGCCTTTCTAGGTGACAGCCGCCAAATCCATTCGATTATCTCCACTAACTATGCCAAGATGAAAACACACAAAAGAAAACCTCTCCTGAATGAAATTCTCTGACACTACCGAAAAATTTTGGTTTATATCTTACCCTTGAGGGTTAATATACCCAAGAAATTCCTCAAAAAAGAGATAATGCTAATTACCTGGGGCATCGCTGAGAGCATGGACCTAGGAACAAGAAGACCCAACTACTCACTTTGGTTCTTCCATGCCACCGTGGCAAACCACTGAACTGCTTTGGAACTCATATGAAAAAGAGAGATAATACCTGCATGGTCCACCACGTGGCATTGGAAGGATCAAATAGGATGCTGTATGCGAAAGTTCTCTGGAATCTATAAGCAAGGGTATAAAACCATGTCACCTGATTGGATGGCAAGAACCCACTATATTAAGGAGTCAAAATCAGTCATTCAGAGACAAAGAAAGGATCAGATGGCTCCCATGGATCCATCACTACTTCCTTCCTCTTGTTTCTCTCCATTTTCAAGTCACCTCTTAGCACTATAAAAAGGAAATTCAGTACTTCCACAGCTCACAGCTCCTGACCTGAATTATTTTTAATTTGGAAACAAAGACAGTTACCCACCATCCAAGGTAAATGTCTGTCAATCTCCATTCACTAATTCAGCTAATACTCATTAAGCACCTACTATGTTCCAGGTCCTACTTCAAATAGTAGACACTGTCCCCAAATACTTAAAATAAAGTTGAGTAAATGAGAGGGAAATGCAGGGCAATTTGGGAGGACTAAACAAGTTTAGCTGAAAGACGGTTAATGTCTATGTACTTTACAACATGTAGAAATGTGACCAGATACACAGAGACAAAGCACAGCAACCAGCCAGAGGGATGCACCTAGGTTCAGGGAATGATGTACGGCCATCAGGAAGGATAAATTGATACTTGGGGCAGCTAAATTGTGTGAATGCAAGATATTCTGAAACTCTTCTGATGGTTGCTTCGGAAGCAAAGTTAATTTCTTAATGCAGAAAACAAAGACAGGTGAGGCAAGATTGTCCCGGTGTCAGATGGATATGAGTAAGCCAAAACGTGTGTCAGCAGAGGACTACCAGTTAAGTCATTAAAACACTGAAAGAAATCTTTACTTTTGAAAAAGACCTAAAAAGGGAGGAAGATCATAGGCTTTTTTCACATCAGCTTTTCCATCTGCAACCTTTACATGGAGCTTGGGGTGAGGGCATATCAATCAATGGGAATTCCTCAAGCACACAGAACAAAGCAGGAGGGAACACTCCGGAAACTGCTGCCTCCTTCCCTTACAGCACATCACAAGTGAAAGTGTAAAGGGCTATGGTTGGAAATGCAGGCCAAGTAAGATACTGATAGATGATCTGAAACTTAGAAGAAAGCTGGAGTCTTTAAAAATAAAGGGCTATTATTTTTACATCTTTATACCACAAGGAAACAATCATACGGAACAGCCCCATTCCCAAGACACTGACTCAGTCTTCAGGAAACAGACCTCCATACGGACCACCTCATCACCCGTATCTTGGAAGTACGTCGGTCTTTTTCTTGACTAATTATGAGTCCCCTGATGACAGCCTTCTAGGGATGGGAGAGATGAGGTCTTTCTAAAGATGAAGGAACTAATCATGAGCTCAGGTAACATGATAAAATGAAAGAATATCAGATTTGGTGGAACTAAGAGAAACAGAGGTGACATCAAGCCAAGCGCAGCTGGTCAGCGCACAACTCCACCCAGGGAAAAACTGTGACTGAAGGAGGAGGAATACTTTACAAGTGACAGCTCTGAACTCAGTGAATTCAATACTTAAACACTGGATGGGAACATTTATATGGATGTTAAAAGAGAGCAGAAGTCAAAGTAGATCATAAATATACGAAAAATTATAGTGAAGAGAAACACATCCTGTGGAGCTTTATAACTTGTGAATTTTAACCTGGACTCTCAGCTTCCGTTTCTAAGAGTAAATACAACATGGCTCCTCTTTCCTCACCTCAAGTCCTCTGCCAAGTCCACCTTCCAGCAAAAAATAAACTACGCTGAAAATCAGATAGACAATTCTAAAACCGGCTAAACTTCATGAAAATATAAATTATGAAGACCTGGGGCATTTTTCAAAATAAACTAGAAAGAACTTTTCCCTTCGGTCTATTTTACAACTAGTAAAGTGCATCACATAGGGACTTAGAAAACTACAAAGGAATATAACATGACAAAAGGACAGTATTCAGAGGTAAAACTGTTACATAAGCATAAAAATTCCACTTCCCACTCTTTACGAACTTGATAACGACCAGAAGGTAGACTTTCACTTAAGATCTTTGAAACCAAGCAGTTAAGTGAAAAATTCCAAGACAACTTTTGGAATGCTTTAATTGACAGAATGGAAGTATACAAATGAATTTCAAAATAAAACCTATGCATCCAAGAGGAAGATCTAACACGAAACTACCCATACCTCACAATGAGAATCCGGTCAGATGGAAGAAGGCCAAAGTCTAAATCAGAGAGTGAGGAGGGATGCATAAGAGAAAGGAAGGGCCCAGGGACCGAATTATCAAGACATGCTAAGCTGACGTCCTCAACTTCCGGACTCCTCAGGCCTTAGCTGGTGGTTTGGGACAAACATGGTATTTGGTCACAAAGAGCAACAGTAGAGATCGGCTGTATCTGCAGTGGGGAGGGAGCTGAGAAATCTGGGGAGACTGTAGACACTCTATGATAACGAGGACAGAGGTATGAGGAGGCGAGTGCTAACGAGGTTCTGTGTCCCCTTATGACAGGCGCCAACCAAACCACGGCAACGTACTACGAAAAATGACTCAAGTTACTACTTTAGTGGAAGATCTGAAGTAGCTACAGGAAACTTCTGTGGAAAAGGTCCACCTCATACAGAGGGCAAATACACATTCAAACACTGGATTAACTATAGTGCCACACGCAGAGTTGGTGGAGGAAAGGAGTTCTTTCTGGGTGACTTGCAGAAGACCATCTTTTCTTCATGGAGAGGACCGAAGCATTCAGTTCTTTACAAAGTTCTGTTAGTCTTGAACTTGTCCCTACAAAGAAAATAATGGGAATATCCACAGTGAGTTTATGACGACAACCTTCTCTATTTTACGCGAGACTTATTCAGAGCATTTAGTTACAGTGATGATGCAAAAACGTGTGCCTTATCTCAGAATTATTCTCTATGGTTACTACAGAAAATGAATTACCATTTAATGACTTATATATACTTTAAAAGAGTTCTTTCCTCTCAGTTAAAAACCTGATTAGAAATGAGGAATCACTGCTAATGGGTATGGGGTTTCTTTGGGGGATGGTGAATGTGTTCTGAAATTAGACAGTGGGTGAGGATCACACAACTCTGTGAATATACCAAAAGCCACTGAATTTGTACACTTTAAAAGGCTGCATTATATCTCAGTAAGGCTGTAATTAAAAATCTGCTTAGGAAATAAATTTTCTTAGGATTTCTCTTTCCCCTAGTGAATTTACCATTCCTACTAAATACTTTCCCAAGGTGGCCACCAATTATGCTATTTGTATAACTGAAATATCAGGCTAACCATTTTAAAATCTTAAAAATTGCTTTCTGCTAAAATTTGTCTAAGATATTAGAAATGAAGGCTCATACTTAGTCAGCAGTATGCAACCTCCTAAACTATTTAAAGTTTTAAGTAGACTTTTTAAAAAAATTTATTTATTTATTTTTGGCTGCACTGGGTCTTTGTTGCTGCGTGTGGGCTTTCTCTAGTTGCGGCAAGCGCATGCTTCTCATTGCGGTGGTTTCTCTTGTTGTGGAGCACGGGCTCTAGGTGCGCGGCTTCAATAGCTGTGGCTTGAGGGCTCTAGGGCGCAGGCTCAGTAGTTGTGGCGCACGGGCTTAGCTGTTCTGCGGCATGCGGGATCTTCAAAGACCACGGCTTGAACCCATGTCCCCTGCATCAGCAGGCGGATTCTTAACCACTGTGCCACCGGGGAAGCCCTAAACAGCCTTTAAAACAATATTCAACAAAGGCCATCTTTTAACAATCCAAATGGACCTTAATGTTTATAAAGACTGCTTATGCGCTACTCAAATAACTCCCCCTACCGGAGCCATAGCTGGAATTAACTGCTCACACTGATGCCCAACATGCTACTTGACTTACATACGGACTGAAAATGGAATCAAGGGAAACTGATCCACGGGTTTCAAGCTAATTTAGCTTAATCTCCGCCAGGGATGGTGTGCGTATGTGTCTACACACACCTGTGTGTACACTCACACTCACGTGCACAAACCAAACTCCTGTAGATTTCATCATTTGAGGTGAGTGACCAGTCCGGCAATATTGCACAGAGGTCCATCACAAGACGTCCGTAGAAAAGAATAAACATCAATATAGATAGCCTTTATATCATTCATCAGAAAAGACCAATGCTACTATAAAGGTACAAAATCACAAAGCTATATAAACTCTATTTGCATACAAATACCTTTCTGTTGCACTATGTTAGGAATCAAGGTTTTCAGAGTAAGAGGAAATATATACAATTAAAATATAATAGCGAGGGACTTCCCTGGTGACGCAGTGGTTAAGAATCCGCCTGCCAATGCAGGGGACACGGGTTCGAGTCCTGGTCCGGGAAGATCCCATGTGCCGCGGAGCAACTAAGCCCGTGCGACACAACTACTGAGCCCACGTGCCACAACTACTGAAGCTTGAGCGCCTAGAGCCCGTGCTCCACAACAAGAGAAGCCACTGCAATGAGAAGCCCATGCACTGTAACAAAGAGTAGCCCCCGCTTGCCGCAACTAGAGAAAGCCCGCATGCAGCAACGAAGACCCAACACAGCCCAAAATAAATAAATAAATAATTAAAAAATATTAGCGAGAAACATTACAATGTTAAAATCGAATAAAAATATCAATATGATCTTATAAAAGATATGTATTTTATAGTTCTGCCCAGAAAAGGGGACTAGAAAAGGTATAATGTACACCTCCAACACCCAGATTAGGGTCTCTAATACCCATTAAAAGGAAACAGGAGTCCTTGAGGAAAATGGCTGATTCTAGGCAAAGTGTAAGATAAGCCTAAGACATCATCTTGGGCCAGAAAGCAAGGAAGCTTTCAAAGATGAATACGGTTTTATCAATGGAACACAAAGGATCTGGCTCAAAATAGCTTCCAGTGGCCAAAGGTGTGCCAGTTTTAGCATCAAAAAGATGGCCACTACATGCAATGACATAGGTGAACCTCACAGAAAGCCAGACACAAAAAGAGCACACACTGTATCTTCCTTTTGTTTTAAGTGCAAGCAGTGAGAGAGTCAGACACAGTGATAGGTGATAGAGTTGGAATAATTGTTACATGGTAAGGAGGGAAAAAGGAGGAGAGTCTGACTAGAAAGCAGCCTTTCCACGTGCTGGAAATACAGGTGTAAAAATTCATTAAGTTATAAACTTAAGATTTGAACACTTTTTATATATATGTTAAATATTGACTGAAACATATCAAAGCAATAAAAATCTACAACATCTGTAATAATACTTAAAAAAGAGAAAGCCAGAAACTCATTGGTCAAATTTAAGGTGGTTTTTAACTCAACTTCTTACCTTGAAAATTGGTAATTAAAGGGAAAGACTGAAATGCTTATCCTGCCTTGCCAGGAGGAACTGTACTTCAAAAGGTACCTAAATGACCTTAGTTGTTGAGGAAGAACTTTATAGGAGAATGTCAGCTAATAATTGCCAAAGGAATGATACTAACAAAAAAAGAACTCATCATTTTATAAACATTAATAAAGTTACTGATTAAGGCCAAAGTTATCAGCTGGTGCTAAAAACCATTAGGTGATGGTTGCATGGTGCCGAAATAACATGACAAAATAACAGTACGCAGATTACTTTCTGGTTGAGAAGGGAAAATTAACTATACTATGGAGGGATCAGACGGTCATCACCTGAATTACGGTCAGTCTTAACATTACTAATGGTGGATCAGCCAGACATCATGGGTCTCAGAGTGTAATTCTGCAAGAGTATTTATGAAATATTCTAGCAAAAAAATGCTCCACTGAGCCTTTAGATGAACTTCCAGTTTATGGGAGATACAGGGAAAGGGGGACAAATTAAATAAAACTTCAAAGACAAAATCAAACAAATCAAGGTGGGACATTTTTGCAGGACAACTGGTATGGTCCAACAACAAAAGACTGTTCTAGATTAAAAACAGCTTGAGACCTACTCAGATGTGTTATGTGGTCTTGGAACTGATTTGTTGTTTGGACAAATCAGGGGAATTTTCATGATGAAAATGTATTGACATGGAAAGGTGGAGATGGTTAAATGAAATAAAACTAGGTTGTACAATAGTATGAAAAGTATGATCTCATTTGGGGAAAAATACACATACATGTATACAAACAGCAAAATAGCTGGAAGAACACAGATAAAGCTCTAAGAATGGTAATCTCTGGGTGATGGGAATACAGCAGTTTCTCTTTTTTTCTTTTTTTGCTTTTTTATATTTCCTAATTTTTTACAATGTTCATATACTGCTTTTCTATTACTAAAAGGTTACTTGAAATTAAACAAATAATCAGAACCCTTACTCTTGCTAGCAGAGTTGGAGCTTAAAGGCAGTCAGAAGAAAAAGAAAACTGGAAACCAAAGATTGGATTATTGTCCTTATTACCACAAAGTAGTGAAACTTGTTATTCTATGATTGATAATTTTCCTCTTTTTCATTTTTTTTATTGCGGTAAATTGTACATAAAATTTACCACCTGGTTAAGATGGTAAAAAAAATGTTTTATTAAGTGTACAGTCCAGTGGCATTAAGTACATTCAGTGTTGTACCACCATTACCACCATCCATCTCCAGAGCTTTTTCATCCTTCTCCACTGAAACTCTGTCCTCGTGAAACACTAAATTCGCCTTCCCCCTACTCCCCAGCCCTGGCAACCACCATCCTACTTTCTGTCTCTAGGTGCCTCACGTAAGTGGAATCATACAATACTTGTCCTTTTGGATCCGGCTTATTTTACTTAGCATAATGACTTCAAGGTTTATCTATATTGTAGCATGTCAGAACTTTATTCCTTTTAAGGGCTGAATAATAATACTCTGTTAGATGGATAAACCACATTTTGTTTACCTTGACTGATAACTTTAACTTCTTTATTTTTCCAGTTTCAACCCACCTACAGACTTCCTCTAAACATTCTTCTGTGAAGTCTATGGATGATGACAAATTACAAATTAATTCCTTTTTAAAGAAGCAGGATAAACCCTGCTTACTGCTTTTGATACCTCCACAGGGCAAGGACTCCTAGAACATCAAGGCCTCTATTGGAATTGCTACTCTGGCTACCCAATTCTTGCTATCCTTCCTGTCTGGGGTGAAAAAGCTACTCCATCCTTTCTTTAGGGATCACTTTGCTTTTCCAGTGATAAAACCACAAAGATGTGGCTGAAAATATCAATCGTCTGGCTGGTACACACTGGAGAAAAATCAGATACTTTATAATAGAAAGAAAAGTGGTAAATTACTGTTTCGCCTTGTATTTGGAAGCATCCCTGGGTTCACTGCTGGGATTGCTCCAATCGTCAGCTTCAGGTGTGGTCTTGTAATGGCGCCATGCGGACTTATTAAAAACTGGAAGTCTCTCAAATGATTCACTTGAAAGAGCCTAAGGAGAAACAAAAATAGACACCAAAGGTCCACAGTGTCATCCTGCTCACATGAAATACTGACCCAAATTTTATTATTTAAGACATCAGAAACCTTATTAATATATATATTTTTAGAGTTATATTAAAATTACAGTCTAAGTAAGTTACTTAGACTGATCAGGATGAAATTAAAGCTTTTCTATGAAAGTACTGGTTTCATGAAAAACCAGTACTGAAGTACACATGAGCAAAACAAAAACTATTTTAGTTCAGTTAATACTGATGTGAGATATTCAACTGTCTTGACTATATGGTCTTAGACCAAACACTACTGTTCACTGGGCAACTGTTCTCCCAGAGGGCCCTGAAGAAATAGTTTCATACACAGTAGATGTATAAATATAAGCTCATAAAGTGATATCAAATAGCATATCATTTATATGCATTGGCATCTAAGATACACACTCAAAATAACTGGTTATCTTATCATATAACATATAACACACTAAGCAGCTGTTAAAAGGATGAGCCAGTTCGGTATGAACTGATATGGAAAGATCTCCAAGATACGTTGGAAAGTTAAAAAAAAGCAAAGTGCTAAAATAATCATTTGTGTGAAAAAAAATCAGATTTCCCCCCATACTTTTATCAATGCAGAATCAACTTCCATGAGGCTCCACATGAAACTGGCATCCATGGTCACCCCTGGGAAAGAGAACCAGGTGGCTCTGGGCCACTGATGGGAGAGACTTAGTTCTCCCTTTTGTAGCTTTAAAATTTTGTACTATGTGCCCATATTACATATTCAAAAAATACTCCAAATATTCTAGAGTTTAGAAGTAAATAAAAGTCTGACTCCACCAATGAATGAGAAAACTTGTTTTACAGAGAACTTTGTTATTCGATCAGACTTTTAGGTAACCATATTATGAGCACTGAATTCTTGCAACTTTGGGAAAGCCGGCAAGTTTCTAAAACAAAAGACTACGAGAATTCAGTTTATGAAAACCTGTCTCCTTTTAGATTAGTCCTTTCAATGGGTATACGATTTTTTAAAAAATCACAACTTAGAATTATGGTTTTAAAAATCAATATTTAAATTTTTACCTCTCCATGTTTCCTATTTTGCTATATCTAAGCATAAAATCAAGGGTAGGACATAACTTGGTTTTCACGTAAAACTGGAGTAAATCCGAGCTGAATATAGGAGATGATATAGTGCTATTCTCCATTAGTTATTAGAACTTATAGCTTTAAAAAGTAAAGATGGCTTCATATAACAGAAATAAAATGCAGTACCTTCAAATAAATGACAGCATCAGTACCCACGCCTTCCATAGAATAGAGTTTTAGATCTCCTTGAAAATATCTAGCATACAGACGAGAAATTGGCAAGCCGTAACCAAATCCAGCCTACCGAGAAAAGAAAATTAATACGGTGAGACGGGCACAAAACGCTAACACATCGAGTCTGAGGACCATCTGCAAGATTATAATAAATTCTTGCTTCATATTTAAAGCAAATAAATTATTGATCCAAACTTTACAATGATGTATATGCTCATCTATGGCAAACAATCTGTTTTCACCCTGCAAAAATACTTCTCACATGTTTGGAAAAGAACAGAAATACTCCGATTTTGGACTAAGGCTTTTTGAACGTTTTAAAGCAAATTGTTAGCATTGTTAAATCCCAAATCAAGTGGAATTTGAACCAGAAACCAAAGTAAACCACATCATTCCAAAGTTCCACTATGATTTCTTTGCTCAATTAAATTGAGCAGCACGGGAGTTGAAATCTAACCGTATCAAGGCTAACACAATGAAAAGAAAACAATCTCCTAAGAGCTACTTCCTAAGGCTCTGAGAACGCTGCAATATTTTGACATGTGGTAGTCCATATATTCTTAGAGACAAGAAAACAATTCCAGTACCCTCCTATACCTCTATGTCATAGAACCTTGACTGTCAGTAACAGGTTGTTGGGGGAAGAAAAAAAAGGTCTCCGATATTGATAGGAATAATTGAGACTAATTTCCAACACTCTGGGGTGGAGGGGAAGGGGCTGTTCCTCAAGCTTCGACCCCTCTGATTAAGTCCACCGACAGGGTGTCAAAGGATCAACAGGAGTTGTCTGGGAGGACATTTCCGAAAAAGAAATGCGTGTGTCACGGCACAGAGCTGTAACATAGTAAGGTGTTCGATGAAGAAGTTAACGTTTCCTAGTAGTACATACCCACACGCCCACTTAAAAGCTGAGGAGACTTGACTAACTGGGAGAGATGCTAGTGGAAGCATTTCTTCAAATGGAGAGCCACCAGGCACACTGGAAGGAATACAGACATGGCCAGTGCCAGCTTGACGATAATGAGCTCAATGACCTTGGGCAAACCAGTAACCTCATTTCCTCAACTATAAAATGGGAGGTGGGATGCACATTTTTTAGAGTGTCATTTTTGCTCAGTGTCATTTAAAAAAAAAGATGACATCACAGCTGTCCTCAAGATGCTATTTTGAGACCTGTAACAGACGATCCATACTCCTTTTCAACAATTGCGGAAGGTTCTAGATTTGCCTGTAGTGTCTCTTTTTCTTTTGACATTTATTTAAGTAGGTACCAGAAACTGGTCAAGGCAATGGCCTTCAAATTGACCTTTCAAGAATTTTCTGGAATCCTATGTAAACGACTTCCTCTCCGTTTTCAATATGCAGTGTTAAACCCTGTCTAGAATAAATGATGTTAAGTGTTGGATTTTATTCATACATATAAAATATAATCTTACGTGCTTGTCAGTCAGGTACAACTTAAAAATGAAAATTTACACTCTGAACCATTTTGCAGACTGACAGATACGTTGCTGTGCTTAATGACAAAGGGTTCAGTTGTTGTTTGTCAATTAGAAACACTCAGCCGGGGGAAGAAAGTGTGGCCCTACCAGGATCTAAATGCTGCCATGGTAACCAGAGGCTTTCCTCACTTCCTGAAGGTTATTTCCACAGTGAGACAGAAAGGGCTCTGAAAATGCATACGCCACCTATATGTTTCCTGCTTATATAAAAAATTTAATGTGTTCGTAATTTAACACTTTGATTATATAAACAAATTTGGCGGGGGAAGTTCAAAGGCCCTGGGTGATTTGGGCCTCTATGGTATGCAGCGCCAAAGTGCCCAGGGCCAGCTGCAGCCAGACACGCTGTGCTGTTCCCTGCTCACCTGCTATTAAACTTCCACCCCCTCCAAGGGGAGTGCCAGGTGGTAAATGGTGCTCCAGAAGCAGTCTTAACCACAGGGAAATATTTTTTCTCTGTATTGGGGAGGTAAGTACTCAGCTCTGAGTGTTTCTTAGACACAAATTAGAGAAGAAATCTGAGTCCAAAAGAGTCATAAAGAAAGCAGCAGTGGCATAAAATTCTCCCTCCTTCAAACCATGCGGGAAACATACAAATGCAACAAGGCTAATGCGACAACCCGGGGAAAGAGCCAGCTCTGTCCCTTCTCTAGCGAATGGTCTTTCCTCTAGCAGCGGTTTCAGAGGCTTACCAGCGGTGCGGCTCTCGTAGGCTCCAGGCTAGGTCTCGGAGCAGTTGAATACATGTAGTTAAAAAGACGATCTATTTTTCGTAGTGGGACCCCACCACCTAGGTCACTTATCTGTAATGTACAAAATGTGAAAAGGAAGAAAAACAAGAAGAAGTCATCAATCTATACTTAGTAGGAGGCAAGGAGTTCATTAAATAAAGTACATACTAGATTACTCTAAACCGTGCAAGGACTTGAACCCCCAACGAAATATGGTCCCTTTGTGAACAGTGTAAAACAAAGGAGGCGGGCAAGTGTGGTTAGGCTCCAATACGCTTGGGTTTGAGATCTTGTTCAGCCCCCTAAAAAATGGGGTTCCAACGAAGTTTAAACGAGGTAGCTCAAGCCAAGGATCAAATGCAGTGCTTACAAATAAGACACTCAGTTGTCAGTTCTCCCTTCCCTTTGATTCCTCGATGTTTACACACTATTAAATTAACTGATAATTCAAGTATACGTACAAATAAAGAGTTACCTTAATGGATAAGTCTTCTTTACCCAGAGTAACAAGGGTTTTAACAGCTGGGTAGCCCTCTTTTCTATCTTCATATAGTTCCACTGTCGCTCTCATTGAGTTCTGAAATCACAGAACCTTTTTTTTTTAGCATGCCACCAACTCACAAACTACAACTTTAAAAAAAGAAACTGGCGAAAGGCTACCGATGCACACCGTTTCTTTGGTGGGGGGCAAAGATCAGTTGGATTTATATGGCACTCTTTTCCCCTCTAAAGAACTTAACTAAACGTGTGTTCAGAACAAGGAAAAATGTCTTGATGCTCTACTTCGTTATTATCTCGTTTTAGTCTCATCCACCATATTAAATGCTTATTTTCCTTTCCTTCCTGTTTTCGATTTTGCTTTAGGGTATTTAAATTATTCAACTCTTAACCAAGAGGGATGTTTTTAGCGCGTGTAATGAGGCTGCAGAGGCTCACTGGCGTGTGCTTTAAATCCCACTATCAGTCTGCACTTACAGAGCACCCTTCCTCTAAAGAAGGCGGAAAGCCTGAGAGGATTCATGCTGCCCACAAAAATTAATCATTTGGCTGGAAAAAAAAAAAAGTAGAAGAAATGTCAGGTGAAAAGAAATTCTGAAAAAGCCACAGCTGTTGCAGAGCAAGTTCACAACTGAATGCCCATCTCAACCTTAAGTGTCACATCAGTAACATAATTTTGGGAAGCAAATCAGCATAACTGATTTTTCAGGTGTTTGGTTTAGGGTTTTACACACTGGAAGAAATGAAATTTTAGCTCAAATGCCTTGTGCCTGTAATACTGCTACTTACATGCCGTTAGCTACTGGTTAATAAAAGCAACAGCTTAAGGTATAGACAGTCTTTTCTCTTTTGGTCCAGCCCTTCCACATCTTTGCCCCCTGCCTCTGTCAGATCTTCTGAATTTTCTAAACTGACTCAAATGTGTAAAAGTGTTAACGTATCTTTCAGGACCGGAACAACTGATAATGCACCGACATGGTTAATGTTCAGAAACATAAAGATGCATAAACATGTTTTTATTTTGATCTGACTACCACCAATAAAGCCTTTGCCAGATCTGGAAACTAAAAAGCATCTCTAAGCTCATCTCTGAAGAAAGAACAGTATGGATTTTACATAAAGCCACTGAAGCTTTTATTTTACAATTAAGCTTCAAAATCAATATGTACTAATATTCATGAAGACTATACTATACACAGCAAATTTTCACCTCAGAGTATACAAATTATAAAACCCACAGGGCATCAGAAATAGAATTTTTAAAATGGTTATGCAAAACCTTTTTCTTATGCTAATCTGATGAATCCATTATGCCCTGAATCAAAGTAATTTAAAATGAAGACTTCTTTCCATGTTTTTAAATTCCACTTACCTTGAACAACTCAAATAGCATGTGAAACAGATGTGAGGGCACATAAACTACCTGAATAGGTTTGTCTGGAGCTTTGGCTGAAAACAGAGACAAAACCGTCCATGAGTAAGGATCAAAACTAGAAGAAAGTCAAGAATGTTCTTTGCATCCTTTCTTCCAAGTACATAAAAAAAGAACTCTACAAAAGGCCAACGTAGGTTTCCAACTCTAAAGGCAGGGCTGAGCAAAAGCATGTGCTTTGAAGTCCAACAAACTTGGGGTGAAATCCAGTTCCTTCACTTACCAGCTATGTGACCTTAGGCAAATTTCTCTCTTTGGAACTTAGTTGAGCAAAACTGGAATATCATCACCTACGTCCTAATGTTCAGAGCATTACATAAGGTCATCCAAATATCACTTGGTGTTTCTCAAAATGGGGGACACCCTCCACCACCACCACTGACCCCAGTGGTCAGCCAGGGGAATGTGAAGCCACAGAGGTAGAGGGGTACGTCCTCTTGGAGACTTGGACTAAACAGTAATGTTAAGTTCTGTTAAATTATGACAAACGAGGCATACTACTCGCAGCTAGCAGACCAACTCCCAGAGACCTACAGTCCTTTCTCCTTGTGTCAGGGATCTTCTGAGGAAAATCCGAGAAACCCAGAATCCCAGAGTAGGATATAGAGTAGATAATAGAAAATTTAGGCTTTCCTCCTCCTCGTGACCTGAAATCATTAAGAGACCAAAACTACGTAAGCTTTCTCAAGTAGAACACCCATGTTATGATTTCAACCTAACTACTTCCTCTAATAAAGTGAGTAATTAATAGTAATATAAAGGAGAGCAATCATTTGTTTGCTTCTTAGCAGTTTACAAAGAGCTTGCACATACATTACCCAAATGAACTCTCATGACAATACTGTGTGGCTCATAGGGTGGGTGGCTGGGGACACAGGCTTTGCTGAGGTTATGCAACTGGCCTGCCATAATGGAGGAGGCCTGGAACTGGACACCTGAACTAAGAGTTTTTGATTCTAAATCTTGAACCTTTTGATGATCAGTTATTTTTTAAACTACTAAGTAATATATACAGCAATATCCCCTTGTCCATGGTTTCGCTTTCTGCAGTTTCTGTTACCCATGGTCAAACGAGGTTCGAAAATATTAAATGGAAACTTCTAGAAACAAACAATTCATAAGTTCTGAGTGGTGTGATGAAATCTCATGCCTTCCTGATCTGTCCTGCTCAGGACGTCTATCATCCCTTTGTCCAATAGATCCCGCCCATTAGACACTTAGTAGCCACCTTGGTTATCACATCAATGTCACAGTATTGTAGTGCTTATGTTTAAGTGACACTTATTTTATTTAATAGTGGCCCCAAAGTGCAAGAAGAGTGATGCTGGCAATCAAAACTACAGTGAGGTATCACACCAGTCAGAATGGCCATCATCAAAAACTCTACAACAATAGATGCTAGAGTGGGTGTGGAGAAAAGGGAACCCTCATGCACTACTGGTGGGAATGTAAACTGGTACAGCCACTATGGAGAACAGTATGGAGGTTCCTTAAAAAACTAAAAATAGAGCTACCATATGATCCTGCAATCCCACTCCAGGACATATATCCTGAGAAAACCATAATTCGAGAGATACATGCACCCCAATGTTCACTGCAGCACTATTTACAATAACCAAGACATGGAAGCAACCTAATGTCCATTGACAGAGGAATGGATAAAGAAGATGTGGCGTGTACACACACACACACACACACACACACACACACACACAATGGAATATTACTCAGCCATAAGAAAGAATGAAATAATGCCACTTGCAGCTCCATGGATGGACCTAGAGATTATCAAACTAAGTGAAGTCAGACAGAACAAAGACAAATACCATATGATATCACTTATATGAGGAACCTAAAATACGATACAAATCAACATATCTACGAAACAAAAACAGACTCACAGATATAGAGAACAGACTTGTGGTTGCCAAGGGGGAGGAGGGGTAGGGAAGGGAAGGAATGGGAGTTTGAGACTAGCAGATGTAAACTATTATATATAGGATGGATAAACAACAAGGTCCTGCTGTATAGCACAGAGAACTATATTCAATATCTTGTGATAAACTATAATGAAAAAGAATGTCTATATATGTATAACTGAATCACTTTCTGTACAGCAGAAATTAACACATTATAAGTCAACCATATTCAATAAAAAATATTAAAACTAAAAAAGGTTTTGACTTTTATTATCAGTTCCTATGGATTCTCAGCACGTGAAATTCTGTTTTATCTAATATTACATATTGCTTCATATATATACATGTACAACAATCAATTTGCTGTACACTTGAAACTAACACATTATATGTCAACCATATTTCAACAAAAATTAAAAAAATAAAGTGGGTTCCCTGTAGAAAAAATAAAAAAGGTGAACACTGATTGTGTTGGTAACATAACCAGGTAAATATTGCTCACTGCAGATTGGCCACAGGAATAGACCAGGGTGACATTTCTTTCCCTATGAGCCCAATGTGTCATGAGTCATGTGTCACTTGAAGGAGAATATTACCAGCCTTAAGGTGAAATGGATTCACTTTATCCACCTCCAACTGCTCAAAATCATGTTACCTTTTAAGGTTGCCGAATATTTGGACCATGTCTTTCTGATACTCCTCTTCTTGGGTAACCGGACAAGAGACATATGCTTTCCTTGCCACATCACTGAGATCTTCCAGCCTCTTTTCTATTGCATGGGATCCATTCCAGTCTTTAGATTTTTCAAATTAGAATCAACTGCTTTCCAAACATGCTGCACAGCCATCATCCTCAAATTGTTTTTGATTGAGGTTCTAGAGTATTTTTTGCTATTTCTTATACCTACATTATACACACCATTAGGTCAGTCACGTAAACTACCTCAGAAAGCTATGCATGGGAAATACATTTCTCAGTCCTTATACCTCTGATTCACTTGATTGGAGGTTTCACCAGGTACAGAATTTGGATTTGAAATCAATTTCTTTCAGCATTTAGAAAGGCAGGGGGAGGGACTTCCCCGGTGGCGCAGTGGTTAAGAATCCGGCTACCAGTGCAGGGGACACGGGTTCGAGCCCTGGTCCGGGAGGATCCCACATGCCACAGAGCAACTGAGCCCGTGCTCTAGAGCCCGCGAGCCACAACTACTGAAGCCCACGTGCCTGGAGCCCGTGCTCCGCAACAGGAGAAGCCACTGCAGTGAAAAGCCCGTGCACCACCACGAAGACCCAACACAGCCAAAAAAAAAAAAAGGCAGGGGGGAGGGAGAGGGGTCTTCTGACCATGACAGCGCAGCTGAGAAGTTTAATGCCAGTCAGGTTTCCATTCATGCTGCTGGTTTTTCGCCCGAGGTCTGATACATCTTGGTCGTAAAATTCTTGTTGAAGAATGAGGAACCGGATTGTTTGTTTGAGAGAGCTGGTGTTGATTTCCCCCTAAGTGGGAAGGCTGACGTGGAGCTCTGTGTACCTGGTCAAGACTTTTCCACTGGCTTTAGGATGAGCGGACAGCAAGCTGGCCTCTGACCAGAGGGTCCCCCAAATGCCTGAATGAAGAGGGCTTTACTTTGGGATGATGACACTCACACGAACAGACCTAGTTTTACCCAGGTTCTTGAAGAAACTACTTTGATTTTTGCCCAGGGGAAAATGCTCGTGGATGTTGGCAGGCAGAGCACAGCCAGAGTCAAGCTGCTTCCCATCACCCATCCTTACTCCACCTGAGACCAGCTTTCAATCAACCCCCATCTTTTACCTTCCCTATCCAGTCCCTGACACTTCCCAGCTCTGCTCCCAGAGTCCCTCCAGGATCATCTGATGCCGTTTCTGCTGCAGCCTCCTCTTTCGTGGCTTCTTCTGCTCCGTCCCATTAATCAGCCAGTGTACTTCTATCTCGTTACCCTTTGGCAGGAGGTGGGATCAATGGCCCACTGACGAGTCCCCCTGGTTTCTTTGCTGTTTTTCTTTGTATTCCTTTACTGTCTTTTTAACGGAGCCCTAGGAGCACACTGAATGCTTAGACTATCTTGTACCGAAAGGCATGATTAGTTATATAAATAACCTTCGGAAGTCAACCTTTTCACTCCAGATCTCAGGGAACTTAAAATACCTTTGATAGCTTTGTTTTGTTTGTTTGTTTTCAGTTCAACCAGCATTCTCTAGGAGCCATCTGACAGCTTGCTCAATTACTTGTACTTTTCTTTGAGAACATTATCGTTTAGATGTCTTTCCGTCCTTTTATTATTTTTTATTTATTTTTAAAATAAATTTAAATTTAAAATAAATTATTTGGCTGCGTTGGGTCTTCGTTGCTGCGCACAGGCTTTTCTCTAGTTGTGGTGAGTGTTGTTGCAGTGCACAGGCTTCTCATTTGTGGTGGCTTCTCTTGTTGCGGAGCATGGGCGGTAGGCATGTGGGCTTCAGTAGTTGTGGCACGTGAGCTCAGTAGTTGTGGCACGTGAGCTCAGTAGTTGTGGCTCGTGGGCTCTAGAGCACAGGCTCAGTAGTTGTGGTGCATGGGCTTAGTTGCTCCGCAGCATGTGGGATCCTCCCGGACCAGGGCTCGAACCCGTGTCCCCTGCATTGGCAGGCAGATTCTTAACCACTGTGCCACCTGGGAAGTCCCTTTCTTTCCTTTTAAAACCATGTCAAATGTCTTTGTCCATGACTCTTCCCTAATCCTGGGTCGAGGAGCTTTTCCATAGTAGACCCTTAATAGATGTTGGCTGGCTTTCTAAAATAAGACATAAATGGAATATGAATTTTCCATCTAAGGGTACATTTTAAAAAGTCAATGGAAAAATGGCGCAGGTTTTTCATGCTCAAGACTCAAGAAATAATAAAGTCCCTATTTGCACAGTCATTGCTCCAAATGCCATTAGTTGAAACGACATTTAATAAGTGCCAAAAACTCTACATAGGATATAAAGAGTTTTATCTTCAGACAGTTCTCCTATATGCATGAAAAAAAATACTGGTGGCTAAGCAGAAAAAATTCATTTAAGAGAAGCTTGATCCACGGTTGGTTGAACCCATGGATGTGGAAGCCTTAGATATGAAGGGCTGACTACACTATGCCATTTTATATAAGGGACTTCAGCATCCATAGATTTAGGAATTCCCGGGGGTTCCTGGAACCAGTCACCTGCAGACACCAAGGGAGGGCTGCATACTGATAGGAATTGAACACATTCCGTTTCTAAAATGAGCACTGTACGTATTTCACTGGGTTAACATAAGGGTTAAATGAGATAAGTGATAAACTAGTTTACACAGAGCCTGCCACATAGTAAGCAGCCAATACCTGTTGGCTATTACCACTACTAAAACATTAATTTCGACAGTGTTAACAGCGCTACCAGTAATGGCTTTCTTATTCTCGTGTAGAACCACCTGACTAAAAATATCCACAAAAGTATCCAATTTGAGAAAACTAGAGGTCAAAGACTCCAGGATAGACGCACACCTTTCCTACGAACCCTCTTACAACAAAATTTACATAGTGCGAACTGAAATCTTTACTTTTCCAACCAAACCTGAAGCTATAAATCAACCCTCTTGACAGGAAAGACTAATCTAGAAATGGTGAAAAAATGCAAGTGTGGCAACCATACGTCTTCTCTTTCCCAAGTCAACCCTGACTTCCAGTAACCACCCTTTATTAAATGTCCAGCACGTGCCTGGCGTTCTGCTTGAGGCCTTAGAAACATTATCCTTTTCTCACCTCACAAGGAGAGCTGACAGATGAGGAATGTGGGTGTCACAGCAGCAAAGTGACTTGTCTCCTAAGTGTCAGAATCCAGATTTCCACCACCTGGCTGGCTACAAAGTTCACCTCTTTCCTCTAAGCCACGCTGCCTTACCACACGGATGCCGAGAATGTAAGGTAAAAAGGTTTATTTGCTTAATGCTTTGGCAACCGATTTCTCAAGAGAATGAGAGTGTTGAGAACAAGCACGGTAGAATGGCTACCCATCTTTGGAGCAACCCACATGGGTTGCCGCGGGTAGCTAATCAGAAATATTTGAAACCTGATGTAAGGTAAATAAAATTCTGTTGTTTTTAATCTTCCTGTGAAATGTACTACCAAAAGAATAAAAAAGAAGTTTACTACAGCTAGCTCCCAATATTCAGAACGCTAGTGATGACCGTAAATAATGATGGTGCTCACACAGTACGTTCTGCATAATCCTATTTACTACTTTCTCAGGGGTCTGCATTGGGAAAGGAAAAAATCGAAACTTCAGAAAAAGAGATCATAGGGCAAACTCACAGAACTTAAATTCTCAGGTACCAGCAAACTGTTCTTTGGGATTCATGGCAGCGTTGGTCCTCTGAAGTGCAGAGCACAGGAGAATGGAAGCATCCTGAAAGGGGATGCTATGCTAGTTCACACGGGCTCTGAAAATGAATCCACAGAATCTGGATCTGACTCCTCGCCGGAAAACAGTCACACACACTCTCTCTCCGTGACAAAGCCCGTGTCTGCTTAAGGTGTTCAGGACCAACCTCTGACCTCCGTCTCTAACACGGAGCTTGTTAGAGCTCAACTGCAGTGCTTAACCACACTCACAAAGAGCTTTGGCATTCAAGAAATAATAGAAATCGTAAATACATCCCCCAAAGCAACAGGAAACTAGAAGCTACCTATAACCACCATTTCTCTTAGTGATGGGAAAAAGGGCTTCAAAAATCACGCATGAGACAGTGCCAAAAATGGTTGGAAAGCTTCTCCCCTGGTGGGGTGCACTGCCCGTTGTGACAGCCTCGCTGGGAAGGAACGTGCTGACCTGGCTGGCACCCAGGAATCAGCAAGACCAGGCTCGCTGCTCTGGCCTTCAGAGTGAGTGAGGTTACCATTCATGCAAACGAGCAATTAATTACTACCGGTGAGTTTAAGTTCCATGTTTGACAGATAGAAATCAGGACAGTGAGGTCAGGCTCCGCCTAGCCAGTAGGAAGAAATAGAATATTAAGATGCTTCTACTCAGGAATGCTCAAGCAAAATCCACTTGGTGCTAGAGGTATATTTCTTCAAAATAGGGGTGCAACTGTTCTCAGAGAACCCAACAGACTTTGAAAGTGGCATCGATTCCACACCTCCTAGTAGAACGTAGGGGCAGTTGTCCTATGACGGCAGCCTGAAGTCTTCACATTCTGAACTCAGTATAAGAGAAATCAATTTTTGGAATATTTTTGAGAGGGAATGTGGTTTATCTTTAATGCCATACCCTAAGACCCCATACCCTAAGACTCAGTCGTTCCACACTTCTAAGAATCTAGCCTACAGAAATACTTCCACGCGTTCATAGGTTTTCCCACGCTCCAAATACACACACACACACACACACACACACACACACACACACACACACACACACACACACATACCCCTTCATGCCTCATTATATGGAATATGGGAAAATCAGAAATCCACCCAATGAGAAACGATTAAATAAATTATGATAATCTACACTACGGATAATCTCTAAATGACACTAATACATGCAAAGATCTTTAAGGTGAAGTGAAATACACAAGTTAAAGAACATGTATGGTTTTAGCCTCATTTATGTAAAAAACAAAACTCTGTATGGGAGCAGAGTAGTGGGGACTTTCACTTTTTACTCTATATTTATGTTTGTATTTTTAGAGATAAGTATGTCTCTTTCATAACTTACAAATAAAAAAATAAAAGTAACATGTAAATATAGTTTCACACAACTAATATAAAAATTAGCTAAAACCCCCCTATCCAGAGAGCTGCTGTTTGTATTTTGGTGGTAAAAATCCTTCGACTTATTATCCAATGAACTTGCACTATTACAAGCTTTTATAGCCTGTGGTTAAAAATTCAACTTTTCTCAAACATTAAATATTCTTTAAAGCATTGTTTTGAATGGTTGCATACTATTCTATCTTATGGGTATACCAGAATTTATTTAAATAATTCCCTATTGTGGAAAACTTGGGTTGTTTTCTAATTTTTCTCTGTAAGAAAACTACTCTGATCATCATTCTTATACATGTATCTGTGCACACCTCTATTTTCTTTTTTTTAACATCTTTATTGGAGTATAACTGCTTTACAATGGTGTGTTAGTTTCTGCTTTACAACAAAGTGAATCAGCTATACGTATACATATATCCCCATATCTCCTCCCTCTTGCATCTCCCTCCCAACCCTCCCTATCCCACCCCTCTAGGTGGTCACAAAGCACCGAGCTGATCTCCCTGTGCTATGCGGCTGCTTCCCACTAGCTATCTATTTTACATTTGGTAGTATATATATGTCCATGCCACTCTCTCACTTTGTCCCAGCTTACCCTTCCCCCTCCCCGTGTCCTCAAGTCCATTCTCTACGTCTGCGTCTTTATTCCTTTTTTTTTTAAGTATTGGTTCTAGACAGATTTAAAAAATTTTTCATGACTTTCGCATATTTTTTATTTATTTGCTTTTATTTTTTGGCACTCCAAGGGGCATGCGGGATCTTAGTTCCCCGACCACGGATCGAACCCGTGCCCCCTGCAATGGAAGCGCAGAGTCTTAACCACTGGACCACCAGGGAAGTCCCTATTTTCTCTTAATAAATTTTCTGAAGTTTATTTACTGGACCAAAGAATATAACCATTATTACTTTAACTTACTGGGCCAAAGAGAAAGAACATTGTTAGCCTGTTTTTTTAAAGAAAGGCTATACCAATTTAAACGTAGATCAGAAATGTGTAAATTTGGGGGACAGAGTATTTTTCTGGGCAGCAATTCAAAGCATTAAAATGTTTTAATCACCGCCACTTTGAAAGACAAAAATGGCATTCCTCTATGTTTTTCTTTGTACTTCTTTGATTAGTAAACACTTTTCTACATGTTTATTGACTGTTTGCACTGGTTATTTTGAGAACTGCTTATTTACATCTCTGTGCATCTTCCACCTTGATTACTTCTGTTCCAAGAGCTTGGAGCTCTAATAGAGAACACATTCCTGTACAAAAACTCACTGACCAGAGACATAAAAAAGGTTTTAAAAACACAGAAAGAGGAAAAAGCAGCACAATTTTAGGATCTCACTGAAATATAGCTCAGGTATAATCAGTTTTTTAGTCAGCTTCTTTGTATTTAAGGCTGAAATTATTTTTCTTTTACCATTGAATTCTTCAACTTCCAGCTCTGGAGCTACCAGATAATACTGTTCACAAAGCATCTTGGCAGTTTCATATGCATCTGCAAAGAGAGAGAAAAGTTTAGCCGCTGCACTAACAGCATGGACTCAGACAGACAGACTCAATAGAATAAAGAAACAAGGACAATCTGTAACCTGACAGATTTAGAATTAATCAACTACTGCCTTAAAAAATAGCCCTTTTTGGCTACAATAGAATTACAATAACTGAACCAAAATTTCTCTTTCAGTTTTAATGACCACAACAATATCAAAATACTGCACTAATGATGACATAGCCAGCTTTATACCAAACATGGCTTTAACTTTAACTAATATTCCTAAGAGGCATTTTTCATGAAAAATCTATAAACTCAAGACTATACTTCTGAACAGCATGCAACCTGACTAAACTGTAGCAAAAAGATATTTGCTGTGATTTCAAAAATAATAATGGCAACCATCTTAAGATTTGCCAATTATCTGTAAATTAAACGTCAACAAGTATTTGCTAAATGAACAGGTTTCCACGAGCCACACAATTTAAGTTATTGGAGACGTTACTCTTGCTTTGAAATGTCCTCTAAATCGAATATACTTCAATAAAATTAAAACACTTTTTAAATGTCCTTTAAGTTAGTTAAAGGTAACAGGTTGGGGCTGTTATTTTATCAAAGTCTGAGGAGGAACAGTTTGCTTTTGAAAGAAAAAAAAAAAAAGGACAAAGGGTAAGAAGATCAGAGCCATTACAGAGATGAATAGAAGAGGGAATTCAGGAAGGTACATCCAAAAGATGGGGAACAAATTCAGAAAGCTACAGTGCATTATTTTACACTGCATGTGTGCTTTTCTCTTGAACTATAAACAATTTGAGGTCAGGGTTTCTGTCTTACACTTGTTTCATAACTCACATAGAACTTATTTCATGCCTGTTAGCTAGTCAATAAATATTCCTTGGTTTGATAAATTTTAAACCTTTTGATGATCTACTTTTTTTAAAAAACAGCTTTATGGAGATACAATTCTCACACCATACAAATCATCCATTTAAAGTGCACATGCAATTCAATGATTTTTAGTGTATTCGCAGAGTTGTGCGTGCATCACCACAATTAATTTTACATTTTTCATCACCCCCAAAAGAAGCTCCACAACCATGAACAGTCATTACCCCCGCACCCAGCCCTAGGCAACCACGGATCTGCTCTATCTCTATAGGTTTGCTATCCTGGACATTTCATATAAATGGAACCATACAATATGTGGCCTTTTGTGACTGGTTTCTTTCACTCAGCATAATGTTTTCAAGGGTCATCCATGTTGTAGCATACATCAGTACTTCATTCCTTTTTATTACTGAATTAATATTGTATTATGCAAATATGTCACATTTTGTCTATTCATTTATCCATCAACAGACATTTGGATTGTTTCCACTTTTTGGATATTACAAATGAACGTTCACATGTTCATTCATATTGCTATGAACATTCACGTCCAAGTTTTTTTAGTGAAGATGTGTTTTCACTTCTCTTGGGTATAGACCTAGGAGAGAAAAATTGCTTGATCATATAGCAGCTGTATGTTTAAACGTTTGAAGGACAGCCAGACTGTCTTCCAAAGTGAGGAGATTTTTTAAGTTCCACCTTTACAATTTCTGAAGATCAGATATTCAAATTACTTTAAAATGCTTCATGATTGCATTTGCAATGTCCTCAAGTGTATATCAGCTCTTTGGAGACAGGTTTGTACTTCTTTTATATTCCCCATGTCAGTAGTGTGCATAGAGTAGATAATTAAGATTCAAGCGTTAAGAGGAAAGAGGGAAGGAAGGAAGAAAGGGGGAAAAATAAGCCTGACAGAATTTAAATACATTAAAAATTGACAATGTCAATCTAAAATAATACAAAAGATAAGATTAGGGTATGTTCAGACTATAAGGTTTGGTTCATTTCCCTCCTATTGCTACTAAGTTTAAATTTTACATAATATTTGACCTCAGAGGAAAAATTCTCATTTTATTAAACTTTCAGAATTAAACCACTATAGGGACTTCCCTGGTGGTGCAGTGGTTAAGAATCCGCCTGCCAATGCAGGGGACATGGGTTCAAACCCTGGTCCGGGAAGATCCCACATGTCGCGGAGCAACTAAGCCCATGCGCCACAACTACTGAGCCTGTGCTCTAGAGCCTGCGAGCCACAACTACTGAGCCCACGTGCCACAGCTACTGAAGCCCGCACGTCTAGAGCCCGTGCTCCACAAGAGAAGCCACTGCAATGAGAAGCCCGCGCATCGCAACGAACAGTAGCTCCCCCTTGCTGCAATTAGAGAAAGCCCACGTGCAGCAACAAAGACCCAACACAGCCAAAAATAAATAAATAAATTCATATTAAAAAAAGAGAATTAAACGACTATAAAGAACCACAGATAGAGACATCAGAATCTCTCTGACAAGATGAAATAATGAAGGACAGCCAAAGGAAACGTAGCAAAAGGAGAAAAAAATTTAAAAAGAGTTGATTGGTGTGAAAACAGACATCAAAGTGGACTGTAGTTAAATCCTAACAAAGAAAATTACAATTTAGAATTATATTAAGTTCGCAAGTTTTTTTGTAGGGTATAGTAAAACTCATCAAACATCTGTACAGTTCTTTTGGAAAAATCAAGATTCACTCTCTGTGCTGGGGCTATACCACCAAACAATGCTACATCTCCACCTAGCGACGTAACAGCACAAAGCTGACCAAGAACTCCCAACACTTACACCAATAAATACTGAAATCTACAAATGATGCTTCCTTATCCATATAAAATGCCAATACGTCTCCACAAAGCAACTCCTCCAAGGATAGGACACGTTTAAAGATGTTTAAACTGCTCTTCCATTCACCAAAAAACAGGAAACGAGCCCAACTCCACTAAATGTGCTAGTTCCTCATGGCATTATGAAGAGAAAGTATGACACAAATGTAACATGTGGAAGATAGGAGAGTCCAGATAGATGCAGCCAACTTGAAACTCAAAGACTCAATATGGTTCCTGAAACCACATGAGTAAGAATTTTTCAAGCATTACCACAAATTACAGTGTATCAATGCTGTCACTGACAACTGCATTATGATCCTTGAAAAACTCAAGACACGACAATGAGACTCACATATACCAGCCAGCCAGAAGTTTTCTGGGGGCAGTACTGGTAAAAGCTATATTCACATGCATCTTATAAATTCCCGGGGCATATCATAATGCCTTGGGCACCATACACACCCAGTGAGCATCTGTTAAACGGAACAATCCTGCCCATGCAAAGATTCTCCAGGTTCAATCAATTATACTGATTCGAGATGTTCTTTTTGGTCAGACTGGGAACTAGTGGGCTAGAGTGGTTCCCAAACCCGTGTGTGTGCGTAGAATTCATTAGCAAGTTAAAAAAAGAAGTATAGGTTAAACGAACCCCTGGAGGTGCTGATGCAGTAGCTCTGTGTTGAGGCCTGGGAATCCACAGATTTCAAAAATTCTGAAGAGAAGGTAGATTTGGAGACCACTGGCCTAGAAAGTCAAGGCTGGGTCATGCTAATTCTATCACTGTCACTCCCAGGCCATGAATGATCATGGAGTACTGAGGAGTATGACAGCACATATATACTCAAATAGGATACTTCTGTTTAAGTGAAGTACCATAAGAATGGAAAAGTTTTTTAAAAATCACCAACATAACAACCAAACTTCAACTACTGGCTTAAAAATTCACTTCCTTTATATCTAGAGTAAAATGCAAGTTCTACTAACAATAAGCTTTCTAATAAAACTTTTCTATTGTTTAAATAGAAACCAAAATCTTAAAATACGATAATTTATCAAATTACTTTTATCTGCAATATATTTGAGTCACTATTTACCACCCAATCTTTAAAATGAAATATCAGGAAATGATTATTACTGCCACTGAACATAAGTGCTTTTCATTGTTTTAAGAACCTGTTTTCAAGGGAAATAAGGTACCGATGATAAAGTAACAAACAAAAATGTAGGGGTAGGGACTTCCCTGGTGGTCCAGTGGCTAACACTCCATGCTCCCAAGGCAGGGGGCCCGGGTTCGATCCCTAGTCAGGGAACTAGACCCCACATGCCACAATTAAGACTTTGCATGCTGCAACTAAAGATTCCACATGCCTCAATGAAGATCCCACGTGCTGCAACTAAGACCTGGCATGGCCAAATAAATAAATAATTTTAAAAAAAGAAAAAAAAAACTGTAGGTGTAGCACATTTCTACTTCCCCAGGATAGAATACCCAAACTATAAACACATAAGGCTAAAACTAAAAAAGACTGAGCCGTAAAGAGTAAGGTGAAGGTTCACATGGCAACCAGCCCAACAGATCCACTGTAGCCACAAATCAGTTTTAAGAAGCACACAGGAAAATTTAAGTGTATGGACACTATTTTATTAGATGTTTTTACTAGAAGCTATGCAAAATTCACCAGAGGACCCTGCTATCAAATACTGGACTGGCCAAAAAGTTCATTCGGGTTTTTCCATATGATCTCGAATGAACTTTTTGGCCAACCCAATATTAGCCTCTATCACAAATACATGCCATTGTTTGTTTACAGATATCTTATAAGAGACTGGACAAAGATGAAATTTGAGTGAGAAGACAAACATGAACAGGATATCCAAAACCATAAAGCTCGAGTTTAAGAAACAATGCCTGGGGCTTCCCTGGTGGCGCAGTGGTTGAGAGCCCGCCTGCCGATGCAGGGGATGCAGGTTCGTGCCCCGGTCCGGGAAGATCCCACGTGCTGCAGAACGGCTAGGCCCGTGAGCCATGGCCGCTGAGCCTGCGCGTCCGGAGCCTGTGCTCCGCAACGGGAGAGGCCACAGCAGTGAGAGGCCCGCGTATCGCAAAAAAAAAAAAAAAAAAAAAGAAAGAAACAATGCCTGAACAAGATAAAGGTAAACGACCACAAAGCATTAGAGTCACAGGTATGCTGCTTTTTTTTTTTACTCCTTCATTTTATTTATTTTTTAAAATTAATTTTTACGGGAGTATGCTTTCTTAAAAGCAGCATACTTTACAATGTATGCTGCTTTTAAGAAACACTTTTAAGGGCTTCCCTGGTGGCGCAGTAGTTAAGAATCCACCTGCCAATGCAGGGGACACGGGTTCAAGCCCTAAGGCCATGCACCACAACTACTGAGTCTGCACTCTAGAGCCCGCGAGCCACAACTACTGAGCCCGCGTGCTGCAACTACTGAAGTCCGCATGCTTAGAGCCCATGCTCCGCAACAAGAGAAGCCACTGCAGTGAGAAGCCCACGCACCACAACAAAGAGTAGCCCCCGGCTCGCCGCAACGAAGACCCAAAGCAACCAAAAAAAAAAAAAAGAAACGCTTTTAAGTCACAAAGCAATTCTAATAAGGTATGTCTATCATTACTTACCCAAAACCCATCTCGAGTGGGAAGCATCAGGGGTTTTTCTGAAGTGCTAGACCCTCTCCCACTGCCCAAAGCGCAGCCAACTGGAGAAGTGGGGGGCAGAGCATCTAATGTACGGGCGACCAATCCACAGGCTGACTAGAATCCTAAAACCTGCGGTTGTGGGCAAAAAGACGGGCTGAGCCGATGAAATTCATCCTGTGCGAATTCAGGATGGAGACACTCAGGCAGGGCAGAAGGCAAAAGGAAACACTTATTAGAGTTATGATGATCTAGGCCTGGAGTGCCTGTCACTGCCCTAAACAAGCTGCCCTAAAAAGGCTGCCAGTCTACAGACAAGAGTGGGGCTGAGGGGCTGTGACTTGACAAACCCACTTACACAGAAAAAAACCCTTGCTTTCTGTTTCCCAGTTCCAATTTCTATAGCTCCGACTACAAAGTGGTTCCTGCCCTAGGATTACCATGGGACCAACTAGGTTCTTTTAATACATCTGTCTCTTGAGTTGGTGGGAGGGGGTCTCTGTTACTTGCAACCTGAAGAGCCCGGAGTGAGAGCACAAGACGTTATTTCTGAACCAGAATAATGACACGCTCTGCAGAAACTGTTTGTGTGCTATTACGCTAAGCCCAGCAATAAGAGCATTTAGGAACAACACAGGCAAGCTAACGTCGCTGTGAGAGCTGACTTTTGTGCCAAGTATTTGTTTGCACCTTTAAAACGATCTTATCACAGGATTTTCCATTTTGTTTCCTGGTTTCTTACACAGAAAGGAGGGAAGAGGGTCACAATGGAAGGCACCTCCCAGAGGATAATAGGAGCTGCTCTACAACACTAATTCTAGCATTCACTGCCACGAGGCTATAATTTGCAGATGTGTGAAGGCAGATATTAGTGTGCTAAATAAGCAGCGAGGGGGCCTGCTTCAGCGTCCTGCACGTTCAATTACGATGATGCAAGACGCACCCCACTTCTACGCATTTATACAACTGTCTAGTCAAAAGTAAAAACTGTGTCCCTGCCCTTCTACATAAAAGTTTCCTAGAGTCTGTCTCAAGAGATCTAAGTACGGAATGATTGTTAGTTCATTAAGGCTTCCTGAGGCTATAAAACACGCACGTGCACGTGCACAGGCATGTACGGGCACACGCACGCACGCACGCACACAGAGGTCATTTGGACTGGACATCTGACTATGCTTAAACCATGCAGGACCTTCACAGCTGAGAAAATCAATAGCAGAGCTATCATTAAAACTCAGAACCCCTACACCTTGTAAATCAAGTTTCCTAAAACAAAAGGGAAAAAAAATATTAGAGACAGAGGGAGAACAGTATGGAGGTTCCTTAAAAAATTAAAAATAGACCTACCATATGACCCAGCAATCCCACTACTGGGCATATACCCTGAGAAAACCACAATCCAAAAAGATACATGTACCCAATGTTCACTGCAGCACTATTTACAATAGCCAGGACAGGGAAGCAACCTAAATGTCCATCGAAAGATGAATGGATAAAGAAGATGTGGTACCTATATACAACAGAATATTAGTCAGCCATAAAAAGGAACGAAATTGGGTCATTTGTAGAGATGTGGATGGACCTAGAGTCTGTCATACAGAGTGAAGTAAGTCAGAAAGAGAAAAATAAATATTGTACAATGTATTAACGCATATATGTGAAATTTAGAAAAATGGTATAGATGAACCTATATGCAGGGCAGGAATAGAGATGCAAATGAAGAGAACAGACGTGTGGACATGGCGGCGGGGGGGGGGGGGTGGGGTGGGAAGGGGGGATGAACTGGGAGATTAGGATCGGCATATATACATTAGCATGTGTAAAACCGATAGCTAGAGGGAACCTGCTGTATAGCACAGGGAGCTCAGCTTCGTGCTCTATGGTGACCTAGATGGGTGGGATGGGAGGTTGGGGAAAGGGAGTTCCAAGAGGGAGGGGATATATGTATACATATAGCTGATTCACTTCGTTGTACAGCAGAAACTAACACAACATTGTAAAGAAGATTAGCTGAAAAATCTCAGAAGGTACGAGGAGAAGGTAAAAATCAGTGAAAAAATACCAACTACTTTCAAAAGAGGAAGGGAATGGTAAGACGTCACTGAAAGTTGAAGGAAGCTGACACACATCTCTTCCTCTCCTTGACAGCATTCGGGGGTATTGGGAAGAAGAGCTGGGGGGGCGTGGGCCCTTTGGGACTCTGACTATTGTCCCTGGGGCATTTGGGGGCGGAGACTCCAGTGCCTTTTTGCTAGAAGACATGGAAGAACTTCCAGGCCTTCTGATAGTTCGTGCTGTCTGCCTTGTTTATTTTTTCTCAGTCTTACTTTGAGCCAGAAAGAGCTTCTGCTTCGGTATGCAGACACTTAGAGAATTAAAAGTGGGGTCCACAGGGCATGAAACAGAAAGCTATTAAAATATGCTTTCTCCACGGGGAGGAAAGAGACCTTCAGGCTTCCTGCTAGGGTGCCTAGCCAATTTTGCCATGGTAGGAAAGGTAACTGATTTAAGACTAATATCTCATTGAGGAATAAAGATTATATACACCTAGCTGGGAAAACTATTTGAATATAGAGGTTATCAGTATAGCAGATCAGACACTGAATTCATCCAGGAAGGCGGTGTGTGATGGGCATTAGTGCTGGAGATGGGGAAATACACAAGTACTGCGGATTTCATATGAAGAGACACATTATTCACAGTTGCTATCTGTAAAGTTGGTATGAATTCAATATAAAACAATGTTCTTGCTGGGTTATGAAGACAGGTGATTTTTAGTCTCTTCTCTCTTTTCCCACATTTTCTCAGTTTTCTTCAATGAGCACTTTTTATTATTTTGGTAATATGGTATTAGTCCTCTTGACTGACCAAAACGGAAACAGAAGTTGGATGACTGACAAAAAAGTTGGATAGTGGGAAACCATAAAATGACTACAATTGTAAACATTAACTTAAAATACACATTTGAATACACAATTTATTCCTCTACCAATCTTTTCATATAAGGCCAATGTCTCTCCTTTGAAGAGGCGTCAGCTTGGGGTTCCAGATGATACTTCTTAGATAAACAATATCACACACATCTATGAATTCCAATTCCTATTTCTTTAAAGTGCAAGAAACTTAAAGATACTTGTCAAGCAATCCGAGTGCAGATTCCTTCTGGGATTTTTACTCAGTGCCGCCCTGTCACCTAAAAGTTATCTTGTTCACAGTCATTTCATGACATTTTTAAGAATCTCTTCTTTATCAAGTCTTTCCAAAGCATTCGACTTGATTTTTATGGAAATAAGTCTCTTTTTTGTACTCACGTTTCTTCAGTTTACATAACGTATAAATAAATTATGTATATTTATACATATTCATGTGGTATAACTTACACCAACGGTGTGAGGACAAGTAAGTGACCCTCAGTAAGCATGTGTCTCACCAAGTGGAAGAAGCATCAGGGCATTCTAGAAAGTACGTACAAGCCAAGCGTCCTCAGTGTGCTGTGGGTATGATTTATGATTTATGAAGGGAATGAAGGCGGCAGAAGAGCTGATGATGTGGAAGTTGCTTTGCGGGTTCATGCAGTTTCAGAATCTGAAACCAGCCTCCACTGTTGTCTTAAGGAAAGAGGCTATGAAGAAATGAAAAACACGGTTTGAAAGAAGCGGTGGGGAACAGGGAGCAGCGCAGTCCTTGCCCCTCGCCCCATGAGTGTGAGGGTGGAAGTGTGCTGGGGGAGGTGACATGCCCCGTGGCAGAGGGGCATGGGGGGGTGATCATCATGGGATACAGCTTTGCCAGGAGCCCAGGCTTTAAGTTGTGCCAGATGAGTGGTAGGAATGGTTACGTGAGAGGATGGAGTAAAATGTGTTCATGGTAACTGGTGGACTCATTGGGTATAAAGTCAAAAGGGGCAGGAGAAAGAGTGAAGATAAAGCTGTGAGTGAGCGCGGGAAGACGGAGAGGCTGGGAGGCGACCTGGCCCAGGGTCAAAACCTCGACTAAAAAGGCCAAAGAAAGCAGGAGGCACAAACTTCTAGTTTCTTTCTTTCAAATACTGATCCAACTGTTTTGCACACAATCTTCCGCTAGTGTTTGGTATGAAACTTCTGTCCCTGAGAGGAGTGATGCAAGCGTGGATGAGAGTAATTCCAGCCCTTGAGGAATTCACACCCCCATTAGAGAGACCAACAGAAGTACAGAACGATGCCAAGACCGGGCAGGATGTAATAAGTCCAGTAAGAGCCACACAGACAGTAAATGCTCAAAACAATGGCTTCTGCTCTCCTCCAGCGTCCAGCCTCATCCTCTGATTCACTTGAGCGCTGCTTCATCCCTCTGCCCTAACAACTGCCAAGAACAGTCCGTTACTTCTCTACTTACACTGACTCATGGTTAAAATCTCTCTGAAAAATTAGTGAGAGACTTTTTGTGAAGAAACAATGAGATGATAAAAAGGAGTATGATTTTTTTTTTTTTTTGAGGTACACGGGCCTCTCACTGTTGTGGCCTCTCCCGTTGCGGAGCACAGGCTCCGGACGCGCAGGCTCAGCGGCCATGGCTCACGGGCCCAGCCGCTCCGCGGCATGTGGGATCTTCCTGGACCGGGGAACGAACCCGTGTCCCCTGCATCGGCAGGCGGACTCTCAACCACTGCGCCACCAGGGAAGCCCAATTTTTTAACATCTTTATTGGAGTATAATTGCTTTACAATGGTGTGTTAGTTTCTGCTGTATAACGAAGTGAATCCGCTATATGTATACATATATCCCCATATCTCCTCTCTCTTGCGTCTCCCTCTCACCCTCCCTACCCCACCCCTCTAGGTCGTCACAAAGCACCGAGCTGATCTCCCTGTGCTATGCGGCTGCTTCCCACTAGCTAGCTATTTTATATTTGGTAGTGTATGTATGTCCATGCCACTCTCTCACTTCGTCCCAGCTTACCCTTCCCGCTCCCCGTGTCCTCAAGTCCATTCTCTCTCTACGTCTGCGACTTTATTTCTGTCCTGCCCCTAGGTTCTTCAGAACCATTTTTTTAAAGGGAGTACATTTTTACAACTTTATTATGAAGAATTGCAAACGTTGACGGAAGTGCAGAGCACAGTGCAGAGAATCCTAGTGCACTCATCGCCAGCCTCAACACTTCTCAACACAGCCTGATCTTTTTCACTGCCCTACCTCTTGATAATTTTGAAGCAAATCCCACAAGGCATTTGATATCATGTGTGATATTTCAAAATACCTCTCTTGAAGCTAGGACACCTTAAAAAAAAATAACCACAATACCAATATGATACCTAAAAAAATCAACAATATTTCTTGAAATATTTCATCAAATATTCAAGTGTCTTATAAATGTCCTAAATGTTTTAAAATATTTGATAATTTATGCCAGAAACAAAAGCAAAGGCACCAACTTATTATATAATCAATGGTATAAATGAGAAGGCAAATGACTCACATGAGGCCCAAGGATGCTCATGAACTTGTCTATCTACAGCCCTTCCTGGGTGCTAGTGCTGCTTCAGGAGCTCTACATATATTATCTCACTTAACCCTAGGACACAGCTGAATTGCCAAGAGCACCATTTTATTGATGACGAAACTGACGCCCAAAGAGGTTATGTAACATGTCCAAGGTCACCTAGCTAACCTAAATGTCTATCAGCTGATGAATAGATAAAACAAAATGCAGTCTATCCATACAGTGGAATATTACCTGGCCATAAAAAGAAACAAAGTACCGGTTTATGCTACAACATGGATGACACTTGAAAACACTGTGCTAAGTGAAAGAAACCATTCACAAAAGACCACATACTGTATGATTTCGTTTATATGAAAGGTCCAGAAAAGGAGTATCTATAGAGACAGCAAGTACTGGGTTGGCCAAAAGGTTTGTTTAGTTTTTTCCGTAAGATGGCTCTAGTAGTAGCACTTAATGGTCTTTAACTTCATTTGAAACAATTTTGTTAGATTGTATGTGACAGCTGTCATATCAGCGTGCACTTAAAAAAAGACATCAAAATTGGTGAAATTTTGCGTAGCCGTTTAAATATTGAAGATGGAAGAAAAAAAGCAACGTTTTCGGCCTATTATGTTCTATTATTTCCAGAAAGGTAAAAATGCAACTGAAACGCAAAAAAAGATTTGTGCAGTGTATGAAGAAGGTGCTGTAACTGATCGAACGTGTCAAAAATGGTTTGCGAAGTTTCGTGCTGGAGATTTCTCGCTGGAAGATGCTCCACGGTTGGGTAGACCAGTTGAAGTTGACAGCGATCAAATCAAGACGTTAATTGAGAACAATCAACGTTATACCACGTGGAAGATAGCTGACATGCTCAAAATATCCAACATGAGCACTGAAAATCATTTGCACCAGCTTGGTTACATGAATTGCTTTGATGTTTGGGTTCCACATAAGTTAAGTGAAAAAAAAACTTCTTGACAGTATTTTGGCATGCGATTCTCTACTTAAACGTAATGAAAATGTTCCGTTTTTAAAACAAATTGTGACAGGCGATGAAAAGTGGATACTGTACGATAATGTGGAACAGAAGAGATTGTGGGGCAAGCGAAATGAACCACCACCAACCCCACCAAAGGCCGGTCTTCATCCAAAGAAGGTGATGTTGTGTATATGGTGGGATTGGAAGGGAGTCCTCTATTATCAGCTCTTTCTGGAAAACCAAACGATTAATTCCAACAAGTACTGCTCCCAGTTAGACCAACTGAAAGCAGCACTAGACAAAAAGCGTCCAGAATTAGTCAACAGAAAACGCATAATCTTCCATCAGGATAACGCAAGACCACATGTTTCTTTGATGACCAGGCAAAAACTGTTACAGCTTGGCTGCGAAGTTCTGATTCATCGGCTGTATTCACCAGACATTGCACCTTTGGATTTCAATTTCTTTCAGTCTTTACAAAATTCTCTTAATGGAAAAAATTTCAATTCCCTGGAAGACTCAAAGGCCCCTGAAAGAGTTCTTTGCTCAAAGATAAAAAGTTTTGGTAAGATGGAATTATGAAGTTCCCTGAAAAATGGCAGCAGGTAGTGGAACAAAAGGGTGAATATGTGGTTCAATAAAGTTCTTGGTGAAAATGAAAAATGTGTCTTTTATTTTTACTTAAAAACGGAAGGCACTTTTTGGCCAACCCAATAGATTAGTGGTTGCCTAGGGCTGGGGAGAGGGCTAGTAGGGAGTGACTGCTAATGGCTATGGGGTTTCTTTTGGGGTGATGAAAACGTCCTAAAATTGGATTATGGTGATGGTCGCACAACTCCGTAAATAAACTAGAAACCCCTGAATTGTACACTTTAAATGGGTGAATCGTATGGCATGTGAATTGTACCACAATAAAGCTTTTTTAAAAGTAAATTACCGAAAAGTCGAACATTTCTCAAGCCAAGGAATGTTTATTGACCATCTACACAGGCGTATACTAAGTCCTATGCGAGTCACAAAACAAGTATAAGACAAATACCCTGACTTCAAATTGCTTGCAGTTCAAGAGAAAAGGCACATATGCAATATATTACAATGCACTTTTGCCTTATGAATGTGTACCTTTTTTTTTCTAAGGGCAGTCAACTATCTGAACCAGGTTTTCTGAATCATAAAAGCCACTGGCTAGGGCCACATGAACATACAAGTGGTGATAAGACCAAACCTGCTTCCCTTCCCTGCTGGGGGCCTACAGAGGGTTATCTTGTGAGAGAGAAACCTACATACAGGGTTCTTAGGGTGCTGAAGCTGAGCCTATTCACTTGTAACTGAAGTAATGTGAGTACATGTTTTCTAACTAAACAGAGGCCAGGGCAGCCTGACAAGCCTAGCCTGAGCTAAGGCCACCAGGGGGATGCCCAGGGTAATCAAACAGCACAGGTTTTCCTTAGCTTTAGCGGCTGAAGATCTGGTCTGTTTCCTCACTGGGGAGGCTGCCCACATGGGGCACCGTCCCCTGGCCCTCCAAGCTCCAAGAGCAAAGGTCACTCTGCTTGAGGCAGGCCTGAGAGCTCTGCCAAGGAGACAAGGCCCTCGTCTGCCTCCTGGTCATTTAGCTACACAATCCAGAAAAAGTAAGAGCAACAGAGATCCCAATGAAGATCGGAGAGAGCTATGGTCCTGAAACTAGTAAGGTGTGTGTTTAGATAAGGAGAGGAGGGCCACAGCAGGAGACACAATCTAGGAAAGGGGACAGTCTGGGGATCCGAGGCTGCAGAGAATAACCCTAACACCGAAGAAAACTGAAGAGGTCCAGGAACCTGGAGGATCACTTACAACCAGGAAGGCTTTCTGGAGCTAGCATTGATCTTAAATGAAAAATGAGGAGACTGCTGTTCAAATTCCAAGTGCCCAGGCACTAGGAACATATGGCTCTAGGGTTCTGTTCTACCCTGAGGCTGCTGGAACAGAGTCCAGCTCCACATCCAGTGAACCCGTGAAGCCCAAATGCCATGTAGATTCGAAAACCTGGAGTGCATGTCAGAAAGATATATACGTTTTACAAACACGTGAATTCAGCTGAATTTTATAACAGGGGTTTGCAGTCTCTGAAATTTTCAGACAGTGGTGGCAATTGAAACTTAGACTCTTAAGCTAATAAATATTTACTGTTTAGCTAGAACTATAAGAAAAGCCTTAGTCAATGAAGTAGAAACTCCGATTTTGAACATTACTAATTATGCATCGCTTCCTGAGCCACCTAGAAAGAACAAGGCATATTTCGATCAAATGGCTTGGGCCCAGAGTGGCCTGATGAACCAGCAAACAGTTCAGCGCCATAACCCTAGAGCCAAGCTGCCTCAACGAAACCACAATCCTACTGGAACCACAACCGCTAACGTTACATTGGCCTCCTTACCTTTCACAACATCAGCCACGTTGCAAGTGGGATCAATACTTCCTATGTGTTTGGGATGCGCAGGATTGGTGTCACCGCCGAACAGTAGTGCTAAACAAACACAAGGGAAAAGGGAGAGGATTAAAAACACAGCAGGCTAGGATGGTCAGGCAGAGAAATATGGGGCTTGTAAGTTTTGAAAAGATTTTCTTATTGTGAAAACCGTTTTAGCATCCACAGTGACTCAGAGCAACAGAATCCACTCAACTGGTGGGTGATCAGCTATCAGACAACTGAGGAGGAAGGATGTGCTGTGAAATCTGCCAGGTGCAGTTAGCAGGTCCTAAAGCAGTGACATGGGCCGGGTACCCAACCCGCTCTCCCCAACACAACGTGACTTGGATGAAAAAAACTTCCTTTCATCCTCAGCCAAGTTTACCCACCTTCTCAGCACTACCCTAGACATTTATTCCAACATTCACTAAATATTTAGAAAATGCAGTCTGCACCATCAGACCAGGCTTGCACAGGGTCTTCACCATGAGCACCTCAAATGCCTCCACTGTGGAGCTTATTTTTCACCGTACTACACACGAACGCTATTTGTGCAAGCGTTTTTAAAAGTACATTTAACTACTTTCATAATATACAAGGTTTGCAAAATTTTACTTCTGAAAAAAACCAAAAGGACCCCCAAAGAAAAAAGTAATCTGAATTCAAATGTTTATATGTGTAGCTATTTTTAAATCAAACAAAAATTGGGAATAACTCAGGCTCCACAAAAGGAGAATGTTTAAACAAAATAGGTAGAGATTTTAATTATGAAAAAGGACAAGTATGGACATTAGGCCAATACATAAAGTGCCAACTAATTAAGTGGAAGAAAACCAAGAGGTGTGCAAACGTAGTCAACGACCGAAAAACATGTACGTATATATGAAGACACACATATGTAGGTCAGAAAGAAACTGTAGTTATCTAAGTAGTTTAAATAGTATTTGGGTTCTCTTTTTTCCCCTATAAATTTCCTGTAAACTGTCAAACATTTACATTTTAAACAGACACACGTTTAGAACAAACCCACATTTAACAGCTGCATAACATTTGGTTATCCAAATAAAACACATTAGTAAAATAAAGATGCTCTGTCCATTTTCTGACTCAACAGAGAGGGTGAATTAGACGCTAGACACCTGGATGCTTTTTCATAAGAATTATGAAATCCGGGCTTCCCTGGTGGCGCAGTGGTTGAGAGTCCGCCTGCCGATGCAGGGGACACGAGTTCGTGCCCCGGTTCGGGAAGATTCCACATGCCGCGGAGCGGCTGGGCCCGTGAGCCATGGCCGCTGAGCCTGCATGTCCGGAGCCTGTGCTCCGCAACGGGAGAGGCCACAGCAGTGAGAGCCCCGTGTACCGCAAAAAAAAAAAAAAAAAAAAAAGAATTATGAAATCCGACAAAGAAACACGCTGAAAATCAGTTTAAAAGTTTTTGTGAAGAGAATTTTAGTTGTTGTTTTTTTTCCTTATCTGCTTATCAGCCTAGAGAGGAGACTAAAACTCTCAATACAAGATTAGGGTTTGACAAACCCGCTTAATCTGATTTCACTGATCACTGTGAAATAAAAGATCCATGCTCATATTGCCAACTTGTCAGTTCAATATTGTTAGTATCAATGTTTTTAAAACCAAAAAGGAAAACATGTGACATCCTGAATGAAGACTAGAACAGACCCTAGAGACACTGAAAGTATTCAGAGATGAACACCAGGCTGCCATTAAAGCCGGTCCCTCACCCCCACCAGGAATGTAACAGGAGAGGCTTAAAAGGCAGGCAGTGGTCCTGTCTCAAATATGAGCACCCAAAAAGCCTTTCAAGGATTTCTTTTAACAGAGAGTTCTAATGATTAGCTTTTTCACAGATAGGACTCACTTAGGAGAAACTGAACTAGAAATGAAATTTCTAGACAAAAATGCAGATCAGTAAATTAAAAATGAAGCAACAGGAAAACATGTCGGAGAAATCACTCTGGTTATCTTTTCAAAACTGGACCAAGAAAAGCCAACTTACTGTGCTGGTTAATAAGCATGCGGAAAGAGATGCGGTTGGTATAAAACCGGTCCAGAAAATACTGGATGTTACTGCTAATGAACGGATCAAACCCAAACTTCTCCTTGTACTCGATCACTCCTTGGGCCATTGTAGGAACCACATCATTGTGTCTATTTCTGACTTTAATCAGAACTTGTAGAAAGCTGTGTGGGAAGGAAAGAAAAAAACGGTCAAAATGGTCAAAATCTCATGGGCTAATGTATAAACTTCCCAGGTCTATCTCAGTACTATTTACCTGTTGGTATTTATTTTATAAGGCAGAGACATCATTATCATCACAGGCTACAAGGAAGTACTCACGAGAAACTAAAGTATTACTCAGTTTTTGCTTGAAACTTTCTACAGAAAGTCTTCCTTCAGAGATACAAAAAGTAGAAGGTGGGCTTCCCTGGTGGCGCAGTGGTTGAGAGTCCGCCTGCCGATGCAGGGGACGCGGGTTCGTGCCCCGGTCCGGGAAGATCCCACATGCCGCGGAGCGGCTGGGCCCGTGAGCCATGGCCGCTAAGCCTGCGTGTCCGGAGCCTGTGCTCCGCAACGGGAGAGGCCACAACAGTGAGAGGCCCGCGTACCGCAAAAAAAAAACCCCCAAAAAACAAGTAGAAGGTTCTAGTAAAGAAAAAAAAATGCTCAAATGCCTTTTTAGGAATCCACTGACTTTCCAGATAAGTGATTACTAATAAAACAGATTCTATAACTGTTTGCTGAATACATAATTGCAGAATATATTAATATTTCTTCTGACAACATGAAGACAATCCCAAAAATCTCCAAGGATTTATTATGGAGTCTTAAAGAAATAGCTTCCATGAAGAAATAATGTCAAACTTTTTAAGAATAAAATTTTGAAACGAATTTCTCTCAGCAGTAAAATATGCTGACGAAATGTAGATAGAACAATGGTGATTAAGACAAACCTATTCAAGAATTCCAGTATATTACTGTAAAAGTGCAGAGGGAAAAATATATTGAGAATGGTAACTAAGAACAGAAAGACAAGTCAATGGAACCAAATAAAAAGCCTGGAACCAGGATCAAGGGTGAATGAGTATGTGTGTGTAAAAATTCAGCATATCGATAAAGTGACAATGTAAATCAGTAGGGAAACAAATTAGTTGGGACAGCTGGCTAACAATTTAAGTCACACTTCAATTTTAAACTTTAAGCCCCAAAATGGGTTAAAAGACTTAAATGTAAAAGGGTGAAATTGTAGAAAAGGAAAAAGAAAATCAGCTGAATAAGTATATAACCTTGGAGTAAAGGGAGGCTGTTCTAATACCAAAGGCAGAAACCACGATGAAACCAATAATAGGGCTATGCAGGATTTCAGCAATTTTATAGGGGCACACATTATAAAGTCAAGAAAAAGTGAAAGCTGGGAAAAATATATTCACAAGAGTTACTATTCTTAGTGAAGGAAAAGATGACCACCCTAACAGAAAACTAGGCAAGGGGCCTGGTATCAACAGAAAACGTACCAGAGGAAACGCAAACACCAACAACTTCACCTTCAAAATAATAAAAGAAAAGCAAATTAAAACAATGCAACGCTATTCTCTGCTTACAGACTGGCAAAGAATAACCACTGTCAGCCAGAGTGTGGGAGCATAACTGATGCATTTCTAGGGGCAATCGAGCAGCCTATATCAAAAGCCCAAAGAAAGTCATTCCACTCCCAGGAATTGATTCTAGGAAAATAACTGGACAAGGCCAACAGCTGTATTTAAGAGCTGTTCTTTAGAGCACTGCTTATAGTAGCAAGAAAACCACGAACTATTCTAAAACCCAATGACAGGAGGTCAAATCACATGAGTTATCTGCAGATGGACCACTATGAAACTACTACTAATGGTGTAGATCTATAATGCTGACACTGTTATTTCTGTAAAACACACACACACACATTCTACACATATAGAAATATACATGCCTAGTTAAAAGTGTAAATGGAAGGAAAATGTTAACAGTGGTTGGCCCCCAGTAATGGAAATTTGGAGTAACCTTATTTACCCAAATAGTCTTATTTTTCTCAATGATGAAATACTTCTGTAACAAATACATATGTGCAAAGACAGCAAAGATGAATAAATCAACTCAGAAATTATAAGGTCATAATATCCTCAAGAAATTTTCTAATGGACCATTTATCCTTTACATAATGCTCTTCCCACCATATTCATAAATTAAATATTACTAAACTGAAACAATTCATTACAGTAGAAAAGTGCCTCAACTTATCTGAGGGGAGGAGACTTGCTTCAATGGTTCAATTCTCAGACTACTTCCCCAATCTTCTGGGGCTCTTCTAAACTTTATCATTACGACAAACATCCTTGTCCTCTAAGCTACTTTCACTTTACTTAAGTGGTTTCCCTGCCCATGACTGCTATATAACCTCTCACCGATAAGAAAAGGCTGCTACGATGGGCAGAACTCTCCACTCCTTCCTTCACTGCAAACTCGGGCTTCTACAATCCCAAGTCTCTTAACTAGCTTCACGGCAACCTGGACAAGTTACTAAACGTCACTGAGCGAGAGCTATTATCATTACAATCTCGTACACATTGGATCCAGCACTTGGCAGTTTCCAAAGCAGGCTCGCGTCCATAAATCGCATCTGACTGATAACCTGTTCCAGAAACTGAGACAGGACTCCAGGAAACACACAGCAGAAATTTAATATCATAAACTTCCACAAATCTATATCCCAAAATTTGAAGCTATAGAGGTCAGTCCTAATTTGGAGGATATCAGCCAAACTGTCACTAGCTAATGACTTTTGAGAAACCAAACTTCTGAGTTCGATTTATTTAACTTTGATAACTTAAATGACAGCAAGGGCTTACAACAAGAAAAACATTACAGTTGGGGGCTCTAATCCAATGCCTCCCTTTCCACATTTCATAGACCCATTAGCAAAACACCTAGCAAAGTATAAAACAGGTCAGGACTTTTTTCCCTTTGTATTTTAATCTGTAACTACATTTCAGCTAGCTACTCATGACTCAGACCAGCAGTTCTGGCAGTATGGTGCACTGCAAAGAGCGACGTACCAAGGAAGAGGAAACATGATTTACAGATCCAGCTCTGCTCCTAACTAATGTTACAATCTTGGGGAAGTCAGCTCACATCTTGGACCTCAGTTTTCTTATCTGTGAATTGAGAGAGCTGGGTTAAATGCCTCCAGCTATGGTCTCTTATGGAACACGGTGCTTCTTAGTTCTTTTTACGGAACAGCTACATGTAAGGCATTTGGTGTCACAATGCTGTGGGTCAGGTTTCTACTTAGAAAGGAATTCCTCAGCACAACAGGCCTGCCATATGCATTCACTGATGGGTACATGAAAGAGGAGGAAAGTAATGTGAAGGGGACACAATTTCTCTTGGGGGTGAAAAAACCACACTCAGAGCTAGGGTCAGCGTTTCCCGGTTAAATGAAAAGGGAAAAACCAGAAATATTTTCCATCAGCATGAGAATTTAGCAGCCTTCGTGCCTAACAGCAGCAACAGAATTCAGAATAGCTGTTATGTTAATAGCATACTCTTTTACGCTGCTCCAAAATAAAAGCATTATTGATTCTCTGAGCTCAAATGTAATATCGCATTGAAAATTTAAAAACAAATTGTAAAGGACTAAGTACATAAACTCATGTATACACAGGGGCCAGTGCATTCTTAAAACTACCACTAGGTGGAACATTTACTGTAATATTTACAGTGAGTGTCCAGCACCAGTTCACCAGAAGACAAGGATTAAGAATTAGACCATGAAGCGTAATTGGAAGGGTCATTATTCCCTTGGTACTATGTTAAATTCTTAACTCAAATTTTAAAAAACTGCAACGTTGAGCTGTTACCCATTAAGAAACCTAATGCTTTCGTCCAAGTTGTACTTCTTGGTTCTTAATGACATGAGTTCCATTTACCAAAACATTTTTTAACCTAGATATTTTGACTTTCAGGTAAGTTTGGTACCATACTTACTTATCCAAGACGTGTGGATCCTCAGGGCTCTTATTTTCATATTCTAGAAGTTCAAGAAAACTCTGCATATACCTGAAAAAAAGAGATACTGTGTTAGCTGCCTACCCTACATCCATCCTCCTTTCCCTTTTCCTTAGGAGTACGTTAACTTTCCACCCAGGTATCCATCCAATCCCCTCCACCCGCCATGTAGCTCAAGTGCTTCCGGGGAAGCTGATACCACGCAAAGCTCCTGGGTGGCCCTGTTTTTCTCTGGGTAATCCTATTTCTCTTGTCACTAATTCCTAATTAGTCCGATAGTTCTGGCCTAAGCCTGTCACTGAGTCGCATTTCCCTGAACACAGGGATTGGCTCAGGAATGGACATCACTGCCTCGATTCAGGCCACTAAAATAAGAGAGCAGACTTGCTGGCGGTCTTTGGGAGAGAAATTAACTTGCTCTGCTTTTGGACAATGCGGTCCATGGATGTAAAGCCTGGAACTGCTGCAGCTATTCTGTCAGCAGGAGAAAATCCAGCCAGAAAATGAAGCCGACCCCATGGAAAGTAGGGCCTTGATAATCTCGTGAATCTCTGAATCAAACCAACACCAAAACCTCATCCTATGGCTGGATCTTACAGTTACAATTTATTGCTTAAGCCAGGTTTAGTTGGATTTTCTGCTACTCCCTAACACACATGTCCTAACTGATACATCGAGTCTACAGTTTGATTACCAAAAAAAGTGCACAGAAAATTTAAGAAGCACGTGTGTGACCCTGAAGTGCATGCTAAGAACTTAGAACTAGGGGAGTTTCCTGGCGGTCCAGCGGTGCTTTCACTGCCATGGGCCTGGGTTCAATCCCTGGTTGGGGAACTAAGATCTTGCAAGCTGCGTGGCACAGCAGGAAAAGGAGGAAAAAGAGAACCTAGAGCTAGAAATAAAGAAGGTTCCTTCTCACAGTTAACCTAGCTTCATCAACATGTAATGAAGGAGAAAGAATTCCTCTTAGGCCCTCAGAAACAGCTTCTGGATTAAGAATACTGACATATCTCATTCAGGGCCAGTATAAGAAATAATATGTCCAACAAAGATCTGGAGGACAGAGGAAAAATGGGACTTAGAGAGGCACATTACAGCAGCCGCTACAGCCAGACTGGACCTGCCGGATCTGGTGCGGATTCAAAGATTCCAATTACTTAGAGGTATATGAGCTCTGCTTTGGGTCTTAACATGTCCTGAAAACATTATTCCTTATTCTAATTATTTCTAATAATTAATGACTACTAATCCTACTATCCCACTGTGGATAGAGGATGAGGGCACGCCAGTAACTAAAAATGACTGTTAAGCTTATAAATAAACAGGAAGGACGTTTTATTAATCAGCCTCACCTGAACTTTGTGACAACACATGATACTGAAGTATGTTCGTTGCTGGGTATATTTTTTTTAAAAGTTTCTGGGCATATAAGGCTATGAACTAGACATTATTAAAATCACTAGGTTAAACCACCCTGAGAGGCCACAGTCAGCCATCCACAGTGATGCCCTCTGCCCTGCCACATATCAGCAGAATTTCAGGCAGGCATCCCATCCTTCCGGAAGGGGACAGTTCATTTAAAGGGCAAAGTCATAAATGGAAAGGAGTCAAAGATTATGCTGAGCTTCCTGGCCTGAAAGTCAAGAAAGCAAGGAGAACACTGACTGAGGTGGGCTTCACGGCCTGTTATACTTAAGATTTGCTTTCAAGAGGAAAAGGAAATGGCAAGTAAACACAATGCATGATCCTGAACTGGATTCATAAATCAGGGGTGAGGGTAGGGATTGCTTAAAAAGAAAAGCACTATTAGGACTAGTGATGAAAGACAGTAGGGTCCACATATTAGATAATATTACTGTATCAATGTTAAATTTCCCAAATTGGATAATCAAACTGTAGTTTTCTAAGAGTTGTTCTAAGGAGATACACACTCAAGTATTTAGGGGTAAAGGGGCATGATGTATACCATTAACCCAAATGGTTCAGAAAAAAATAATGTATTCTATGTGTGTACCATACATATATAAATATATTGAGAGAGGGAGAGAGAATATGAATGAGAATGATAGAACAAATGTAGCCAAATGTTAACAATTAGTGAATCTGGGTGCAAGGATATGGGAATTCTTGCTACTAGTCTTGCAAACCCTTCTGTTAAATACGCAATTATTTCAAAATTGAATGTTTAAAAAAGAAAGGGAAGAAGTAACATGCACAAGTTTGCAATGGCTATGGGAGAGAAATAGTAAGGAGACCAAAAAAAAAAAAAAGAGCTGACTCAGTAATGTGAGTCAGCAATTCACTCTGAAGCCCCTGAAGTGACTTTTACGTAAGTGATAGTAAATGTTTGACTGTCACTGCCACCATGACCGGGGACTTGAAAGCCAGCTAGCCTATCTAGAATTCCCAGCACAGTAGCTAGCTCCCAGGAGTGCTTATATACTTTCTGCTGGAGATCTAATCATGGTCTTGGAGCAATAAAGAAGTCTCATGCAAACAAGTACTCGCTGTTCCTGAAACAAGCTATGAGTTTACAGTAGAATCCAAGTGACCTTAAGATGGGAGCCATGGTCGCCACCTCTTTTGAGCTTTCTGGGGTCCCGGGGCCCCTGCGCCTGCCTCGGTGAGGGGCTGCTGCTTGTCTGGGACAAGGACGGACCACCCAATAGAGTGTTTCTCAGATGATTCATTCTCAACCCTAAGAATTTATTATAATCAGTATTACTGAGGAATGACTGTTGAATGGCCATCTTTCAGTAGCCCGGCCTCCGTTAATACTCTAGATGCCAACTAATTCATGGTTCCGCTCTCCCCATATCTGTCCACATCATTCCCATCCCCTGACCTGCTCTCCCTGTCCCTGTCAGTTCCACCCCCCACCCCGACCCCCCCGCACCAAGGGGCAGCGCAGACCACAGTCGGCACCTCCCTCCCCCAGGCCCCCATGGCACCTCCTTCAGTGCTGGCTTGAGAGCACTTTGTGCATCTGGCCTCCTGAACCCTTCCAGCTTTCTCCACGGGGACTTCTTTGCTTGTAGGATACAGAGGAGACAAGCGAGCGCTTCTCAAATCTATGCAAATCCCTTTCTAAAAATACACCACCTGCTCTTCCCTCCCACCACTCACCCATCCCACTCTGCCTACTGAGTGGGCAGTTCAGTCACAAATTCAACTTCTTCAATTAGACAGCACATGCTTTAAGCATCAGAGCTACACCTGACTGAATGCTAACATACTCTGTGAAGATACTTCAGACTTTTCATGGGGGAGATGAGGTACAGCAGCTAGCTCGTATTTTTCACATGGGAGGTTCCCCTTTAAATGACTTAATTTGTCCTAAAATAAGTACTGTCTTCTAAAAACTTCTTTAAAAGGAAAACAGAAAAAACACGGCAGAGACTGGATCAAAGCAGCAACATCCCCCTATCCAAAGAATTGCAGATCTGCCCACATGGGACACTGCATTGCTATTCTTCTATATTTTTCTGTACTTTCCCATTTTCTTCAATGAAAAATCACATTTATAACCAGAAAAAAAATTTGAAAAGTCAAGAAAGTGTCTAGCACAGTTGAAAAGTATTTTCCTTAGGACAATTATACACTGTCAGTTAAAATAAAAAAAAAAAGCCAACTTTTAATTACCTGGGAAACCCGGCCATCCTGAATGACTCGTTCCCACAGAAGCAGTACGTGTACGTTTAGGGAGAATGGTCCCAATGCCAAATGTTCAGAGCATTCTGGGTAGACGCATCTGAAGCCACGCTATTTACTTACCAACTCTGAACCAATCCCACCGAAGGGCGGTTAAGCAAGTTATCCGGCAGAAGATTAACTTCTCTCATTGTGTTAGCCAGGCGCACAGGAAGCTCCTTTCGTAGGAACATATATGAAGTTTTCTCACATGCATTATCTCTCCCTATTAAGAGATGAAAAATGTTCCATGATTTTATAATTTAACGGAATAATAAAATGTTCTCATGGTAGCCCAGTGACTGGTCGGGAAGATAAAATTAAGTAATATTGCAGTCTCTAGTTAAATATTTATCCTCTGAAACAGCAAGTTTAAGAAAATAATTTAATTAGAATAGAAAAAGAACCCTTATTCCAAGAGGCAACCTTGAAAGCAGTGTTTTTCCCTCAGCACAAATACATCCTTAGTGTTACCAGTGGCGGTATAAAAGTAACCTGGGACAGAATCTGATTTTGTTTTCAAATGAACGCTGTGGGAAAACTGCCAAGTACAAAGGTAGGAGAACATGTAAACCCACTCCTGTTCACGGGGGTTTCCAGAAGGCAAGAGACCCATTCATTCCACAACTATTCACCTACTGCGGGCCGACTGCTTCCTAAGATTTTCTTCAAATGTGTTTCTTCAGGGACCAGGAAGCAGCCACAGACCCCAGCTCTGACCGAGACACAGGACTCGGGAGGTGCCCGAGAAGCCAGCTCACAGGTGGCCTCAGAAATGGAGGGATGGACTACAGCATGTCCAAGAGGACAGAGATACAGTGTTGACTAGGAAGACAGAGCTCAGAGAGGGAGTCTTCTGTTGACTGCCTTGCGCTGGCTGTGCACACAATGTACGCAACGAGGGGCACAGTGAGAGAAAAGGTACCAGGCCACCTGAAAGAGGAACCCGAGCCCTTTCCCCGGCTGCCACGTGACCAGAGCAGTAACACGACTGGTCTTGCCCCCAAACTCCAACCTTGCTGTAAACCCAGTGATAGTTGGGGGATAGAGGATGTGATAGAGAAGACATGAGCTTTGGGGACAGAAATGTGCTTCAGCCTCGACTTCTCCATTTACCCTTGGTAAGCTTCTTAACTTCTGAGGCTCAGCGGCCTTCAGCTGTAAGATGGGGATGAAACGTCAGTTTTTGTAAACACTACATGTGACAACATGTATGGAGCCTGACACAGATCAAGTGTTCGGCGAACATTAGTTCTTCTTCTGTCCTCTGTGATACTGATGGGTCTGTCCCAACTCTCTCACATTCAGACAGGCCTGCCTGATGCCCCATATTCCCTGGAGGCCGCTGGGAAATAGGCAACCTCGGGGCCAAGCCCAGAGAGAGAGAAGCAGGGCTCATCGAGCCATCTTCTCCTCCAAACTCTCCTCTTTCTTCCAAATGTGATGAAGACAGCAAGAGAGATTCAGAAGTAAATCCATTCTAACACTTCCAGCCAAATTCTTTCCTGTCCTCACGGAATAAGACTGGAAATAAAAGAACCCACTGTTTTTTTTTTGTTTGTTTTCTGTTTTTGGCCAAACCGTGCGGCATGTGGGATCATAGTTCCCTGACCAGGGATTGAACACGCGCCCCCCTGCACTGGAAGCGCGGAGTTTTAACCACTGGGCCACCAGTGAAGTCCCATAGAACCCACTTTTGAGAGTCATCTGCAGAACCTCTTCCCTCCACTGCCCCCTGCCCCCCTTTCTCCATTTCCAAAAAAAGTCAGAATAAAAGATTAAATTCTTAACCCATCCCTCACTTACCTCATTCTAAGTGAGTAGTATATTGAAGGCCTCCAGTAAATCTTTAATCAATAATTCTGCCTTTGCCCTTCCTCCTAAGGGAAATACTCCAAAAAGCAAGAGGAGTGTAATACCTCAGCAATGACCTTCCAACACTTACTCCATACACATTCATTTGGCCTTAGATGATTAACACTTAAGGTGATTCAGGCTGCTTTAGATTATATATATATATAATTCCTAAAATGTTCTGTATATAATTTTTATGGATGAATCATTTTAAGTGCACTAAAAATGCTGGTATTTCAAAACTCAGAATGAACCTCATTATAAAATGAAGGACCTATTATCTAAGTTAAAATGTGCATGTACGTTTGCACATACCAGGAGAAATACCTTGTACCCTGGTTAAATAGAAAGGACATTTAAAAAAAAAAAAAAAGCACAAAAAAAATGATGGCGGAGAAGGAAGTTAGGGAATGTGGAAGAAGCGAGAACCCTGTAGTGTTGAATTGGAACTGGAAATAGCAGTGTGACCTTAGAATTCTGAAAAATTATCTGAGTTTTTAGGGGTACTGAAAGTTGACATGCTTAAACTTCCACATCCAGAGCACACGAGGAGCAGCACATCAACAGCAGGGTGGGGGGCGTGGGGCTGGGGGTGGGAGTAGGGTGAAGAGGGAGGGTCAGGGAAGTGACAGCGGTCTGGCAGGTGCCAGGTGGTGAGAGGCAGTCAGGTGCACGTCTCTTCTGGAAATCCACAGGGCTAGACGGCTTTCAGAACTGAAAGGTTTTCAGTTTTAAAAAGAGTACGTGCCTCCATTGCGTGAAACAGTCTACTCTACAGACACAGTACAGCTACAGCGCAATCTGTGAACGTCGACACTGAGCAGGGGAAGACCACGGCCCCCAGATCACTGCAGGCTAGACTTAGACTTTGCCATGGACTTAGTTTGGGCAGCAGGTATAAAGAAAGAACTTCAATTTTTTGAGCTTTTTGGACTTCAGAATTCAGATTAAAAGACCGCAGTCCGGCAGGACAGTAATGCCGAGATCAGATGCCAGAGTTAGACTTGGCTCTGAATCCTGTCCTGAGCATCCACTGGCTTCGTGAACACCGGCAAGTGTCATTACACGTCGAAGCCTCGGTGTAACCATCTATAAAATAAGAACAGGACCGATTTCGCAGAGGTTGCAGCAAGGGTTAAAAAGCGCTCAACATTTAACACGAACAGGTTCTTAAAACTGAGAAGAGGGGGCTCATTAAATCGCAATCACTAATGATGCCGGCTTGTATAAAGCAGCGCAGCCCAAGGCCATGGGGTGCCAGATCAAACAGTCTGACGCTAAGCCCTGAGAGCGTGACTGCATTCTGGTTCAGCGCGGTCGCCTGTGCTCATCTGATGATTCTACATAATTAAAAAAGGATTAAAGTATGTTCCGTGTCCCTACCATCCAATTTTATTTATTTTAAAATAAAAGGCCTTGGTGTTTCCATTGGTCAACTCTGCACTAACTGGAAGACTCAACTAACTACTAGGCGTGGCCTGAAATAACCAACATTTCAAGGCAGCATTTTATTCTAGGCTTCTTGGATTATCAGCCTTTCATAAACTAGTGTTGAAAGAAACTTTGTCTCTATACCCCCCCACCTCCACCCCCGCCCCCACCCCCGTGGCACTGATTAGACTGCCTCACCTGTGGGAGTGTCTCAACGATTTACTAGAAGAATAGAGAATACTTTCAGAAGTTTGTATTTTTAAGAGAAAGAGTACCTGCAAAATCTCAGGTTTTGCCTCCTACGTTCTAATTTAGCTTTAGAGACGAATTCTTTGTACTCAGATACCTTAATTATACATCAGCTTAAACAGGGGGATAAGTCTTTTTTAGTTAATTAGTAAGCCTAAAAATAAATATGAAATGCCTGATTTGTTTTAACCTTCCTGTGGTTTTCCTCATATAAGTTGAAAGTATTTTATCTTATGTATTAATGTTAAATATTCAGTTTAAATCAAAGGGTTCAAACAATCTTGTTTTTAGTTAACTTACCAAAAAGAAACTTTTGGTTTTAACTGAATGTCCTCTCAAAAGGGTTCTGGTTTTCTAAGGCTTCTGGCATATTGAGTATTTTCCAGTTATTCTTCCCAGTCATTTGACTTCATTTTTTCCCCGCTTACTTGGCTTCTCTGCATTCCTTAATTTTGATTTTCTATTTTTATTCTGCATTTCTCCATATACTTCATCTTATTCAAATTTACCGATTAAAATTTTCCCTAGTATCAGTTCAGAAAAAGACGAAGAAGCAGTGTGTGAGAGGCATGGAAAATTCTGATTTCGTGAACGCAAATAAGTCACTGGCTTAGATACATTTGTGTATTTCTTCAGTTTTTCTTCCTCTTTTGAGGACCCTTTAATTCTCTTCTGTTTTGTTTGTTTTTCATACTTCGCCCTTTCATTGAGAAGTCAGAGACAATTACTACATTTGCAAAAGGTACGACTGGCTTTGTCTAGAAAGGTTCTAAATGGCTTTCCAGTTCACCAAGACACAGGATAAACAGACACAGAAACACAAATGACTTTTTTTATAATTGGGGTATAGTTGTTTTACAATGTTTGGTTAGTTTCAGTAGATTCACAGCGAAGTGAATCGGCCATATGTATACATATATCCCCTCTTTTTTGGATTTCCTTCCCATTTCGGTCACCACAGAGCAGTAAGTATACACAAATGAGTTTTGTTTTGGTTTTTTTCCATACATGACTTCTGATTTAATACGGGGAGCCCTCTCAGGGATGGTCTCTGATAAGAAAGGAGCATTTGAGCAGCCTTCTGAGAGCAAGAGTTCCGACATTATTCTTTATACCTGGTTTCCACAGTGGCATATATTTCTGGTGAATCTCTAAATCCTCTTTTCGACTAATTTACAGGAAGCAGAAAAAAATAATTATTTCTTCGGTTAATGAAATGACCTGATAATGTATCTTATAATTAAAGCAGAGAGCTGAGCACATAACTCCCAAAAATGTAGTCTCCTGTCTGGATTACTTGAAGGCTATCTTTATCCACATCTTTCAGCTTTAAGGCTTGGTGGGGGATGTTTTAGGAGTGTAAGCGAGGGAATCAGGGAGTGGAAAAGGAGGGCAAAAAAACGGAAAAATTACCAGCAAGGCACTAAAACCCAACAGAATGATCAGCTCATTCTGATAATGCTGCTTTTTCTAATTACTGTCAATTAAATGTTTGAGTTTACAATGTATTTTTACCATTAGCCATGTTAATATGGGTAAAATATAACTGAGAAAATAATATTTCAGGGGCAGCTCTTTGATTTTTCTTCAGTTGTATTTATAAGATTTCAATCTCCTGACAACACTGAATTTTAGCATAAGTAATTTATTCGCAAACTTACCAGGGCTATAAACAATAATTAATTGAATAGTCCTGCAGAAGACACAACCGTAAGTGTGAATGGAGAGCTACCAAATGATTGTGAATATCCTTCAAAAGAATCCCCCCTCTTTCTTTAGCTTCATTTATACTTTGAAAATGTTTGTTTTACTCCATGTCCAGAAATAGTGTTGCACTGCCTGGGAAGTTTAACAGTTTTCCTGTGTTTGGGAAAACTTATTCCTGAATTTAAAGAGATCAAAATAGGTAGTGGGTTTGGGGTCTACCAAACTTGAGGCTGCATCCACTCTAGGCCGGCCCATTTGGGTTATTATTACTAACAGCAAGTCAGAAACTTCAGAGCCAAAGAGCCAAAGATCAGGTATTTCACACACACCTCATTCCCTATCAAACTCAATGCCCCAACAACATGCAGCTATTACACTATTTCTTTCAGCCCAATGTCTGTTTATTATGTTCATAGATGCTGTGGGTCAGGAATTGAGATAAGACACAGGAGGGAAGGCTGGTCTGGGACCTCAGCTGGGAAAACTTAAACGCTGGAAGAGTGACTGGACCGTGGGGGCTGGAACTACCTGAAGGCTTCCAGCTCACATATCTGACCCTTGGGCCGATTGCTTACTGACTGAGATCGCCCACTGAAGCATCGCCAGGTGGCCTCACCATGGGCTTCCTCACAGCATGGCGGCCTTGGGCTGCTTGGATTCCTGTATGGCTTCAGTAACAAGGCAGAGGCTGCATGGCCTTTTATGACCCAGCCGCAGAAGTCACACAGCTAGTCCCCTTCTGCCATACTCAACTGTTCTAAGCAACCACAGCCTGCCCAGACTCCGGGGGAGGGGATCAGACCCCCTGCGTTGGTGGAGGGCTGGCAAGGGCACATCATAGAAAAGCCATCTTTGGAAAACACCATCTGCCCCAAGATGTTCAGAAGGAGGTGTACAAGATGATTTATTTCTCAAATTATACTTTAAAGCACTCTTCTACTACCTGAATTTGTTTTCTTTGGAGTCACTGTTGGGCCATTTATTTATGTTAGTTTCTCTTGCTGTAGGCTTCCCTCAGACGGCAGGCGATCCTTGCTTGTTCAGTGAGGCAGCCTAAGGACTAAGTGAGCACCCAAAACACCTGATTACATAGGGCTTTTGGGTGGGGTCCTAACACCACACCAGCTTCCCTTATTCTCCTTAAACAGTTCTTTCAGGGTCTTTAGAGAAGAACCCCCTCCTTGCCCTTCACTTGGCCTAGGGGTAAGTGCCTGCCTATTCATGTTCTGATGATCAGGATGGAGGGTAACCCTTCTGTTTGCAGACTTCTGGTTCATTCTCCAGTTTTCACCCAGCCATTCCTACCTCTCACTCCTGCCCTCTATCCCTGGTGCTGCATTACTGAGGTAGAAGCCCCTCCTGGGGCCACAGTGCCTCCTGAGTATGTTCTAGACCCCAGCTATCCAATACAGGAGCCATGAGCCATTAGAGGAAATGTGAATATTCAATTATATTATAAATCACTGATAAATTCGCTGTGATAACTGTACCGTGGCTATTAGGAAAGTACTCTCATGCTTAGGATATATATGTAAGTATGTAGAGGTAGTCATTACATCTGCAACTTACTCTCAAGATGGTTCAGCAAAAAAGGTGTATACAGAGAGGGAGGCAAGGAGATACGGACAGGGATGGATGCAAGGGGGAAGAAGCAAATATAGCAAAGTAACTGGTGAATCTAGGTGCTAAACATGGGTGTTTACTGTTCTTATCACTTTTCCTGAGGTCTGAAATTTTTCCAAATAAAAGGTTTGGGAGAGACACTGTAAACAACCTAAGTATCCAACAATAAGGGAATAGTCAAATAAATTACAATACTGCATATTTACATAGGGATTTCCTATGTAAACTTTAAAAAGTTTTTAAAGTTTAAAACTTTAAAAAGTTTTTAAAACTCAACAACAAAAAAAGCAAACAACCCTATCCAAAAATGAGCAGAAGACTGAAATAGGTATTTCTCCAAAGACATACAGGTGGCCAATAGGCACGTGAAAAGATGCTCAACATCGCTAATTATTAGAGAAATGCAAATCAAAACTACAATGAGGTATCACCTCACACCAGTAAGAATGGCCATCATTAAAAAGTCTGCAAATGACGAATGGTGGAGAGGAGGTGGAGAAAAGGGAACCCACGTACACTGTTGATGGGAATGTAAGTTGGTGCAGCCACTGTGGAAAACAGTATGGAGGTTCCTCTGAAAGCTAAAAATAGAATTACCAGATGATCCAGCAATCCCACTCCTTGGCATATATCTGGACGAAACTATACTTCAAAAAGATACATGCACCCCTATGTTCATAGCAGCACTATTCACAACAGTCAAGACGTGGAATCAACCTAAATGCCCATCGACAGATGAATGGGTAAAGAAGATGTGGTACATATATACAATGGAATACTACTCAGCCATAAAAAGAACGAAATAATGCCATGTGCAGCAACATGGACGGACCTAGAGATTATCATACTGAATGAAGTCAGACAGACAAATACCATACGGTATCGCTTATATGTGGGATCTAAAATATGACAAATGGGGACTTCCCTGGTGGCACAGTGGTTAAGAATCCGCCTGCCAATGCAGGGGACACGGGTTCGAGCCCTGGTCCGGGAAGATCCCACATGCCGCGGAGCAACGAAGCCCCTGCGTCACAACTGCTGAGCCTGCGCTCTAGAGCCCGTGAGCCACAGCTATTGAGCCCGCGTGTCACAACTACTGAAGCCCACGTGTCTAGAGTCCATGCTCCACAACAAGAGAAGCCACCACAATGAGAAGCCCACGCACCACTACAAAGAGTAGCCCCTGCTCGCAGCAACTAGAGAAAGCCCACGCACAGCAACAACGACCCAACGCAGCCAAAAATAAATGAATAATTTTTATAAATATGACAAATGAACCTATCTACGAAATGGAAACAGACTCAAGGACATAGAGAACAGACTGGTGGTTACCAAGGGGGAGGCGGTCGGGGGAGGGCTGGAGTGGGGGGTTGAGGTGAGCAGATGTGAGCTTTTATACATGGAATGCATAAACAACAAGGGCCTACTGTACAGCACAGAGAACTATGTTCAATATCCTATGATAGGGACTTCCCCTGGTGGCCCAGTGGTAAAGCATCTGCCTTCCAATGCAGGGGACACGGGTTCAATCCCTGGTCAGGGACCTAAGATCCCACATGCCGCGGGGAAACTAAGCCCGTGCGCCGCAACCACTGAGCTTGCGCACCTCAACAGAGAGCCTGCGTGCCGCAAACTACAGAGCCCACGTGCTCTGGAGCCTGCGTGCCACAACTAGAGAGAGAAAACCCGCATGCCACACCTAGAGAGAAGTCCACGTACCTAAAGCAGCCAAAAAAATAATAAAAGAAAATAAATAAAAGTAAATATTAAAAAAATTCCTATGATAAACGATAATGGAAAAGACTATTTTTAAAAAGAATGTATATATGAATGACTTTGTTGTACAACAGAAAGTCATATGAATGACTTTGTTGTACAACAGAAATTAACACAACATTGTAAATCGACTATACTTCAATTTTTAAAAAATAAAATGAGTTTTTAAAGAAAAAAGCAGTCTTCTGAAAAAGGTCTTCCTATAACTAGAGCCGTTCTATTATTTTAAAGAAAAACACCCTACTAGAGCCATTCTATTCTAAAAACAAACAAAAATCTCATACAGAACGTGCTACTATATGCAGAACTTCCTAATGGGGGCTGAAGCCCATGCTACCCTTCATGTAATGGTTTTTGACGCTCTTGTAAGAAAAGAGGGTACAGGGTGATCACGACAGGGTTCTTAATTAAGGTAAGTGAGGGTTACTGGATCCTCCCCTGAAGGAGATCTATGTCTGTGCTGAGGGAACATGAGCGACAGCCACTAGTACCTTGATCCTCTCTCTTTAGAGATCCTATTTGTTGACTCTTTCGAAATATATGTATCCATGAACAGATTAGTGAGAAACCTGCCCCTCTGTATGCCACATAAGGCCAAACCAAGTTGTGAGTAGATTCCACCGTGGGCCCACAATTTGTGCCCTTGGCTTGGGCAACCCCTCTGTCATCACCCCCAGTCACTGAGGTCTATGTCCCATGGATCCCAAGATTCCTCAAAAAACTGAACAGTCCATCAGCACAATACCTGGCACATTGCAGGTGTTTAATATTTCCTGATTAGAACTGAAAATTAAAATACCTAGTAAGTTGCAGTATAAACTTACAATAGCAAATAAACTTCAGGGGTTCAAGATGACATTTGCTGGTAATGGTAAATTCCTCTAATAGATCACTTCATTCTGTATATCTGGTTAGGGGTATTCCAATCCTTATAGTTAGGGGAAGAAGAGCCAAAAGGTAGACAAGGAAGGTGAGGGAAAGTGACAGTAATTGTCAATATGGTGTGTCAGGCCAGCGAGTGGACAGAAAAGGCAAGGATGTGTTGAGAACTAACATCACAAATAGAGCTTTGACCAGCTAACACCACACAGATCCACATCGTCCTAATTCCAGAAAGGAGTTTAGGATCTAGTCCTAACGGTGGATTACAGAATGTCTTGTTGTCATGGAAGCAGGAACAGTTAAGTAAACACCACACTGTACTCATGGTTGAGGTTAATTGAGGCAAAACCTTAAGTTAACCATTACAGTGAATGAAGAAGATCCAAAGCCAGTCACGCTCAAAGCACAAACGAGCTGAAAGTGCTACGTTTCTTGGAAAATGATCAGTTTATATGGCTGGGACCTTCAGCCAACAAACTTTAAGATAATTAACATTCGAGGTTAAGAGCTCCCTATGCAGTTTTCATTCTTAGCAGGAAGCTGACTTTGTCCAGGATAATGCTGTGTCACTAACTTCCCATAACAAAAGCACAGCCAACATCTACTGAGCACCTACCATGTGCCATGCGCCGTGCTGCATGTTCTCGAGTTCATGGGTGCAACAGGCCTATGATTCGATGCTATCGTTTCCATTTTGTAGATCAGGACATCGAAGTGCAGTGGGATTAAGTGATTTGCCCAAGCTCGCACTGGTGGTAGGCACCAGAAACCAAGCCTTGAGTACAAGTCCACATAGACCCGTTATCATATTTCCAGAGAGAGACAATAGGCTAACAAGACAATAAACTAACAAGTGTTAGGTCCTCAGAATAAAAATTGTTTCTAGTGTAAGTAAATGAAAGAGGTAGCAATCTGATAGCTCCGAAATGATAAGACTAGACAAACATTAGATTATGCAATTTCCAGACTGTCTAAAAGAACAAATTTAGACAAGACCCCAAGCATTACTAATAGAGACTCTGTTTGCTAGAAAGAATTGCACTGTGGCAAATGGTATATTATGTGGTAAGAAATGGTATGTTAAGTTGAAAGAAAAAAAGCATACGTTTAAAAGCTCAATCGACCTGCATTTTAACTGTGGTTTTGCTCCTAACTTTCCTTAGGCAAGATATTTAAATCATCTAAGCTTCAGCGTCTTCATCCAAAAAATGGAAACATCTATTTCACCTGGATGCTGTGAGAATTACAGCTACATCTGACTACTATTGTGTCTGGTGGAGAGCGGTACACAAATATAAGTTCCCTTCACCTCCTAGAAAGAATAATTTCTGGCTCCCTTTGGAAGAGGCAGCCAAGATGTTAGGTCAACAACTAGCTGATGCTTTGGGCAGTCTCTTCCTTACTCGGGGCTTCTACTTTCTCATGTGTAAACTGGGGAGGTTGGACAGATGATCGTTAAGCTCAGGATCCCACTGAATCAATCTATGAGGATAAGATTCTGGTTTGTACACTTTACAGTTATTTATCCTACACCAACCTTGCCTAATGTACATTCTGGGACAACTGTGGAGAGAGCACTGCTAGGAGTGAGTAGCCAATGAAAGGAGCTAGAAATCAAGAAAAAGAGTACATACATTATAGTGGTTTTCTACCAAAAAACTAAGAAAGAAACAAAGAAAGCCTCCAAGGATGCTCTGGATAAAGGACAATTGGGTTAACACTTCACACATACCCAGAAACCACCTCTATTACACGAACCTCCAAGGGAGACGTAGAGAAAGCATGACACAAACTCATGGGATGCATACATTCTGGACAGCCTATATATATATTGACATATTTGTCTCGACTTCTCATTTATCTATAAGCCCCTCAAAGGCAGAAACTAAGCCTCGACAATTCCCCAATGCTTCTCAGTTTCCACTCCATTCCGAATCCAGAAAGTTCAACGAATGCTGACGGACTCCTGGGAATTCCCTGGCGGTCCAGTGGTTAGGACTCAGTGCTTCCACTGCTGAGGGTCCGGGTTCAATCCCAGGTTGGGGAACGAAGATCCCTCAAGCTGCACGGCGCGGCCAAAAAAAAAAAAAAAAAATGCTGATGGACTCCTAAACTCCTTACGTGTTAACCTTCAGCATCTCACAGACTTTATCCCCTAAAGTGGTTCACAGCTCTTGGGAAAAATTTTTACCAGATCTAACACAGTTCTTAACTCTGGAAGCACATTACAGTCAGCTGGGTAAGTCAAAAATACCAGCACCTAGACCCTACCTTCAGAGATTGATGTAATTGCCTTCTACAGGGTGAGGGTGGGGGGACAGGTGGCACTAGCTTTAGAAGCTCCCCAGATGATTCTCACAAGCACCCAGGACTGAGATCCACTGACTAGCATCTAATCACAGGAAATTCAACAAGGGAATAAACCAAAGAACTCCTCAGGCTCAGACAGTGGCTATTAAGCATCCCCAACTTTTTCACTGACCCATCGATTTTTAGTCTCTATTTTCATGTTTGAGTTTTGTTTCAGCCTCCTAGGAAACTGACCACACTTGAGCGCATTACATGACCAATATAGGAATGTTAACATAGCAATGACACTTTGCTTTCTATTTCTTCTCAGAAGAGGAGAAATTAACCAGATTTATACAAAGTGCACAGTCAAGTATTAAGGAGCATCTGCTACCAAGCTTAAGGAAACACTGGACTCTTCTAGAACAGATCCAAGGGAAGGTTCAGGTAAACCCTGAATATGCTCTGGTCAATGAAGATGTAATAATTTGTTGGGAAAAGGTATGTATGTGACATGTTTCAAAGGGCCCTACTGTCTTCCGGCCAACAACACATGGGAATACTTAACTTCATGCTTTGAGAAAATGTTAAGAGATACGTAGCGATTTATTCCCAACAGTGAAACTATTATATACTGACTTCCATGCCCTAGTAAGAAAGAAACACTCGTACAACTCAAATGGTTGAGTGGAATCAGAGGTCAAGTCTAAGACTGAAAATAAAATCACAACTGCTTGGGTGATGCTTAGGGAAATAATCTACCAAGTTAGAACCCCAAATATTCAATCACAGGGAATGTAAATATCGACCTGTGTAATATATAATAAATAGTTTGCTGTAATTTTTGTGCCATTCATTAGAGCAGAAAGAATAATCTCAGTCAAGATGAGACAATGACTAGGAAAGGAGTTCTCCTCGAGGGATATGAAGGGCAATCAAACCCAGCTCTGCCACAAATATGGTGAAACGGGCTACCTGAAGATGCTTCCAGGCTAGTTCCAATAAACGCCAGGTACCCCATCCACAGTTCCCTTAGCACATTTTCTATAAGTTTAGCTAATTTACCAAGAAGAATAAGTGGGCAAGAACAGCGAGAATTTCTAAACATCTAAACTAATAAATAAGGAGCTGCCGTCACCAAATTTTCACAGAAATCACAAGGCAAAAGTTAGCGTATGATATTTAGTCGAAATCAGAAAAGTTGTCCTTTCAGAGAGAATCCACAAATATAAACTATTCTGTGAACTTTGTGATAAAGCAGCAACAAGACAGAAAGACGGGAGGTCTTAATAGTTGCTGCTATGCAAATGGACAGCAGAACAGAGTAAAAGTGAGTTGACTGCAAACGTCCCAACAGAGATGGCAACAAATTCCAGAGGGATTTAGTGACAGTTTACATACTGCTCTAGGTGATAAATCTGACCATGATAAAAGCATTGCAAATGACTGGGTATATTAAAACTCAGACTGTGCACTAAATGAAAAGGAAACCAATAATCAGTGTCAACATATGTGAATATATGGGCAAAAGATGTAACGCTATCACCAAAAAATGGATGGAAGAATTAGAGGTGATATTCTTTCCGAACACCTTTAGTTGTATACTTTGATAATTACTTTACCAAAGAAGGGAGCACAAGAGGAAACAATAGATATACAGCACAACAGCTTACTATGCCAAGTAGACACAGGGAGTGCACGCAAATGATTAAAACTCCCGAGTCCAGTTACTAAATGGTCAAGGGCACTTCACACACACCAAAATGCACAAAATAAACCCACAAGGGGAAAAGATAAAACTTTTAGCTTCTATGTTACCTACTATACAATTGAAGTCATAAAACCTCATTTTGGCAGGGCTGTGGAGAAACCGGTACACTTAAACTTTGGTGACAGCCCTAGAGATTAAAGCTATAAAATCCCTCCAAGCCTTTCACATGGTAATTCCACACAGGGGCACATACCCTATAGGTAAGCCACCGATCACCTGGAAGAGTCCTAGCTACCCCAAAAGTCACACTCCAGATAGCCAAGTTTTACTGTTACTAGCATGCCGGACAAACAAAGCTTTATCATTGAAATGCCAATTAACAGCGATCACTGCACACTTCTTTAACAGGGAGCCAAACTGTCTCAGACTAGAGGTCCAAACTTTCTGTAAAGGGCCAGATGGTAAACATTTTGGCTTTGTGGGCCAAATCGTCTCTGTGGCAACTACTCAACCCTGCTGTTGCAGAGGTACAGAAGCCACATACGCTATGTAATGAATGGGCATGGCTGTGGTCCAATAAAACTTTATTTACAAAAATAGGTGCTGCCAAAACCCAGAGCACATGTAACACAAAGACTGAACGCTAATAGAAACTATCAACTTTGGGTGATAATGATGGATCAGTGTGGGTTCATCAGCTGTAACAAATGTCCCACACTGGTGTATGGGAGTTCCCTGTACTTTCTGCCCGTATTTGCTGTGAACCTAAAACTACTCTTAAAAATACAGCCTGTTAATTGTAACACAAAAACAGGTGGCTGGCCCTCGGGCTATAGTTCGATAACCCGTCTTAGACTATGGCATTCAAAAAGAAAAGGATTTGTCCAACTCTGGAATCAGATAATCATGGAAGTAAATCAGATAATCATGGAAGTAAAATAATAGAATTTCATTTTATGAAAATTTATGGTGATATTTTCTGATTCCATCCAGTAATAAGACCATGGTTTCCCAAATCTTGCCAACAATCTGATCAACTTCCCAGAGTTTACTGGGACGAAACCACTCAGTCATCAAGAGGTCAGGACGTGTGGCCATGTCTCCCCTTCAGAAGCACACAAAACTGCCGAGAGAGCGAACAAAGCTGGAACTACACCTTAAACGCTCAGAGCCTGATAAACCAGGTTATGTTGAAATCCAGTCATATCAGATCTTTAGGGCCCAAAAGGCCAATTCTTTCTTTAAATTTAAATATTGATCAGGGTGCATTAAGCCACGTTAGATATCTTTACCCTAAATGAAATTGTACTCTTCCCCTTTAATTCTGAATCATTAGCTCTGTCTCTAAACAGATTAGTCTAATTCTTGGCAACTCCTCACAGAAGAACATCATCTCTTACAGAAAAGGTGTGTCATGTACATATATGTAAAGGTACAAAATGTACACACTCAGAAACAAAATGCTACTGCTTCTCTCTTTTCCTAACACAATTAAAAAAAAAACAAAACCCAAAAACTCTCCTCATTTTCTCCAGAAACAAAACCACTCTTCTCCCCAGTAGTAATCAGGCTTTAAGAAGCGTGACTTACAAACTCAAGGCTTTCCGAAGAGCAGTCATTTGCAACCAAAGTCAACTTCGCAGTGGATACTGGAATCTTAAAATACTTTCTAAAGGCAAACAGAGGGCAGCTGGGCCTTCAAACCTCAAGAAGAGTAAAAACAGGGAAACTGGTTGCTTCCTTCTAATAGCTAAAGGCTCCAAGGTTCAGAGAACCAGTGTAATTATGACAGAAATCTTTTCTGTGAAAAGAAGACAGAGCTGTCAGACAACCTATTGTCAGACAACGTATCTTCCGGTGGTTTTATTTCAGAGATGCTGTATTTAAATGTGGGGACATTACAGAAGTTTAGACCTATATAACAACTGACTAAATTAAAGTGACATAATGTTTAACAACCTTTAAATGGAGTCAATAATCACCACTTATGAAGCGCCCACTCTGGGCAGAAAGCAAACAGCTGAGGAAGCTGTGAAAAGGGTACAAAGAACAGGTGAGTGCCTACCCTCTGGAAAGAGACAGTTCAGAATAAAATCAAAGAACAGGAGCCAGGAGCAAATATGTTTAATACAAGTGCAGCTGTGCAGAAGACGGGTGCAAAGCAACTGGGAAATAAAACAGAAAGTCAGTCTGTAGGGAGCGGATCAGAGTGATTAATGAAGGAACCCGAAGTGGACAGGGTAAAGCTGAAAGATGAAAAGCATGTCCAGATGAAACTGTGAATCATTTCCTATGAACTCATTCAAGATTCAGAAGGTTCTATCTTTAAGTTATGTCATACAGTCCAAGTTCTCCTTTGCTTACATCACTAAGAGAACTTTAAATTCTTAACAACCACTTAACAGAAAGACCTCAAGCTTTTGCAAACGTCACAAAGAACCACGGTAACGTTAACTGCCATTCAAAGACAGTTAATGGGTCCAAAACTCCTGAGAGCAACAGGTTTACAGGAAAAAAAGAGTAAAAGTTAAACTGAGAAATAAAATCAATAAATGTTTATTCTGAACATTAAAATGTGATATTTCTATTACTCCTTATAAGGAGTTAATATATCATTGTCCAATAGAAACCTGTGAGCCACACACGTAATTTTAAACTTCCTAGCAGCCATATGAACATAAAAAGAAACAGGTGAAATTTTTGATGTTTAATTTAATGCAACATACCCCCCAAATTACCATTTCAACGTGGAATCAATACAGAAACATACTGAGATAGTTTAGTATCTTTATATTAAGTCTTTGAAATCCAGTGTGTCATACTTGCATCTCAATTCAAAAGCTAAATTTCTAACAGAAATAATTGGCCTATAATTAGATTTCATCAAATTTACAGTTAAGGTAGATTCACATATCCAAACTGTTCTAAACATACTTAAAAGTTTTCCAATTAACTGAATCAAGCGTCACTTTTAAGTTTAAATGTAAATTAAATCAATTCAGTTTCTCAGTCACAACAGCCACATTTCAAGGGTTCAATAGGTTCAGCTGGCTAGTGGTGACCATACTGGACAAAGAAAGTCTAAATAAATCAGTAGAAAGATAATCCCTGGAACCAAAAATTCCAACCTAATTACTGAAAGAAATATAACAAAACAAAGCAAGATATATAATATGGTAGAAAAATTACAGGTATTAAAGACATAAAGTGAAAGAAAATTATAGATGTTTATCGTTACAGATGACAGATCTGTCATATCAATAATATAAACTGGTTAAACTTAACCACATAAAAGAAAAAGTTTGACTCACAAAGCAAAACCCAGCTTTATACTACATTTCAAGAAATTCAGAAATGCTCTAGCAGAAAATGAAAACAAGAGGCAGATAGGGCTCCGGATCTCAATGTCACGTAAGGATGAATCCAGGCCAAAAAGCACTGAACTAGTCAAAGGGCAGCACTCTGTACCCTAAAGCGTGCATCTCGAAATGACAGTTAAGGATGTCTAAGCAGCAAATGCAACATTAACAGGCACAAAGCAAAAACCGTAGGCAATAACTGGAGAAACAGAATCGGATTATTAGGAGACCTGAACTTCTTTTGACCCATGACAGATCCAGTAGATTAAAAAAAGCAAAGGTATAGAAAACTCAAATAAAATAATTAATATGGTAGATTGGATATATGAAGCTCTGTAACCTGAGAAGAGAACATAACCTTCTTTTTGCTGCCCAAGGAACAGTGACAGGAAATGAACACAGATTGGACTACAAAGCAAACATCAATAAATTAAAGAAATGATTCCGATAACATTCTCTGATCACAATGCAGCAAAAGTAAAAATCAACAAAATTAAAATACAGGGTGCACTTCTACTGGAAATTTAAAAACTCAAGTCTTGGGCTTCCCTGGTGGCGCAGTGGTTGGGAGGCACCTGCCAATGCTGGGGACACAGGTTCGAGCCCTGGTCTGGGAAGATCCCACATGCCACAGAGCAACTAAGCCCATGTGCCACAACTACTGAGCCTGTGCTCCACAGCCCGCGAGCCACAACTACTGAGCCCGCGTGCCACAACTACTGAGCCCATGTGCCACAACTACTGAAGCCCGTGCGCCTAGAGCCCATGCTCCGCAACAAGAGAAGCCACTGCAGTGAGAAGCCCGCGTGCCACAGGAAGCGTAGCCCCCCGCTTGCCGCAACTACAGAAAGCCCGCACGCAGCAATGAAGGCCCAACGCAGCCAATAAATAAATAAATTTATAAAAAAATAAAATAAAATAAAACTCAAGTCTTAGTTCACATAAGAATAAAAACCTGAAGATGCAGAAGAGCTGGGGAGAAAAAGCATCAAACACTATACACATCAGCTGCTAAAGCAGTGTTCAGAGGAATGCCTGTAGCCTTAAATACTGAAATAAACAAAGAAGAAATGAATTTTGCCATTCAAAAAGAAAAAAAATAACACTGAGCACATGAGGGGGAATTAATAAAATCAAAGTAGACATTAATGAACTAGAAAACAAAAGTCATAAAGCTAATAAGTGAATCCAATCATATAAACCAACAACTAATCTAATCACAAAAGAGGGGGAGAATATAGAAGGAATAAAGGAGGATCAGCCACAGAGAAAATTAAGACTAATTACTATCTCAGTTTGCAAACTGGCTTTAAAACCTTGATGACTAGGATAATTTTCTAGAGAAATACATCAAAATGGATTCTAGAAGAGACAGAAAATCTATCCAGATCAATACCACAGACTAGAGAAACCTGTCAAAAAGCAACAGTCCGCAAGACACACTAGGTTTAAAAGGTTTCATGGGTGGATTCTACCAGATCTTTGAAGAACACACAGTTCAAAAGATAAACTGGTCTTAGTGCAGAAAAAAATGTATTTCTTCTGAAACAAGCATGACATTGATAAGAAAATCTGACAGACTGCACATACACACAACATCCACAGACAAACAGCACGTGCAGATCAATATAATGAACCCAGGATTTCATCAAACTATTCTCTCTAGTACTGTATATGCTTCCAATTTTCCATAATAAAAAGCTAAAGTTAAAATATTTTACTCTGTAAAAATACTGAATCACTATGCTGTACACCTGAAACTAATATAATCTTATAAATCAACTGTACTTCAATTTAAAAAATTTCTTTACTCAAGGAGAAAAAACTTTTATCTAGATACACTTCTTCACTTATCAAAAGTTTGACAACAATGTGGTAAAAGTGTAGGAAAATAGGTACTCTCAGAAACTTCTAGTGAGAGGCTAGACAGACAACCTCGATGGAAGGCAATCTGACAATATTTATCAAAATTTCAAATGCACATAGCCTTTGGTGTAGAAATGCCATGTTTAGGAATTTGTCCTATATATATACTCACACACGCATGGAATGATGAATGCAGTAATTCAGCGTAGCACAGGCTGTCACAGCAAAGATTGGAAACAACCTACCAGCCGTCAACAGAGAGTTGGCTAATGAATATAGTACACTCATATAAACAAGTTCTCAGAAGCCATAAAACAGAAAAAGGAAGTTCTGCAGTTACGATATGGAAAGCTGTCTAAGGAATGAAGTTTAAAAAGGTACGGACAAAAGTATTACAAGTTGCCGTTTATTTTAAAATGGGGAGGCTAGTGGACAAAAGTAGGAAGCTGACTTTTCTATGTCCTTTCGTACCTTTTGAATTTGGAACCATGTAACTATAATCTCAGGCCAAAAAGAATCTCTCTTTTTTTTAATCTCACCTTTCACAACGCACTACTGCCCTTATAAACTCATGATCCATTTAGAACGCTTGCTATTCTTGTTAAACTTGCTAACTGTGTGCAAGGCCATGTTTCAAGTAAAGATTGAGCTCAAGAAAACTCTTCTTATTTTAAAGGGCATAGAGAAATACGGCCCACGGATGAAAGGGGGACAACTCTAGATCCAGAAGATCATCTAATTAGTGGTTCTCAACCCTGGTTATGCTTAAGAACAACCAAAAATACCAATGCCCAGCCCCCCCAGAACATTTATAGTAAAGTCTGGAGGACTGGGGCACAGGCATGAAGACCATGCAGGCATCTAAATGCTTTACAGCAGTAGTCTTCAACAGAGGGTGATGCATTTTGCTCCCCTGGGGGACATGGCAGTGTCTGGAAACATGTTTGGTTGTCACAACTCATGTGTGGAGGGAGTGCGGGGGGGAGAGCAGGGTGTGCTGCTGGCATCTAGTGCGGAGAGACCAGGGGTGCTGCTTTCGTAAACCTCCCACAACGCACAGGACAGCACCCCTCCTCCACCGAACAATGACCTGCCCCAGAAAGTCAAGAGTGCTGAGATTGAGCAGGCCTCATTTCAAATAAAGTCACTGCTTCTGGAGTAACACGCAGTTTTAGCCTTCCCTCTTAAACAAGGAAGATCATCTCATTTACTAGTGGGGATACATTCGCGAAAGAAAGCTGCTTCAGTGCCCACAGAAACCACAATTTGTTGATGCGGTTCTAACAGACACTGTAAACGTGAAATTCCGTGGATATTCTTTCTCTGGTCCCTGTCCAGGTATTCTAGTCCAAAACTTCGGTCCCGTTTGCAAAGTAGCCAGGTAGAACGTCACGAAGTGGCAGTCTGTGGGTCAGCATAGTTCACGCGTCTGTTCTGTTTGAGCCCTAGGTCTTGAAAGTATACTGAATCAGCGCCGGTCAGCTTGCCCCTCCGGAGCCAGCATATACGGGGTGGACGGGGCTGCCACGGCCCCCCACCCCAAGCTGGCTTCGTGTAGTCATCTGCTGCTCCCACTCAAGGCCTGTAAGCACTGGAGGTGGCCCTCCCCTGCAGTGTTCTCCAATCATTCAGGGGCATAAAGCCTCTTTACTCTTCTTCCTTCTCACCTTAAAAATATCCCCACATCCTTGCTAAATTCTCAAACTCCCGCACCACTTGCCAAAATCGGACTTCTATCCAGAGCTGGAAGAACCAAGAGAAAGGGAGAAGTCGAAATGGCCTTTGTGTGGCAACTCTCTTCTAGTTGTTGGCATTAAAGATAGACTGCCTGCCACCTGATTCGTCTCTGGGCATTACAAATGAGCCTTGAGTTTCTAGCACATTCCACTACAATTATATATAGCTCTTCTGTGAGCTTCCTTATAAGGAAAAGACTTCAATTATTAGGCTTCTTCCATTATCCTAGATTAGAGTATCCCCTCCACTCTGCCCAAAATAGGTCAGAAGGCTCTTACGGGAAATACCTATCCAAAGATTTGGTAGTTTTCTTTTAAAAAGCTCATCCCTTTTCCTTGGAAATTAGGATCACACAGTTTGGGAACTGTGCTTTAGAGATGACCTTATACAATCCACGTGTTCTATTGACGGGGACAATGAACCCCAGTGAGGTTCAGTCACTTAGCCAAGGCCAGGCTCCTGAGTCAGTGGCAGAGCAAGAATTAGAACATTTCTTTCCAGATAATGGTCCCACGGGTTTTCCACGATAACACTATGCCCCACTGTGGTTTTCCTACTCAAATAACATCTCTGCCAAGACACCTATTAACATGGTAGATATTAGCTGCTATAGAAATAAATCAACCAAAATTTCGTCAAGCTATGAGAGCTATCACTTCAACTTTGAGGGTGGAAGGAAGGAACTGGGAGTCTCTGGATTCTTTCTGTTCCTTTTACTGTGAATTAACCTGTCTCAGTTTACCCCAATGAAAAGTCGATACCTTCAGAATCTCTCAAAGCCATAAATTAGGGACAGAATGTTGCTATTTATAGCAAGAGCGACATTTTCTTTCTAAACTCTGAAGTCGGGGGGCTGCCTCAAACCTCTAAAATTCTCACAAGTGGCCACAGATGGTAAAGTAAAACTACTGAAAAGCTTCTGGGACTGAAGTTTAAGATGCAAAGATCAACATGTCACTGAACCCTGACTTTCCTCATCATTCGCTGGCAAACTGGTTTCTTAAAATTTAATTTGGTCTCAACTTTAACCTATTCCTCTCTTTCTATCCTAACTTAAGTATGGACAACATCACATGGTGCTTACTGGGTCTTCTCCGAATGTGCTACCTACTTTGCACTTAGGTTTTTATGCCTACCTGACACCATCTTTTGACATTTACTTAAAAGTCATTAAACGACCAGCCGCCCCATTATTTTCCCTCGAGAGCTTAGAACATCTTTGCTGCTCCATTTTCTTTTCCTTCCAGGATGCCGCGTTCCCTCCTGATAGCTGGGTGCGCACTTCTGTTTTAATACTTTCAGGTGTTCCACAACCAGCTGCCTCGCATTCACCCAACTTAGAGGATTCCCTCCGCGCTTGAAACGGCACCACTCTGGGGAAACACGATCCAGTTAACAGAAGGTCGTGGAATCTATTCCCATCTCAGCTAGGCCTCAGGCAGGGTGGGGGCCGGGTCTTCTGCGCTCCCACCTCAATTCGTGGAAGCTGCCCACCGTCCCGCCCGACAGGGGAGAAGGTGGGACACAGAAGGAGAGGCGCGGCGAAAGGTGCTGGCACGAGACCCTGCTCTGACGCTAGGAGCCCACACGTCCGCTCCTCCCAGCATCTAAGGCTTTTGCAGTCCAGGCCTCTAACTGCTTTAACACTGCACGAACGAGACAGCAGTTCGAGTCCTGGCACTCCGGCCAGACAGGAGCACCTTAAGAGCAGAAAAGGAACAAAATGCCATTGCATAATTTATTCGACCTCAAAGTGTTTCTAAACAGCTCTTACCCAATCCAAAAAAAAAAAAAAGAATCTAAATACAAAAACGTTCAAAAGCCACCCACACTCCGCTCCGAAGTTTTAAGGGCGGTGAGGTCTGTGTCAAGTAGATTTGAAGCTAACGACGGCAGCTTTGGAGAGTCCCGCCCGGAATGAGGCTCCTCGCATGCGGTTTCTGTGTCTCCGGGTAAGCCCCCGGCGGGTGTGTGGGTGCCAGGCCATGCCCCTCTGTGCCCCGAAATCCGAGCCCCCCGGCATCCCGGAGCCCCGCCCGCGGTTCCAATGGACTTTGCCCGGAGGCGGCGGAGACCTGCGGCGGCGGGCCCAGAAGGCAGCGGCCCCACACCCCGGGGCCGTGGAGACCGTGGCGACCCGCGGCCCCGCACTTACCGAAGTCCAGGAACTGCTTGATGGAGAGCGGCGATGGCGAGAAGCGGGAATAGCGCTCAATCTGCTTGGGCACCGGCTGCTTCAGCAGCCACCGGAACAGCCGCATCCTCGTCGGGACAACGCAGAGACCAGTCAAGACGCTCAAGCGGCCGCAAAGGCCGGTGCAGCCGAGCCGCGCGGATTAGGCAAGTTCGCCAAGCGCGCACCCTGGCCTCCGTCTCGGCCTCGGCGACGCGGGTGCAGCCGCCGCAGCACCACCAGCAGCACCACCAGCAGCTACCGTGCCCCGGCCGGCCGCCCGCCCGCGGCTTCCCCAGGCCCCGCCCACGGGGGCGGAGCCAGCCGCCGTACGTACGCGGCGCGCGGGGGGCGCGAGGGGCGCGCGGCCGCACGCGCTGGCTGCTGATTGGCCGCTGCCGCCCTCGCTTTCTTTTGCCGGAGTGCAGCCGGGGGCGCCCCCCTCCTTCGCTCCCGGGACCCAGACAGGCCCAGCAAGTGCATCTACACCCTGTCCCGTCCCGGGCTACGTCCTCCGCGGCCGAAAGGTGGCGGAGGTACAAGGGGACTGGGAGGAGATCCGGGGCCCTCGCCCGGAATCCGATCCAAAGCGCTGCTCAAGGCCCCTCTCCACCGAAGGCACCTCTTCCGGGAGGCCTTCCCTGGATCAGCTGACTGTTACACTTCAGGGTATTTGTTGCGTCTTGACACTTTTAAATCTTCTGTTTACCACTTAACTATACTGGCTGCTTCATGCCCTCCACCACAGCCACCACCGTTGGGCAAATATAAACTCACTGGTTCGGATTCCTGCCTGCCCCTCACCACTGGACGGGATTCACTGTAATGTCACTCTCTTGTTTCATAGCCACCCTCCCCCCCACCCGCCTGGGCCAACTCCTTTGGGCAAGATTAATTGTTACGTCACTGACTGTTTCATGCCACCACCGCCATCACCACCATTGAACGGGGTCGATTATGAGGTCAATGGCACTTCATTTAGTCCCTCCCCGGGAACTCCCCCTAACACCACTGGGCAGGATTAATTGTAAGGTCACTGTCTCTGTTTCATGTCACCCCCCCCCAACCGCTACCATTGGAAAGGATCCAATTTAAGGTCTTAGGCACTGTCTTTCATACCCCCTCACCTCCACCACCACCATAGGACAGCCCCCTGACTCTTTTTCATGCCTCACCACCACCAGCACCACTACTTCTGGACAGGAGTCTGTGCTTACACTATGTATTACACTTACACTATGTTAGGTATTGTTTGTATAAGAGTGAACTTGACCTCAGGGCTCAATATATGCAATCATTATTTCCTAATGTGAAGGTATGAAGTACAGCTTGCTTTAACTATTTCCACCAAACCTTGCTTTATTTTTGGCAACGTATAAACATCAACTAAATGAAAGGTAGAATGTTCTCTGAGGAAAGGTAAAAGTGTAACTGGAAACCACTCCTTTGGTCTGATTGGACTGGTTTTCTCAGTGAGTAAGATGATTGGTGTGTAGCTATTTAGCTTTTGTGCCTTCATTGGGTCTCTGTGCACCCAATTCTTTGCTTAATGCTTGCACCTCTACTCTGAACTTAAAGAGAAAAGTAATACGTACACTCAAAGACATCCACTGGTCCTCCCTCACTTCTAGATTTTCAAGTACATCTTGGTCATCTTGGTGGTGGTATGGTATGTAGACTACCATGTCTTTTCAAAACAAAAAGCTGAACAAACATACCAACAACCTCTTTACCCAAGAGCTCTGCCAGAAGAGCTAAGCAATCGTGTTGGTGTGCATGGGCAGACGAAAAGACCTGTGGCCTGTGACTCCTCCAGTGACTTTCTCGGGTGCTACCAGGAAGCATGTTGTACTTGGTGGCAGTTGTGGGAGTCGATGAGCAGGAAGAAGTTGAATATCGATGGAGAGGGGTTTTTCCCAACCTAAGCCGCAAATCGCTGCTGATCTTTCTGAGCTTGGAAAGACTTGTTTCACTCCTTCCTTTTTTACTGAACAAAGTGCTACTTTACATCTATGTATTCTGATTTACTGAATTGTCATGTGCATAGTTTTATTAATCTTTCTCCAAAAGGTGGCAAAGTCTTAGAAGTTGGGAACAATATGATAGAGCCTGGTATAATAGAAATTGTGCTGGTCCAGGGCTCAAATGACCCAGTCCTAAGCTTGGTTCTTTTATTAACTAGCTGTGTGACCTTAGACAAGTCACTTAGCCTTTCTGTGTCTGTGACTTCTTATGTCAGATGGGGCTACCTGATTTCTCTCCCTGGCATTTGTGACAATCAAATGAAATAAATATTTAATACAAACACAAGATATGGTTGTACCTCTTTTATCCAACTACTTATTTATTTAAGCTAAAAGTTTCATGTTAACTGGCAAAATCCAGAAGCTACTAAACCAGTGGGTTGATTTCAGTGCTGGTTGTAGTTATAAAAGAAGGATCTTGAGAGAAATAAATAGATCTTGATGAACTTTTTTCAATTATTTGTACACACCAAGGTCTTGCCCAAGCCCTGCTCCCAGTGGCTCTCAAAGTGAGATCCCTGGTCCAGCAGCAGGAGTGTCACCTGGGAACTTGTTAGAAATGCAAACTCTTGGACCCCACCCCAGACCTACTGAATCAGAAATGCTGGGGGTGGGGCCTGGCACTCTGTTTTAATAAGCTTATGGGGGTTTCAAAGATATGGCCACAAATTCTTTGATATTCCTCCCCTCAAGAGATGGTGCTTAATTATTCTCCCCTTGAGTATGGACTAGAAGTAGTACTCACTTCTACCAAATACAGGATGGCCAAAAGTGATGAGATCTCACTTCGAAGATTAGTTTATAAAACAACTTCTGTCCTACCTAACCAATACTCCTCAAAACTATCAAGGTCATTTAAAACAAGGAAAATGGGCTTCCCTGGTGGTGCAGTGGTTAAGAATCTGCCTGCCAATGCAGGAGACACGGGTTGGAGCCCTGGTCCGGGAAGATCCCACATGCCGCAGAGCAACTAAGCCCGTGCGCCACAACTACCGAGCCTGCGCTCTAGAGCCCACAAGCCACAACTACTGAGCCCACGCGCCGCATCTACTGAAGCCCATGCGCTCCAGAGCCCGCGCTCCGCGACAAGAGAGGCCACCGCAGTGAGAAGCCCGCGCACCACAACGAAGAGTAGCCCCAGCTCGCCGCAACTAGAGAAAGCCTGTGTGCAGCGACGAAGACCCAACACAGCCAAAAATAATAAATAAAAATAAAATAAATTTATAACAAACAAACAAAAACAACAAGGAAAATAAGAAAAACTGTCACAGCCAAGAGAAGCCTAAGTAGACATGACAACTAAATATCATGTGCTATCCTGGATGGGATTCTGGAACAGAAAAAAGGACACTAAGGTAAAAACTAAGGAATTCGGCATAAAGGAAGGACTCTGGACCAAATTTGTTTAATAATAATGTATTAACATATGTTTATGAATTGTAATAAATGTACCATACTAATGCAAAATGTTACCAGTAGGGGAAACTGGATATGCGACATATGGGAACTTTGGGTGCTGTCCTCGCAATTTTGCTGTAAATCTAAAAGTGTTCTTAAACAAATCAAGTCAATTATACAGTACACTATTGATGACTATAGTCATCACATTATACGTTACATCAGAACTTATTTATCTTATAACTGGGAGTTTTGAAAGTCGCTAAGAGAGCAGATATTAAAAATTCTCATCACAAGGAAAAAAATTTGTAACTATGTGAGTCTATGGATGTGAACTAAATTTACTGTGGTAATCATTTCACAATATATACATATATCAATCATTTTAGTGTACACCTTAAATTTATACAATGTTATTTATGTCAATTATATCTCAATGAAACTGGAAAAAAGCAGTACCTTTTGGTTCCAAAATGTAAAATCAAATACATTCAAATAATATAAAGAAAATATTTAAGATAGCAATGAAAATATTTTATAACCATGGAATAACTATTGAACATTTAAAGGACATGAATTACTACTACTACTACCACTACTAATACTAATGTCAACATTTAAAAAAAGACTGTGGCTTCCATGTTAGGGTTTTGTCTCTCCCCCTTCCCCTGTCTCTGTGTCTGTGTCTCTCTCATCCTCTCTCAAAAGCCACCTGCCAGGCTGCAAGGCAGCCCTGTGGAGAAGCTCACAAGAGTGAGCTTGGAAGGAAATCCCTTCGGAAGCAGATCCTTTCCCTGCTCAGCACCTTGACTGTAACCTCGGGAGAGACCCCAAGCCACAACCACTCAGCTAAGCAGTTCCTGGATGCTTAGCTGAGAAATGCTCACAGTTTGCTGTAATAAATGCTTGTTGTTTCCAGCTGCTAACTTTTTGGATAATTTGTTATGCACTAATAGTTAACTAATCTACAAGCCCTCCAGGTGATTCTGACGCATGCTCAAGTGAGAGAACCAATGGATGGACCTAGAGATTATCATACTAAGAGAAAGACAAATATATGATATCACTCATATGTGGAATCTAATTTTGTTTTAAAAGATACAAATGAACTTATTTACAAAACAGAAATAGACTTATGGTTACCAAAGGGAAAACGTTGGGGGGGGGGATGAACCAGGAGCTTGGGATGAACATACTAACCTTAACTATATGTAAGATAGATAACCAACAAGGACCGACTGTATAGCACAGGGAACTCTAACTCTACTCAATATTCTGTGATAACCTACATGAGAAAAGAATCTTAAAAAGAATGAATATATGTATAACTGAATCACTTTACTGTACACCTGAAACTAATGCAACATTGTAAATTGACTATTCTCCAATAAAAAAATTTTTTTAAGTGTGAGAACCAGTTTCCTGTACTATGCACTCTAGAGCAGCACCCTATTCCTTCTCGTTAATGCCTCAGACCTCAGCACGGTCAACACTTAGACATCAAGGGAGGCCTTCCCCCCTCATAAACGCTATTCATTCCCCTTGCTATACGGTTTCCTGACTCTGTTCCTCCCACTGTAACACTCAAAACACTTCGTTATCATTTGATTAATGCCTGTCTTCGGCACTAGACATCAGCCCTGTGACCACTGGGCCCAGGTCCGGCTTATTCACTGCTTCAGTGAGTAGCATATGTACTATATGTAGCTCAGTGTGTAGCATATGTACCAGTCACTATTTAGGTTCACAACAAATATTTTTTTAAATAAATGAAAACCGACAATAATAACATCAAAACCTACCCCAGGGCTTCCCTGGTGGCGCAGTGGTTGAGAGTCCGCCTGCCGATGCGGGGGACACGGGTTCGTGCCCCGGTCCGGGATGATCCCACATGCCGCGGAGCGGCTGGGCCCGTGAGCCATGGCCGCTGAGCCTGTGCGTCCAGAGCCTGTGCTCCGCAACGGGAGAGGCCGCAACAGTGAGAGGCCCGCGTACCACAAAAAAAAAAACAAAAAAACCTACCCCAAATCGCATTCCTTCTGAGCAGCTCTCAATGGAGAACAAAGGCAAGGGTAGCGTTCTGAGTAATTCAAACAATAATGTACACTTCATTAAATAACATTTTGATAAAGCCAAAAGCCAAAATCCAAAGTGGACTGGAACAGATGAGGAAAAAAAATAACCCCTGACTATCTCATCATCAATCACCGGTCGCTGGATCTTGTTATAAAACGCCTCCACCATCACTTGACTTTATGAAATCCTGGTCTCCCTGCCTTTTCCTCCCCTCTCTCTCTTCACTCTCGACTAACATTTTTTGAGCACCTACTGTGTGCTCTGTGAAATTACCTATGTTGTCTCTTCACAGTAAATCTGATGAATGAATACTATCCTCATTTTATAGGTGAGTGAACTAAGATACAGAAAGCTTAAACTAATTTAAGATTACACAGCTTGTAAATGACAGTCCAAATTTGAATCCGGGTCTCCTGACTCTCAATTCTATGTTCTTTCATAATACCAGCATGAATTGTTTTTAATAGACATTTTTTTAAAAGCATTTTTAGGTTCATAGCAAAATTATGCCTCCCCCACCATCAACTCCCACCAGATGGTACCTTTGCTACAATCAGTGAACTTACATTGACACATCATTATCAACCAGAGTCCATAGTTTACATTACTGTTCACTCCTGGTACTGTACATTCTATGGGTTTGGACAAAAGTATTGCCCTAAAAATCCCCTGTTCTCTGCCTACGCATCCCTCCCCATCCCAACCCCTGGCAACCACTGATCTTTTCACTGTCTCCATAGTTTTGCCTTTTCCAGAATGTCATATAATTGGAATCATAAAGTATACAGCCTTTCAGATTGGCTTCTTTCACTTGACAATGTGCACTTAAGACTCCTCCATGTCTTTCTGTGGCTTGATAGCGCATTTCTTTTTAGGTCTGAATAAAATTCCATTGTCTGGATGTAGCCTAGTTTATTGATCCATTCACCTCTCGAAGGAAATTTCGGTTGCATCCAAGATTCACTGGCCCACCTTTTGATTTTAAAAGTGGAAAGTAAGAATGTGAAGATGAGTGAACTAGAGGAGTGACAACTACTTAACTTTTACTAAATTTATATCTTGAATCAAATATGTGTGTGATTTGAAGCAGTAGTTCTATCCTCTCAAGGGCCAAGATTCTTGATTCTTTCGACAAACTATTCTGGGTGGCACAAATCCTCTTGAAGTCCATTTATCCTGGTCCTTTCATTTCTAATTAAGGAGGGTTTTCAGTCTTGATGGTCTTTCTCTTGCCCCAAAAGAGGTCAGAAAAGATTTTAAGTACAGGGATAGTGTGGCAGGATAACTTATTGAGAAATTAAATCTGGATTTTGTTTTTGCTGCTCTTGGACGGACAAAAGAAAGGGGTGGCTGATCAGCCCCAATCTAAAAGACAACGGAGGGCTTCCCTGGTGGCGCAGTGGTTGAGAGTCCGCCTGCCGATGCAGGGGACACGGGTTCGTGCCCCGGTCCGGGAAGATCCCACATGCCGCGGAGCGGCTGGGCCCGTGAGCCATGGCCGCTGAGCCTGCGCGTCCGGAGCCTGGGCTCCGCAACGGGAGAGGCCACAACAGTGAGAGGCCCGCGTACCGCAAAAAAATAAAAGACAACGGAGACTTTGGATCTTCGCTTTGGGCTGCTGTGCCTTGGGAAATTCGTTAGCTGTTCTGTATAGCAAAGTGCTTTGGTTTCTAGGGCTGAAAACAGGTTGGAAGATAGAGGAGACATTCTGGTAGTCTCTGTAATCGCGCCTCGGATTAAACCTCATTGGCTACGATACCGCCACTGTGCAAAGCTGGTACGGTAAGTCCCCTACATACGAACCTTCAAGTTGCGAACTTTCAAAGATGTGAAACGTGCGTTCCAACAACATCAGGTGTGAGTGAAATTGCAGCTTGCCCTTCATCTTCTATTACTGACGATCCGTCAGCTCTACCATCTCCCACCTCCTCTCCCTCCTCCAGTCAGTAACTCTTCTTGCCTGTTCACTTGATGCCAGCCCCTGTATGCCAGCTGTTGTACTGTACTACTGTACTTTTCAAAGTACTTTACTGTAAGATTAAAAATGTTTTCTTTATTTTTTGTGTTTGTTCCTTGTGTATTATTTGTGTGAAAAGTATTATAAACCTACTACAGCACAGTACTATATAGCTGATTGTGTTAGTTGGGTACCTAGGCTAACTTTGTTGGACTTATGAACAAATTGGACTTACGAATGTGCTCTCGGAATAGAACCTGTTCATACGTAGGGTACTGTAGTCTCTGTAAATTCATTCCCTCTCCTGTTGGTAACTACCCCCAGCTTTTGTTTAGTTCCCCATGCAGTACAATTGTGTTTTGGCCAGGGGTGGGAGTGGGGTGGGGAACAGCTCACTTTGGTTGTAGTAATGAAATATACAGCTCAATCTAAAAACCAATGAGCTTAGGGACTTTCCTGGCAGTCCAGTGGTAAAGAATCCGCCTTCCAACGCAGGGGACTCAGGTTCGATCCCTGGTCAGGGAACTAAGACCCCACATGCCGCGGGGCAACTAAGCCCGTGCGCCACAACTACTGAGCTCATGCGCCTCAACAAGAGAGCCCACGTGCCGCAGACTACACAGCCCACGCCCTCTGGAGCCCGAGCACCACAATGAAAAGCCCGCCCAGCAACCAAAGATCCCGCATGCCTCAGCGAAGACCCCGTGTGCCGCACCAAGACCCGCTGCGGCCAAAGAACTAAAATAAATAAATTTTTACAATTATTAAAAAAAATAAAATAAAAGCTAATAAGCTTAATTCTGACCACTGGCCATGGCTCATGGTTATTGGCACATGGCCCAATTTAGGCCAATAAAAAGGAGGAGACATTTCCTGGGAGCTTCTGTAAAAGAAACTTGCTTGCCATTCAGAGGAAGCTTCTGGAAGAACCTCTTTCTCTTCTCTTTCACTCTCTCTACCTCCTCCCCATCTCTAAGCACACCCACAAAAGCATCAGTTGACAACCAACTTGTGAGCAGGGTGAAGCTGACAGTGTAGAAAGCAGAGCAGAAGTGGGAAGAGGCTGGGTCCTCGGTGATGTTGTCAGGTAACTAAATCAAACCAATCCTGAAACTTCCAATTTCACAGACTAGTACAGTCTCCTTTATGGTTTAGGCCAGCTTGGGTAGCTTTGTGTTACTTAGAGTCAGAAGCATCCTAACTTTCACATGAAGCGTTTTCCAGATACCCTGCATACACACTTAGGAACAAGCCCCACATTGACGGCTGCTGGTGGGTGTCTTGCCAGCTCTGCACGTAGGAATTCAAACCCAGATTTAATTTGATTTTTTAAAAATAAAGAAAGGTAACGTTTCACGTGCCCGAGTGTTATGGAACGAAATCACATCTTATAATATCCAGAAGAAACAATAATGGAGGATGATTACGTAAATCATAGCACATGCACCCAGTGGACCATTACCCTGTCATTAAAAATTCACTGTATGGAGTTTATACGAGAACATGGAAATGCAAACATTATACGTAGGTAAAGCAAGATACAAAACTATTTATTAAAGTTGAGCTCAGCTATAAAGAGATCACAAAAGCTTCATAGAAAAAAAGTCTGGAAGGAAACAGAGCAAAATGCCAACAGCACAAGAACCCTGAAGAGTGTTTTGAGCGACACCATTTAGGAAATTCTTGGAGTCCCTGGGTGGGAAGTGATCCAAAAACATGAACCAAGGATAGGTAACATGAATGGCCTTATTCGGTTCTCCTTCACTCCAAAAGATGAAGGTTAATTATACAGAGACTTGTCAGAATCCACTGTTTTGTTTTTATCCAAAGCATGATCTTATTAGTTCTGATTAATACTTACTTAGTACCCACCCATAATTGACTGAGCACGAATCATTATATGCAGTGGACTCTGACATCTAAGGTGCCACCTCTTATCTGGAAAACTTGGTGTTTCTTACATGAGCAAGTCTAGTACAGCCTTCACCCATCCAAGCTGTTTGCCAAGAAGCAGCCGCCACCCCTACCCCTGACCATCACCACCCCCAACAGCGAACTTGACAGCGAACCTGAGTCAGTTCTCAAGTTGCTAAGATTTCCATCAGAGAGGGTTGTTGTGTAGCTACCAGGAGGGCCTCTTCCCCAGGAACTCTGGAGTCTCATCAGGCCCAATTCTTTTCACCTTCCCCCTCCCTCCACATATCCCAGGTTTCTAGAGGTTTGAAGCTTTGAGGACAAGAAAGGACAGCCATTCCTCACAAGGAGACTGGGGATTCCTGCTCTTGGACAATCTGTCCCGTGTACCATCTGATGCCTCAGATAAGTATAAATCAGTGATATTAAAGGAACAGGACTGAGGCCGATCACCTACCACAATTTGAAATGCACAATAGAATAGAATCGAAAAGGCCAGATTTCAAAATCTAAAGAGAGTCAATCTTATTAGAAGTACTTAAAGCCCACGTGGGGCTATCGAGCACTTGAAATGTGATCGTCTGAATTCAGACATGTTGAAAGTGTAAAATTCACACCAGATTTTGAAGACTTGGGATGCAAAAAAAAAAAAAGTAAGGAAGAGAGAGAAAGAAAGAGAGAGAGAGAGAGGAAGAGAGGAAGAGAGAAAGAGAGGAAGAAAGGAAGGAAGGAAGGGAGGAAGGAAGGGAGAAAGAAAGAAAGAGAAAGAAAAGAGAAAAAGAAAGAGAGGGAGAGAGGAAGAGAGGAAGGAAGGGAGGGAGAAAGGAAGGGAGAAAGCGAGAAAGGGAGAGAGAAAGAAAGAATGGAGGGAGGGAAGGAGGGAGGGAGGGAGGAAGGAAGGGAGGGAGGAAGAAAGAAAAGGAAAGGAAAAAAGAATAGACAAAACTATCTCATTACTAATTTTTACATTGATTACATGCTGAGACAAAACATTTTAGATATACTGGTTAAATCATATACGTTACTAAAATTAATTTCATTTACCCTTTTAAAAATGTGGCTTCTAGAAAATGTCAAATTACACCTGTGGCTCGCATTTGGGGCTCCTATTAGATTTCCAGTGGACAGTGCTGTGCTCAGTATATTGCAGGGTGTCCCTTATACTCCTGTGTATATATGGACAAGGTAACTAACATTTGCTGCTGGGCTTCTTTGTGCCAGAGCTGTGTTAGGCACAGTTAGCTCTTTCAATCCTCATATCAATCCTGCAAGGCACTCATGAGTATACCCCACTTACAGATGAGAAAACTGAGGCTCAAAGAAGTTAAGTAACTTGCCCAAGGTCATCCACTGAAGTATGACAGAGCCCCTAAATTCAACACTAGATAATTGTTCAGGGCGTTATCCAGTTGCCAAGGCTTTTCTCTCTGCCATGACTCAATGACCTATACAAGCAGAAGAAGTGATGCCAAAAAAAATGGAAGGAGACGTGTTCTCTAAAACTGAAATTGCTTCACACAGACAAGCCTCATTAAAAAAAAACACTACACCTCTCTAGTCCTTGAGGCCAAGTTCCAAACACATGACTGGTGACACGTGATATAGCACTGCCTTTCTTTTCCTCTGACCCTAACTTGGAAAGAGGTTTTCACTGTTGAAGATCTAGACTTGCCCCATTCAAAAAAGAGTCCCATAGCTTTTTTTCATTTTATGTTATGTGGGTTACCATGGGGGCATTTAGGTTGTTTCTAGACTGTTTCTTTCCTTCCTTCCTTCCTTCTTTTTATGTATTTATTTATTTACTACAAATGGTAAACAGTGCTGCTGTGAATGTAATTTTTGGACAGGCATATAGACTCCATGAGAATGTTTAATACTACGAGACAATGCGAATCAATTAAGGCAGTTTATGATTCCTATGGTACGGTATTGTCATTAATACAACATTGTAAATCAACTATACTTCAGTAAAATACATTTTTTTAAAAAACTTGGTATTGTCAGACAGCTTCGTCGAATGCTCTGGTTTGGGGTTTGGGTGTTGGGTTCATGGGTGTTCATCTTAATTTATGTATTTATTTAAAAAGAGAGGCACACACGGACCTGTGTATGTTGAGCCCCGGATTATTATTAACTCAGTTCTATGCAATCACGGATCCCCCTCAGAAATAGCAGAGTCACAGCACACCTATCAGGCTCTGTAAATGCACGCTATCAGCTTTCATAAACACCTCAGCAGAGTTCGGGGCACAAAGATCCCGCCTCAGTGTAGATACTGTTCTGTTATTTCTCCAGAGACCCCTTCTCTTCATGTTGCCTCCACCCGACCAGCACCATCCTACTGGGCCTGAAAAGTTCCCCTTGCTTCCCAAAGTTTCCCTTCCCAACAAAACATAACGTTTCAGGGTCCCATTTCCTCAAGACTCTGCCCTTTCCTAGCAGTGACTCGAAGTGGAAACTTTAGGCACCAGAGCCAAGGAGCTGGGTCTATAATTTTGGTTGTGTGGGCCTCTGGGCATTCCTCATGACACCAGGCAGGCCATCATCTGTCCCCAGTGACGTGTAGGATCACCCTTAGCTACTGGTAATCCCTACCTGGTCATCCTGCAAGATGAGACAGTGTTGCTATTTACTGACAGGGTGGTTTTAGGCAAATTATTTAACGTCCCCGAGCCTTGGTTTCCTCACCTGGAGAATGGAAGTGATAAAGCCTCCTTTAAAGGTCTGCTGTGAGAACTGGCCTCAGGAAGCTTTCTGTCATGGGAGCTGCTGCTGTTTCTATACATTCAAGCATGACAGCATAGCCTACTAGCACCTGGCCTCAAAGTTCCAGGCCTAGAACTGCCACTAGCTGGCTCCGTGGGTTTCGGAAGATTGCTTCATCCTTCCACGCCCAGTTCGTCATATGTAAAGCGAGACAGCTGGACTTCAGCTGATCTCTAAAAAGGAGATCATGAGTCTATGAGAAGAACTCTGACTACAATCGTCAATTATTTATTGATGCCAATGTAGTCACTACAGCTATCATTCCTCAAGTACTAACTTACTCGAGGGAAGAGTTAGGACAAGAACTTTCCCAGGAAATGAGAGAAAATAATTTTGTTTTACTTGAGGGAATAATTTCCAAATCTGAAGGGCAAAGGAAAGAGTTAAAGGGGAGGAGAGGATAACTACCCTAAAATTTACACATAAAACTTACGTTTTTTATGTGTTCAAAACCAAGTTCAGAACTCTGACGTTATTCCCATTATTTTTTCACCACTCAAGGTTGTTGCATGAGTCAGAGCTGTATTACGCGAGCCTCTCACTGTTGTGGCCTCTCCCGTTTGCAGAGCACAGGCTCCGGACGCGCAGGCTCAGCGGCCATGGCTCACGGGCCCAGCCGCTCCGCGGCACGTGGGATCCTCCCGGACCGGGGCACGAACCCGTGTCCCCTGCATCGGCAGGCGGACTCCCAACCACTGCGCCACCAGGGAAGCCCCAGAGCTGTATTCTGTTTCTCCTTGTATAACTCCTGGTATAACCCTTTTCTTCTTTTATTCCTTTCCCTCAAAATGGCTTCATTCTTTCACTGCATTTTTTTTCTTCTCTGCATTCCTGTTGTTGCTTTGGCTTCAGTGAGAAAGTCACTTCGGTCTTGGGTAAGTTTTCTTCGGCAGCAGAACCTGAGGAACACCTCTTCTCATTCTTAAGCTATGTCCCCTCATAGGCATGGTCAAAGAGTTCCATTTGAATTAGATGTAAGCTGAATTTCAGTAGACAATTTTAAAACATAGAGGAACGTTTTCTCTTTCCATTATTTGAACCTTCAACCTCAGGCAACTCTTTTGGCTTTTCCAATACCCTTCTTGGCTTCTCACAGGTAAGAGACTTACCTGTGTCCTCCCCTTACACTACTCTGTGAACTCACCAACCTAACAAATATCCTATTGTCCTTTGCTGGCTATGCTCCTGATGAAGAACCACTGCATACACACTGGATGAGAAGCAGCTGCAATGAAATGTTAATTTACTCAGACTCCCTGGAGACACAAAATCTCTATTCAAGTCTCAGAATAACCCACTGGAGAAGGACATGGCAGCCATCGAGGACTAGAGAGCTAAGAGGAAGAGCAAGTGATGGGAGTGCTTCTGGCCAAAGGTGACAGTGAACAAAGAGCTGTGGTTAAGGCCACAGGGGCCTGGAGTCCAGTCCACCACCTCCATTTGTCTTACTGGGAGGGCCAAGTACGTGTGCGCACGCGCTTTGGTGGCGGCGGCGGCGCATGTATTTCAGGCCCTCCTCAACAGCGGTTTCCCACTGGACTTCTCACCACCATCTTGCTTTTCCTGAAGGCTCTGTTCTCACGAACATCTGCCAGAAACACTCCGAGGAGACGACAATTCCTAGGTTCTGTCCCCATCCCACCCATCACGCCAAATTCATGCTAAGGTCACCATGATCTTCGTGTCCAAGGAACACTTTTTAGTTCTTATTTTTCTTGGCTTCACGGTCACTCCCTCCTGTTGAAAAACGGTTTGAATTCAGTGGCTCCCCACTGCCACTGTTTCTCTCCCAGCTTTCTGGTCACTTCTGGCTTCACCTTAGGGTTCCTTAGAGCTCTTTCCTTGCTTATCTCTTCCCAGGCAATCTCCACTATCCCCATGGCTTCATTTACCATTAAAACTCGGACTCCCAATAAATCCCCTGCCTTGGTATATGCAAATGCCCACTTGCCGTTTCCATTTGACTGTCTCAGTGACCCCCTCAAGCTATCCAAAATTATATTCGTGATCTTCTCACCAAAATTCTTCTCTTTCAGCATAGTTCCCTTCCTTCGAAAACGGTAGTTTTGCTGACCAGGCTGCTTAAACGAAGAACCTTACACATCATCCTTGACACCCCCCTCGGTGTCCCCTCTCACACCCCATCAATCATCGAGTCTTTTTTTAAAAAATACATTTATTTATTTATGGCTGCGTTGGGTCTTCGTTGCTGCACGCGGGCTTTCTTTAGTTGCGGCGAGCGGGGGCTACTCTTGGTTGCGGTGCGCGAGCTTCTCATTGCGGTGGCTTCTCTTGCTGCGGAGCACGGGCTCTAGGCGCGTGGGCTTCACTAGTTGTGGCTTGTGGGCTCAGTAGTTGTGGCTCGCGGGCTCTACAGCACAGGCTCAGGAGTTGTGGCGCACGGGCTTAGTTGCCCCGTGACATGTGGGATCCTCCTGGACCAGGGCTCGAACCCGTGTCCCCTGCGTTGGCAGGAGGATTCTTAACCACTGCGCCACCAGAGAAGTTCCGCAAAACTGGATTTATATGAACGCCTTAAAATGCAATGTTTCGCCTGCCTACAGCTTTTGGACATGCTCTTCCTTCTGTCTGAAAAGCTCTTTCCACCCCCACTGACCTGAGGCAGCTAATTCCTTGCTCATCCTTAGAGTCTCCCGTCAACATCACATCCTCAGGGGGGAGGGAGGTGGGAGAGGGAAGGACTGGGAGCTTAGGATTGGCAGATGCAAACTAGTATATATAGGATGGATAAACAACAAGGTCCTACTGTATAGCACAGGGGAGTATATTCAATATCGTGTGATAAACCAAAATGCAAAAGAATATAAAAAAGAATATATATATATATATGTATAACTGACTCACTTTGCTGTACAGCAGAAATAAACACAACACTGTAAATCAACTCTACTCCAATAAAAATTTAAGAATAAAAAAATTAGATCCTCAGGAAAACCTTCCCCGACCATCCAGATAGACTAGTTCTCCTCTGAATCACTCTCATAGCGCCATGCACACTTGAAGTGAATTAATAGCAGTTTTGGGCGTAATGCCAATCTTCCTCTTGTGGCTATAAGTTCCATATTGGCAGCGCCCATGTCTGTTTGTCCACCACTGAGGTCTCAGTTCCTAGCTAACAGCAGGCTCTCAAGAAAAAATCTGTATAGGAACTGACTCTCTGAACATTCTCACCAAACCATGCCTGTTGAATTAAAAACACCCTGTTGAGTCCTCCTGACTTAGTTTCCTATTGCTGCTGTAACAAACTGTCACAAACTTAGTGACTTAGAACAACACAAATGTATTTTCTTACAGTTCTGGAAGTCAAAATTCCTAAAATCGAAGAGTCAGCAGGGCTGCACTCCTTCTGGAAGCTCTAGAGGAAAATCCATTTTCTTGCCTTTTCTGGCTTCTAGAGGCTGCCTGAATTCCTTGGCTTGTGGCCTTGCATCACTCCGACCTCTACTTCCATCATCACAGCTCCTTCTGTGACTCTGCTTCTCTCACTCCAACTCTCCTGCCTCCCTCCTATAAGAACCTTTGTGATTACCTGGGGCCCACCTGGATAATCCAGGATCATCTCGCCATCTGGAGATCCTTAACTTAATTGTATCTGCAAAGTCGCTTTTGCCATGTGAGGTAACACATTCACGGGTTCCGGGGACTAGGAGGCGGACATCTTTGGGGAGAGGCATTATCCAGCCTACCACACCTCCCACGCCCCGGAGGATAAAACTTTTGCCAAGTTTTCTGGAACAAATTCTGAACTTGCCATACACACTCCATACACATCATGATACTGCCCATGTTATAACTCTTTCTCCCCTTACAAATCAGTTTTGATTAGTCTTTCCTCAAGTGGGCACATATACTCCATAGTGTCCGCATACACACATTCCCCAAGTGTGCTTAGAATATCCCTCCTGATTCCTGTCCCTTTGGTGAGGAAGGGCAGAGGCAGCGGGAAGCGAACGAGGCCAAGTGGCTGAAGGCACCTTGTCTTGTTCGATGCCCGAGTCTACCCTCCCAACTCCAAGTCTCCCTTCCAAGCTGTTGCTTTGTGGGGAAACTGGCTGAGGGGATAGATGGTCACAAGGTGTCTTCAGGTGGAAGAGTCTTAGCAAGAAGCTCTGGTTGAACATTTTTAGATACATTTATAATTTGTAAAACATTCAGAAGGTGCACAAATATTGGGCAATGAGTGTGGAAGCAAAAGGGTTTCATGGTAAGCAATTTGCATCTTAAACACTCGACTTAGTTGGTATGAATATTCCTAAGACTGAGAAAGCCTGATCTTCAAAGAACTACCTACATACTGTTCACGTCCTAGTCAGGGTGGGTAGAGACACTCAGCCCCAGGCATGGTCTCGTCTGGCATTGCAGCTGCCATTACACGCTTTTTCTGACAGTTATGGAAATCAAACAGAAGACGTTGCTTCTGGCAACACTGAATGTACTAACTGGGAGTAAATCTCTTGTTACCAACAGGCTCGATCTTGACCTGGGAGCGAAGACAGGCAAGATTTTCTCTCACGTTATCTACTCCCCTTGCAGTAACCAACTCTCAGTTCTTTAATCCTGGGTCCCACCTAGAGAGTAATGCTTTGTGGATACTCTGGGGTTTTCCCAAGTCCTGATTATTTTACCCATGAAAGATTTTCAAAGGGACAAGAAGGCATGGAAAACACTTTTTCTACACTCTTCTTACCTTTCTTTATTAAAATAGAAACCTCACTACCAAGGAAAGCTCTAGGTAAGTTGTTCTCAGACATCTATTCCTGAGACGCACACACCTTTAGTGTAAATCTACTCATGACATTTTAGAGCTTGGAGAGTACAGACCAGCTGATCCACCCACTCATTTTGCAGATGAGGAAGCTGAGGTGTAAACACCTAAGGAAATGGTCCAAGGACATACAGGCCAGGGCTGTTGACAGTTTCATAAGGCCATAAAAACTAACAACCGAGATTCTACATATTCAGTTGATAACAGTCATAGATACAGCTTCCATATAATAGATTCAGTCTCCATTGTTCTAAGGTTTTGTGATACTTCGACCTGAGCTAGGGCAAAGTTTACTTCAAATGCTCTGAGAGAAAAACTTACTAAGCAATTAATGGTGTAGAAAGACCACAGAACATACTGTTTACCTATTTCTAGGGGCAAACGGTTTAAAGGACATTTGCCTTTAACTGTATGCAACTGTACTTTTGATTTTAAAATAAATTATTAAGATAGGCCATGCAAAACCTCAGTTGAGAGTCATTTTGTTAATTATTTAATCCCCATTATACAGAACTTTCATTGATCCGGCCTGATCATCCCTTCTAGTGACTCCAAATTAAAGGGGTTTAACTGCAGGGCTTCAAAGGGAATCAGAAATCGTGTGACAAGGCCGACTCTTCCAGAGCAACCGTCCTCATTCACCTTGAGTGAATCCTGGACGTTTTGCTTTAATGAATAAGGGAGGGTGGAGTGTTTAGGAATTTGGTTTTCCCCACCAGGACTAACAAAGTGCTTTGAATGGCAACCCTTATCCTTACACATAAAGGACTTCTTCAGATGAAAACTGACAACACAAGTCACTACCAGGCACGAGGCCTTTCGGAAGAAGTCCTTTGCCCATCCTGCCTGCAGCCCACACACCATTATCCTAGGCCATTTCTGCCACCCAGCTCTCTGGGAACCAGTGAATGTAACAGGATTTGATTTAAACTCCGGACCCCTATCAAGACATTCAAGAAAAGTCCCCTGCTTTTTTATTAATTGCAAAATCAAACTGACTCCCAGTGGAAAGTTTGTTCCCTCTTTTAGGACAGGGACTGCTAACTAATAATAGGTTCTTGCCAGAGAATCTGGTTTGGGGGTGGTTCCCTGTATTGAAAAGACATTTTTCATGTTCCCTACGATTTATCTCCCTCCTGCTTCCCTGGCATCTAGGGTTGCCAGGTAAAATACAGGACGTCCAGTGAAAATTGAATTTCAGACAGACAAGAAATAAATTTTTCTGAGTACAAGTATGTCTCATGTACTATTTGGAACATACGTATACTTGAAAAACTTATTTGTTGACTATGTGAAATTCAAATCTCACTGAATGTCCTGTATTGATCGGGTTTTTTTTTTTTTTGGTAGATCTGGCAACCCTACATGATTTTCTTCATCCAACTTTGTTATGTTCTCCTAAAATTTTATTTTCATGGGCCTTCTTCGCAATTTCATTCCCCTCTTTAAGAACAGTTATTTCTTCACCTTCTACTCTTTTTTGGGGGGTATTAAGTTTAAGTGGCTTTGAATTGTGATGGGAAGCACCAGGCTTCTGTATAAAGGGCCTCAGAGTCACGCACGCATCAGGTGAGATTGGAAGAGAGCCTATCTGAATCCATTTCTTCTGATACTCTACCCTCAACAAGTACTCCTTTGAATTAAGCTTGCCTTCTCCAAGTGGGACTTCTAAACCGTATCTGGGGAACAGGAACACAACTTACTAATACCTTAGGAGAAACGGTAGTAATGATTTTAAAATTTCAGCTCCAGCTACCTTTTAAAAATAAACTCCGTTTTGGAAGTGTAACAGAAGTGTGTCCAATTAATAAGTGCACAGCTGGACGAATTTTCCCCAAATGAACATACTCAGGTAACCAGCACCCAGATCAAGAAACAGAACATTGGGAAGGAAATCCTGTCACATGTTACAACATGGATAAGCCTTGAGGACACTATGCTACATGAAATAAACCAGCCACGAAAGGATAAATACTGTGTAATTCCACTCATAGGAGGCATCTAGGGTAGTCAAATTCATAGAAATAAATATGGAGTAGAATGGTGGTTACCAGGGACTGGGGACAGGGGAGATGGGACGTTATCTGTTAATGGCTATAGAGTTTCAGTTTTGCAAGATGAAAAAGTTCTGGACATCTGTTTTACAACTGTGTGAAGATACTTCACACTACTGAACTGTACACTTAGAAGCGGTTTAGGTGATAAACTTTATGATCTGTATTTTTTACCACAACAAAAAACCAGAAATACAATATTACCAGTTCCCCGGAAGACCTCATGCCCCTTCCCAGTCACTCCTCCATGCCTAAGGTAACAACTCTCCTGATCTCTAAAAGGAACCCATCTGCTTTAAAAAGATTCTAGAGTTAGTAAGAAAAAAAAAGTTGATCAGAACCCCTTCCTTCTGACAGTGAGATTCCTTCGAATCAGAAAAGGATTTGGGGCTTCCCTGGTGGCGCAGTGGTTGAGAGTCCGCCTGCCAATGCAGGGGACACGGGTTCGTGCCCCGGTCCGGGAAGATCCCACATGCCGCAGAGCGGCTGGGCCCGTGAACCATGGCCGCTGAGCCTGCGCGTCCGGAGCCTGTGCTCCGCAATGGGAGAGGCCACAACAGTGAGAGGCCCGCGTACCGCAAAAAAAAAAAAAAGGATTTGATCACAGCTACCATGGTGCCGGGCTTACAGGAGAAGCAGCTCAAAAAATGCTTGCTAAAAAAAAAAAAAAAAAAAAAAAAAAAAATGCTTGCTAATTGCATGCAGACCGAGAGCCTTAGGCTTGCAGTTGTGGGAGGAGCTGAGGGAAGAAAAGGGCGCTGAGGAAAAAAGATGAAAGTGCTGGAAACAAATGCCAGCCACTCTGCAATCTTGCCAAAGGTGAGCGCTGCATATTCATTACAGGTTTATTCACTGATGATGCATTTTTTCCTCTTTCACTGTGTTGACATGATCTGTAGGTTCATGTTTGAATCCAGCCCAAAGTATATAGTTATTTTTTGTTACTGTGTGCATAGCTCTAACTGCTTATTTTCTTACCAGGGTGTTTATTGCCAACGTGTATTGCACGAGACGAAATAGATGTGCTTGTTAATGCTTATCTCCAAATTCCTCAAGGGAAAATTCTAAACTCTAAGGAAATTTAGGTTTACTTCATTTTACAACCACCTTAAGATTTGATCCACTGGACTTTTTGATTACGCCCTTTTCCAAAAGGGCACCAAATGTTCCAAAGAACAAATGACAAAACTGTAAGCACTGATAAAGAAAATGGATAAAACTGCTATTTTAGAGCACAAATGGTAGCGACTGGGGCAGAGGTGAACAATCTTTTACAGTCTTGAAGCCAAGGGAATATGATACACCACTCTTTGATGTCACAAGGTAGGCAGATAGGCTGGAAGCCTGAGAAACAAATGGTATTGTCATATTATGCTAAGGATTAGTTATTTAGATCAGTGGTTTCAGAGCCAATGATCCCTTTTATAACATAAATTCTAGTTAGCAGTCCTCCTATACTGACTTGAAATTCAAAGGTGATACCACATACTTCTACAATCATTGTAAAAAACAATCAACATAATGACCTAGTAGAAAGGAGAAATAAAAGGAAAGTAATTTATAATAAAATAGCATGCACCTCAAAATGTAAACCCTCAGGCATGGCAACACTAGATGACAAAATAAAATAGCCGGACGCTTATATTAATCATAACATCACTGTGAGTGACAGCTCAAGACACAGACTGACCCAGGTGTGCTTCAGTGGCGACTCAAATGGCGACTATGACTTCCCAACATGATGCACAACTCTTGGAAAAGTCTAAGCAAAACTAAATGCAAGCATCCTTCAATTCATACTGTGCTTGCATTCTTGGAAAATTAGGTGCTTACTTTCACCTACATGAAGGTTCAGCAGGACATCTGAAGGTCATTTGGAACATGGAACAATTTCTAATTCTAGCGTCACTGGGCACCACCCTTTAAATATCAATAGTACCTCCCAATCATTGTGACAATCAAAACACGCCACCATCAATTTCTAAAATCCACCCCCACTGACCCCTGGACAATACCGGCTCCCATTTAGTATCCTTGATTTAGAGTAAAAAATTTTATTTGCAGAAGCATTTTTAAAATACATCATTGATAAAAAAGGACCCATATCCTCAGAAATTCCTCCATTTGTGACTCACATTCCTTCACATTTTTTGAAAAATTTGATCTTTGCTTTTATAATCCCACCAAAAAGGAGTTTCCCAACATCTGAGTCAGTAAGATCATCAAGAGATTCAATAAATAAAATTACATAGTACTTTTCTCTTGGGAACACTTTACTTAGTATTTCAGTCATTAAAATAAGAGGTTGACAAAGAAAAAAAAAAGAGCAAAACCCTGCAGGTGGTCTCATCAAGAAAAGCAATTTAATGAGAAGGTGTCCTACAGAACTAGGACAGCAATAACTATTGTAATTATTGTTTTGTTCCATTTTTGCATTTATTCCGTTTAGTTGTTTTTCCAAAATGTTCGGTAACTCTGAAAAGTCTTTATTAGCGACATAAATATAAATCAGATATCTTACAAACACAATCAGTTCCTGTCTATAGAGCACTGCCCTCAGGTGGGGTTTCATGCGTTTGGGGGCCAGCAGGCGTGCTGGAGCCAACTGGTTCTAGGTCGGAAGAGTTCACTGCACTCAGCTCTTCCCAACTCTGCATTTGGTGATGTCATGTTGGTAGCCAGAAATCAGCAGCGATGGAAGTAGTCACACCATGGAAACTGGCAATCGCTACAAATCAGGTCTGCCCTCACACCCACGTCCTCCCCCCCAGAGAGCCTACTGTGAAACATTCACCAGATGCCACTGCATGGGGCTGGCTTGCAGGAAAGAACCTGACATAGAAGTACAAAAGAAGACTTCGGTACAAACTCTTTTCAAAAAGATCAGTCCAAACTGGGCTCTGTAGTGTTCCATCAGATTCTAGCAAGATACAAAATGATGGCCCATAAATAACCGAAGAGCCAAAACGAAACAGAGACATTAATTCACTCGCATCCAAATATCTATTTAGTACCAACTGTGTGCAAAAGAGTCTCCTTAACTTGTTCCTGGACCAAGGCAAGGTACAACTTCAATAAGTATACGAGGTGCAGTGGACCCATGGATATGCTGCCAATTTGAAAGAGATAATTAAACATCGATGGTAATAGTTTTCACCTTTATCACAGGGGATACTGACATCTAATAAGAATTGTGCCAGGTATTAAGCAAATATTACCTTGTTTGATCCTCACAAGCACCGTGAAAGGTAATCATTAGGGAAACTATATGAAATTGCTGATAGCTGACCAGTTTTGACCTCTACAAGAGGCAATTTCATAAGGTTTCATCTACTATTATTTTCTCTGTTTTACGGACAAGGAGGCCAAGACCCCAGCATACCAATTTGTCAAATGTCAAACAGCTATTAAGTGACTAAGCTGGGATTCCTTGCAGACCTGACTGGCTCCAGAGCCCCTGTGCTTTCCACCACACACACTTCCCACATGAAAGAACTGTTAGGCTCATTGGATATGTTGCTAACACTGAAAGAAATCTTAGAATGAAACTGTCTTGAAGTAACTCACTACAAAAAAAATTAAATTAAGGACGTGTGCTTTACCACATCACTAAACATTGGCTTCCTGGGTTTCTTAATCATATATGATTAGAAAGAATCGTCACTGTTCATACATTTTAGAGACTGAATAATAATTTAATATGGATTGCAACCATTGTTTAATTTGTTCTTAAGAAATTAAATTAATGATTATTTGTACTTAAGAAATTCCACTAACATTCAATTTATACTTGAGAAGTTAATGTTTAATTTATACTTAACAAATGACTTTTTAAAAATGCTGTGCTATTACTAGTACCAACTATCAAAGGTCTATGGTCACAGTCTATGATTCTCAACCCACTGGAATGATCAATGCTTCAGAAAAGAATTACAGTCACAAATGTTTGAACTAACTGTATAGTACAGAAGTGTCTCTTAAATTTTTAAATTACAACTCGCAGTAATGTCTTGATATAATACACATATGCATATATATGGATATAACTGAAACAAAAGTTTCACGAAAACTTTTACTCTTGGTATGTGAAAAATACTCCGATACTTTCTATTCTATTTCATTTTTAGAAATGCAGACCACAACTTAGTATATCATTTTCACAAACTCACTAATATGTTGTAACCCCCAGTTTGAGAAACATTGTCTTAGAGACCTTTATTTTAGAGACCTCATCTACATCCCCAATTTTATCCCTTTCGCTCTAGATTACTCTGTTCTTTTCATCTAGACCTTTGGCCCCCAACTTACCAACTTCCTTCTTTCAACAGAGATTTACACATCATCTGCTCTGTGCCAGACACTGTGCTAGGTACAGGAGATGCAATGGATTTGTATCCACATCCTGTGGTCTCAACATCCATCCAGTCATCACGCAAATAAATGCAAACTTTCAGCTGTGCTTGGTGCTACAAAGGCTCCGAGGGAGGAGGATTTGACCTAATAAGGGAAGACTTTCTGAGGAAATGGTACCTGAGCTGAGATGTAAAGATACATTCTATTCTGTTCTATTTCATTAAGAAAATGCTGGCCACTCCCCATTATCCCCAACCCCTAATCTACTTTCAGCAACCTCAAATCTACTTTCTGTGTCTATAGATTTGCCTGTTCCGGACATTTTATGTAAACAGAATCACATATCATATAATATGTGGTCTTTTGTGACTGTGTCCGTTCACTTAGTGTAATGTTTGCAAGGGTCATCCACGTTACAGTATTGTATGGCTACATACAACATTATGTGTATCCATTTGTCAGCTGATGGACATTTGGGTTGTTTCCACTTTGGGCTAAGTAATGCTGCTATGAACATTTGTGTACAAGTTTTTGTATGGACCTATCCTTTTATTTCTCTTGGGTATACACGTAGGAGTGAAATTGCTGGGTCACATGCTAACTCTAATTTTAACATTTTTAGGAACCGCCAAACTATTTTCTGAAGCAGCCACACTTTTACATTCTCACCAGTGTGTGAGGGTTCCAATTTCCCCATATTTTGCCAACACTTGTTCATTATCTGATTATTTGGTTATAAGCATTCCAGTGGGTGTGAAGTAGTATCGCATTGTGGTTTTGGTTTGCATTTCCTCGATGGCTAATGATGTTGAACATCGTTTCATGTGCTTATTGGCGATTTGTATATTGTCTTTGGAGAAATATCTATTCAAATTCCTTGCCTATCTTTTAATTGGGTTAGTTATCTTTTTATTATTGAATTGTAAGAGTTCTTCATATTTTTTAGATACAAGTCCCTTATCACATCATTTGCAAAAATTCCCTCCCATTCTGAGTTGTCTTTTCACCTTCCTGATGATGACCTTTGAAGCACAAAAGTGTTTAATTTGATGATGTCCCAACACCCTATCTTACACCACACTTCACACTTCCCTGATTACTTCTTCAACCATTAACTCCATTTTAATGGACCTTGAAAGCACCCAAAGCTGTTTGAACTCTTCTTTCTTAAACTCCACTATTCTATTCTCAGGGTAAAACTCTTTGTCTTTCTAGCTCTCTCTCTGCCTTGTTTCTATCACATATGCTCTGTGAACCCTCGAAGACCTCCAATTGCCAGGCTTCTGCTTTCTCCGTTTGTCACACTTGCCTCTTGCCAACTTTCCCATCTTCCACTCTCATCCAGCCTAGCCCTTAGATCACAACACTGTAAACCCTCCACTCCCACTAGATTTCACTCCTTTGCCCCACTATCTTTTTTGTTACACTTGTTCTGCAACCTCCAACCATATATCAATCCGACCATCTGCCCTCTCTACTTCTACTGCTACTAAGCAGCATTGTAAAAGTCATGCAACTTTATGCATTGGTAACACTCCTGATTTGCGTTCTCCAGTATCAGCTGAGCTCTCACACCGGCCCTACAAGCTTTTTCTTCAACCCATTTTAGTTTCCTCTCCCGTTGCCTGATGTCAACTACTCTCCCTTTCACTCATGTCATTCCCATCATGCTCTTCCTTGAACAAGCCAAGATAACTTAAGTCTCTTTGGTGCTTGTTCCTTTGCCGTAAGCACTCTTCCACCAGGTCCTTGAATGGCTGGAAAGTCCTTGTCGTTCAGGTCTCAGTTCAAATGTTACCTCTTCAGAGAGGTCTCCCCTATCCACCCGGTCAAAAATTGCTGCCCTCCTCCCATTGCTATCACTCTGTCCTGATCTATTTCCTTATTTTCTTTATCTGTGCTGTCTGGAAAAGTCTTACTCATGCTTCCAAAACCCTTCACTAGCTAAAGTTAGAGACTTGCTCCTGTGGGCTCTCACTATACCCTGGGAGAGCTCTCAAACCCTGTGTAGAACTCTTACTAGGTTGCTGTTATTTACGGATTACAGGTCTGTGTTCCTCTTCTACGTGCCAAGCTCCCTGCAGATAGATGCTGTAATCATCTGTGGCTCCCTGGACATGCCCAGCACAGACCAGGCACTCAATATGTGTGGAAGAGATGTAGAGAAGCCCGTTATTTTTGTAGCATGGGATCCACCCAACCCATCATGCATGAGGATTAACAATCGCCGGGGGAAAACTGGGGAAACATACTGTAATACAAATTAAATCCTGCTGGGCATTATTTATAACAGCAAAAATAGGGGAAAAGTGTCTGAACATAGGGAACTAGAGGAGTAACCTATGGATTACCTACTCACTGGAATTTCATGTTGCTGTTAAGATGGTGTCTGATTCCAATGAAAGATGATGACATGGAATGTGCTTATGCTATGATGATAACGTTTTTATGAAAACAAAACCTGTACATAGAAAGATTGAAAGAAACTAAACCAATGTAATGCTGTTTTCTTTATGCGTGAGCAATAGAGATGCTTTTCTTCTTTTCTGAATTCTTCTAGTTTTCTCTATATATACATTGCTTTTACACTGAAATAAGCTCTAATATTTCATTCCTAAAAAAGAGATATAGTCATATTCTTTCTTTAGTTCATATAACTTCAAATATTAATATTTAATATTTAATTCAGTTTTAAAAACTGAAGAATGCAGAGTCAGAGAGATTTATCCAGCATCCCTCAACAAATTAATGGCAGAAAAAGAAACATTATGGTAATCCTAAAGTGATATTGGGGAACACGACTAATTTCCCATAGGCTCTGTACCATCAATATTATACTTCTTATAGTTCTGTGTTCGTTGCTTGCTAAGAGGCTAAATAGCACTAGTATAAATAGCATAAAAAGAGTGGGGAGACTATAGGTGAACCCCATTTACATCAAAGTGGGTAAAGTTCACTTTAAGGAAACAAACTACCTGAAAATTCACAAATTTGGGCTTTTTAAATGAAAGGCTTCACAAAAGAATTAGCTTGAGCTCTATATTATCAGAGAAGACATTTACCAAATGAAAGCCCATCTGTGATTCAGATACCAGAACAAATACCTAATACAACAAATTCCAGTCTACCAAAGAAAGTGCCTTAGAGTCACAACAGGATTTTTTTAAACTTGATGTATCAAACACATCATTTGGAGGGAGGGGCCACTCCAGCTCGGTACGGAGTTTGAGAATGAACAGTTTAGAGGAAAGCAAAAACTGTTAAACAAGAGAAGAGAGCAAATTTCAATAAAACAGATCAAGGTAGGAGGATGTCTTAGCGTGGGCTCCCCTAGAACTAGGCACTGATATATATACCAGGATGCCAGTGCAAGTGGTTGATTTGGGAGGAGATTTCTGGGCACTTCGGTAGGGCACTGGGGAAGCTAGAACAGGCAGGGGAGGGAAGGAAGCCACTTAAAAGGATGTTATCAAGCTAGCTGCCACTGTGGGCCGCTGGAACCTCATCCTGCTGGGGGACACGGGGTGACCAGTGAGAACACACGCACCTGAGTCACCCTGCCTGAGAAGCGAGGGCACTTTGGGGGCCGCTGTGGCATCCAGATTACGTCTCAGGGCAGAGCAGCCGTTGTTGCCTATTGGAAGTCGGGCCGGTGTGTGTGAAAATGCAGAGGGCTGGCAGTGCAGAAGCACAGCTTCTGCTACAGATGGAGTAAACCAGCTCCTCACGGCGTGTTTGTTCCCTTTGGTGCTTTTTAAAAAGTGGTTTGAATGGCTTACATTTACGGTTGAAACTCCTTAAAGCTGACTTTCTGATATCCTCTCGTGTGCACTTTCGTTTTTCCTGCCCCAGGGCTGCTACTGACACGTCCTTCTCTGCCTGCTCCGCCCGCCCTCCCGGAGCTGCCGCCCACTTAACAGCAGGCTGAGGGCCTCCGTGCCCAAGCGGCTCACTCTGGTCAGACCTGTTGTGTTTTTGGGTGGACGTGGCTCCGGGCAGTAGAAAACACGGTCTGCAGTGCTATTACAGCAGAAGGCCTGGCACCTTCAAAGCATGTCTGCAAACACCCTGCTCCAGTTTTATACTTGTCGAACATGTTCCCCAGGTGAGGAAGGAAAGGCCAAACGCGGTTAGTCACTCTAGAAAGTGGCAGTTTGCGTTCCAAGAGGACTGCGTCTCCTCCTCTTTTTCTCCTCTGCACCCTCTCACCACAGGAAACACTCTTCCTAAGCAGTTTTCAAAGTCCCAAGAAGGATCGCAGAGTTCCTAACGCGCAGTTTATGGCTTGAAAACACTTGGCAGACGAAACAATAACAAAGTCAATGCCACCTCGCCCTTTCCGTGTGGTTATGTAATCAAAGGGCAAACTGCTGTCTCAGGCAGAGCTGGGAGAGGGCTGGGCACACAGCTCTGCACATCCAGTCGCCCGCCATGCTTTGGAGGCTTGGGGAGGGAGTACCCTTCCAGCTGTCAGGAGGCTTTGACACGGGCGTGTCTGGGCCTCTCTCTCTGTCCCATCACCGGGAACTAGGACGGCCCCTATGACCCATTAATGTGGATTTTCTTTTTCTTTTTTTTAACATCTTTATTGGAGTATAATTGCTTTACAATGGTGTGTTCATTTCTGCTTTATAACAAGGTGAATCAGTTATACATATACATATGTTCCCATATCTCTTCCCTCTTGCGGCTCCCTCCCTCCCACCCTCCCTATCCCACCCCTCTAGGTGATCACAAAGTACCGAGCTGATCTCCCTGTGCTATGCAGCTGCTTCCCACTAGCTATCTAGTTTACGTTTGGTAGTGTATATATGTCCATGCCACTCTCTCACTTCGTCCCAGCTTACCCTTCCCCTCCCCATATCCTCAAGTCCATTCTCTAGTAGGTCTGTGTCTTTATTCCCGTCTTACCCCTAGGTTCTTCATGACATTTTTTTCCTTAGATTCCATATATATGTGTTAGCATACGGTATTGGTTTTCCTCTTTCTGACTTACTTCACTCTGTATGACAGACCCTAGGTCCATCCACCTCACTACAAATAACTCAATTTCGTTTCTTTTTATGGCTGAGTAATATTCCATTGTATATACGTGCCACATCTTCTTTATCCATTCATCCGATGATGGGCACTTAGGTTGTTTCCATCTCCAGGCTATTGTAAATGGTGCTGCAATGAACATTTTGGTACATGACTCTTTTTGAATTATGGTTTTCTCAGGGTATATGCCCAGTAGTGGGATTGCTGGGTTGTATGGTAGTTCTACTTGTAGTTTTTTAAGCAACTGACAAAGGATTAATCTCCAAAATTTACAAGCAGCTCATGCAGCTCAATAACAAAAAAACAAACACCCAATCCAAAAATGGGCAGAAGACCTAAATAGACATTTCTCCAAAGAAGATATACAGATTGCCAACAAACACATGAAAGAATGCTCAACATCATTAATCATTAGAGAAATGCAAATCAAAACTACAATGAGATATCATCTCACACCAGTCAGAATGGCTATCATCAAAAAATCTAGAAACAATAAATGCTGAAGAGGGTGTGGAGAAAGGGGAACCCTCTTGCACTGCTGGTGGGAATGTGAATTGGTACAGCCACTATGGAGAACAGTATGGAGGTTCCTTAAAAAACTACAAATAGAACTACCATAATGTGGATTTTAAAAGGGGCCCATTCCTTCCTCTGGGAGCACACAGCCCCATGCTGGGGACCCCAGTTTGGCGAGGGGGGGCTTGGCCTGGATTTCAGCCCCCTCTTGGGGCCCTCGGCCAGGCCTCTGAGGGCAGAGCAGACCCCTACAGTTCACGTGGGGACACTGTGGAGACTGGAAACTCTCCCACCCCACCCCAGGTCAGAGCTATCGTTTACTCTATCTCACTTCCCTTTAAGTTCCAGATCCTGAAAGATTATTCCTTCTGCTTCAGAGGACAGCTCCTTACTCTGGCCACGACTTGCTTTCTTTATAAATTATCTGGAAGTTCCTGCCTGTCCATTTCAGTTAGTTTATTTACCTGATCATTTGGCCTGCTGTATCAGCATCTCCCCACAAGACTATATCACTCTTTCCGCCCCAAGTGGCATCACTTTGTGGCAAGGTATTTGGGGAGGCAATTGTCCTTTTTTATTTTCTTTTTAAGGTTAAACAAACAACTAGCTTAAAGGCAGGGGAATGGTCAAATCTGCATAAGTGGGAGGAGAGAAATTTGCATAAGAAGCCCAGGTGCCTCCTGGGAGGAAAGTAACCGAGATGCCAGTGCAGATTCCCTTCTCAAAGCTGTGGTAGAGACCAGGGGACTCTAAGGAAGGGCCATGGGCAGGGGAAAGGAGACAGGGGAAGTGGGGTTGGCGCTGCACTGGAGAGAGGTGGAAATCAAGCATGGCCTGGGTCCAGGATACAGCAGAACCCAGACGTGTGCTAACTTGGTTCTCCTGACAGCAAACCACCACCTTCAGGAAAGTGTTGTGTAAGCAAACTGGCAAGCTGCCCTCGCAGCAGCTGGCCCCAGGGTCCCGACCTCAGATGTGATGTGGGGATTCAGGAAGCCACTGCTGGAACCACTGGCTTCAGAGGCACACCAGATCTGTTGTAAGATGCACCCGCAAAACATAAGCTTCCCACCATGCCTCTTTCCCCACTTGGAAGAGGTCTGAATTTGTCTCATGTGACCGCATCTGGCTGGTGGAACCGAAATTACTCAGCTGCCAGGGAGTCTGGGAAATGTAGTTTCAGATTTGTAGACTCTGCTACATGTAAAGGCACACTGAAAGGACGTTGAAATGGATGATGAGTAATCCTTTTCCCCACGGTTCCTCCACTTGAAAACCTTCAATGGCTCTCCATGTGGATAGCACTGTCGAAGGAAAGCAGGACCTGAGTCCAGGATACAGCAGACTCCAGCAATGATTTCCAAACTGTAGACTACAGACCCTGGGGAGGAGACTAGGAGATATTACAAGATGTTTCCGAACCTCCTTACACTGCAGTCATCCTGTGGACTGGAAGGGAAAGGAAAAAAAAACCAAAAACCACATTGTGACTTCCACATATATGTTCACCTATTTTTCAAACATGGAGGGAATTATGATTCAAAAAATACAAATCACTTAACAACCTTCCTTACAAACATGTTTCTCACCCGCAGACCCCACTCCTCTGCCTAGATTGAGAATTCTGTCTCCGTCCTGTCTTGCCAATTCATATTCATCATCTGAGACTCAGCCCAGGCTACCACCTCCCCTAATCGGGGAGGTGATTCTCTCTGACTTCCTCAGGCTGGGGTAGATAGTCCTCATCAGTTCTCTCGTAATATCCTGATAATAATAAAATTAAAGTGAAATTTGATTGGCTTACTTTGTGCCAGGCTCCATGAGGTATGGACTCTTACTATCTCATTTTACAGATGAGGACGCTGGGGCACGGAGAGGTTGTATAACCTGCCCAAGGTCACTTATTAGTGACAGCTGTGACTGTCACAGGCAGCAGTCTGTCTTCAGAATCTATGCTCTTGGCCAATACCCTCACTTCCTCTCATCTATCTGTTGTTACACTGCCCACCCTGCTATATTTATCTATCTATCCATCCATCTATAGCCGAATCTGTACATCTATCTCCTCCACAAATAAGCAATGTCTTTCTATGATGTTTAAAATGGGAAAAAAAAGTTCAAAGTATTTCCTCTCTTCCTAACACATTGAAAATTCCAGGACCAGGGTCCAAATTCCTTGCTCCACCTTTCTCTCATCCTCTCCTGTCTGTTAACACAGGGACTATTTTCTCCTTCAGCAGAGAACACCAGACTAAATTACAGAGCAGGGTACAAAATTACTATCCTCAGCTCCCTTCTTTGCCTGTTTTCTCCAAAATAGATTCTTTCCGTTGGTTGTATAAATACAAGACAGAACCCACCACTGCTTCGAAATCATGTGGGAAAGCGTATCATCAGCTGTGAGCTCTGTTGGAGCTGACCTTCTGGCCAGGGTCCACCAAGCGCTCCTTGAGAAAGGATGGGGTTCCTAGGCACTCCAGCCCATGCATCAGCATTCTCGTGCAAACATTTAGGAGGGTGAAATTGAGGAGAGCATGACATTTCCCTGGGAATCAGGAGGCGTTTCCATATCTGCACTCTTGCCTTCACTGTTTATTACCCTTTCTGTCTAACACGGATGACACTTGCTCCTGTTCCCTGTGTCTCAGTACCTGGGTAGCTCTGCTTACACCTGCCAACAACCCCACCAGGTAAGCTAGCTGATTGTTCCCTCTACTGGGGACACCCTGGAAGCACCACCTTACTCCAGACTCATCTCCCTTCTCGCTTTGCTCAGACTCCTTTCTCTTCCCTTTGTCTGATATTTGCTCAGCCCATTGGTTTTGGATCATAAACCAGGTATTTCCTTTTCCCTCTTGAAGGTAACTTATAAAAGAAACTTTCTTTAACCATCTTTCAGGTATGCCCTCTGGGCCTCTGCTTGGGAAAGTCCCCCCTGCCTGCAGAGTGCCCTTCTAAAGGCTGGTATCCTCTGCAGGAAACAGGGAACAATTTAGATGGATCAGGCATGATGGCTTTGCAAATCTCCCTTGTGTAATTTACGCATCTGAAACCATCGTTTCTTCCGGTGAGCACACTATTACACCAAGGCCCATCAGCAGCGGGAGAGACAGGAAAACTCATAAATATGCTTAAGGAGTGACTCTGGTAACTCATTATTGTTTTAAGACATCTTAATTCCCATTCAGGCTAAATGACCTGGTATACCCACAGCCATCTCAGAGAATGTCAGTTCAATCTAAGAGAGTGCGATGTTTGTCAAAATAGTATTGCACAAACCCTCTAAAGAAAGCCAAAAACAGTTGCAGTGAATTACAAAAATATTATGGAGTCAATGAGGTCTGGCATTTAATCTTCAGCTAATGTTGACACCAAGCAGTACACCCACAAAAGCCAAAGAGAATCCGAGTGGAGAGCGTGGGTTCCCAGCCTTGGCTGCCTTTTGGAATCATTGGGGTATTAAAACAAAAATCTCCGTGTCCAGGCCATACTCCAACCCAATTAAATCAGAATCTCTGGGGGTGGGTCCCAGGCATCATTATATTTTAAAGCCCTCCAGGGATTCCAACATGCAGCCAAGTTCGAGATCCACTAGTACAGAACGTCTGGCCCTCGCTCACAACCAGGGCTCAGGCCCTCCTTATACACGCTGTCAGGCGTGTAGGCCGGGGAAGGTGGCACGACATGCCTGGTCATGCCACTCACCCATGCCAGCTTAACTCGCCAGCTGCCCACTCAGCGCCTGAAGCTACCCGAAACGTGGAAACTCAAGGTCGAGGTGATGCTCCGGTGACGATTAAGGTTACTAGACATCAGAGCATTGAAAGCGGGACAGCCAAGGCACAAACAGAATAGAGAGACACAAGTGCACGTTAAGCAGTAATCTGTGACGTCTTCACTGGCTCTGCTCCAAAGGGGGGTGTTGGATTTGCCAATTTGATGTACTGCCACCTGATATTCAACTGAAGAAGGAAAAAAGATACGGAGGGTAGGAGGGGGCTTCTGAAGTGCTGGTCATGTTCTGTTTCTTCAACTGGACGCTGGTTACACAGGGGTGCTGTTTCTGAGACATGGCTACTTCTACACTTACGATATGGGCACTTTTATATATGTACATCATGCTTTAGTAAAAAGTTTTATAAGGAGAGAAACCCTACACTGGTCAGTGAAGAAAGGTCATAGACGCTATCAAAAATAGAAAGCCCACCAGCCTGTTTATAGCACTGAGTTTGATAATAGCCCCATATTAGAAACCATTCAAATCATAGGGACCTGGTTGGACAAATGAAGGTTCAGTCATACAACGGGATACTACGTAGCTATTAAATTTTATGTGGTAGAAGACTACGTCATGACATGGAAAAGTGCTCGCAGGCTATTTTAAAGTTAAAAAAAGAAGATGGATTATAAAACATCGTTATACATGTGTTAGATATTATTATGCATTTTTCTATGCACACTGGTCTTGAGATAAATAAATGTTAGGCATAACTGAGATACAAACAGAAAGAAAGACAGTGTGCAGATAGGACCTGGACTCAAGTCCCAACGCAGCTTATCTACTAATAATTGTTCGCCTTTGGCCAACTTGCTCAACTTTGTGAAAAGAGCTTTATTGAGATATAATTCACATACCATACAATTCACCCATCTGAAGTGTACAAGTTAATGTCTTTTAGTATATTCAAAGAGTTGTACAACTACTACCACAAACTGATTTTAGAACATTTTTATCGCCCCGTAGCCATTTGCAGTCAGTCTCCACTCCTGCCAACCCCCGCAGCCCTTGGCAACCAGTCATCTACCTTCTGTCTCCATACAGTTGCCTATTCTGGACATTTCATCGAAATACAGTCATACGATGTATGTTTTTTGCGCGTCTGGCGTCTTTCCATTAGCGTAGTGTTTTCAAGGGTCATCCATGTTATAGCATTTATCAAACTTCATTCCTTTTACTGCTAAATAATATCCCCCTTTATGAATATATCATATTTTGCTTATCCATTCTTCAAATGGTGGACATTTGGGTTGTTTCTACTTTGGGGCTATTATGAATAACGCTGCTGTAAACATTCACATAGAAGTTTATGTGTGGATGCATGTTTTAGTTTCTCTTGGGTATATATCTAGGAGTGGAACTTCTGGGTGTGATATAATACAAAAATATATTTAGTCTTTGCCCACAGTTCCTGGCAGAGCTCCTAAAACCCTTGGAATTTCCTGAGTGATAGGATTTGTGGGGGGGGTTGCTATGCACAACCAGCCCCTTTCAATCACACCTGAGTGTATGCTAATGAGGTGACTTAGGGTGGGACCCGCCCCCTCCTCAGATAGCTATAGGATACGGCCAATCACCAGAAAGACCAAGTGATCAGAGGGTTAGAACTCTCAGCCCCACCCACCAACCCCTCTGGGAAAGGGAGGTGGGGCTGGAGATGGAACTCTATAAAAAACTCTTGAACAATGAGATTTGGAGAGTTTCCAGGCTGGTGAACACATGGACTCGCTGGGACGGTGGTGTGGCTGGAGAAGGCATGGAAGCTCTATGTTCCCTCCCTTCTCCATACCTTGCCCTGTGTATCTCTTCCATCTGGCTATTCCTGAGTTGTATCCTTTATAATAAAGCCATAAATGTAAGTAAAGTATTTCCCTGAAGTCTGTGAGCCATTCTAGCAAACTATTGAACTTAAGGAGGGGGTCGTGGGAACCTACAATTTACAGCCAGAAGTACGGGTGGCCCAGGACATTGCTCTGGCATCGGGGGCAGTCTGGTGGGACTGAACCCTTAAATCTGTGGAATCTGTCACTAACTCCAGGTAGTTAGTTTCAGAATTAAATTGAATTGTTGGACATCCAATTGGTGTCCGGGGAATTGGAGAATTGGTTGACTGGTGTCAGAGTACGATCCAGACTAGGTCATATGGTAACTCTGTGTTTAACATTTACATTTCCTCCAGCAATTTCTCCATATCCTCGCCAACACTTGCTATTGTGTGTCTTTTTTACTATAGCCATCCTAGCAGATGTAAGGTGATACCTCATTGTGGTTTTGATTTGCTTTTCTCTAATAACTAATGATGTTGAGCATCTTTTCATATGTTTATTACCATTTGTATATATTCTATGGAGAAATGTCTAATCAGATCCCTTGCCCATTTTTAAATTGGGTTAACTTTTTATTACTGAATGGTAGTTTTTTATATATTCTGCAATCAAGTCCCTTATCAGACACATAATTTGTAAATATTTTCACCCATTCTGTGGGTTGTCTTTTCACTTTCTTGATGGTGCCCTTTAAGGCCCCAAAGTTTTAGATTTTTATGAAATCCAATTTATCCATTTTTTTCTTTAGTCACTTGTTTTTTGGTGTCATGTTTAAGGAGGCTTTCAGGATCCACATCTTTTAATCTTCTTATTCTTGGAGCCAAGCACAGAGCCTGGCATATAGCAGGCACACAATATTTGCGAACTGGGATGACGTATCTTTATCTGAACCTGGGAATGTATTGAGTCCTGTATCGTTTATCTATTACTGTGTAAAAAATGACCTCAATTTAGCAGTTTAAAACCACAAACATTTTATTTGGCTCACTAGCCAATGGGTCAGTTGGGCAGTCCTTCTGATCTCGACTGGCTCACGTGTCTGTGTTCAGCTTATAGTTTGGCAGCTGGTTGAATGATCTAGAATGGCCTCACTCTCATGTCTGGTGGTTGGTACACTGTCAGATGGGATGCCTTGGTTCTCTTTGTAGCCTGTCACCCAATAGCAGGCTAGCTCATGGTCGTGTTAGAGTTCCAATTCCAAGCCCTAATACCTAAGCGCTTTTCAAGTCTCTGCTTATATCACATTTGTTCATGTCCTATTGACCAAAGCAATTCACATAGCCAGGCCTAGATTTGAGAGATGGAGAAATAGACTCCAGCTTTTAGGAGAAGGGAAGGATTTGTGGCCATTTTTGTAATTTACCACAAGTACCTCGATGCTTCTACACTGTTAGGCTTTTATGGAGGATGTAAAAGAAAAACCTCTCCTTCTTTCAAGTTTACACGCCATTGTGGGCATTCATTCATTCAACAAATGTTTACTGAGCATCTACCATGTGTCAGGCACAGTTCTGGGCTCTTGAGCTATCTTAATAAGCAGAGCAGACTAAGATCCTTCCCCCTTCCCCATGAAATTTACCTTCTAGTGGAAATGGCAAGAGGAAAGATTTCAAATAGAGTCCAAACAAACTGTTGTGGTGGTGAAAATTTCTTTGACCGTACCTACATACAATGAAGATTAAATCCAAGACTTAGCCCCTGCGGGCAGGAGGGAAGATAGAAACACCCTAAGAACACAGAGCAAAAGGGGAGAAGATTGCAAGAGATCCCAGAAAAGAAAAGCAGGCTCCTACGGAAAATGGAAATTTGTTCTTGTATTTTCAAAGTGAGTTTGTATCAATCGGGGTTCAACCAGAAACATATAAATGATAGACATATATTAAGAGATTTAGGGAATTCCCTAGTGGTCCAGTGTTTAGGACTCTACTTGCATGAAGAGTTACTTTATGCGATTGTGGGGCTGGCTAGGGAAGTCTGAAATCCATAGGGCCTGCCATCAGGAGGAGCAGGCTGGAATTCCCAGGCACGAGCTAAAGCTGCAGTCTGCAGGCAGAATTCCTTCTTCTCCTGGGAAACCCCAGGTCTGCTCTTACGGCCTTTCACCTGACTGAATCAGGGTTACCCAGACTATCTAAAATAATCTCCCTTACTTAAAGTTCACTGATTGTGGACTTTAATCACATCTACAAAACACCTTCACACAGCACCTAGATTAGCGTTTAATTGAATAACTGGAGACTGTAGCCTAGCCCAGCTGACACGTAAAACTGAACATCACATGAACTGCCTGCACAATTCTGTCAATTTACTAAAGCCCACTGTACACGTTAAGTGGGTGAATTATATAGTATGTGAAATATATCTTAATAAAGCTGTAAAAAAAAAAGTAGGTTAGTTCTATGCTTTCGGAGATCTAGTTTCAAAAAATAAATGTGGGCTTAAAACAAAAAGTCTTATTATGAATGTGTTTGACTCAGTCTGGAAGGCAGAACAGAAGCTGTAATCCACGAGGAACGTAGCCTAATTCACCCTGAGCCCGGCACTGTTCTGTCCTCTCAGCTAGGAGTTGGAGTAATTTCTCTATGGCTTCCTTACTACCTGCGTGCCATAGACCAATTAATATTTACACTCCCCAGCCAGTTACCAGAGGAGACAGACGCTGGGAGAGCCGGAAGAGCAGAGCCCAGAGGATCCTCGGGCCCCTGGGCTGGTTATGGGATGTAGGATCCAGTGCCACTTAATAAGATTAAGCGTCACCTCCAATTAGCTCTCTGTCCTCTCTGCACTCAAGTGGCTCTAGCCTGTGGGCAGCTGTTAGAGCCCAGTTACAGACAAATAAGAAGGTGGTGCATTAAAAAAAAAAAGTGTGGTGAGGGCTAGACATGTTCCAGGGGTCTGGAGCAGAGTGAGGACGCCCATGGGAAAGGAAAGATGAAAACACCATGGATGGAACTGGGGCGGGAGGGAGGGCCCACGGCACAACTGGGAACAAACAAAGGGCTAGAGGAGGGAACAGGCTGGACTGACTGGAACAGCGTGTCCTGGAGAGGTGGGTGCAGGGCAGGGAAGCTCTTGAAGAACAGGCGGAGGAATGCGGAACAGATGCAAGCAAACCTGTGGTGCCCAAAGGAGGGGTGCACATCTCAAGGGGTGGCCAAGATGATCCACTGCAGCAGGAGAGGGAAAGACGCTAACTTCGACTAGATTTATTTTTGATCCAAAGAATAAGAAAATAAACTCAACTAGTAGGTAATATATAGATTCATGCCACCACCCTGCCCCTGTCTGGAAGTCAGACAGTCGCAAGACAAGACTCCTCAAATGATTTTGAAGACAGAGTGGGAATTCCTGAATTGAAGGGATGATAAGCCTCGTCATTTACTTTCAGCATTTTGCAACATTTATAAGGTAAAGTGTGTTTACAGATTCTAGTCTCCAGTTATAATGAAACCAGCCCTCATAAAATAAACAGGTGACTTTGAAGAATCCCACAAAGGAAACCCTGCTTGGAAATAATATTAATAAGGCAAGAAAAATCAAACAACCTGAAAATGAGTTCTCCTTCTCACAATGCAACAAATGATGCATTTCTCCACTTTCTAGAACCTTCTTTGTCCACCATGGTTGAAGTCAAAACAATGACCATCTAGTCAGATCTGAAAAGAGGTTGTTCAGAGAACTCAAAATTATCCAGGTACCTATTAAAAATATGGATATAAAGCTGGCCCGAGGTATAGCCCATGACTTAATATACTGGTTAATGAAAGGATATCATTTATAAATAAACAAGTATGAATATAATGGGGGTGCATACTAAGGAAGGTATACGGGCAAAAAAAAAAAGGGAGTTCATTGCTGCAAGCAATGTGAAGGGCTATTTTCAGACAATATTGTAGAGTATATGGGCTGTTCTAGGTTGGGTTCCTCTAGAAGCAGACCTGGAGATGAGGATTGGATGTGAGTAGTTGAAATGAGAGAGAGACTCACGAAGCACTAGGAGGGAAGTGGGGGTGTGTTAGCAAGCATGTCATCACTGTGGGCAACTGAGGCAACTGGAAATTGGTGTAGAACCTGCGTTAGACGCGTCCCACCCTAGGGGGAAGGAAGACGGAGTAGTTATACACCAGCTTCTGCCATCAATGGTTCAGAGCCGCTCGCGGGGCATTTACTCCCCATTCTGCCTGTGCTTGGGCAAGCCCAAGGAAGCCCTCAGAATGACAGTCACGGGGGCTTGGAGGAGGAAGCCACAAGCATGCACGGGAATGGTGAAGGCCAAGAGATACGGGCGGAGCACCCACAGTGTCTGCTCCCTAGGCTTCTTTACGGTTTGACTTTTTACAATAAGCAGCGTTTACTCTCTCTGTCTCATCATTCTTTGTTTTTCAACTTTTCACTTGTCGAACTCTGGGTGGGGCAACGAGCCCAGGCGTGCGAGTCCTGAAGGCCTCGGAAATAGCGGCTTACCAAAGGCCAAGAAGCAGCGCACGGTCCTCCCAGCCCATTTTAAAGGAGCTCCCGGGCTGTTGGATTCTAAAGAGGAAGGCTGTTTTTGGTAAAACGTTGCCGAGAACTCTAATATGTACCGCTGCAACAGAAAATACTGAAAGGAAGGGTTAGGGCTGGGTGTTTTCGGGGAGATTCCAGAAGGTTCAGAAAGTTCAATTCAGCTAAGAACTAAGCGAAGACACTCAGTGTAGCCCTAGTTCAGAAGTCCAGCTGAATGAATGCACGTCTGCCCTAGAGGATCAGGGCATTTATGAGTTGCCACGGGCCAGCCCAGAGAGGTCTAGATGGCAAAGGAGACATTCTGAGGGGCTCCAGCAGCAGAGGAGAGGGTGGACTTTGCCCACCAGCTGCCTGCACTAAGGCCATCCTGTCTACCAAGCAGAGCCTTCTACGTGCTGTGCCTGAAGCAGAGATAAGCAAGAGCGACTCGATTCGGCCACCACTTTGGTGCAAGTAGGACTTCAGGCCCCATCTAGAAAGGAGGGGCTGCCATTTGGGAATGAAGTGCTTAAAGCAAGATCCAGAGCAGTGTGGAGAGGCAGCCAGAGCCATCGCTCCTACCCTCAGCTGCAGGGGGGCCCATCCTATGGGCAGGAGGAATAGGCAGCTAAATACAGAAGAGACACGAGGCACCCTCACTGGCTCGTCCTCCGTGACAACAGGTTTTATTGGGAGCAGAGAAGAGACGGCTAAAGTCTATTCCTCCCAGCACTGAAGGAGTCAGAACAGAAAGAGAGGCAGAAAGGGGACTTAGGAGGGAGCCAGAGATACATCGTCATTTCATGACTTGTTTAAGCTGTTCTATCATTACAATGACTACAGGTTATGCCACAGAAGACTCATGTTAAAACACTGCTCTTGTTAGTATATTAACACAGGGGAATTGTGGGGGGCGGGAGGGGTGCATCGAGCTAGTTGATACCTTGGGAACCGAAGGGAAGAGCTACAAGATACCGCAATAGAGACAGTCAGTGGGAAGGAGCAGGAGTGGGCGATGTGAAGGCTGGGAAAAGCTGGGAATGAATGATAGCTCTTGTGTGCAGGATGCCGGCCACGTTTCCGAGGTTATTCACATTGATCCTCACTGCAACCCTAAAGGGAATTAACGGATGAGGAAACGGAGCCAGAGACAGGTTAGGTGACTAGCTGTGTTAATTCACTGGGTCCTCCAAGAAGCAGACGCCAAGATGGGATTAGAAGTGCGAGAACCATATGGGGACATATGTATATGTATAGCTGATTCACTTTGTTATAAAGCAGAAACTAACACACCATTGTAAAGCAATTATACTCCAATAAAGATGTTTAAAAAAAAAAGTGCAAGAACCGTATGGGGGGAAGTGCTGGGGAAAGGCTCAGAGGAGGGGGCAGGAGAAGGCAGAGCGCGCCTTCAGGTGGCGATGCCAGTCTGGACCCTGTGGAGGAGACATAGAAGGACCTCTAGGAAAGTCTCAGCCAGGCCAACGAGGAGTCCTGCAGCCAAGGTGGCCCGTTGGAGGAGTCCCACATGTCCCTGGGATGGCCTGCCCTAGTACTCTGACTGCGCTTACTCACTGGCTGGGAGCAGCCCATGGGAAACACAGCCTAGGTGCAAATGCAGCAGTGAATCCGGAGGGGCAGGAGCTGGGCCCTCAGTTATGCTCCTGAAGCAGGAGGTCAGAGCGGCACCCTTTCATGGCTGCCATGATAACCTAAAATCACATGACCACCAAATAGTGGGAGGATTTGAACTGAGATCTTTCTGACTGTAAATCCCCCTTTCTTGGTCACTGCCTTGTATACATATGCATATATCTTGGGCATGAACTAAATGGCATCAGAGGACTGAATGTAACCGAACAGGACCCTATGGGGCCTTCCCAGAACAGAATTCCCCCCATGTTCTCCTCCTACCTTTTGCCTGTAGAAAAACTTTTGTCAAAGAATAAATTTAATCAGAGAAGTGAGAAAATGAAGAAAGTAAGGAAAAAATACAAGCAAGACAAAAAAATAACAGTTTAGCCAGTAAAAAAAGTCAAGGACCTTTAATTCCTCAAGGGCTATAGATAATATTCTGAGTCACGTCCTTTGAGCTGTTTTGCAGATACCGAAACTCACACCGGGTGGAAGAAGTTAACTGTATGCTGCCCACAAGCACACACCAGTTGGAACCAGAAGGTTGATGATGTTGACTCCCGATTACCTCACCACCAACCAATCAGAGGAGTGTCCACAAGCTGATCACATACCTGACAACCCCCCTTCCTCACCCTGTCTTTATAAACATTTCCCTGAAAGCCTTCAGGGAGTTTGGGTCTTTTAAGCACTTGCTACCTGGACTCCTTGTTTGGCACCCTGCAATAAACACTGCACTGTACTCACCACAGCCCAGTGTCAGTAGATAGGCTTTACTGCACATGGGCAAGTGGACCCACTCTGGTTCAGTAACGTGAAGACAAACTTGAGACATCCCTCACCGACTCCTGCAGCACAAATTTCTAAAATCACAACCTAGCTGGGCAACATACGTTTTTATGAAGAGATCGGAAAGATGAAAGATCTTCAGTCCTATTAAAATTGTTTTTTAGATTCTCACCCATTCCTCCCCGTTCTCCACAGGAACACACAGATCCACAAATATTTATTGAGCACTCACCATGTAACAGAGTCTGCATTTGGTACTGGGTACACATACATGGAATTTACAGTATGGTGGGAGAGGCACGCATTAACAAGTAATGAAGAAAAATTATGGATAAGTTTATAAGGGAAAGTTCAAGGTGCCTTGAGAGAAAAAGCAGGTGAGATCTAACGGAAATTGGGGCCTGAGGGGTGGATAAAATGTCTGAAGCAATGAATGCCCCAGTGAGGAATGGCATTGGTGTTAGTAGACGTAGGGTCTAGCCCAAAGCATGTGTTGTTGGCTCCTCTGAGCATGAGAAGAGCTGAAAGCCAGGTCCCCATACTTAACTTCCCTTCAATAAGCCCTGTTTGTATCTTCCAAGGAGCTTACATATCGTTTTTAAGAGAGGGCGTTATTTAGGATTGGCTCAAGATGGCGGAGTAGAAGGACGTGTGCTCACTCCCTTTTGCAAGAGCACTGGAAGCACAACTAACTGCTGAACAGTCATCAAGAGGAAGACACTGGAACTCACCAAAAAAGATACCCCACATCCAAAGACAAAGGAGAAGCCGCAGTGAGACGGTAGGAGGGGCGCAATCACAATAAAATCAAATCCCATAACTGCTGGGTGGGTGACTCACAAACTGGAGAACACTTATACCACAGAAGTCCACCCACTGGAGTGAAGGTTCTGAGCCCCACGTCAGGCTTCCCAACCTGGGGGGCCAGCAACAGCAGGAAGAATTCCTAGAGAATCAGACTTTGAAGGCTAGTGGGATTTGATTGCAGGACTTCGACAGGACTGGGGGAAACAGAGACCCCACTCTTGGAGGGCACACACAAAGAAGTGTGCACACTGGGACCCAGGGGAAGGAGCAGTGACCCCATTGGAGACTGAACCAGACCTACCTGCTAGTGTTGGAGGGTCTCCTGCAGAGGCAAGGGGTGGTTGTGGGTCACCGTGGGGACAAGGAGACTGGCAGCAGAAGTTCTGGGAAGTACTCCTTGGCGTGAGCTCTCCCAGCGTCTGCCATTAGCCCCACCAAAGAGCCAGGCGGGCTCCAGTGCTGGGTCGCCTCAGGGAAAACAACCAACAGGGAGGGAACCCAGCCCCACCCATCAGCAGACAAGAGGATTAAAGTTTTACTGAGCTCTGCCCACCAGAGCAGCCCCCAGCTCTACCCACCACCAGTCCCTCCCATCAGGAAGCTGGCACAAGCCTCTTAGATAGCTTCATCCACCAGAGGGCAGACAGCAGAAGAAAGAAGAACTACAGTTCTGCAGCCTGTGGAAGGAAAACCACATTCACAGAAAGATAGACAAGATGAAAAGGCAGAGGACTTTGTACCAGATGAAGGAACAAGATAAAACCCCAGAAAAACAACTAAATGAAGTGGAGATAGGCAACCTTCCAGAAAAAGAATTCAGAGTAACGATAGTAAAGATGATCCAGGACCTCAGAAAAACAATGGAGGCGAAGATCAAGAAGATGCCAGAACTGTTTAACAAAGACCTGGAAGAATGAAAGAACAAACACCTAGAAGAATTAAAGAACAAACAAACAGATGAACAATACAATAACTGAAATAAAAATACAAAAGAAGGAACCAACAGCAGAATAACTGAGGCAGAAGAACGGATAAATGCCCTGGAAGACAGAATGGTGGAATTCACTGCCACAGAACAGAATAAAGAAAAAAGAATGAAAAGAAATGAAGACAGCCTAAGAGACCTCTGGGACAATACTAAATTCAACAACATTTGCATTATAGGGGTCCCAGAAGGAGAAGAGAGAGAGAAAGGACCTCAGACAATATTTGAAGAGATTATAGTCGAAAACTTCCCTAACATGGGAAAGAATACAGCCACCCAACTCCAAGAAGCGCAGAGAGTCCCATACAGAATAAACCCAAGGAGAAACATGCCGAGACACACAGTAATCAAACTGGCAAAAATTAAACACAAAGAAAAATTACTGAAAGCAACAAGGGAAAAACAACAAATAACATACAAGGGAACTCCAATAAGGTTAACAGCCGATTTTTCAGCAGAAACTCTACAAGCCAGAAGGGAGTGGCACCATGTGACAAAGTGAGAGAGTGGCATGGACATATATACACTACCAACCGTAAAATAGACAGCTAGTGGGAAGCAGCAGCATAGCACAGGGAGATCAGCCCGGTGCTTTGTGACCACCTAGAGGGGTGGGATAGGGAGGGTGGGAGGGAGGGAGATGCAAGAGGGAAGAGATATGGGAACATATGTATATGTATAACAGATTCACTTTGTTATAAAGCAGAAACTAACACACCATTGTAAAGCAATTATACCCCAATAAAGATGTTAAAAAAAAATAAGGCAGTTACTTTTCAGACCAAAAAAAAAATCAAACATGGTTAATCTTTTGGTAAATAAATAAAATAAAGTGATGAAAGGGAAGAACCTACAACCAAGACTACTCTACCCGGCAAGGATCTCATTCAGATTCAACGGAGAAATCAAAAGCTTTACAGACAAGCAAAAGCTAAGAAAATTCAGCACCACCAAACCAGCTCTACAACAAATGCTAAAGGAACTTCTCTAAATGAGAAACACAAGAGAGAAAAGGACCTACAAAAACAAACCCATAACAATTAAGAAAATGGTAACAGGAACATACATATTGATAATTACCTTAAACACGAATGGATTAAATGCTCCAACAAAAAGACACAGCCTCGCTGAATGGATACAAAAACAAGACCCGTACATATGCTGTCTACAAGAGACCCACTTCAGACCTAGGGACACATACAGACCGAAAATGAGAGGATGGAAAAAGATATTCGATGCAAATGGAAATCAAAAGAAATCTGGAGTAGCAATACTCATATCAGATAAAATAGACTTTAAAATAAAGAATGTTACAAGAGACAATAAAGGACACTACATAATGATTGAGGGATCAATCCAAGAAGATACAGCAATTATATATACATCCAACAGAGGAGGACCTCAATACATAAGGCAACTGCTAACAGCTATAAAAGAGGAAATCGACAGTAACACAACAATAGTGGGAGACTTTAACACCTCACTTACACCAATGGACAGATCATCCAAAATGAAAATAAATAAGGAAACAGAAGCTTTAAATGACCAGATAGATTTAATTGATATTTATAGGCTATTCCATCCAAAAACTGCAGATTACACTTTCTTCTCAAGTGTGCATGGAACATTCTCCAGGATAGATCACATTTTGGGTCACAAATCAAGTCTCGGTAAATTTAAGAAAATTGAAATTATATCAAGCATCTCTTCCAACCACAACGCTATGAGATTGGAAATCAATTATAGGGAAAATAATATAAAAAACACGAACACATGGAGGCTAAACAATATGTTACTAAATAACCAAGAGATCACTGAAGAAATCAAAGAGGAAATCAAAAAATACCTAGAGACAAATGACAACGAAAACACGATAATCCAAAACCTATCGGATGCAGCAAAAGCAGTTCTAAGAGGGAAGTTTCTAGCAATACAAGCCTACCTCAAGAAACAAGAAAAATCTCAAATAAACAATCTAACCTTACACCTAAAGGAACTAGAGAAAGAAGAACAAACAAAACCCAAAGTTAGCAAAAGGAAAGAAATCATAAAGATCAGAGCAGAAATAAATGCAACAGAAACAAAGAAAACAATAGCAAAGATCAATAAAACTAAAAGCTGGTTCTTTGAGAAGATAAACAACATTGATAAACCTTTAGCCAGACTCAAAAAGAGAAAGAGAGGACTCAAATCAATAAAATTAGAAATGAAAAAGGAGAAGTTACAACAGACACTGCAGAAATACAAAGCATCCTAAGAGACTACTACAAGCAACTCTATGCCAATAAAATGGACAACCTGGAGGAAATGGACAAATTCTTAGAAAGGTATAACAACCTTCCAAGACTGAACCAGGAAGAAATAGAAAATATGAACAGACCAATCACAAGTAAGGAAATTGAAACTGTGATTAAAAATCTGCCAACAAACAAAAAGTCCAGGACCAGATGGCTTCACAGGTGAATTCTACCAAACATTTAGAGAGGAGCTAACACCCATCCTTCTCAAACTCTTCCAAAAAACTGCAGAGGAAGGAACACTCCCAAACTCATTCTATGAGGCCACCATCAGCCTGATACCAAAACCCAACAAAGACACCACACGAAAAAGAAAATTACAGACCAATATCACTCATGAACATAGACGCAAAAATGCTCAACAAAATACTAGCAAACAGAATCCAACAACACATTAAAAGGATCATACACCACGATCAAGTGGGATTTATCCCAGGGATTCAAGGATTCTTCAATATACGCAAATCAATCGATGTGATACACCATATTAACAAACTGAAGGATAAAAACCATATGATCATGTCAATAGATGCAGAAAAAGCTTCTGACAAAATTCAGCACCCATTTGTGATAAAAACTCTCCAGAAAGTGGGCATAAGGGAAACTACCTCAACATAATAAAGGCCATATACGACAAACCCACAGCAAACATCATTCTCAATGGTGAAAAACTGAGAGCATTTCCTCTAAGATCAGGAACAAGACAAGGATGTCCACTCTCGCCACTATTATTCAACATAGTTTTGGTAGTCCTAGCCACAGCAATCAGAGAAGAAAAAGAAATAAAAGGAATACAAATTGGAAAAGAAGAACTAAAACTGTCACTGTTTGCAGATGACATGATACTATACATAGAGAATCCTAAAGATGCTACCAGAAAACTACTAGAGGTAATCAATGAATTTGGTAAAGTTGCAGGATACAAAATTAATGCACAGAAATCTCTTGCATTCCTATACACTAACAACGAAAGATCAGAAAGAGCAATTAAGGAAACAATCCCATTCACCATTGCAAGAAAAAGAATAAAATACCTAGGAATAAACCTACCTAGGGGGACAAAAGACCTGTAAGCAGAAGAGTATAAGACACTGATGAAAGAAATCAAAAATGACACAGATGGAGAGATATACCATGTTCTTGGATTGGAAGAATCAATCTTGTGAAAATGACTATACTACCCAAAGCAATCTACAGATTCAATGCAATCCCTATCAAATTACCAACGGCATTTTTTACAGAACTAGAACAAAAAATCTTAAAATTTGCATGGAGACACAAAAGACCCCGAATAGCCAAAGCAGTCTTCAGCGAAAAAAATGGAGCTGGAGGAATCAGACTCCCTGACTTCAGACTATAATACAAAGCTATAGTAATCAAGACAATATGGAACTGGCACAAAAACAGAAATATAGGTCAATGGAACAGGATAGAAAGCCCAGGGATAAACCCACGCACATATGGTCACCTTATCTTTGATAAAGGAGACAAGAGTATACAATGGAGAAAAGGCAGCCTCTTCAAAAAGTGGTGCTGGGAAAACTGGACAGGTACATGTAAAAGTATGAGATTAGAACACTCCCTAACACCATACACAAAAATAAGCTAAAAATGGATTAAAGACCTAAATGTAAGGCCAGAAACTATCAAACTCTTAGAGGAAAACATAGGTAGGACACTCTATGACATAAATCACAGCAAGATCCTTTTGACCCACTTCCTAGAGAGATGGAAATAAAAGCAAAAATAAACAAATGGGACCTAATGAAACTTAAAAGCTTTTGCACAGCAAAGGAAACCATAAACAAGACCAAAAGACAACCCTCAGAATGGGAGAAAATATTTGCAAATGAAGCAACTGACAAAGGATTAATCTCCAAAATTTACAAGCAGCTCATGCAGCTCAATAACAAAAAAACAAACACCCAATCCAAAAATGGGCAGAAGACCTAAGTAGACATTTCTCCAAAGAAGATATACAGATTGCCAACAAACACATGAAAGGATGCTCAACATCATTAATCATTAGAGAAATGCAAATCAAAACTACAATGAGATATCATCTCACACCACTCAGAATGGCCATCATCAAAAAATCTAAGAAACAATAAATGCTGGAGAGGGTGTGGAGAAAAGGGAACACTCTTGCACTGCTGGTGGGAATGCGAATTACTACAGCCACTATGGAGAACAGTATGGAGGTTCCTTAAAAAACTACAAATAGAACTACCATATGACCCAGCAATCCCACTACTGGGCATATACCCTGAGAAAACCATAATTCAAAAAGAGTCATGTACCAAAATGTTCATTGCAACTCCATTTACAATAGCCTGGAGATGGAAACAACCTAAGTGTCCATCATCGGATGAATGGATAAAGAAGATGTGGCACATATATACAATGGAATATTACTCAGCCATAAAAAGAAACGAAATTGAGCTATTTGTAATGAGGTGGATGGACCTAGAGTCTGTCATACAGAGTGAAGTAAGTCAGAAAGAGAAAGACAAATACCGTATGCTAACATATATATATGGAATCTAAGGGGAAAAAATGTCATGAAGAACCTAGGTGTTAAGACAGGAATAAAGACACAGACCTACTAGGGAATGGACTTGAGGAAATGGGGAGGGGGAAGGGTAAGCGGTGACAAAGCGAGAGAGTGGCCTGGACATATATACACTACCAAACATAAAATAGATAGCTAGTGGGAAGCAGCAGCATAGCACAGGGAGATCAGCTCGGTGCTTTGTGACCACCTGGAGGGGTGGGATAGGGAGGGTGGGAGGGAGGGAGACGCAAGACGGAAGAGATGTGGGAACATATGTATATGTATAACTGAGTCACTTTGTTATAAAGCAGAAACTAACACACCACTGTAAGGCAATTATACTCCAACAAAGATGTAAAAAAACCCCAAAAACAAAAATAAACAAATGGGACCTAATGAAACTTAAAAGCTTTTGCAAAGCAAAGGAAACTACAAACAAGACAAAAAGACAACCCTCAGAATGGGAGAAAATATTTGTAAACGAACCAACGGACAAGGATTAATCTCGAAAATATATAAACAGCTCATGCAGCTCAATATCAAAAAAACAAACAGCCCAATCCAAAAATGGGCAGAAGACCTAAATAGACATTTCTCCAAAGAAGATATACAGATTGCCAACAAACACATGAAAAGATGCTCAACATCACTAATTATTAGAGAAATGCAAATCAAAACTATAATGAGGTATCACCTCACACCAGTTAGAACGGGCGTCATCAGAAAATCTACAAACAACAAATGCTGGAGAGGATGTGGAGAACAGGGAACCCTCTTGCACTGTTGGTGGGAATGTACATTGATACAGCCACTATGGAGAACAGTATGGACGTTCCTTAAAAAACTGAAAATAGAATTACCATATGACCCAGCAATCCCACTACTGGGCATATACCCAGAGAAAACCATAATTCAAAAAGACACATGCATCCCAATGTTCATTGCAGCACTATTTACAATAGCCAGGAATAGCTAGGTTCTATGTGGAACCTAGAAAAATGGTACAGATGAACCGGTATGCAGGGCAGAAATAGAGACACAGATGGAGAGAACAAACGTATGGCCTCCAACGGGGGAAAGTGGCGGGGGTGGGGGTGCGGGGGTGGGATGAACAGGGAGATTGGGATTGACATGTATACACTAATTGTATAAAATCGATAACTAATAAGAACCTGCTGTATACAAATAAAGTAAAATTCAAAAAAAGAAAATAAAAAAGAAAATTTAAAAAAAGAGGGTGTTAATTGACTGCTATGTTTATAGCATTTGAAAAATACTTTGCAGTCGATTTGAAAACATAAATAAAATAAACACACCACATGATGCTAAACTTATTTTTTCCCCTGGGAATAAAGCAGAGTTAAGCTTCCTACCAGCTGGCTGTTCAGCTATCACAGTGTAATGATTAAAACCCACGTATTCCGTGTTGCCAGTTGGTAAGATGGCGGGGGTGCTCTCAGATTATATTGTTTAAAGGCTGTAAAGCTCCCCTATCTCCTGGTTACAAAATTGTTTGCCTTTTGGTTGAATGACTGAGTTTGAGGCTCACTTGTTATACTGCTTATTCAGGTTTGAAATCATTAAGCAAAATGACAGCTCTTGATTTCGGAGACCATCCCCTAAAAACAACATGGCTCTCGCTGCTGAATTCTCATCAGTTTCTCACTCCCATTAAAAATAATTCTTTCCCCATGTGGAAGCCTACGACACCAAGCTTTTCTTCGACAGCCTCAAAACACTTACCAATCATCACCTCGTTCATCCTCACCTCTTCCCTATCAAAGAGCCAAGTGTCATTACATCACGCTAGGCCGAAACCAGAAAGAGTGCGGTTCAGTGGGCGATTATAGGGCTTACAGGAGCAACAGGGCACTCGTTTCCCACTGAGGTATCAAGGTTGAATCAGAGGACAGTGGAGTATGAAAGCTAGAATTTCCCATAAAGATGGAGAGGCAGAGTTTAAGGGCCAGTGCTACTTGAATGGCAGGTCAAATTTTTCACTCCCTTGGGCAAGGCTCTGAACCCCTTTGGTCCCGGTGTCCCCATCCATAAAATGAAACTAATGAAAGTATCTGCTTCCTTGTGTGGATGTAAGGACTAAATGAGACGGCGCACACGCAGCACCTAGCACAGCGCTCAATAAATGGGAGTTTGTTATTAGGCTCAAGATCAATTCTCCAGGGATATTAGAGATGACACTGAAGGCAGAGGGGTGGCCCAAGGTGCCAGAGTCAGGTCGAAGTAGGGGAGAGATCGGAACCTTATTGTCTCCGTGACAAATTAGTGAAAGGAGCTTAGCGATGATATCCATGACGTCCAAAAATGTCTTTTTTTTTTTAATTTTTGGCCACACTGTGCAGCATGTGGGATCTTAGTTCCCCGACCAGGGATCGAACCCGTGTCCCCTGCAGAGGAAGCTCAGAGTCTTAACCACTGGACCCTGCCGGCTGCTCGCACCGGTGGATTCCACGCCCTGGAGGGGGCGGGAGGCGGCGCAGTCCGAGGCTGCTGAGCCTCGGGTGCGTCCCTTCCAGGCTGGTGGCCAAGCTGCATGACGCCCTGGACTCCTGCACCGAGTGACAGCGGCAGCTGGAGCGGAGCCTGCGAGGCTCCCGGCGGCTGCTGAGTGCCTGGGAACCAGCCGAGGCCCCGGCTCCGGAGCCCAGCCCAGGGCCAGAAACGAACGAAGAGGCCCCATCTGCAGCAAGCACACCCAGCCCGCAGGACCTCAAGGAGCCGGAGCTTCTGACCCAGGCACTGCAGAAGGCTGTACGGGTGCGAAAAGGCATCTCAAAGGCTGGAGAAGGCGACAAGGGCAAGGCCCCCAGCCTGAAGTCTGCGTCCACGGCCGCTTCCCTTGCCACCAGAGCCTCTGCCCCCTCAGGGCCTCACGCAGGGCTGACAGCCGTCCATCAGAGACAAGAGCCCCCAGGGGCATCCACCAAACCAGGGGGCCTGCCAAGGACCTCCCTGAGAGCAGGCTTCCGTCAGTGGGGCATCAGGCCTGTATGGGGAAGGGGCCGGAGCCACCAAGCCTGAACCAGGCCGCAGGGACCAACACATAGTCCCGTTGGCTGTGCCTCAGGCCCCAGAAGCTCTTACACTCGAGGATAAGGGGTGCGTTTCCCAGACCCTCACTGGAGGAACTACTGTCTCTACCTGATCAGATCCTGGCAGCAGCAAGAGTGACAGGGAGGGCAGGGCATTGAGCTGGATGTGGGCCAGGGGGGCCCCAGGATGCCACCCCATGAGGCCCAAGCCCGGAAGCCGGCAGAGTGGAATAGCTGGCTGTGAAGGTGCCACGTTTGATGCACTGGGGCCTGTCCTGTGCCCTATCCACTTATCCACCCAGCCCCGGGGCTCCACATGAGTTCTCGAAGGCCTGGGCTCCGCTTTCTCTCCTCCCTGCCAGGTGGGACCTGAACTGGGCTGGCGCCTGGGGTCACCCTGGAAGCCCTGCCTGAGGGGTGGGTGAGCCTCATCCCTCACTGGGCTCCGAGTAGGGAGTGGGGCCTGGAGCCCCCCGAGTGACACAGAGCTGTCCTGGGCACCGGCTTCTCCGACAGGATGCAGCTGCCCGAGGCCTTCAGGAAAGCGGCTTCCCGGAAGCCTCGAGGCTGGGGGAGGGGGACGAGGAGGGGGAGGTGAGACCAGGGGAGCGTGGAGAGCCGGGAGGCCGAGGCTTCCCGATGGTAAGACTTCTCCCACGGGTCCCTTGGCTTTCTCTGCTGGGTGGCGACACACTCTCCGCGTTAGGAGTCAGCCTCCCTAAGACGGCTGTGGTCACCTCACTCAGCCAGCGGCCTCGGAGGCCCCCAGCTCAGCCTGTCTCAAGCTGTGAGACCTTGAACAAGGCACTCCGTGTCTCCAAGTCCCCATCTGTCTTCCTTGTGGAGACGACAATAATAGTAGCAGCTCCTAGAGGTGCTGTAGGGCTTAAACAAGGTAGTGCCTTTCGGGTGCTTGTGCTGGGCCTGGTACAGAGCCAGCACCCAGAGCTCTCACCAGACATCTTGGCTACCAGTCACTGCTGGCTCCTCTCCCCTTTTTCCCTTGAATTCTCTCCTAGCATTTCCCAGAGTGGGTCAGCTCTGTCACCCTTTTCACGGACAGTGTCCCCTCAGTTCCCCAGGACCCCCAAAGGCCCCTCCTGACATTCAGCAGAGCCGGACAGCGCAGGCTGGGGCCGCTACCCTGGCCCTTGCCTACTTCTCGTGGCCCAGCCCAGCTGGCTGGGGTCACCACGTTGCTCTCTGGTTTGCGGGCTGCGCACGTGTGCATCCCAGCCTGTGGGCCCAGCTCAGCTCTGCACAGACCAGTGATTCTGTGGATGCTGCTACCACCGCCAAAACCCAGTTCCTGCGGAAAATGCAGACAACTTCAAGTTGGCCCGGCTCTAGGCTCAGCGCCGCGGAGGTGGAGGCAGAGTTGCGGCACCTACAGGAGGCCTGCTTGCTGCTAAGACTTCGAATGCGGAACAGCTCACGGCAGAGCCCAAGGACTGGATACAGGAGTAGCGCTGCCTGCTCACCCCGGAGGGCCTGCAGGCCATCGCGGGGCAGCGTCTCCGCAGGCTGCGGGAGCGGTGCACAGTACCCAGGAGCTGCAGACCCCGGCGGCCCTCGGGCTGCGGGGGGGCCATGCGGCACCAGCAGATCCACCTGGAAAAGGTCCTGATGGCCGAACTCCTCCCCCTGGTGAGCAAGCAGGAGCCGCTGGGGCCACCCTGGCTCGTGCTGTGCCGGGCTGAACACAGCCTGCTCTGTGAGGGAGGCCAGCACTTCCTCACCCTCCTACGAGAAGATAAGCCTGCTGACTGAGCCCTTCCCGTGGCCAGGCCCACCCCCAGTCCCCCAGGACCATGCAGCAAAGGCAGGCTGCCTCAGCCCCCTAGCCTGCCTGTTAGGGAGAGCCGCGCTTCCCTAGGAGGCATTAAATGAATGGGCATTGAGGGGATTTTCACTGGAGCAGTGAGCCGGGGGCCCAGAGATGCCTGTACCCCCGTAGGAAACCAGGTTTCCAAGGGGCGGGGACTGCCTCCTGGCTCTTCCTGAGGAACTCAGGGCCTTTCTCATGGCTGCTAAACCGGCTGCTCAGGGCTCAGCTTGCCTTGGCCTTCCACAGGCTTAGGAGACCTGAGGCTGGTGGGGCCTTTTCTTAGCTACCTCTGATTTCTCTTGCTGCACACTGAAAAGCCACTTCTGTGACATTAAAACTACTTTAGAAAGTATATATATTTAAATCATTTTAAAAAAAAACCATTGGACCACCAGGGGAGTCCAAAAAATTTTTTTAAGTTTTTTTAACAATGTCTTTTTTAAAATAAATTTTACCATTTCTTTTTTAAAAATTTTTTAAAATATTTATTTATTTTTGGCTGCATTGGGTCTTTGTTGCTGCGCGCAGGCTTTCTCTAGTTGCGGCGTGCGGGGGCTACTCTACGTTGCAGTGCACAGGCTTCTCATCGCGGTGGCTTCTCTTGTGGAGCACGGGCTCTAGGCACGCGGGCTTCAGTAACTGTAGCGTGTGGGCTCAGTAGCTGTGGTGCACGGGCTTAGCTGCTCCGTGGCATGTGGGATCTTCCCGGACCAGGGCTCGAACCTGTGTGCCCTGCCCTGGCAGGCGGATTCTTAACCCTCGTGCCACCAGGGAAGCCCAACAATATCTTTTTAATTCAACACTCTTGACAGACTGGAGCAGACCCATCCCCTCCCCCTCCTCACCCTCTATAATGGCCTGAGACTCAGAAGACCTTGCACAAGTCATATCATCTTGTTAGGCCTCCATTCCTCCTTTTGAAAGTGAGGGGTTGGCCTGACTCAAACTGACTCAATCAGTAAGGGAATATCATCGTCCATTACATATTAAAGACTGTTATAAGATGTTCAAATCCAAATTTGTTGATTTTTTAAAATAATGATAAAGTGAGCTGGTTGCACGGACTCAGAGCTGAATGGTGCCTCCAGGATCATAAGTACCGAGGCAGGGAGCTTTCTCTGGAACAGTCCTATGGGACATCTGAGCGCTCTGCCTGCTTCTCCAGCTGTGTAGCCTCCAAGACTGGCTCTCTGGCCCTCCCCAAGACTCCAAAAGCTATTTAAAATTTTGAATAAACTCCTTAAACTAACTAGAGTAGATTCTGATGTTGGCAACTAAGAACTCTGATGGATTCAGAATAGGATACGTTTAAAATTAACCCAATAATGTTGCCACAAGTCCCAAAATGTTCAGAATCAATGTCTCAGAATATTTTTTTCAAAGTAAAAGTAACTCTTTCAAATCGTAGCAAAGTAAGAATGCTTTTCATTCTACCACATGTGCATTTACCTCCAAGAATGCCGACAATCTCCAAACTGAAGGACAGCCATAGGCGAACAATCTGTTGAAAAAGAGTCCTACTTTGCAGTGAGATTTTGCAAATACATTTCTTCTACAGTATGTGTAGGAGCCTCAAGAGAAGATGCTAGCACTGACCTATAAGATGAACCTCAAAGTCAGACCTTTTCCTTTACTAGCACCACCATCTCTTACTGTGAACTTCATAATCGTGAAGCTGAAACACCATGGACTGTATACTCACCGTAATCAGAAATCTCCAGAAACCCTAATGCAGTGTTTTATGCTCTGCACTGGCATTATGAAACTATTTATGGTTATCAGAAACCTCCCTAGAAGGATAAGGGAATAGAAATGTCATTGAAAACAAAAACGTCACAGGCATGGGCTTCCCTGGTGGCGCAGTGCTTGAGAGTCCGCCTGCCGACGCAGGGGACGCGGGTTCGTGCCCCGGTCCGGGAAGATCCCACATGCCGCGGAGCGGCTGGGCCCGTGAGCCATGGCCGCTGAGCCTGCGCACACGGAGCCTGTGCTCCGCAACGGGAGAGGCCACAGCAGTGAGAGGCCCACGTACAGAAAAAAAAAAAAAAAAGTCACAGGCATGAATATTATAACAGATTAACTGACAAAGCTGCCCACTTCCCTCCATTATGTAATGGACAAAGGGAACTATTATACAATTACTCTACTCTTTTTTTATGTCAAGGGGGAAAACTGATGGTGCCATGAATTTCAGATTTACTGGAATTTGGATAAATGTTATCTCTGGTGAAGTTTCAACTTACTTTCTCAAGAACTATTGAGGCGCTCATAATTTCAGCCATACATTAATATTTTGTTCTTACACTGAGGCTGCTTTTTAAAAAATCTGTACTTCAAAACCCCAAAGAGACTACAAAAAAACACCTGTTAGAACTAATAAATTCAGCAAAGTTGCAGGACACAAAATGAACACACAAAAATCAGCTGCACTACTCACACAAGAGCCATGAGGTGGAAGCAACCCAAATATCCACTGACAAATGAAAGGATAAACAAAATAAAGTATACACATACAATGGAATATTATCAACCTTAAAAAGGAAGGAAGGGCTTCCCTGGTGGCGCAGTGGTTGAGAGTCTGCCTGCCGATGCAGGGGACACAGGTTCGAGCCCTGGTCCGGGAAGATCCCACATGCCACGGAGCAACTAACCCGTGCGCCACAACTACTGAGCCTGCGCTCTAGGGCCCACGAGCCACAACTACTGAGCCTGCGTGCTGCAACTACTGAGCCCGCGTGCCTAGAGCCCATGCTCCCCAACAAGAGAGGTCACCACAATGAGAAGTCCGTGTATCGCAACGAAGAGTAGCCCCAGCTCACTGCAACTAGAGATAGCCCGCGTGCAGCAACGAAGACCCAATGCAGCCAAAAATAGATAAATAAAATAAATTAATTAATTTTTTTAAAAAGGGAAGGAGATCTTGTCACATGTTATAACATGGATGAACCTTGTGGTCATTATGAGGTTATTATGGTAAGTGAGATAAGCTAGTCACAAAAAGACTGAATGATTCCACTTACATAAGTACCTAGAGTAGTCAGACTCATAGAAACAGGAAGTAGAATGGTGGTTACCGGAAGCTGGAGGGAAGGAGAGTTGTTTTTTGACGGGTATAGTGTTTCAGTTTGTGTCCATCAACAGATGAATGGATACAGAAAATGTGGCACATATATACAACGGAATATTACTCAGCCATAAAAAGAAAGGAAATTGAGTTATTTGTGGCAAGGTGGATGGACCTAGAGTCTGTCATACAGAGTGAAGTAAGTCAGAAAGAGAAAAACAAATACCGTATGCTAACACATATATACGGAATCTAAGGGGAAAAAAAGGTCATGAAGAACCTAGGGGCAAGACGGGAATAAAGACACAGATCTACTAGAGAATGGACTTGAGGATACGGGGAGGGGGAAGGGTAAGCTGGGACAAAGCGAGAGAGTGGCATGGACATATATACACTACCAAACGTAAAATAGATAGCTAGTGGGAAGCAGCCGCATAGCACAGGGAGATCAGCTCGGTGCTTTGTGACCGCCTGGAGGGGTGGGATAGGGAGGGTGGGAGGGAGGGAGACGCAAGAGGGAAGAGATATGGGAACATGTGTATATGTATAACTGAGTCACTTTGTTATAAAGCAGAAACTAACACACCACTGTAAAGCAATTATACTCCAATAAAGATGTTAAAAAAAAAAGTTCTAGAGAACTTGACTCATAACAATGTGAATACATTTAAAACTATTGAACTGCACACTTAAAAATGGTTAAGATGGTAAATTTTATGTTACCAGACCGTATGTCTTACCATAATAAAAAAGACCAAAAAAATCTGTGCTTCAAAAAAACATAAAGGTGTGTTTCAAATCCAGAGACTTCTACCATAGGAATGTATCCCATTAGCATTTGAGAATGCAAAGATATTTCCGTATTGTATTTTCTTGCCCTAAACTCCGATGGTTACCCAAATCCTTATCGCTAAGCCAAGTACCAGACTCTACCCACAATCCTCTCACCCCAAACCCTATCACATGACTCTAATCCCTAACCCTAACCCCAATATGTAACGCTAACCCCTGACCCAAACCCCAATCCCTTTCTCCATGACACTCTGCTTACCTGCCACAACTCTGTCCCTCCCCACCCCCCCACCCCCCACCCCCGCCACACTCCCTCCCAGGGGGAGCAGCTTTTCTAGAGAAGGACTTGCTATTTCCCACAACCCTTTAGGCCAGGCTAGGCCAACCAGCTGGAAACTCTTTGGTCTATACTTGCAGGCTCCCCCAAGTAACTGAGCCTCTTAGGCCTGATCCTCCAATCCCAGCATTGCCCTTACTGACCCATCCTGCTCCAGGAACATGTCATTCCCCAGCCCAATCCTGAGACAGGATGACCAGCTTCAGTTCTCTGGGAAATTAATTCAGGAGGAAAAACTCTTCCTTCATAACGTTCACCAAACTTATTTAGTTTAACTCCAACTTTGGGGCCAGTCTGCCCCGCCACTTAAATCCTACGGCAACCCAGGCAAGCTACTTAACTTCTCTGTGCCTCAACTGCTTGCTCTGTAAAATGGGTTTAATAACAGCACGTCTTTCATAAGGTGACTAGAAAGATTAAATGAGTTAATATATAAAAGCACCTAGAATGGTACCTGGCACCATAGTAACCACCAAATAAGTGTTCGCTTTTGTTAACATTAGTATGACTGTTACCAAAAAAAAAAGTATACGTTTTCCTCTTCAGACTCCCACTTACTTTTATAATGAGGGCAAAAAACCTAAACGTGCTTATTTTAGAATTTTTACAAAGCACAGAAAAGTATAAAGAAGAAGAAAAATAGCCCACATCCATCCACTTACTTACATTTTGAGGACAAAGGATAATTTGACTTTGCTAACAGTCTGCATTTTAGTAGATTTTCACTTGCTGCAGCCCTGCCCAGCCAAGCAGAACTGCACTTTGATTTTATTTTGCTCTTGGCACTCAACTATAATTCCAGGCATAACATAGGGTCTCTGTATGTTTGTGTTTCCCACTAGGTTGGAAGCTCCTGGAGGAGAGGAACAGTATCTCTTTACTCTCTGCATGCCCTGGATGCCCAGCACAGAGCCAGACCAGGAAGATGCCTCCTCGATGCCAATACGCCTGGCTTCTCCCAGCTGTACCACTCCAGAATTCTGTTTCACAACTCTTCGCTCAGAAATGCAGGATTCTAGCAGAACTATCTCTGAAATAGAATGTAAGGCGAGAAGAATTGCCCCATTGTGAATTTGGTGGGGGGGGGGGTGGAGGGCGGTCTGCAGTACCTCTTCTCAAAGATCTTAGAAAGGGCGTTTTCCTCTGTTGGGTAATTGCAAACATTTTTTTCCACAGAGGATGTGGCTCATTAAAGTGGTGATTTTCCACTTGCAGGTATAAAAATGAAGAGAAGGCTGGCCAAAGCTGTGCCCCAAAGAGACATGGCATCTGCTAGCTGCCTGCCAAAGACCACAAAACAATGGAGGGTCCTTTCTCAACACAGGTAACTGTAGTCTAACCGACATCACTCCCTCTCTTAAGGAAGCTTACCAAGTGGCAGCAAATGCCATCCCAAGCAGTAAAATGAGAAACAGAAACATGAGGCTTAATGTAGCACGAACACGGGTTTTGAGAAAACTTATTTTTTAAGAAAAAGCTGGAAGGAGCAAGAGACGATCGAACAGACATGTCAATTTCAGGGATAATCCTGCTTTCCATCCATGCTCACTTCTGCCCTCTCCTTTCCCTTTCATCTTTCCAACTGGCCTGATGTTCACAGCAGAGAGAGCTGATGTAACCGAGATTTTCCTTTCCCAGAAAGGCCTTTTGTGATGTTTCCATGCAAACCGAATAAACTTACTGGAAGTGAAGTAGGAGACAGACGCAATAAAAGAATGAATGTGCAAGTTTACAATCCAAAAGAGGAAGAGGCTCTTCCCCCAACTTATGAGCAGCTTCTAAATCACACAGAGCATCAGCAGAGGCAGAATATGTATGTATGTGGATGTAAGAAATGCTTACGTTTTACATAAATCTATGCATCTGCCTCCCAAAGCGGACAATTAAGAAGTAGAAGTAATCAAAGCTTGACTCTGTATACCCAAATCCAAGAAAGTGCCAGGGCTGTCTTGTCATTGGTGTTTTTCCTCCCCCATAATAGATTCTCTTCCCTCTTCCATAAGCATTTTACCAGGCTATGTTTAGAATAGACGTCAGAGCTGGGAAACCAACTAGCAAAGCAAGACTTTCCCAATGGTGCCATCTGGTGGTGCTTCTGTGTATTACAACATGGCTTTGACCTGAAGCCGACACAGGGAAAGCCAAGGGCAAACAACTTGGAATTAGTCCTTTCATGATTTTTTTTAAAAAAGTCGAAACTTTGAGATTTGGCATTGGATCGTGTGTGGCAAGTGTCAAACACACAGGTGTTGAGAGAAAGTTCTGCCACATGACAGAAATCATACATTAAGAAACAAAGTTTTGGGTCGCCCTGAACACTCAGCTGGTTTCATGAATTAGGTGAACGCCCTGTCCATTTTTTTTTTTAATCCAGCGATGAAAATGTTTACAAAAGACCTCTGGGGAGAGATTCGTGAAAGGGCAACTTCTAGGGAAAGGGTTTAGAATCGCTGCATTTTAGAGAGAGAAGAATCCCTTTAGCTGTGGGCTTCTGAACCTGGGGACCACAATCCCATTTTAGGGAAAGTGGACTCCTTGATTTTGAACATAAAAAGTGGTGTGTTGGCACAGATGGGCATTTTAACATAAAGGGCATTTTATCAGATTCTCAAAGGAGTCCATGGCCTAGAAAAAGCTAAGAACAAATGCCTGGGATCCTAACCTAACCTCATACCCTGTTAGAAAATTCTGTCCACAACAGTCTCGACAAATTCAGTTACTCTCGGTTTGAACTTTACTGTTATGGAGACATCGTTGCTTTGAGGCAGTTAGTCAATGGTAATTACTTCGAAGCCTTCGGAACTTGTAATACTGAATTGGACTTTCCCAGAATGTCAACCCACCGGGCTCAGCTACGCTCTCCACCCTATTACAGCGCGCTCTAGTCCTTCTCCAAGCTTGGATGGCCTTCCTGCAAGTCTCCCCCTTTCCAGGCTAAACCCACCCAGAACCTTTCATTTGCCATGGTTTTCAGATCCTTCATTTCCCCCTCTCTTTTTGTGAGACAACACTTCTTTGACATTGACAACTTGACGTACAAAACAGAATACCCTACCCCCCATGACAACCCCTTCCACCTACAGAGTGCCTGACTTGAACTTGTTCCAAACACCCAAGGCCTCTTTTTAATTTCTTCACCGACCCCTAGTTTAACCAAGAGTCTTTCACCCTTTCCAGGTTAAAGAGCACTGGCCTTGATAAACAGTAAGAAAAAGGACAAACCAGAAGCTGTGTGCTTCTTCTCTCTGCCATTTTTTGTATCACTTCACTCGCCCCAAGCAGACCCATCCTTTCCTTCTTCCTGTTTCAAATAGAACATAAAAGCTTTTTTATTGCTATCATTACTATTGTTCTCAAATCTGAGCTTATTCTGGTCTTTTGATTTCGATCCTGAGAAATTTATGACATGCTTTGTGTTTCTCCTTTAATGATGCCAGATTTCTGGTTTTGTACATATCGCTTTAAAATCAAAGCTATCTAGAGCCCTCTGTGCAGCCTTGATGGTTTCCTTAGATCTGCCCCATTTGCTCTCTTCTCCAGCCTCCTTTGTGGTGATGTATCACAAACAGGTTTTTTTAGCAACCATTTTCTCTTGCTCATCTCTATCTTTTGGATTCTCTGACCACGAGCTCATGCCCATATTTTTGGTAGATTTTTAAAAATCTTTTTTCCTAAACTCTGGACACATGCCTGGGGATCCCTTTCTTGGCTAGGTCAAATTGTCCTTGTCATTCTCTCCTATTTCCCATCACTCCCACTGTCACCTCATGGGTGATGATTAGGATGGGTGTAGCATTCTCCTCACGCTCTCATCAGCACCGTAAGGCAAGAAAGGTAAACAAGAGAGACAGTGGGGGACTTCCCCGGTGGCGCATCGGTTAGGAATCCGCCTGCCAATGCAGGGACACGGGTTCGAGCCCTGGTCCAGGAAGATCCCACGTGCCACGGAGCAACTAAGCCCATGCACCACACTACTGAGCCTGCGCTCTAGAACCCGCGAGCCACAACTACTGAGCCCGCGTGCTACAACTACTGAAGCTCACGCACCTAGAGCCCGTGCTCCGCAACAAGAGAAGCCACTGCAATGAGAAGCCTACGCACCTCAACGAAGAGTGGCCCCCACTCGCCGCAACTAGAGAAAGCCCGCACACAGCAACAAAGACCCAACGCAGCCATAAATAAATAAATTTAATAATAAAAAAAATAACATTTACTGCTCAGTTACCTTGTACCGGGCACTGTACCAATCTATTGTATTTAAAAAAAAAGACAGTGGCACATGATCAAGGCCAGAGATTAAACCAGGAAGAAACAGACAAGACAGTTCAAGAAGGAACTCCACGAACGCTGGCTGCCTCTCACAGCCAGTTTTGCTCTTACGCTCAGCCTGGTGCAATGGGGGAAGGGGTGGATTTTCAGAGAACCCAGCGCGGCTCCGAGATCCAGCAACGGAGTAAACAGAAAATATACTAGGCAAGGGTGGGTGGTCGCTGTTGCCTCCTCCTTACCTTGCGGATGCTAATTCCAGAGCAGAAGCGGCGTAAATCTTCTGGAACCTCATGATCTGCAGGACGTGGACCCCTTACCATCCTTAGGCCGAGGCGGTCCTGGAAATCCAGCCAGGCTGCACAGACCGACTGAAGGCCTCGAAGCCCGCGGCTGAGGGATGAGGGCCCGCGGGCGAAGCTTGCCCTCTGGCTGCAGACCAGCAGGCCCGCCTAACACCAACCCCGCGGGCGGCAGGCGATTTCATAAGAGACTGTCCTTGTTGCGAGGTGAGCAATTCCCAGCCGCCCTGGCAGCACCGTAGGTGTCCTGCCCGTGTGGGCTCAGCGCTCAGTCCCACGCAGGCTGACAGCCTTTCACCACCACCTTCTGCAGAGTGCGCACCACACACCCAGGGCAGCCAGGAGTTCCAGGGAGCGGTCCTCAATCACTGATGAAAGGGACCCGACCGCACAACATCCCAGTTTCTCACCGCCAAGTGGAGCCACTTGGAGATGCGTGCTCCCCAGGCTGCCTGCTGTCCCCAGTCGTCACCTGCTCACTGACACCAATAACTTGTCCTGACTGCCTTCCCTCCTCCTCTTATCCCCACTTTCCTGCTGGTGCTTCCGGGTTTCACCTCCCAAGTAAACTGCTTGTGCTCGAATCCTAGTCTCCTCGTGCGTGCTAAGACACCACCTGATTGCAGTTCCGTAAATCACATCCCCCGCTGCCCTCAGGGCTCACATAATGAGCGCTCCCGCGCCCGGGCCGGTTGCGCTTCAGCAGCCTCTCCCTGACTATCCACCCCTGGCAGGCATCTCACGAGGCTGTTTCCGCGCTTTTCCACGTGGGTTCACAAGTGAGCTCCTGGTAACACTGACTCAGTGCTCCTGGAAACCCGGCCCCAGCTAGCCGCCCCCCACCCGCCCGCCCGCCCGCCCTGCCCCCTCGCCAGCCTCCAACAGTCAGTCCCCTAAGCAGTGGTGCTCAGGGCGTGGCCCGAGGATCCCCGCCCCCACATCCGTGTTATCTGGGGAGCATGTTAAAAATGAGCTTTCCTGGACACTACCAACTGAATCAGAATTTCTGCCGGTGGGGCCCGGGAATCTGCATTCCAAGCAATTCCTCCAGGCATCTTATACAGCCCGAACGTTGAAATCAGCTGCTCGGAAGCGTGAGCCTTCAGCAATCAGCGTCATCAATTTACCGTAATCAGTTCCCAGCCCGGCCTCCTTCAGCAAAACGCACAGCGCTCAGCAGCCGAGCTCAGGTGCTTCATCCCCTTTACTGTTCCTGTGCGACCCTCCCGACAGTTTTGTGTGTTTTTTCTGCCCTCTAGGCTTTTGACACTGCTTTGCCCATAGTGCAGAGGGTAGACACGTGCCTGGGGTTGTAGGCTTCCTGGGGGAGAACTCAGCCAATGACTGCCAGGTGTGGGCATATTAAAGCCCAGCTGCCTGGCTTGGATCTGGGACAAACTCTTGGGGTGAGTTTACCCTCAAGAGCTCCCCTGGGGATCTGGCCTCGACTGGGACTTCGCTCAAGATCATCCTTTGCTTGCCTTCCTCCCCTTCCCTGTCCTGCTCCCACCCTGCCCTTCCTCCTGAAGAAACCTGAATCCTCATCTCAGGCTCTGCTCCTGGGGACATTTACCTACAAACATGTTTTACTTATTTTTCCCTGACTTTTGCTATGTGAGTGCATTTGAAAATAGCTCGTTACACCATAAATAACAACTCTGCTCAGTATCAAATTGTTCACGAGCAGTTTCAGTTACAATGAAAGGAGGTGCCTTCGTGGATGGAGGTCACGAAAGCCAGTGCCCCTTTCCCTACTCCGCCATTTCCTCTGCCCTTCGGTCATTGCTGAGACTTCATGAGCACTTACTGCGTTCCAGGCATTGTTCCAAGCACTTCATGTCTAGTATGTCTTTTAATCCCCACAGCAACCCTTTGAGAGTGGCACTTTTTATCATTTCCATTTTCTGAGGAGGAATCAGAGCACAAAGATAGTAAAGGACTTGCCCAAGGTCACACAACCAGTGGCAGAGCCAGCAATTAGTCCAGGCCATCTGGTCCTAACACCTGTGGCTGACCCAGATCTCTCCCTTCTCGGATGCACACAGTATTTATATATTTACATATTTATTTGTGTATTTGCATATTTACATATGTATTTATTTGTTTGGCATAACTCTGGCATTATGGCCTGTCTTGCTCACTGTGCATTTTATGCGGACAGATCTTGTCTCAACTCCAAAGATGGTAAGCCCCTCGAGGGTGGGACCAACTGGCCATACACCTGCAGCTTCTCCCTGGGCAAGGCCAGGCCCCCGTATGCACTTGTATATTGATTCCTCATGTTCTTCACCAATTTCCTCCCACCCAGGCCTTGGTGCTTTTTCTTCAACCACCTCCTCTGGCTACAGACCCAGGCTTTCTTCTCTTCCTCCTGTTCCATCACCATCACATGGCATGACCAGTAGGTTGTCTAAATCTTTATTATACAATATATAATATTGTGTGTATACAGGCCTAACTTTGTGACTATTAGTCAAACCTAAGCCTATATAAATCTCCTAGTCTTCTGCCCCAAATCAAGATGTATTTTGCAGGGCTTCCCTGGTGGCGCAGTGGTTGAGAGTCCGCCTGCCGATGCAGGGGAACACGGATTCGTGCTCCGGTCTGGGAAGATCCCACATGCCGCGGAGCGGCTGGGCCCGTGGGCCATGGCCGCTGAGCCTGCGCATCCAGAGCCTGTGCTCCACAACGGGAGAGGCCACAGCAGTGAGAGGCCCGCATACCGCAAAAAAAAAAAAAAAAAGATGTATTTTGCATACTTTGCTATGATGTCTAAGTTGGTAGACGCTAGCCACATGTGGCTATTTAAATTTAATTAAATTAAAAATTCAGTTCCTCAGTTCCACTAGCCACATTTCAAGTGCCCGATAGCCACATGTGGCTAGTGGCTACCCCAATGGAACAGCACAGACACTGAACATTTCCACTGCCAACTAAAAACTGTTGCTGTCCACCTGGTTTTACAAGAACGAAGTCTCTAGCCACTGCAGTGGCTGCCCTTCAACACCCCCCTGAAAAGAGTTCAGGGTGGAGACCAGGAATGAGGCACTCTGTGCTCTGGGAGGAACTGGCAGAACAGGGCTTCAGATAGATATTTTCAGGAGAAGATTTTATGAGCCCAATTTCTTGCATCTTCTCATATCTAGAAAAGCACTAAACTCACGAACAGAGACATCTGCTCCTCGTAACTGGCAGAACCTTCTGCCAAAATGTGTGCTTGCTTGCATGTACCCCCCTCACTAAAATCATCTATAATACTGACCTCTCCCCCCACCTCTCTGCAGCAGTTCCTCAGAGCTAGCTGAGAGGCTGTCTCCCAGGCTATAGTCCTCATTTTGCCCCAAATAAAACGTAAGTCACAACTCTCGCATTGTGCATTTTTTTTTTCCAGCCGACACCACAGGAAGTCCTATTGGATAGTGAGTGCTACTTCAGAGGCTAGCATAGCTGATTTTTCTCTTGAAGACTAAATAAAATTATTTCTCTTTTGCCAGATTCTATAGACTCCCACACATCGCTACTAAAATCCCATTCATGTCCGCCCTAATTTACAGGGTTACTCATATGCTGCCTGAGACGCAGGCCGGAGAATGGGGGTGAAGGTAACCTCTTCCCTGATCCCCCGGGTCCCAGAGAATGTCAGCGGCACCTGGAGTTTTGCAGGTTGCAGCCTTGCTTCTTCATTTAGGGGACATTCAAGTACATCCCGTCTGGTTTGCCAGCCCCCACCTCCCCTGAGTCTCCAGTCCTCAGAAGACTTGGGAATGTAAAGCTTTTTAACACAAAACTGCAACAGGGAAGAGCAAAATCTGACTCCATGTTGCATCTGTTTCTTTTACTTTAACCTTTGCTTTTCATTGCTTTTGTTACTATAATCACTAAAAGGACGCTGTCTATAGCCTTAAGCATACATAATGGCCTCCCTCAGGGAACCCTGACCCTCTGCCTGAATGTTAAACTAAAGTGCCTTTGTTCAGCTCACAGGGAAACACCCTGACCCTGCCCACCTGTGAATGGCTGCAGAAAAGAAGAAATTAACACAGCCCCTCCCTGAGGCTGGCCAAACCAGGAGATGTTTTGCAAGACTTACCGCCTTTCTGCTTTACTTCCTCACCTTCTCCGCATCTCTGTTCTATGAAAGAAACTAGGATCCAGCCCCCATAAGATGGTATTCTGGGATGCTAGCGCGCCATCTTCTCGGACACCCAGCTTTCTGAATAAAGTCGCTATTCCTTGCCTCAACACCTCATCTCCCTATTACTGTCCTGCTGTGCAGTGAGCAGACCGAGCTTGGATTCGGTCACAAAACTACACAACACACTTTTCTCCTCTCATTGTTGAAATCTCTGGTTAAAAACCAAACGGGGGCCATGAGCCTTGTCTGCAGCCATCTCCAGGGCTACAGAGGGAGCCAGAAAATGTTCACACGTTAAATGCATTTTCTTATAATTAACACAGCTGACATTCTTTAACTGTTTGGCTTCTTTCTGCCTTTAGGCAGCAAACGACAGCAGCGGTTTTGTCAGCCCCTCTCTTAAAATCAATTAAAGTCCTGAACACTTGAGTAGTCAGTTCCTGCCAATACACCAGCTCCATCTGCACCTCAAAGAAGTCGCTTATGCTGATCAGGCCTGCTGAGGTGACCTTTTGCACATTCCCAGGGAATCAGTACAAAGTCTCTTGCCAGGTGCAAACTGGCCTATTAAAAGGGATTTGTTCAGGGCCCCAGGAACTAGAGAGCGGTTCCCAAGGGCACACACAGCTCTCTAAGGAGACTGGAGACCCCGGAGTTTTCACACTCAGTTTTGCTTTCCTTTTCTACCTTGTTATTTCTCTATTTTCCCTACACCTTCAGTAAATGTTTGTCAAATATTGTGAGTCTGTCTTTGGAAAATTAAAGGAGGGGCTTGCATCCATTGCTGGGAGCAAAGTTCTAGAGAACAAAAATCCCCTGACCCCAAACCTCTTGCAGACACAGGCTGGCTGAGGTGACAGCCCTGACCAGGATGATCTGTGAGAGCACAGGAGCCTAAAGCAAAGCTCTCGCAGAACTATTTAGAAGAGGGAATCTGGGAGGACTGGAACTGTGGTGGTGTGGAAGGTGGGCAGAGTACCAAGCAGGTCCGTGCAGGAAAGGGATGGCATGCTCAAAAAAGTGGAGTCGGGGAGAGTTTAATAAAGAGACGAAGTACAAAGTGAGCGCAGGTTGCGCAGGGTTAGAGGAAATCAACGAGGGATGGGGAAACACACCAGGGCAAGAGGAGGAAGCAGCCTCACACCTAGGCCTGAAGGGGCAAGAGGAGGGAGTGGTCACCCACCGAAACTGGCGGCAGTTGTAGCTCAGGGAGAGGGCTGCCTGCTAGCAGGTGTGGCCTTCGCTAGAGGGAAACAGCTGCTGTCCAGCCCAGCCACGCAAGCAGGAGCTGGGGGAGTAAATACCCCGACCTCTCTTCCTGCCTCCAATTTCCTGCCCGTGTCCCCGTTGACTGGACCCAACCAGAAGGAGCCACCCTTCAGATGGGATCTGGAGAGACAAATGGAGGATATCCAGCTCAGGAGCTCAAAGTGTTTTCCAAGCTATTATTTGGAGATCCTGAAGACCTCTAGCTTACACAGCTGGTCTTTTTTTTTTTTTTTTCCGCCTTGCCTCGAGGCATGCAGGATCTTAGTTCCCTGACCAGGGATCAAACCCACGCCCCCTGCAGTGGAAGCTCAGAGTCTTAACCACTAGGCTGCCAGGGAAGTCCCTGTACCTTGTCTTTGTCCAGCACCTCAGCCCTCTTTCTTCTGGTAAAAGAAGCCCCTTTGTTATGCGGAATTGCCTTTCTCCTACTTGTGTGGTTCTCTATCCCCATCCCACGACAAGGGTGGCATGTCCTCAAGGCCTGGCCAATCATGACACTCCATCTCCCCAGTCGCTGGAGGTGGGAGCATGAACCAAGTCGAGCCCAGTGGGATTTTTCCCTGGAGTTTATCTCCTTCTTCTGTCCTTTCTTGCTTCCTATCATCTGGTTGTCCATCCACCCATGGATTGTAGAAGAGAGAAGCTCTCATCTCTGGGGTCAACTAAGCTGGGATAACAGGAGTTTACCTTCTTCCCCCACTACATGGAAGAATATTTAGGCAATAAAGAGACCAATATAAAGAGAAACGCAGAGTTAAGGGGAGAGAAGGGGTGACAGATAGCCCTTAGGATGTCATTTGACACCTTAGAGTCCCTGAGACAAGCTCTATCTCTGGATATGCCACTTTCCTGAGCCAATAAATCCCTCTGTTCTTAAACTGGCTTGAATTGGATTTCTATCACTTGCACTAGAAATGGTGTCGCACACAAGCCCTGACGGAAAACGCACACTCGGACACACACCAACCTATCCTACCCTCTCCAGGGTAGTCACCCCACACACTTCCTTCCACTCTCCACCCTTATAAACTGCATTCACAGAAATCTATAATCTCAGCAACCCCCCCACGGAAATGCTAAATCACTGTGTTATTTTAGTGTGGAGTATAAGAGGAAGCAACTTTTAAGTTTAAAAAACTGAATTTAGATCAGTATACTATTAAAGATTGCATTATAATTTCCATTTTAATGTATTGTTTAGTAACATTCATAACATATAAGGACAAAGTTCTATTTGTTCCCATTTAACAAGCGATACCTGCTGCTTATCTTAAATTAAGTAGGCAAGAAAGAAAAGTACGCAAGAAAGAGCATAGTTTATCTACAATTTCAAAATGTCATCATAATATTGTGTTTGGGGACCAAATGTGTATTAATATGTAGATTGAAATTTAACTATGTGTTACAACCCTCCAAACTGCTTCTCTGACCTGATATTTGGAATTCTTGAATTTTGCACTATAAAAAAATCAATTACCTTATTATTATAATTTTCATGTTTTGTTTCTAAAAGAGGAGACGTGAGTACTTTCTGGCTGCTCTTTGCAAGTACTTCTCCAGAAATAACACTCTGTGGGTTTGGATAATTTTATTACCCATAAAGAAAAAGCCAAACTGGATACAAATTTCTCCTTTTAACTTCTGTTCTGAAGAACTAGAGATATCCTCAGGTACTAAGCAATGATATGAATATACCTTACAGGTCTGAGGTCAAAATCCAGAATGACTGTGTTTATGTCCCTCATTAGCTCCTTCATTCTATTTTTTTAAACCAGTTTAACCATTTTTAAGTGCACAGTTCAGGAGCTCACTCTGTTCACTAAATCAGTATTCTTGATCCTCTCTTTAACCAATAAGCCGTTGAGTTGAAGAGTGGAATAAAAATCATCGAAAGCTGGGGTTTCCCTCGTGGTGCAGTGGTTAAGAATCCTCCTGCCAACTCAGGAGACACGGGTTCGAGCCCTGGTCCGGGAAGATGCCACATGCTGCAGAGCAACTAAGCCCGTGCGCCCTAGAGCCCGTGCTCTGCAACAAGAGAAGCCACCGCAATGAGAAGCCTGCGCACTGCCGGGAAGAGTAGCCCCCGCTCGCCGGAACTAGAAAAAGCCCACGCACAGCAAACGAGACCCAATGCAGCCAAAAATAAATAATTTTTTAAAAAATGGAAAGCTATAAAATGGTGAAAACCACCATCGTAGCAGGTGAACTAGTCAGCTGAGTGATAAAACAACAAAATAGCTGATGTTGAAACAGGCCCAGCTGATCTCCACTCACTGCCCCAGACACCTCGTCCACATTTGGAGGCCTTTACAACTGAAATTAGAACAGACTTCACTATCATTTTTAAATATCGTGAAGCTCAGAACACTTCACAAATCCCTTGGCATTCTTTTTTTTTTAATTAATTAATTTATTTGGTTGCTCTGGGTCTTAGTTGTGGCAGGCAGGCTCCTTAGTTGCGACTCGAGGGCTCCTTACTTGTGGCATGCAAACTCTTAGTTGAAGCATGCACGTGGGATCTAGTTCCCTGACCAGGGATTGAACCCAGGTCCCTTGCATTGGGAGCACAGCGTCTTAACCACTGTGCCACTAGGGAAGTCCCCCTGGGCATTCTTAATACCAAAATTGAAATTGGAAATCTTGGATTCATATCCTGGTTCCACTTCTCACTAGCTCTGTGACCCTGAGTGAATGATTTCCTTTTTCTTTTTCTAAAGCTCAGTTTGTATATATATAAATGAGGATTTAAAACATCTACCCAGTGAACTTGGCCAGACCACGATGCGGGCACACCACAGTCAGATGCAAAGACATTGCTTTCACTTCAATTTACTATCGAAGCAGCTGATGGATAAAAGCTGCACAAAGGATCATAAATGTGGTAATGATCCCAATGAGTGAACAGATGTAGTTTGGCAAAGCAGCCCTAGTAGAGTAAGCTGTCCACAGGGTCAGAGGAACAAAAAGCCCAACTCCTTGCATCATTAGGCTGGGGTAGGGCCATGACACAAGAGCAGTGGTTTTCAAAGTGTGGTCCCCGGACCGGCATTTTTGACCTGGGTATTTGTGAGAAATACAAATCTTTGGGCCCCAGCCCAGACCTACTGAGCCAGGAGCTTTGGGGCTGGGGGGCCAGCAATCTGTGTTTTCACAAGCCCTCCAGGAGATTCTGATGCATGCTCAAGTGTGAGGACCCCACTGTAGCATGAGACAATTGCTTCTGGTACCGGTTTTCCTTGCATGTTCTCATTTCTCTCATGGGCCCGCTTACCACCCACCGCTACTGCAGGAAAAAAAAAATCCTGTGTGGACTTGGAAATTCTCCGTTTTCTGCAAAGCTCTATACAAACATAAAGGATTTATTTCTCTCAGGAGCAGCTAGCCAGAGAATTTAACAACTGGTTCTGCTGAGATCCTGAGTTATCAGCCCTGCTCATAGGCAGAGGGTTGGGCTACCCCTTTCCCTACGGTCTTTGGGGATCCCCTGCATTTGTATATGTGAAGAAGGAAGAGATGGCATGTCAAGAGCTTGCGAGCCTAGCCTATCTACCTGCGGACCTGGCTCCATCTTCCTGGTTTGCTCTAAGCAGCACTGTCCAACGGAACTTTCTCTGATGATGGAAATTTTCTCTAATCCACGCTGATCTGCACTGTCCAGTACGTACAGTAGCCACTAGCCACATGTAGCATTTGACAATATGGCTAGTGCAAGTGGGGAATTGCATTTTACATTTTATTTAATTTTAATTAATTTAAATTTGAATAGCCACATGTGGTACACAGCTATACTAAAAACTTTTTCGTTGTTTACCTGAAATTCAAATTTAATTGGGTGTCCTGTGTTTTTATTTGCTACATCTGGCAACCCTAGTTACAGATTCCCAGTAACATTGACCTTGCCTCCTCCAATAGAGAGTTTGATTCAAAGTTTCTCTACCCATGACCAGAGGAAGCAGATTTGACCTTACCTTGGCCAGAAAGGGCGCCTGGCTGTTGTTCTTTTTTGAAGACAATTTTCAGAGGAATAATGTCTGGGAAAATCAATATAAATGATGACTAAAAAGTGAAAATTGTACTATCATTCATAGAGTCATACTAATTTCTCTGCAACTGAATCCATCCTCCATAGACAGGCTGTGATGGTCCTAAGTACTAGGACTGTAGCAGGGAGAAACGGTATTTGCGGGTCATGTCACTGATTATAAAGCAAATCTTCCTTCCTTAATTGTCTAATCCCTTTCTTACATCAATGAGTGACTACCACATTAAAGTCATCATAGGAAGTGGAAAAAACAAGACCCAGATTCTTTTCTTATGACTGTATTTATGCTTTGCTTCAAAAATAAGACAAAAAGTATAGCAACTTAGAACATTGCCAGTTCTCAGGGAGACTTGATAATATTTTCCCAACAACCCTATAATTTCAAGATGTGATCAAACAGAGGTGCCCTTCTACCTCCATTCACTGTAGGCCTCACTCTCTGCCAATAACTACCTCCTCTTTGGCATTGATAAGAAACCAGTTCTTGAGGCCTCCAAGCTCGTCCCTGATAAAATAAAGTATTATTTTACAGTAACTTATTAAGTGGATATTGGCTAACATTCTTAACTAGAGGAAAGGATTTTAAAATTGGAATAGCAAAGAAAGCAAACATGGTAGGAAGTAAATGGCATTCCAGAAGACGGGTTGATTCTTATAAAACCAAGGCCCGGGTTTCCCTGGTGGCGCAGTGGTTGAGAGTCTGCCTGCCGATGCAGGGGACACGGGCTCGAGCCCTGGTCTGGGAAGATCCCACATGCCGCGGAGCAACTAGGCCCGTGAGCCACAACTACTGAGCCTGCGTGTCTGGAGCCTGTGCTCCGCAACAAGAGAGGCCGCGATAGTGAGAGGCCCGCGCATCGCGATGAAGAGCGGCCCCCGCTTGCCGCAACTAGAGAAAGCCCTCGCACAGAAATGAAGACCCAACATAGCCAAAAATAAATAATAAATTAATTTAAAAAAAAAAACCAAGGCCCTCCTGTTTCCAAGAATGTCCAGGTCAAAGAGTAATGATTGTAGTTTTTCTCTTTCAATAGGTTTTAATGTAACAAACATAGCCAGCAGGCTTAAAAATGAATTTAGTAACACTGTGTCTAGACCACCACCTTTGGTATTTTCCTATTTTCTCCCTTGCTTACCATACTCACGTGGATCTATATTTAGCTTTGGAGATCTGGCGGCTTGGGAACCAATGGGTCTCTAGCAAGAGATTATTAGGTGATGCAATAGTTCTCCGCTCCCACCTCCCCCTCCCACAGGCTCCTTCTCTGTCTTTTCTACCCATTTCCCTAAGAAAAGGTATTGGGTCTGGAATACAATGGCGTTCTGCCCAGAGAACCTGCATTTCTGAAGGGGCTCCCCTAAGTATAGCTCAGGTTTACATTTGGAAATAGGGGCACTCGCCCTGGAGAGCGCCGTGTGATTGGCACACAGACTGTAGTCCTCAAAGTGTGCATGGTCCCCGGCCCAGCAGTAGCAGCATCTGAGAATTTTAGAAATGCTAATTCTCAGGGCTCACTCTGTAGACCTAGCTGGATGACTTCAGTTACCTAAGTATTCTAGCCTTTTTTTTTTAACCTTTTATGTTTCTCTTTCTTTCTTCAGAAGCAGAGAACCCTTCTCACTGGCATATTCAGACCTTTCCCCATAGAAGAGAGCAGTGGTTCTCAAAGTGTGGTCCCAGTGAGGCAGGAGATAGATGGGCCCCAGGATGAGCAGCTGGAGTTTGTCCCCCGTGGACAGATACTCCAAAATATTGATAGCAGGAGAGAGAGAGCAGCTGAGCCCTGTCCAGAGAAGAGACCACATATTTCTCATTCTCGAGGTCAAGGGGACCTTCCTGACTACACAGGCGCAGAAAGGCTCCTTGGAGGTCAAAAAGGGTGTGATGTCAACCTATCCACAGGCGTCTTTGCTAGAGTCCATCTTGGCTAAGAGATGCGTGTGCACACATGGGAGGACCCTCAGATAAACCAAACGGACTCAGAACCAGGCAAAGCAAGACGACTGGCCGAAGGAAACCCGGAAGAAATGTCCCATATAAATGATTCAAAGTACCACGAGGGGGCGGCTCTCTCTCTCTAAGTCCGTCCTTGTGTCTACCCACACATACCCTTTACCTCCAAATAAACACTTTGTTTCACTACTTTCTGTCTCTCTGTGGAAATTCACTTCTACACAGCTGACGGTCCAGGGCCTTGTCACTGGCCACTGGTCTAGTGGCTAGGATTCAGAGCTTTCACTGCCGCGGCCTGATTTCAATCTCTGGCCGGGAACCGAAATCTTGCTTCAAGCTGCTGCAGGCCGAGGCCACCCGCGATCAGCAGGACCAGAGCATCAGTACCACCTGGTAACTTGTTACAGGTGCGCATTCTCAGGCCCCCACCCCCATCCCCCGGTGATTCTGGTGTACACTAAATTTTGAGAAACAATAAGGGTATTACCTGCTAGCGAGCCTATTCTGTGACTTGGCTTTGTTCTGAGATGCCACACAGCTACCACAGGCCTGCCCCAAAGCCCTGCGAGTAGTTTATAAGCCCATGGACCTTAATCCTTTGTCAGTCTGCCTTATTCTCAAGAAAGTATTTAAAATGATAAATGCCACTTACAGTATTACTGTGTAGATATAAATCTGTGTTTCTCAGAGAAGAGGATTCGTTTGAGGGAAAGGTCACAACAGGCTGTGTGGGATCTGTGGTTGTGTGAAGGCAAGTGGGGAGAAGCATGGAATATTCCAAACGCCTCCTTTCCCCCTTGATGGAGGTAGATGAGTGAGTGGGTTTTTTTTTAAATTTATAATATATGTATTTCTTTTGCTGCGCCGGGTCTTCGTTGCAGCGCATGGGCTTCTCTAGTTGCGGCATGTGGGATCTTAGTTCCCCAACCAGGGATGGAACCCAGGCCCCCCGCATTGGGAGCATGGAGTCTTAACCACTGGACCACCAGGGAAGTCCCAAGTGAGTGTTTTTTAAATCAAGTTGGTAGAATAGTTTGCCAAGATTTGGATCGACTGGGGCATAAAAGCCTATTTTTACAGTCCACCCATTGTAGCCTATCATTGGGGAGAAATTCAAACTCTCAACCTTTAACTTACAAGTTTAATGCTAATTTCACTTCTTAATCGATTTATACTACGGATATGGATCTAGGGGTATATTTCAAGGACGATGAGTATGAAGCTAAGGTTTAATCTGCAGGCTGCGCTCTCCAGTCCCTCCTTCACACTCCTGCCACATAAACTGTGCTAACCCACAGCTCCAATGAGACCATTTTCCCCCAGTGCCACCTCCCCAATATTTACCAAATTAACTTCATAGATCTCACCTGGCATTCAAGACAAACTGTAGCTGTTAGATTAGACCACACGAAGTTGCCATTTTAACTGGGTAAAAACGGCCAGATAGCAACAATTTCATATGGTTCAACCTGATATTATCTATCTCATATTTAATTTGTTAAAATTCTCTACAGCCTTTTTTTGTTTCCATATTGTAAAGATTTAAACTTCTCAGAATTTTAATGCTTAATCTTGAAACTGCCAGCCCCAGCTGTTGGTGAATAAGCTCAGAAAGATAAAATGTACCCTCTTCCCTCACAGGTTCAGAGACACCATTGTGTGGTGTGAAGCCAGTTGCGCATCACAAGATTAGAATTGGGAACATTGACTCAAGGATCTGTCTGTCCCCATCTCCTGGCCAGTGTGGAGGTTTGAGTGAAAGGCTGTGGTCCTGTTTTGTTCTCTGTTACTATAAAACTGTCCTTGGAAGTGTTACCTGTAAAGAAATATCTCTCTTAAGATACCTGAATATCAGAGTTTGTTGCTACGTCTTGTAAAATGGAAACTGTAACACCTAAAGGTCTGCAACTATGATTGGTCATGTCGTTTAATGTGTTGCTCTGGTAATAGTAATACTTAAACTGTCAGTTCTGCTTTCCATAAGGGAACAAATATATCTAACAGATTTCTCTGTTAAGTGGAAGAAGAACTTTGGAATCTCTTTCTCTTCCTTTAGGCACGAAAGTGTTGTAAGTCCTGTTGTGACTCTCCTGCATCCCTTATGTAAACAGCGGAGTCTTTGTTTCATTTAAATTACCAAGAAGATCCATGATGTGGAGCCAACCTGTCATTTTGGCCTTATCCCTCCCTTCCGCTCTGCTCATACACCATGCTATACACATAGCTATATACGTAGCTCCTCTTCTGCACACATCAGCCTCCACCGCTCCTTAGCTACTGCTGTTCCCCTACTTAGAACACCCTCTTCCCACACCCATCTCAACCTATCAAAATCCAAGCCAAGATCTACCCAAAGGTCACCTTCTTTGTGAGGCCTTCCCCAATTCCATCCAGTAAGATTTATCTTTTTTTTAAATTGAAGTATAGTTGATGTACAATATTATATGTTACAGGTGTACAGTATAGTGATTCAGTTTTTTTTTTTTTTTTTGCGGTACGCGGGCCTCTCACTGTTGTGGCCTCTCCCGTTGTGGAGCACAGGCTCCGGACGCACAGGCTCAGCGGCCACGGCTCACGGGCCCAGCCGCTCGGCGGCATGTGGGATCTTCCCGGACCGGGGCACGAACCCGTGTCCCCTGCATCGGCAGGCGGACTCTCAACCACTGCGCCACCAGGGAAGCCCAGTGATTCAGTTTTAAAGGTTACACTCCATTTATACTTATAGAAGAGAAGCGATATTCCCCATTGTTGTACAATATATTCTTGTAGCTTATTAATCCCTTACCCCTACCCCTCTTAATCCCCTACCCCTATTCTGCCCCTCCCCCCTTCCCTCACCCCACTGGTAACCACTAGTTTGTTTTCTATATCTGTGAGTCTGCTTCTTTTTTTGTTATATTCACTAGTTTGTTGTATTTGTTAGATTCCACATATAAGTGATATCATATAGTATTTGTCTTTCTCCATCTAAGATCCAGTAAGATTTATTTTTAACAGTGTTTGCCACAGTGCCCTCGATTTAGTCATTTGCATACTTCCCTTCTCTCTCTGAGTAGGCTTTATTTTTTTCCAATTTTATTGAGATATAACTGACATATAACACTGTATCAGTTTTAGGTGTACAACATAACGATTTGACATGTATATATATATATATATGAATGAATAATTACCACAATAAGTTTAAGTAACGTCTACCACCTCACAGTTACAATTTGTTTTCTCTGAGTAGGCTTTAATCCCACTGAAGACAGAGAATGCACCTTACTCCTCCTCCAAGAACCGAGCAAAAGGCCTTGCATGCAAGCATGCTCTCAATAATCAAAAGACAACATTGAGGAAGTCTCCCACAACCAACATGAAGGGACATCTTGATCTAATGGACCTGCAAAACAAAACAAAACCAGTCCTCTTCCCCATGGTGGGGATTCAACTCCCCCACATACCTTGAAGATTCTAGGGCCTGATTCATGGTCACTCTCCAACACTTTGTCACACTTCTTGCTGATTTCTGTATCCACACAGATAGTCCTTCAGGTAGCCTAGCCCCTGGTCTCCTAGACCTCCTCTCTTCCAATGACTGTGTTCACCACCTCCCACAGGCAGACACTCCCGTAGTTTTACCTGAGACCAAAAGCCTCCACAATCACCATAGGCCTCCATAATCTCAGCTTCAAATGCCCCACTCTCCAAACAATGCAAAAACATAACTTCAGAATAACTCTGCTGGGGCTCCCCTGGTGGCGCAGTGGTTGAGAGTCCGCCTGCCGATGCAGGGGACGCGGGTTCGTGCCCCGGTCCGGGAAGATCCCACATGCCGCGGAGGGGCTGGGCCCGTGAGCCATGGCCGCTGAGCCTGCGCGCACGGAGGCTGTGCTCCGCAACGGGAGAGGCCACAGCAGTGACAGGCCCGCGTACCGCAATCGATCAATCAATCAATCAATAACTCTGCTTTCTCAAAGGGTATGAAGAAGATTCATAGCCCCAAATAACACTTCCTAAAAGCATCCCCTTTCCTCTCCAACTCTTACTTCCAGTAGAAGTTACCACACTTCCGTACAGGAGCCAATTAGAGCCCAAGAGGAATCTTGCTGGGTGGGGACAGGCATGAGGGAATTTGTTTCAAAGATATATTTGCATAACTCTTCACACAATCCTGAGAGAACGTCACTTTTCCATATCAAAGAATGTCCCCCATAGTGACTATAGGGGTGGAGGGCTAAAGCAGCCCCCCATCCTCCCCAGTGACTTCTTCTTCAAGTCTTACAGTAAACTCTTTAGAAAACTCACCCAAACAGTCCTTTGAGAAATGGTTTCACCAGCCATAGGCCTGTGCCCTATGCCACCGGAAAACGGGAGGGCAAAGCCAGAGCTTTTAAATAGACAAGAATGGGAGAAGGCTGGAACGCTGCGTGTGTGTGTGTGTGTGTGTGTGTGTGTGTGTGTGTGTGTGTGTGTATGCAGTGGGTCTTTTCCTGTTGTCCCAGAGTTGCTAACTCAAAGCTGGAAACAAAAAGCATCAGGGGCTCCCACATCCTGAAGAAGAACTCCGAACACCCAGCCAACAGGTCCTCTCAGAGAGAGTGCTAAGGACTGGTACACGTGGCCCTATCACACCTGGGGCGGTTCCCCGCAACCACCACGCACCACCCTGTGTAAATACGGGAGGACCGGAAAGGTGAGGGAAGAGAACCAAGGGCTCCCGGTGACAGACTGCTTTCTCTTCGGGCCGAGTGGGAAGGGGAGCGAAGAGGAGTAGGGGTGCCCCCGGCTCCCCCAAGCCGAGACGCGTAAGGGAGAACTCCAAGAGAGCTGCTCGAGAAGAGGGGCAGGTCCGCACGAAGGGAAAGTGGGCATTCAGTTTCCTGCCGGAACTCCGGCCGAGCTGCACAGACCCGGCGGCCCGCCCAGCAGCCTGGGAAGCTGCCGGGCAGGGAATTCTTGCCAGAGCTTAACGAATCCTCCCCGTGCTGCGTGTTGCGTGTGAACCTGGAGTCTGGTGTCCCCTGGTGGTCGAGAGATATCTGAACGAGAGAGGCTCCAAAGATACTGAGGGGTAGTATGCCTGGAAGGAAAATGAGAACCTCACGCCCCCCTTGATCCATGACCCCACAGCCTTCAGAGTTCAAAAAAAGGACCTCAGCAATTCCCAAAGCTCCATATGGAGGAGCACAGGGCTTACTTTGAGGGCTGTCCAAGAGATGGGAGACAGAACCTTTAGAAGGGGCTGGGAGTCAGCAGGCAAAGCTGCTTTTCTCTGAGGGAGGCCCCAGGGGAGGAGGAGCCCAGGTGCAAAACCGAACAGCCCCCAGTTCGGAGCCGCCCCCTCCCCCCCCCCCCCAGCAGATCACAGCATCGGACCTGGAAAAGGACCATATCCGCAGAAGATCTCTGGTCTCTCTGCTCCCCAGACCAGAGGATGCCATGGTGAATTTGTAATTGGGACTGGTCAGCTTTACCAACCAAGATAACCCAGAAAGTTATGAGATCTGTCCAAGGTGTCATTAAAGAATGGGAAAAGGGGCTTGGTGCTGCACTGAAAACAGTGATTGGAAAAAATAGTTCCATGTATACAGTCCGCCACTGTATCCAGACCTGTCAACACATTAGTTACATGTACCCAGGCACAGGACTTCAGAAGAAGACAGAAAATACCATGGACACCACTTAATAGCTTTATTGCCTCAGGCAAGTCCTATATGAGCCTCAGTTTCTTCATTTCTAAGAGGACAGTAATACCTAATAGGCAAGGTTATTAAAAGATTAGAGGCAGTGTATATATAAATGAATAGAAGCTACTATTTATTAATACACGTTTATGCATGTATGGAGCCATGTGTTCCCAGTTTCCTTTGACAAAAGATTTTAAATAGTCTACAACAAAAAGCAACAGAAATAAACAATAAGGAGCAAGGAACGCTGAGATACTAACCATAAATATAAACTTGGCAATTTCTATTTCAAATTTGGTTTTGAGTTTCCTGGCAGCCAAGGTGCAAAAGGAAACCTGAGAACATGTACAATTCCAGTTATCTGAAAGGAGGAGGGGTACTACCTTTTCGGGGGTGAAAAGCTTTTCTTGTTCCAAATTTCAAAAGCAGTTATCTCAGGAGGAGTTTTTCTACATTGGCTTGTAAATTACCTGAAACCTTGACTATTCTTTAGCATGCGTTTCCAAAGCTTTAGAACTACTAATTAATACAGTAATTGGGACTGGAACGAACTTCTGAAGGTGAATGACCCAGATTTCTACATTTCGGATCACAGTGGTATTCTGCAGCAACTATTATCCCACAATTCTTCAAATTCTCTCAGATGAGCTCTCCCTAACACGTACATTGTAAGATCACACAAAGGGCATTTAAAGTCACCACTTCCACCCCCAAGCAAATGTTTTTATTTGTAACTCATGCAGCAGCTTTAGGCAGAGGACAGATCTAAGCAAAAGTAGAGATGTATTTTTAGATGAAAGAGCTAAACTGAAAGGACTCTTCCCTTTCCAGACCCAATTCAGGCCTACGAAGGCCACATGAAGGCCCTTGAAGGTGCTCTCCCCTCAAGACCAAGGTCACATTTCAGGGGTATTACCGCAGGAAGCAAACAGCCTTTGCAAAACGGTGCTACAGGTGAGCTGTCCCACCCCAACCCCAGAGGCATCTCCACTAATCCGCACTTGCTACCACGAGCTCCTGAGGAAGATACTGAAATAAGCTCCTGTCCTCCCTCACCTTTACTTTAATCCCCACATAGGTTTTGCTTTTACCATATGGTAATTAGTTCCAAATCACAAGTGCAAGCACTCACTCTGATTGGAAAATTAGCAGATTTCAAACTCAGGTAATTTGTCCCTAATGAGGAACTTGTTGAACTGAATTTAACAATTAACTTGCACACTCTTTGCTGCCTGCGGCTACGGCAGCAAAGCCAGGAAGAAGGAAGGGCAAGCCGAGGGTCAGGGCCCAGCATGACTTTGGGTGCAAGATGACGGTTAGGATGAGGCAAGGTGTGAAATGGGGCTGCAGGAACATCAGGAACTTGATTTCAAATGGATACATACAGGCAGACCTCGGAGACACTGCGGGCTCACTTCCAGACCGCCACGATAAAGCGAATATCACAATAAAGCAAGTAACACGAATTGTTTGGTTTCCCAGTGTATATAAAAGTTATGTTCACACTATGCTGTATTCTATTAAGTGTGAAATGGCATTACGTCTAAGAAACGTACATACCTTAATTAAAAATACTATATTGCTAAAAGACGCTAACCACCATCTGAGCCTTCAGCAAGTTGCAGCGGTAACATCCAGGATCGCTGATCATAGATCACCATAACAAATACAATAACAATGAGAAAGTTTGAAATATCGCGAGAATTACCTGAATGTGACACAGAGACACAAAGTGAGCAAATGCCGTTGGAAAAATGGCCCCGATAGACTTGCTTGATGCAGGGTTGCCACAAACCTTCAATTAGTCAAGACGCAATAAAACGATTTACACCTGTATGGCCAATTTCAAATATACACCTAAGTAGAGAGAAGAACAATGAGCCTCCATATACCCATCACCCAGCTCATGGCCGCTCTGGTCTCATCTGTGCCAAGGAGACCCCAAAGCTAGACAGGGAGGAGGAGTGACAGGAAAAGGAAAGAGCTGATGGTGCATCTCCGCTCTCAAATTCCCTCAGATTCCAAGCTCCTCAGGGTACACGTGGGTTAGGTGAGTTTTAATTCATTGCTGAGATGGCTAGTGCCTCTGCATCGCCATTTTGAATACAATTAGCAAAAGGCTGACCCTTGTTTTCCAGTGACTGCTTGACCTCTACCTGCAAGCCCAGGCCCAGGTGATGGCAGATAGTGAGGATTCCTGGGAGCTCTGCACAGCACATGGAACCAGTGTCACCTCTCCCACTCCAAGCCTGTGCTCTGATGATCGGCTCCCGCCTTATCTCCAGAGGTACTCTGGTATCCAGATCATGCCTGACGCTCTGTCTCTAGGATCTGCTTTGCTCTTCCGTCCAGAACTGCACTGATCAACACCATACCATAGGCAGCTGCTGACTACTTGAAACATGGCTAGTGAGACTGAGGAAGAAACTTTTATTTAATTTTAACTAATTTAAATTTAAAAACTGGTACTTAGGGCTTCCCTGGTGGAGCAGTAGTTAAGAATCCGTCTGCCAACGCAGGGGACATGGGTTTGAGCCCTGGTCTGGAAAGATCCCACATGCTGTGGAGCAGCTAAGCCCGTGCACCACAACTACTGAGCCTGCACTCTAGAGCCCGCGAGCCACAACTACTGAGCCCATGAGCCACAACTACTGAGCCCGTAAGCCACAACTACTGAGCCTGTGAGCCACAACTACTGAGCCCATGAGCCACAACTACTGAAGCCTGCACGCCTAGAGCCCATGCTCTGCAACAAGAGAAGCCACCACAATGAGAAGCCCGTGCACTGCAACGAAGAGTAGCCCCCGCTCACCACAACTAGAGAAAGCCCGCGTGCAGCAACGAAGACCCAACATAGCCAAAAATAAATTAATTAAATTTTTTTAAAAACTGGTACTTAATTCAATTTTTGGAAAACTACATTTGGAAGAAGAATCTACATTTTCAACTGTAAATTTTATGTAAAAATCTAAATACAGATCCAGGCTTTCTGATGAAAATTTTGCATCCGAATTTAGACAGGCTGGAAATGTCTGGATTTTGAAGGTTTAGTAAAAATAAAAGAATATAAAATGTCTAAGAATTTTAAAATATTGATTACATGTGGAAGTGATAATCCTCTGGATATATCTGGTTAGATAAATTACTAAAGGTAAGTTCTCCTGCTTCCTTTTACTTATTAAAATGTGGCTAGTAGAAAATTTTAAACATACAGAACTCACAATCTATTTCTTTCGGACAGTGCTGACCTAGAACCAGTGTCCTCTCTTCACTTGATACTATCCTCGAGGAATATAATCCTGAACCCAAAGCCCCATCCTGTGACCAGGGCCCCAACTCTCTGAAACAGGTTAGGCTGTACGGGTTCCACCTGCATTTTCCTGGATGATCGTCACCTGGATCAGTTTCTCTGCTGTCTCTTGGAAAATTCTGAGGCCAGCCGCTTTCACACAACCACCTCACTATGAACGGTCAGCCTAAGTCGTGAAGACACAGCCTGCAGGAAACTAATTTCAGATGAAGTGCATGGATCTGACCTGGCGTAGGGGAGAGACTCCAGGTTCTCATGATACTAAAATCAGTGAAAAGTATATTCACATAACACAGACAGCTAATATGCTCAGAAGGGATCCTGTATCAAGTACCAACCTTGGTGAGGATTAGTAGGAGGAAATAAAGACCACCAAATGGTAATCTGAAACAAAGCTGCATTTATTTGCTTGCCTGGGAAGGGAGCACAACGTCAGCTGGTCTCTCCGTGTAGTAGTATCTGAAAGGATGAGAGTGAGAACAAAAAGGGAGAAGGTACACAAAATCTAGTGAGATTCAGAGTTCACTTGTCTGGTCGGCTCCCAAGGCTGAGTATAAACTCCTCTTTGCAATTGGTCATTGCACTGGTCTTCTTTGCAATTGGTCACTTCTTCAAAGTGCAGGCACCGTTCCTAAAGATGTCCAGGGTGGGCTACATAAAGCTCCAATGGGCTCAGTGTCACTCCGCTGGCATATCTGCCATGTTGGCTTTCCTTAACAGGATCGGTAGCGCGTTAGTGCAGCCGGGTTAATGCAGTAAGAATCACCGGTTACCTGCCTCTTCACTCATCTCTTTTGGAACTGCCAAACTTCCTTTCTTTGGTTAGGGCAAAAGGCAGGGAAACATACATGTGTACTTGGGAAAAATACTTTTATATACACAGGTTGTCCTTCAAAGTTGTAAGAACGAAATACGAGAGGCCTCCAGATACTTGTACACAACTGTTCATAGCCCCACTATACACAATGGCAAAAGGTGGGAACAACTCAAATGTACATCAGCAGATGATGGATAAACAAGATGTGGCGCACACAAAGCAGGGAATGTTCCTCAGCCCCGAAAAGGAACGAAGTGCCGATACGTGTGACGATGTGGACGAGCCTCGGAAACATTACGCCAAGCGAGAGGGGCCACACAGAAGAGGTCACGTAGTCTCTGGTTCCATTTTGAGGAAAAATCGAGATGGGGGAGTCTGTAGAGACAGAACGCAAATCGGTGGTTTCCTGGGCTGGGGGAGAGGAAGCTGGGAAGTGAGTGCTGAATGGGTACAGAGATTTCTCTCGGGCGATGAAAATGTTTTGGAAGCAGACAGAGGCTGTGGTCGCACCACATTCTAAATGCAGTAAATGCCAAGGAATTGTACACTTTTAAATGGTTGATTCTTCTGTCAATTATACCACAGTAAGAAACGGAAAAAGAAAACAGAAAACTTCAGGGGTCTTCTGAGCCCCACTGAAACGAGAAAGAAGGTAAAAAGAGATGAGGAAGCAGGGACAGCTGACCAGTTGGTGACCACTCAGGGGAGAGGGACTCCACTTCAGAATGTACCAAAGTTGAAAACACTTGAAAGACAAACCCATTTCCAGATGTTTAGATATTTACCTTCTGCAAATAACCCTGGGTTCTCAAAAATGTAAACGGTTTTATAAAGAGAGAAGACAACATCCCCCTTTCACAGCCAGCGACTGCAGCCTAGAGGAGAACAGCTGGGCTCTGGGGGTGGGGGGCACCTTCTAAAGGGCTGGGGACATCCACGCAAGCAAGGGCCCCTCAAGCATGCTGCGCACTGGGAGGTATCCCATGGCCTCAATAGCAAGATGACAAGCATCAAGTTTTGGTAGCGTTAGCTTGTTTTTGTTTTTTTCCCAAACCAAATGTATAAAAATTGCATTTCAGACACTGGTGCAAAAAGCTTTTAAACTAAATAAACAAATAGGAAAGTGCACTCTCTTCCGAAGGACGTTTCTAATCCTTCGTAGGCCGCGTCAGTATATCGTAGGTACACTGAAAGCACCTGTAAACAGCTACAACCTTCCTGTGGCACGCTAACATGGATGGACCTCGAGGACAGGACACTAAGTGAAATGAGCCCGTCACGAAAGACAAATCCTGTACGATCCCACTTCTACGAAGTATCTAAAGCAGTCACACTCACAGACACAGAAAATAGAGGGGTGGGGGCCAGGGCTGGGGCGAGGGAAACAGGGAGCTGGTGCTCACGGGGATAAAGCTTCACTTTTGCCAGAAGAAAACAACCCTAGAGATCTGCTGTACAGCAACGACAGAAGTCCACTTAACACTACCGAGCTGTACACGTAGAAGGGTGACGCTGCTACACTTAGGCGTTAGTAGCATCTCGTTAGAATAATACTAATTTTGACTTGACTGGTGTTGCAGTTTTATTGCTTGAGAGAAATTACAGGCTTCAGGAGTTTAAACTGACCCTACTTTGGATGTGGATACACTTGAGAACATCGCCATAAAAACAACTGTCAACAGCCACCGCCCAAGCGATGGCTTCGGCGAAACCCTGCCAGTTTAGTAAAGCACTTCCCCGTCTCTATGTAAAAATCATGGGCTTGTGCCTCTGCAGAAAGTTTGTACGTCTAACAACGTAAAAGAGCGACACATTAAAACAAAACCCAAATGCGGGTGAAACTCGAAATGCACTCGGTCGCTGCTCTTGTGTTTTCTAAAGGAGAGAAAATCAGCCAGGCCTCAGGGCTTGGGAACGGCTGGCGGGCCTCTATCCGCGGTGCCCGCGGCCTGGCTGCTGGGCTGCGGGCCCCGAGGGCAAGGCGCGGCGGCGCGGCGGCGCACGTGCACGCTGAACTGCAACTGCGGCCGCGGGGCCGCCAAGGCCCAGCCCGTCTGCTGCGGGGGACTCAGCCCAGGGCTGCTCAGGCCAGAGCCCGGCGGGGACAACACGAGCACCTGGGGCGGCCGGAAGCCGTCCTCTGCACCGAGGTGAACAACCACGGCTTCCTCGGCACGCACGACCGTGTTGGGAACGGCGGCGCCCTGTGAACCTGAAGCCTGTGCCCCCGGACCCTGTGCCCCCGGAACCTGTACCCCTAGACCCTGTACCCCCGGAACCTGTGCCCCCGGATCCTGTGCCCCCGGACCCTGTGCCTCCGGACCCTGTGCCCCCGGACCCCGTGCCCCCAGTCCTTGGGACGCCGGCAGCCGAGGAGGCGGGGCACAGGGCCACTGCAGGGGAAGCAGCTGGGCGAGGCGCGGCTGCGGGGCCGGCTGCTGGCTGCTGCACAGGAGCGAACCGCGGGGCAGCTGCACCACAGGAAAGGGTCTGAGATCCGAAGCGTTTTTCTCTGGAGGAGGAGGCGGCGGAGGAGGCGGCGGCGGAAGAGCTCCTGCGGGCAGGTGGCCCGGCTGGATCCCCCTGGGAGCTGGGGCTCTGGTGGCACAGCCTCTCCCCGAGGCCTGGCCTCCACGTCTGGGGCCCACTTCTCTGATGACCTTCAGGCCAACGGAGATCACCGTGACCCGGGAGACCGAGGTCGTCTGTGATGAGCCCGCAGTGGACAGGGCGGTGGCAGGAAGCGTGCTAACTGGGCTCTGCTCCACAGAGGATTCCTGGGAAAGAGCTGGTGGCTTAGGAGCAGGGCCAGGAGATGCACATGCCTGAGAGCTGCCTGCCTGCTGTGAAGTGAGACTCTCACCCCAGGAGCTCCTTCCTGAGTGCCAAGGAAGTCGCATGGGTGGAGGTGGATGTGTGGCTCCGCTGTCGGGCACTGAAGACTGAACCCACCCAGTCTTAGGCTGTTCTGGTTCTTTCCCTGGAGAAGGTTGCCTGAGACCGGCTGAGCCACTGGAGCTGTGTGACATCTGCACTGGACACTGGGTGCTCTCCTGGACCGACTCCTCGGGCCGACTGACCACTCTCCCAGCATCAGTCTTTGCCCCGGGCGGGAAACTGTAGGGATGGTTATCTGCGAAGGAGTGGGGGGAAGACAGCTGTCTCTCCCACGTGGCTTCTGTACCGGACCCTTTTCCAGAGGCAAGTGAATTATCAGTCAGCTGCCTGACGGCCAGCCTTGTTGCCTGGGACTGGTAGCCAGCGTCACCTCCAAATGCAAGATCACCTTGTACCTCATGCACTGGCCAGACTGTTGGTTGTGAGTCATCACATCCGACAGACTTCTTCCCTTTAGCGTATTCCTCCACGTCCACTTGAGAAGGTACGGCCAAGTCACAGCGTCTCTGTTTCCACATATCTACACAACTTCCTGCTTTAAAAGTTTTGAGGCCGTAATTCCCACCTGTTTTACTTTCTCTTATTCTTTTGCAGGAAGTCAGGGCTCTTAGCTCAGGAGAAGGTGGACGAGACAGCTCCTGCTGCCGATTCAGAGAGGCCATAGAGTACCTCTTGAAGTTCCTTTTCATGGGAAGAGTGTTCATCTTTTGTTTGTTATAGAGCAGTCTGTTTGCAGTGCACGCTACTGATACAGAAGGGTCTAGACACAGTGGTTCAGCCGTAGCTAAGATCAGTTGGCTCTCAAGCAAAAGTTTGTCCTCCTGGGTCCAATTCTGGTTATCGCTGGCTATGGCCTCTACATCCCAGGCTAAAGTCTGCATCGTGGGGCGTAAGAGAATATGCCTGCTTTGGCAATGGGGAGCGTCCCTGTCGCTGGACTGCCTGTAGTCTCGTATTTCTGCTATCACACACCCGTGATGAAAAACGTTAACCTGAGACTTTTCCAGGAGACCCACTAAAACAGGAGGTAATTCTTCTGCATCCAAGTATTCGAGCAATTCCCCTTCTTCATAGGGCAGTCGGATGATCTCCGAAGATGATCCATTTTCCCCCTTGAGCATCAGCGAATAGCCCTCCTTTCCTGGGTACAGGTTGACCACCAAACACGGCAACGACTCTCTCCTAAGAAGCTTCTCTAACAGGTTCACGTTGCTTGTTAATTCCTCCGTAACCTCAGGCTCTTTTTCACATTCTTCAACATAAATGTCATAAAGTTTTTCATAGAGAGACTTCTCCCCATTAGATGGGTATTTCCTTTCCGGAGGTCTCTGTCGGGCACTTGCAATGATATACTCCGCACGATCCAAAGCTCTTTCTAGAGCCTGCTCCATTGCGGTACAAAATGGGGGCCCTAATGGAAGAGAAAATGTAAGTGAGCGAATGAACCGGGTGAAAACCCTGTCTGCAGTATCGACGAGCATTCTTGCAAACGCGGCCACTCCACAGTGGCGCGAGCAGCCTCACCTCCAAAAGGACACCAAGACACCCGCCCCCGAAGAAGCAGCGCGCAAAATACCTGCGATTTAGGGAAAGACCTAAAGGCGTGCAAGCGGCCACCGCGCTGGATCTCGCTCGCCTCGCGTGGCAGCAGATGACCCGGATGTGAATGTAAGCGATTCTCCGCCCCCCACGCCCCCCACCCCCGCACATCCCCCCGAAGGCGCGCTCATCCGTGCGTCCGCCTGCGCAGATCGTAGGCTCAGGCCTCATCCTTCTATTGCCTCTTGGGCACAGGCCCGCCCCCTTCACTTCTGGTTTTGGGGTCTGCACTTCCACCAAGGGCTGGGCTTCGCCACACCTTCTTTTCTTATAACCTTGAAAAGCACAAGCAGCCAACAAAATAAAAATCTATCATTTTTCGGTGCGGCTTTAATACGCACCAATTTTCGTGGTACTGCAGTTGCCGGGAAGGTCATGAAAGGTGGTCATTTCTTGGCGATCACTTCACCAAGCATTATTCGCTGTTTTGGGAATGTCTTGTTTGTTCCCAGTGGCAGGACTGCTCCTGCTCCTGGTGTCCATCGCCAATTTAACACACCCAAAGACTCCCCATATAGGGCTTCCCTGGTGGCGCAGTGGTTGAGAGTCCGCCTGCCGATTCAGGGGACACGGGTTCGTGCCCCGGTCCGGGAAGCTCCCGCATGCCGCGGAGCGGCTGGGCCCGTGAGCCATGGCCGCTGGGCCTGCGCGTCCGGAGCCTGTGCTCCACAACGGGAGAGGCCGCAGCAGTGAGAGGCCCGCGTACCGCAAAACAGAACAAAACAAAACAAAAAAGAGTCCCCATACATAGCTCTTGCCTACATGCAGGCTCGCTGTATTCGGTGCAAGCATCAGAATTCTTCATTGATTCTTCCAGTGATCTCCTGCCTAATGGTGTTCATAGAGATGTGCACGTAACATGACATTCTTTTACAGAAGTACTTACCTTTTATTTCTCTAGGTATTTCAGAAAGGGCTTTATAGTCTTTTTCAAAGTGTGTGGTAGGTACCTTATATCGTCTAAGAATTCCATTCAGGATTGTTTGTTTTAAAAGGTGGTTTGCATCTGATAGGGTTGAGAACTGTTGTTCCAGGTGACGGCAGTACAGTTTAAATGGTTACTCTAACTGTAGACCATAGCTACAGTCCTAGTGGTGGTTTGGAGTGGTATGATTGAGTCCTAGGTAATTTATGGGCCATTGTTTTCCATTAATATTGTTGCCTTGCAATCTGCCAGCCTTTTTGGACAGGTTTTCTTTGTTTTCTGTTTTCAAGAATCTCTTGATGTTTAGGTGTAGACATAATGATACTACAATATTCATAGTGAAGTCACAAATGAGAAGAATCCAAGATAAACTGGTGAAATTCCTGAATTACAGACTACTATAAAATACATGTGTTTTTCTAACCAATAGCAATTATGATCATTACATATTACAGTAGATACAGTCTACTGAAATAGGATTAAAAACTCCTTGACTAAGAGTTCCTTAAACATGTCCCTCGTTCAGCAATCGACAAGAATAATTTTCTCCTGGCATATCAGTTGTCTTTGGGCAAATGTATACAGTCGTCCCTCGGTATCAGCGGGTGATTGGTTCCAGGACACCCGCCCGCCCCCGCAAGGATGCTAAAATCCTCAGATGCTCAAGTCCTTACAGTAGGCCCTCCATGTCCCCATCCCTGGTTCTCCCTCTGCAGATCTGATGATATTTGATCCGTGGTGGGTTGAAACCGCAAATGCGGAACCCGCGGATATGAAAGGCCAATGTGAATACTTGTGGATGCCTCGGGGGGGCTTGAAATCGGTTTAGTTTCTTAGCTCCTTAAAAGCATCCTTCCCTGTCTCTCTCTTTTCCCCTCCACATGCCCACCTTTAGGCTAAGCGTAAGACTGGATAGTTAAACCATAGTTTGCTATCCAGTCATCCAAATAGCCAACTTTAATCAAGCCCAACTGAATGAGGTGAACAGGAGCTCTGACCCTCACTCAAAGCACTGCCCATCCTTCCAACTTGAACAGATGAACTTAGCTGCCTGCCGGCCTCTTGCAGGCTTCTCACCAACCATGATCCCCTTCACCTTCCGTCCTCAGGAATTTGCTGTGTGTTGGGTCTGGAAAAGTACCAGTCTGGGACAGTATTCCGTTTAGGTGGAGAGGCTAATTAGAAAGGGAAAGCTCTGCTTTCTTGGGGATCTGAGGTAGATTCTGTTGGAGGGGAAGTGGCACAGTGGACCTGTGTTGGAGTCAGGTTATCCTTCTAAAAAGTAAAGCCCAGGATTTCTGGGGGCTGCTCCCAGCCTGCACACCAGGCCCGGTAGCTTCTCAGCATGACAGAGGAGGAGGGCTGGGGCTAGGGTGAGGCAAGCAGGAGCCCAGGGTGTAGGGTGCAAGGAGACAGCCACCCTCGGCTTGTGCAGGTCCCAACAGGGCCGGCGCCCTGGGTGCCTGGCTTGCTCACCTTGCCCCAGCCCCGCAGACAAGGCCCCTCACCACCTGGCGCCTGTCTGCTCCCCACCTCTTTCCTCTCCTCTCTTTCCTTTGCTTTCTGTGCTCTGAGCATAGTCACCGGGCACCGACAGGCCCACCCCTTCAGGGCTCTGTGCCCTCTCTGCTTAGTCACCTGCCAATCTCCACCCATCACCTCAAATATCCCTTCCTGACTTCCAAGGAGCTCGCCTCCTCGTCTCTGCTGTTCTGCCAAAGCACACGTACCACACGCCGTATCAGAGCCAGGCTTCGCATCGGAAGGGAATCGAGCGTGTGTTTGCACCGTTCTCCACACCCAGCCTCTGGATTCTCTGAGGGCAGACACGATGCCTTTTCCGTCTTTGTCTGGTCACCAACTTGGTCATCACTTGGCACAAAGTTGGCACAAGAACGAAGGAACGATTGACCCCCTGCTCTAGTTACTTTACTTCAAGACTCGTGTGAAGAAACATTTCATCCCCTCTTTAGCGGTGAGAAAGGCGTCCCGAGCCGGGTCTTCTGAGCGTCGTGCTGTAGTGCGCCAGGGCGTCTGAGCCTCGGCACTAGTGGCATTTGTGAGGGGGCGTGTTCCCGTGCACCGTAGGGTGTTTAGCAGCACCCCTGGCCTTCCCCACTAGACGCCAACAGCACTCATCCCCCGTTGTGGTAACCCAGAACGGCTCTAGATATTGCCCAAGAGGCCTTGCGGGGGCAAAATCATCCCCCTGGTGAGGAACCCCTCCACTACCCTGCTCTGTAAGCCATGAGCTTGATCCAAATGCAGCCCCTAAGCTCACATCCCCGGGCACCCCTCTCTCAGTAGAGAGGTGCATCTGCCCACTCTGTCATGGGATGGGCGAGATGCTCAGTTGTGGTCCTGACTGTGTCTTCGGTTGGGCTCCCCAGAAGCAAACCCTGACAAGAGGATTCGCGTGCAAGGAGTTTATTTGGGAGCTCATCCCGAGTGACACCGGTCAGGGGAAGGGCAGCTCAGTCAGGGATGGGGAAGAAGGTGATCAAAGGCACGGTCACGAGCAGAAGGCCGCTGTGGACAACCGGTCCCTGCTGGGGCCCTTTGGGAGACAGTACGGAGCAAGCTCAGGTTGTTCTGCCCTAGAGGCAAGGAAGCTGGGCTGTCTCTCCATCCGCTCCTCTCTCTCATTTGACTGACGACAGTCCTGAGGGCATTATTTCCCATCACTCTGGGTTGCCACATGTGAGAGCCACCCGTGCTCCTGTGGCCTGGGTGCCCTCAGAGAGAGCGTCAGGAGTGCTTGCAGTAATACTCAGTCCTCGTGTACAGGACGGCAAGTACCTCGGGGAGACGGGCAGGGCCCCGGCAGCATGGGCTACACCTGTGGCTGAAGAGCCATGGAAGGATGCGGCCATTCGCTCTCGGTGATGGAGACAGTGTGCTCCGTAATATAGGTGGGCGTGTGGAGACGTGAAATTGTACTCCATCCAAGTGAACGGGGCGATTTCACGTGAGGCTTTTGTCAGCTACTACAGCCCACGATGCCAACAGTGGAGAGTGTGGCCCACGCCTTACTCTTCCCCGGGAGGACCCCCGAGGCAGTCTGGCCACACGTGCGCTGGGTGAGGCTCTGTCCCTGGCTGTGCGTGTGTTCCGGTGAGCTTTAGCTGGCCAGACAGTGCTTACCATGGCTCAGCACGCCCTGCACTTGAGCTCCCTAATTGCCTGCTCTTTCCACAGCACGAGGTTTTTGGAAAATGTTCTCAGTGCACACCATCTTTGGAGCCTTCTGAGCACATCAACGAGCACGCTGGCTGATTCTAAGGAGTCCAACTGCTGCCGTCCCCTACAGCAGCTCGACAGAGATGCACATGCTGAGAAAACCCATGGCCAGAAAAGACATGCTAGAGGAGGCAGAGGACTGAATTAATGACAAGATAATTAACCTAATTTACAGTAGTCAACTGGTTTGTTACACATTCACTGAGTGGAGCATGAAATTTGTTTTAGTTATAATATACATAGAGTAACAGTTACCATTTTCAGCGTACAGATCCGGGAGTTTTGAAAAATTTTGTCAACCATGCAGCTGTCATGCAACTGTTCCGTCATGCAAAAAAACTCCCTCGTCCATATTTGGAGTCAATTCCTCCCTCACCCAGAGTTCCTAGCAACCATCAATGTTTTTGTGCCTATATATCACCTTTTCCAGAATGTCACATAAATAGAGTCATAAGTCATATAGCTTTGGGAACCGGCTTCCTTAACATACCTACATTTAAGGCTCATCCATGTTGTTTCTTTTATTATTAGTTTGTTCCTTCTTATTGCTGCATAGTATTCCATCGTGTGGTGGTACCAGCGTTTGCTTACCCATTTAACAGTTAAAAGATATTCTGGTCGTTTCCACTTTGGGGTGATTATGAACAAAGTCAGTGTAAACATTTGCAAATAAGATTTCCTGTGAACATAAGTTTTCATTTCACTTGCGTAAATATCCAGGCATGGCAATGTTGGGTCACGTGGTAAGTGTGCATTTAACTTTATAAGAAACAGTCCAACTGTTTTTTAAAGTGGTTGTACCATTTTGTGTCCCCAACAGCAATGTTTAGAGTCTCGGCCACATCCTTGCCAGCACTTGGTATTGACAAGTTCGTTTTGTTTAAAAGCATTCTAATAGGTGTCTAGTGTATTTCATTGTGGTTTTAGCTTCCATTTCCCTAATGACTAGTGATACTGAGTACCATTTCCTGAGCTTATTTCCATTTATATGTTTGTTGATGTGTTTCTTCAAATAGTTTGCCTATTCTTTATTGGGTTGTTTTCTTATCATTGAGGTTTGAGAGTCCTTATACGATCTGGATACAAGTCGTTTAGGAGATACGTGTTTTGCAAACATTTTCTCCCAGTCTGTAGCTTGTCTTTTCATTCTCCTAACAGTGCCTTTTGAAGAGCAGAATTTCTTAATTTTTACGAAGTCCAATTGATCACTTTTTTCTTTTCTAGGTTATGCTTTTTGTATCAGATCTAAGTAATCTTTGCCTAACCCACGGTCACAAAGCTATTCTCCTGGGACTTCCCTGGTGGTGCAGTGGATAAGACTCTGTGCTCCTAATACAGGGGGCCCAGGTTTGATCCCTGGTCAGGGAACTAGATCCCACGTGCATACTGCAACTTGAGTTCGCATGCCACAACTAAGGAGCTCGCCTGCCACACCTAAGACCCCAGGCAACCAAATAAATATTTTATTTTTTAAAAAGGGTATTCTCGTATTTTCTTCTAGATATTTTATAGCAGTAAGCTTTATATTTAGGTTTATTATCCACTTTGAGTTCATTTTTGTATAAGGTGTCAGGTATAAGTCAAAGTTCATTTTTTACATATGGATGTCCAAGTGTCCCAGTATCATTTGTTGAAGAGATTGTCCTTTCACCGTTGAACTGCCTTCCCACCTTTGCAAAAAATCAATTGACCATATATGTGAAGCCCTATTTCTGAACTGTCAATTCTGGTCCACTGATCTATTTGTCTATCTCTGTGCCAATACCACTGTGTCTCAATTACGGTAGCTTTATAATAAATTTTGACACCAGGTAGTGATAAAGCTCCAACTTTGTTCTTCTTTTGCACAGTAATTTTGGCAATCCTAGTCCTTTTGTCTTTTCATACATTTTAGAATCATCTTGCCAATTTCTACAGATTGTCAGGTCTAAACTGTAGTTCCACTAATTATCTGTGTGCCCTTGAGCAAGTTACTTGATTCTCTTGTGCCCCTGTTTCTTCATTTATAAATTGGGTTGTTGATGATGATGATGGCTACTTCGTTTAATTGTTTTGAAGTTTAAGTGACATAACCCATATACACCATATCCATAGAAAAATGCCTGGGACATAGTGAGAACTCATTAACGGTTGGCCATTTTTTGCCTCACCACCACCCTTCCGATTGCCTTTTCTTTTATTTCTTTAAGACAGTGGGGCCCCATGGTGAGGACAATGGACTGGAATAGGGTGAGACTGATGGCAGGAAAAACAGGTTTGGAAGTGACTGCAATATCCCAGTGGCAACTGATGAGGTCAATGTTAGTGAAGATGTGAAGGAAATACTTGAATCACTTCTCAGGTAGATTGAGCAGGGCTTGATAAGTAATTGGTTATAGGAGTTGAAAACAAGGAAAGTTGAATTTGACTCAGAATCGCTAGCTTTAAGAGATTGAGTGGCTTGTGGCAACTTATATGGTATCACATATAATTCACAATCTTTTGGGGGGGTCAAGACTGTAGCAAGTTGGGGAATGGTGGCCTTCTTTAGACTGTAAACTGCCACAAGAGCAGGGACTGCTATTTTCGCTCACTACTGCTTACCTACGGCATAGCTACAATGCCTTGCTAGGTACTCACAGTAGACAGAATAATGCGCCCCCCCAGAGATGTCCAATCCTACTCTTTGGAACCAGTGACGATGTTACCTTCCAGTGCAAAAGAGACTTTGAGGGTATGATTAAGCTATGGAGCCTGAGATGAGGATAGTATCCTTGACCCTCTGGGTGGGCCCAATATAATCACATGGGTCCTTCTAGGGGAAGGAGGGAGGGAGGAAAGTCAGAGAGAGAGAGAGAGGAGATTGAAAGACGCTTCGCTGCTGGCCTTGAAGATGGAAGAAAGAGCTATAAGCCAAGGAATGCAGATGGCCTCTAGGAGCTGGAAAAGGCCAGGAAACAAATCCTCCCTAGAGTCTCCAAAAAGGAATGCAGCTTTGTCAACACCTTAATTTTTTCTTAGTGAGATCGATTTCAGACTTCTGCATTCCAGAAATATAAGATTATACATTTGTGTTGTTTTAAGCCACTACATTTGTGGTAATTTATTATAGCAGCACTAGAAAATGAATGTATGTTTTATGTGATAGACAGTGTTGAGAAATCGTGAAGACCTGTATACTGCTGCCTGTAGTTTACTGAATCCAGGTTTGTAGAACCTCATGCTTCTCTAACAAGAGTACCACCTGGTTGTCTAATATCTGATTAAAATCGAGGGGGAAAAAAGATGTACGAAAAAGATGCATGCAGCCTTTCCCAGAACATCTACTGTCATCCTTTAATTTTATAAAATGCTTTGTTTCCAAGATCCCAAATGTCAGAAACAAGTAAGAGGCTTAGCGTCTTTGGGGAACGCAGAACGAACCCAACCAGAACAATATAGTGGTAGGAACTCAGGCTCTGAAACCAGAAAAAACCAAAACCAAGAGGCATATTTTGCTAACGGGGTTGTTTCCAAGTGTGCTTCTCCCAGGCCACTGCTGATTGCATCGTGGAGGAAGAGGCCACCAGCTCCCCATTTTCCTCTCAGAGGACCGCAGGGGAATGTTCCATTTCTGCAGGCCTTTTGGCCTGGTCACTTTCTCAGCACATACACTGCCAACCCCTTTCTGACCTCAGTTCACAGTTTACACTCAACAAATCCAGCTCCCTGCCCTGGGTGTAACCAGAGACAGGGATAACCCCATGACGTAAACCTAGATTATGTAAACTGAGTTTTTAATGTAAACAGAGATCACCTGTTCTTTAGCTCTGTTTAGCTTTATAGAATTACAATGGCTAACAGTTATTGAGTGCTCGCCGTGTACGGAGTGTCCGCATGCCTTAATCTCTCAAAGCCTACTATAGTCTCAGTTTTACAGATGAGGAAATAGAGACCCAGAAGGTTTTAAAACTCGTCAAAGCTCAAATAATTAGAGCAAATCCAGGAATATATATGGTTTTTCCTAGAAGACAAACTTTATCTTTCCCCTGAAATTAAAATGTGCTGCCTAGAAGCCTTTGGGCTTCCTAACATTTATATGGAAAATGGCAGATACTCTATCTAGCAAGGACTTTAGGAATCATAGCATCTATTTTTTTTCCCTATTTCTAATTCTTCCCAAGGTGAAGCATTTATTCAGGTGAGGCTTACAGTCCATCAGAGCCTCAATTAGCAGAACTTCAAGACACTGGAAAGGGGAACATCACAAGAAAATGAGCAGATCCAAAACGTATTCATTCCCAGGAGACTTATAATGAAAACAACATTCAGGATCAGGATCTGGAAGCAAAGCAAGATCGGCATCATCATACAAAAACTCAGTTACAGGGCTTCCCTGGTGGCGCAGTGGTTGAGAGTCCGCCTACCGAGGCAGGGGACACGGGTTCGTGCCCCAGTCTGGGAAGATTCCACATGCCGCGGAGCGGCTGGGCCCGTGAGCCATGACCACTGAGCCTGCACGTCCGGAGCCTGTGCTCCGCAACGGGAGAGGCCACAGCAGTGAGAGGGCCGCATACCGCAAAAAACCCCTCCCCCCCCAAAAAAAACTCAGTTACATCCACTATACCATACCTGCTGAGGTCAGAAAGTGGGCTCCTGCTACCACTTGGAAGCCTTTCCAAGGACAAGGGCTAAAACCAAAACCTTTCTCATGGGAACCTACTGTACAGCATGGGGAACTCTGTTCAATACTCTGTAATGACCTATATGGGAATAGAATCTAAAAAAGAGTGTATAGATGTACATGTATGACTGACTCACACTGCTGTAGAGCAGAGACTAATACAACATTGTAAATCAACTAGACTCCAATAAAAAATTAATTAAAAAAAAAACCTTTTTCATTATCCACAACGCTCTAATCCCTAAGCCAGTCCATAGATTGCATGTTTTTACAAGAATTACCAAATATAGCTCAGAAAATGGAAAGTATGCTTGGTGCTCAGAAAAATAAAAATATATTTGTGTATATATATATATGTGTATATATTTTACAATTTTATAAATGCTAAAACTCCATATTTAAATATTATTTAAATAGCATATTTAATGCTATTTAATAGGTTTTGGTATATATATAATGTTAATTTTTGGTAACAGGTTTTGGTATATATAATGTTAACATTTATATAATACATGTATATATTAAAATTATGTGTATATTCAAGGTCACCACATTACCTTACCCAAAGAAGTCCCTATAGACAAAGTACCTCCGACTTAGTCATCCTACATTTTGAAAAGAGTAAAAACTTAATATATTTTTAAAAGAAAAAAAATTGTCATCAGATCCATTTTAATATGGCTGACTAATGTTACTAAATATATAACACTGTCTAATACTAAATTACAGTTGAAATGCATTACTAAGAAAAGATGATAACCCCAACTATAATTTTAGTTTTGTCATATATAAAAGCTAGATATGACTCCCGGCCTACATTTTTCTGGAAATTTCGTTCGTTATCTGTTCATCTGTCTCAGAGAGTCAATGCCTTGTGCCATCGCCATTTTGATAACAATCTAGTGTCTACAAGGCCAAGGTATGAAGGTATCGTCTCTTGTAAGAACCTCTCACATCCGGTGTGACACTTAAACTCTAAGTGTAACCCAAGCCTTAACTCCTCCCTACTCTCTTCAAATGTGATGTTCTTTTCTATTACGTTTGGAGAAAAAGGGGTTTGTCATCTGACTGCTCCAGAGTCATTCAGTCGGCACCTCCTTTTCTGCTTTGCGAGCTCCTGCTCGGGGCCACCCGAGGCAGCCTTTCCCTCCCCTGTAACGATGCTGTCATGGAGCACGGAGGGTGGGCCACATGCTCTATGGTGGCCTGCCCTCCATTCCCCCACGACGGCAGGTGAGAATGTGTTTAAGACTTTACTGACCAGTTGGGGATAACTTATTGGTATTACAGGGTAGAAAGTACTTTTTAACTGGATGCTAAATATGAATTCTCTCATAGTGCAAAGGAAAAGAACAAAGGACATTAAACACTTCATTGAGGAGGGTGGGGTCCTTGTGACGGGACATCCCAGTTCTCGGCCTTGCTGCCAGGCCCGCTCTCCTCTGAACCTTCCAGAGAGAGAGAAGGAGCCCCCTTCTTCAAATGTGTTCAGTGTACAGTTTTCACTCCATTACAGGAAAACTCCACTCACTCTCCTCAGGGGTTAGCACTGTGCTGGGTTGATCATCTTCTGTGGTGGGCACTCTTTGGGCCCCATCCAGGCTCCTCTCCAGGCTTCTGTGTGCTTTTGCTTCTAATGGTCTAAAGTTGAGACTCTTTGATCTGCTTTAAAGAGCCAGGGACAGGCAGGCACAGGAATGTGAAAGCCCCGCTCCCTGGCCTGAAGTTGGGACAAACTCAGAGGCGTGACATACTCCAGAGCTCCCCAGCAGGGTCAGGCTGAGGCTGGCTCTCCACCTGAGATCACACCCTCAGGGTTCCTCCCCTTCCCAGTCCCCCGCTTCTCTCACCCCTTTAAAGGTCTCCCTGGAAGCACTTACTTTAAAAAAATCACTCTCATACGAATCCTCACCTCAGGGTCTTCTTCTCGGGAACCAACCTAAAGCAGCACCTTTCTACCCATTTTTAAGTGTAGTCAAAGGCTCCATAATTCTCAGGCAGTACATTCCCAAAGTGCAGCAGGACAGCCCAGGGTCTCTGGTGTGATAAGTCAAATCCTTTTGAGTTCTCTCCCCAACAGTGTGGGATGAAACTGCGCCACTTTACCGCTCCAGTCCCCAGTGGGTAAATGCTGGGCAAAATAAACATCTGTCCCAAGGACAAAAAAATCATTCTCAGCAACAAAGTTAAATCCGATTAAAGAGGACAAACTTTCCCCAAAGCAATACAACTTGAAAAGAGGTGCTCTACCCAAAATTAGATTCTATAATTGGCCAAGCTGATTCTCTTCCCTTCTTCTACCTCCTGCCCGGTTGCCAACCATACATAGGAAGTAAGTCCATCGCGCGCTGTTGTGAAAGAACAAGCCATCTACGCTGAGAGCCATTTTTAGTAATACGACGACTCCACAGGGGCTTTGACAAAAAACGTCTCTTTTCTCTGGTCCAGTGATTCTCAAACTATGGTGCCAGGACCACCAGCAGCAGCATCTGGGAACTGGTTAGAAGCACAAATGCTCTGACCCCCGCCTGACACCTAGTGAATCAGAAGCTCTGGGGTTGGAAGCCCTCCAGGAATTCTGAGGCATGCTCGAAGCTGAGAACCACTGCTTCGGTCAAGTCAGGCATCTTCTGTCTTTAATCTCTGTAAACATTTTTTCAAATTCTCAGGAGAGAAAGTAGGATTGGCTGTTACTAAGGAGTTTCAATCCTCGATGCAATCATCTATGGCAAGGAGAAAGGATGAGTAGAATGAGGGGAACTCAGAGAACAAAGAAGCCTCCGTGAACTACTGCATCCACCATTATTCACTGGTCTAGGAGTCATGGAAGAAGTCATCTATGATGTACTAGAATACAATGGATCAGGTCAGCCAAATATAGAGGTCTTCATGACAGTGATTTTGAAAAATGGAAACAAAGCAAGTTTCTCTGCTTCAGACTGTTTAGCAGTGCCTAATATTGAGATGAGCGCTCCTCTAGTGTGTTCTTATAACGTGACTGAATTACCCCATTAGTGTACATACTGTCAAAATTGCTTGCTTTTTTTTGTCCCTATATTGGAAGCATCTCAAAGACAGGGACTATTTCTTGTTCACCTCTGCATCGCTAATGACTGTACCACAGTTAGGTGATCAATAAACATTTCTTACATGTTGAATAAGTAAAAAGAAACGAGGCATCAAAATAATGTAGTCAATTCCTAACTAGAGGAAAGCCCTGGGATTAGGATTGAGGGTTAGGTTCTTCCATTTACATAAGTGACTCAAGGCAGCTCTAAACAAAATCCAGGTAGACCCAGAAGTACTTTGTGGTAAAGTGGTAGGGTAGGGTGACAACAGTGGAAACATTTGACAAAGGAAAGGTCCTTTTTTGTTTTTTGTTTTTGGTGCTTGCAGAGTGTAAACTCTTTCCTCCCCTACCCAGTTCTATCGAGATATAATCAACATACAGCACTGTATATGTTTAAGGTATATAGCACAGTGATTTGATTCACATATATTGTGAAATTATTGCCCGAGCTGTCCAGGTCTTTGCTCAAAACCCACCAACCACTGCCTTTAGCAGGAGTTAACATAATCTTTAAATTAAAGGGTCCAGAGATAAGAAAGGAAGCTACAAAAACAAACAAACAAAAAACACAACGAGATGGAACCAGCTGGGACCAAGACAGCAACGAATCTGACCTCCAACAGACCCTGAGTCTCATTATTTGCTGATTTTACTACATTAGCATATTTAAATGATATGCCTACTGGTGGCCATGACCAGACATTAAGGATCAAAAAAGGATACAAAGGGAGTGGCACCCACTCCCTCGGAAAAAGCCCTGCCCCTTCCCCAGTAGACTAATGCATATGCCTCCCCACCACTGGCCTCACTCCTCCTCCCTGTGTCTTCACTCTTTAAAATTAAATCCCTCTCACCAGGTGGGCAAGAAGATGACCTGTGAACTTAGTTCCCCTTCTCCATTCTTTGGCCACCGAATAAAGCTTGTGCTGAGTCGATCTCAGCTCAGTTTTGTTATTCCTCGGCTGCTCTAACCTGAGCGGAAAAAGAACCCTCCCCTGCCGAAGCAGAGAGCCTTGACCCAGGATAGGGCCTGAACAGGGTCCATACGACAATAATTTTAGTTAACATCCATCATCTCAAATAGGTACAAAAGAAAAAAAGAAAAAGGAAAAAAAGGTTTTTTACTTTATGTTAAGAACCCTTAGGGTTTACTCTTAACAACCTTCCTATATACCACACAGCAGTGTTAACTATAGCCATCAGGTTGTACCTTACATCCCTAGTACTTATCTACCTTATAACCGCAAGTTTGTACCTCTTGACCACCTTCCTCCAACTCCCCCTCCCCTCATCCCCCACTCTGGTAACCACATATTTGATATCTTTTTCTATGAGTTTAGGGTTGTTTGTTTGTTGTTTGTTTTAGATACCACATATAAGTGAAATCATACAGTATTTGTCTTTCTCTGTCTGGCTTATTTCACCTAGCATAATACCCTCCAGTTCCATCCATGTTGTCGCAAATGGCAGGATTTCATTCTTGTTCACGGCTGAATAATATCCCATTGTGCATATATATACCACAACTTCTTTATCCATGCATCTGTTCATGGACTGGAAAGGTCTTTAATTGGAATCTTAAATTGCTTTTGCCTCACAAAGGAGAGGCCTGTGGTTGCTTTTCAGACCCCAGAAAATAACATTTTTTCCATTAAAATCTACTGTTTTACTGTAAGGAATTTATGCTATTTCCTGGGCTCTCAAACCCTTTGTGAAGCTCCAACCATTTGGAGGACAGGGCAAGTTTTGAGGGGAGGGATGTGAAATCTGAAGACTGAGTATAAAAGGGCTGGGGGGAGCAGAGCAAACATAAAGAAAAGTGGGTTTGGGTGGGGTGCTCGAGACCTTTGCCAAGCAAATACGTTGGGGAGGGGGAGATGGGGAATGTCATCTGGTTTTTTAGAAAGGGGGTTTTAAGTTAAGGACCATTTATTTTAAGAGGCATAAACGTAAAACTACAATTTAAATCGCCTTCCAGGAGTGAAGACCTACAACTAATTCATAAGCAGAAGGGGATCAGAAAATGCCACATCTGTGGGACTTCCTTGGTGGCCCAGCGGCTAAGACTCTGCACTCCCAATGCAGGGGGCCCAGGTTCCATCCCTGGTCAGGGAACTAGATCCCACAGGCCGCAACTAAGAGTTCGCATTCTGCAACTAAAAATCCCGCGTGCCACAACTAAGACCTGGCACAGCCAAATAAATAAATATTAAAAATAAAAAGAAAATGCCACCCCTAAATATGCCACCTTGACATAAGGATTATTTTGAGCTAAAGGCAGTTAAGAAGCAACAAATGCAGAAAGAACTCTCTGCCCTCTTCCTATCTGCCTAGAAGCAGAGCACAAATTTCTCCTTGTAAAAGTGTTCCCACTCCCCTCTCCCACACCAGGAAGAGGAAAACCACCATTATCACCTGACACAGAACCTCAGTCCCAAGATGGGTCCGCATAACAAACCTTACTAAACAGCTTTTATCTTCCACTTGTTTCTCCCATATATTTTACCTGCCCACAATTTACTGCCCCTGGAATCCCAAACCCCTTGTTCTTTGTCTTATCACTTCTCCACAAACTTATCACCCCTTGTTAAAATGGAATATAAGCCCCTGGATCTAAGTGCCTGCTGGGGTCTTTACTTCCTTTTCTGTGAGGCCCTCATGTGCATATGTAATAAACCTTTTCTCCTGTCAATGTCTATTGTCAGTTTAATTAGCAGGCCCCAGCTACTGAACGTAAAAGCATATAGGAAAAGTTTCTCTCTCCCTGCAATATTTTCTTGGGTCCTAGAGAAACAGCTTTTATCTTAAGATGTGGAAAAGAACAACTTTAGGTTTTTTTCACAAGTTTTGGATTTTGTCTTCCTCTCTTTTGTTGTATGTGTTCATCTTGGTGGTTTCCTTGATTTTTCCAGTCAGTGATATCTGCATGATTCAGATCATCCCAGGCTTCCCTGTACCCAACCTTTGACGTAATTGATGATAAAGGAAATATAAAGACTTTGAGACATAGGTTTTTTTTGCCACACCATGCGGCATGTGGGATCTTAGTTCCCCGACCAGGGATTGGACCCGCGCCCCCTGCACTGGAAGTGTGGAGTCTTAACCGCTAGATCGCCAGGGAAGTTCTGAGACATAGTATTAAGGTGAATTTACTTCTGAACAAGAGAGGGGAAACCTGATCGAACACAGCAGGATTAAGTCCTATGGGATGGAGTCTTCAAACTAACTATCAAATAATAATTCAGAGACAATTAAAGTATTGAGGATTTACTTATATTTAGGGACTACACAGGGGAGTACAGCTCCCACGGAGACCCTCTCAGACCAAAAGCAAGGGTGGGACTTATAAAAATCAAACCGAGAAAGTTTCATAAAGGATGACTGGTTGAACAAGACCAAGTTTGTCAGTTCAAGATTGGTTCATTGTAATGAAGCCGGGCACAGGCCATTTACGGAACCCCAAGTCTGGTTGTGGTTTTTAGGAACTGTGTTTACCCATCAAGTCTGTTATGTTGACCCCAGATATGCAGTTGAGTTATACATAGGCTGCAAAAAGTCACAGTTGCATCATGAAGCCATTTTTCTGCTGATTTGGACCAGTTTTCCAGTAAGTAGCTGCTCGGTTCCTTTTAGTGGGGCCCTGACCACGCACTGCCTTGCAATTTCTCATACCCTCGTGGCTCAGGATTCTGCAAACCTCCTACTTTGCTAAACCCAGGGTTTGTCACTGTGACCAGGAACATCTCCATAATTAAAAGTTGATGGTGACAGACATTCTTCGCTTGACCAAACTTCAGTCAGGCTCTTGAACCTTCTCCTAGGCCCATCTGCACACTTTCTTGTAGAACCTATTTTTGGCAAGAACCCTGCTCAATCAGTTTAACCAGAACTCCCTCCCCTGGATATCTGATCGCCCTCAATATATGATCAGGTTCCTCATCCTCCACCATCCCCCAGGTAATGTCTGACCACCCTGCCTTGTTTTCAGTAAAGAATCCTATTAGGTCAGTTGAGCTAGAACCCCCCCCCCCTTACCCCTGATGTTTTCTCTTAGTAATTTTCTATCCACTGACCTGCCACCCTGCTCCTTGGCTATAAATTCCCACTTGCCCATGCCATATGTGGAGTGGAATCCAATCTCTCTCCTCCAGTGGGCCCTATACCTATCCTGAGGGTCTGGAATATACTTTTCTTTAACAATGATTCATATCTGAAGGGAGACTATATTAAGTGGACAAGGTAGAAAAGAATGTATCTGTGTTGGGAGGTACCCAAGACCACCCCTAGGCTTGATTACTCACTAGAACTCACAGAACTTTTTTTTATTGGAAGCTGGTTTTTTAACTGGAGGCTGGTCACACAGGCAGCCTCTGCCTAGCAGGTATAAAAATTCTCGATTCTTGGAAGGAAAGCAGGTGTTCAGCATAAACCATGTTGTTCGTACAGTGCAGGCACAGTGAGCTAGTCTTATCAGCTAAGAGTGGGAACTCTCTCCACAATCGAAGTTTCCAGATGCCATTCAACAGCCAGCCTAAGCAGGCCTTTAGCAGGCAACCTAAGCAGGCTTTCCAAAGGACTGCAGTCGGGCCTGCTATGTGAACTCTTTTCCGCACATATCCTCATTTGAAATCATTCTTTATCACGTTCAACTGTTTTATTTAGGGCACCACGGACAACATAAATATTTCTATAAAAGATTTATCAATCTTAAGGAAGATATCTACTTCTCCACTTAAGTTTTACAAAGATTTTGCTCCCTGGATTAATTTTTTCTGTCAGATCTCCCAGACAAGGGATCAGCAAATTATGGCCTGTGCGCCAAATACAGCTTGCCCTTGCTTTTGTAAATAAAGTTTTATTGGAACGCAGCCATGCCCATCCATTTATATATTGTTTACAGCTGCTTTTATACTAGAAGGGCAGGCTAGGATAGTTGTGACAGAGATTGTATGGGCCTCAAAGCCTAAAATATTTACTATCTGGTCCTTCAGAGAGGAAGTTTGCTAACTCCCATCCTAGACCAGAAGAAGTGCAAATAATCAGCTTTCTTTTAATACTCTCAAGTATGTTCTTCAAAATATGTATTTCCTGTTTTGAATATAGTGTTCGTCTAATAAGGAGAAAACATTGAGAATAAGACCATTAGACGGGCATTAACTCTTGGGATGGTTTTCTCCATCTAAGTAGTTTACTTCTGCCCAGTACACAGAACTGTCACAATAATGGCTAAAATGTTCTAAGAAAAAGTGTTCTCCGATAATACAAAGAATTGTTGCTATATTTATTTTTTTATTATTATTTTATAGCACCAGGCTTCAGAGTGCTGGAAGAAATCTGATATTGGAGAAAGTGACCCCTTCTCTTGGTTTTGGAAATTCCCTAGTGATCATTTATGGGCTTTAAGACAGTTGGTTTAAAATAATTTCTCTGAAGGCAATTTTCAGAGGAGAGGGTAGGCTGTTCCTTGAAGTCTTACCACTCATCCTGATCAAGCTTGGGATGTACAAACCCTACGGTCAACCTCACATTGTTTTGGATGGAATAGAGCTGAAAGCAGTTTCTAAATGTCCCCGCCTCAAGGATATTATACGAACAAGATTTACAGATAGACAAAGAAAGAGAAAACCAGACCAAAACAGTTATTGTGAATTTCAGGAGACCAGCTGTCCATGGACGTCGAAATTCTGCACAGGAAGTTTAGGGTTAAAAGTGCAATAATCGGGCTTCCCTGGTGGCGCAGTGGTTGAGAGTCCGCCTGCCGATGCAGGGGACACGGGTTCGTGCCCCGGTCCTGGAAGATCCCACATGCCGCGGAGCGGCTGGGCCCGTGAGCCATGGCCGCTGAGCCTGCACGTCCGGAGCCTGTGCTCCGCAACGGGAGAGGCCACAACAGTGAGAGGCCCGCGTACTGAAAAAAAAGGGCAATAATCATTTCTAACTGCGCTGGGACTTGTAGAGGCAGGAATTTGTAGAGGGGTCATTCCAACACCCAGAGCAGCTCTCAAGTGGTACTACCCTTGAGTCTCCCTCATGTGGGAAGACAAGATGAGGCCCAGGAACTCTCCAAGCTCTAGACACAGAAGCAAATCTCTCTTCAACAGGGGTCTGCTGCAGAATGGATAACAGGGGGCCGAGACCACAGGTGGTGGGAGTGACTCTGAGAAGTCCATAATCAAGGTGAACGAAAGGAAGATACAGAACCTTCTCACGCACTTCTAGCAACCTAGGCAAAAACACTGAATTGCAGAAGCAGCCCTGATATTCATTCATTCATTCATCCGTATTCATCCACTCAGGAAATATTTATTGATTATGTGGTATGTGCTAAATGCTAGGTGCTGAGTAAAAACTGCAGCTTACAGTATAGTGGAGGAGGCGGACATGAAATAAATAGGAGCAGTATAACATAATGGTTAGTAGAGTGACTTCAAACTACTCGGGTTCAAATGCCAGCTCTGCCACTTGCTATTCTGAGCAAGTTCACTTAACCTCTCTGGGACTCAGTTTTCTCATCTATTAAGTAAGATTAATAATAATACCGACCCTCTCTGAGATGAACCAACTGTAACTGCACACAACGTGGGTGAATGTTGAATGAAAGAAGCCAAACACAAGGGTACACGCTGTATGACTCCATTTACGTAAAGTTCAAAAAGAGGGAAAATGAAATCTATGGGGTCAAAAGTCAGGATAGTGGTTACCTGAAGGAGACATGAGGGGGACTCCGGGGTTCAGGTAATACTGTGTTTCTTCTTTGTCTGCTGGTTACACGAATGTGCTCACTTTGTGAAAATTCACTGGGCTGAACATTCATGTGAACTCTTCTACATGTACATAACAGTTCCATAAAAAGTTGGGAAATAACTATAGGAACAAAGCTAAAAGACAGATTTAGGGCTTCCCTGGTGGCGCAGTGGTTAAGAATCCGCCTGCCAATGCAGGGGACACGGGTTCGAGCCCTGGTCCGGGAGGATCTCACATGCCTCAGAGCAACTAAGCCCGTGCACCACAATTACTGAGCCTGTGCTCTAGAGCCCGCGAGCCACAACTACTGAGCCCGCGTGCCACAACTGCTGAAGCCCGTGTGCCTAGAGCCCGTGCTCCGCAACAAGAGAAGCCACCGCGATGAGAAGCCTGCGCACCACAACGAAGAGTAGCCCCCGCTCGCCGCAACTAGAGAAAGCCCGCGCGCAGCGACGAAGACCCGATGCAGCCAAAAATAAATAAATACATTTATGTAAAAAAAAGACATATTTAGGTAAAAGACAATTTTTATGCACAAACATGTCCTTTATAGTTTTATTTATCCCTCTGAAAAATTAGAGACAGCCTAAAAGTCCAACAGCTTTTTAAAAGATAACCATGGTGACTGTAACAGAAAAATTCTCACAATCTATTACTAATTGACCAAAACAGAACATAGCATTTTGAACACATACTACAACTTTATTTCTGTAATCATTAAAATCTATTATTAAAAAGGAAAAATAATGAGCTCATTGGGTTGTTGGAAGGATTAAATGGGATATTACATTTCAAGTGCACAGAAGAGTACTTAGCATGTAGTGAATGCTCAGTGATGTTAACTGTTACTGTTTCTATAAAATATATAACTGCACACTGTGAGAAGAAATATAATGAAAAATGTGGTGTTATAAGAGTAGATCCAGGATCCAGGTTAGGTTTTCAAAACAAAGGATTCCTGTCATCCAGGACGCCATGATGCCGACCCAGAGCATTAACCACTAAGAGGCTTTGCACTCAGAGTCCAGAGCCACCAACCTCGGCACAGGCCACAGATGAACACCCAAACAGAAAGGACTGCAGACACTCACTGACAACAGCAATAATACTGTACGTGGACATAGCTTGTTATGGTTCAAGAAGTATTTTCACACAAAAAGACTCATGTAGGTATAACAACAAACCAGTGAGGTAGATAATATTCCCAGTCCTCAGATAAAGTGACTGAGCTGTAATGACTTCTTTTTTTTTTTGTGGTATGCGGGCCTCTCACTGTTGTGGCCTCTCCCTTTGCGGAGCACAGGCTCCGGACGCGCAGGCTCAGCGGCCATGGCTCACGGGCCCAGGCGCTCCACGGCATGTGGGATCTTCCCGGACCGGGGCACGAACCCGTGTCCCCTGCATCAGCAGGCGGACTCTCAACCACCGTGCCACCAGGGAAGCCCTGTAATGACTTCTTTAACGTAACCCAGAAAGGGGAAGTACTGAGGTTTGAGCTTCATTTGTCTATAAGTCCAACTTCAAAACATGCATTTCCCCCAGTGCCCCAGACCTTCCACAATCTGGGCAGCTATAAACAGACACAGAAGACACTCTGCATCCCATTCCTGTCCCTTGGAATCTGGGAAGGAAAGCAGAAGAGTGCACTCTAGCCTTTCCTTCTATTGAAGGACTACTGTCTGGGAAGGAAAGAAATTGAGCCAGTCAGATCTCCTTGTACACATGCTAATGACAGACCTCCTAGCAAACACTCCAATAGTAGGACAGTCTTTATCTATGGAATACTCTGAGGAGGATGTACTTGGTTTGTCTGGCATTGTTTGTGGTAAACAAACCTGGAACATACGTATTTATGGGGCACGGCTCCCTGGAAAATGTAAGTTATGTAACAATCAGAGTAGAAAAAATGGAGACATACCATCACCAAAGTAGCTTTCTTTTCTTGTAAGTGATGACTTTGACATTGCTTAGAGATCTTATATGTTAAATCTGACCTGGTATGTGTCTTAACGTGGCAAGAAAGGGCCAGGAGAGCTGCACTGGTAGTCCCTGACTTCCCATTGCTTTGTCTGTGCTCATTACCTGTACCCTTGAAATTATCAGTAAAGCTTGATGCTGGGTAAGATGTGTGATTCTTGTAAGTCTGATTTGCCAGTTTGATCCCTGTGTTAGCTCAGAAACGATGGGTATATAGCAGTAAGTACAGCTGAATTTTTGGGGTGTCCAAGGAGCACACTCAATGTGAAAACATCTTCAGAGACCACAACCCTTAGGGGTTGAGCCGCATCAGGGGACACCCCAGGAGCTCCAAAGACATGAATAGCCCAAATGAGGGCAGAGTCACTCCAGATGGGGGTTCACTTCCCAAAGGGGACAGGATGATTCCACTGAGAGACAGACAGGTCTTTCTAGATGGTCACAAGTTCCTGAACCAGAACCTTAGCCCTGGAAAAGACTCAACATTATTTTTCACTACTACTCAAATCCACACCCTGGTTCACATTCCAAGTTTGCCGGTGGTACTTTAAAGACCATTTGATAGAAAAAGAAAGAAGAAATCTTTCTTCAGAAGGCTTACCTGGTCAAAAGTCACCTCTTCTACAATGTCCCTGACTGTCGTGCTTGGTTTCGATCACTTTAATTAGCAACTGGTCCCTAGGGAGACCCCCAGATACTCCTTGCATTCTTTCCTTTTGTCATAAGTAAGCCCAAGTACTACCCACAAGCTTAGACCCAGGACTACCTTGTCAATACTTCAAATACTAGGCAAATGCAGAATTTTCCATTACTCATCCATAAGCTTCTCTTACTGAAGCAGGGAAAGGAAGTCCATAGGAAGTCACCTTGTCATAGCCAATAGGTTGACGATGGCTCAGAATAAGGCAAATGTGCAATCCTCCCCACCCTACCCCTGCAAATGCACAAACAAAAGTTGTTCTTCGATCATTAGATAGAGCACAGTCTCCTGTGGAGGCATGCTGTTATTACAAACATAAACGCCTCATCTCCTTGTACGTAATCCATCTCCAGAGAGGATTCTTCTGCTCTGCTTGGAAATTAGGTCACAACTTTTAACTCAAAGCTATAGTATATGAAAGCTAGATCTTCCAGTGTGAGCACCTAAGGAGGTATCATAGTGGAGTAGGGGGGCCATAGCTGACCAGGAGGAAATGAATAAAATTATCTAAGCGGTTTCTGGTGGTTGTATCTTAGTTACTGAGCCTCATTAAAATATTTATCTGGTCAATACATATTGTAAAGCATGCTGTGTTCTGTCTTACATGTGGGAGTAGACTCTGTCTACTTGGCTAATGGGTACAAAAGCCTGAAGGCACCAACGTTAGGTGGAGTTTACTGGCTTTTTATAATTCTTCATTAAAAAAAAATCCCACAGGCGCACAGCAGGCTGGCCGTAGGCAAAACTGAGAGAGATGAAGTATACCTTTGGATTTACCATTATTTTCTTTCTCTCCCTGAAATAGCCATTCCCCTCATACGAACAGTATCCTTTCTCTAAATGTTACAGTCCTGAGCTCACCCCGCAAAATACCTTGCTGTGTCCCAAAGTTCTCTATCGGGTAACAGAAACTCTGAAATTGTAACCATCCACTTCATTCATTCATTAATTCACTAAACATTATTGGGCACTGTTTTGTGTCAGACATTTTAAGTTGCTGGGGACAAAAGAATGTGTAAGAAAGATCCTTCCCTTCCTTCTTCCCTGCCCACAAAATCCTATTATTTTGGCCTCATAAAAATCTTTTGGAGGGACTTCCCTGGTGGTCCAGTGAGTAAGACTCCAAGCTCCCAATGCAGGGGGCCCGGGTTTGATCCCTAGTCGGGGAACTAGATCCCGCATGCCCGCTGCAACTAAGAGTCCACGTGCCGCGACTAAGACCTGGCACAGCCTGCCTAAATAAATACATAAATAAATAAATATTTTTAAAAATCTCTTGGATTCTCTCTTCCCTTTCTACATCCCTGCCACCATCATTCTGACTCAGCCCTGGTGAACTAATATTGGATCTGCTGCAGTAGTCTTAACTACCCATCCTCTTTGCATCCTTTTCCTTCAAACCCAGTCTCCACATATGAATTAATATTCCTAAAATGTTCTTCTTGCTCCAAGCTGCCCTCAGATCCTCTATGATCTGATCCTTACCTGCCTTCCTAGATGTACCCATTCCCATTCTGTAATAGTTATGCCAATCTGCTTAGGTTCTTGGACTACACTATGGTCCTGTGCCTCTGTGCCTTACCATGTGGAAGATTTTTTGCTAACAGTTTTACTGAGATATAATTCACGTACCATACAATTCACCCACAAAAGTGTATAATCCAATGGTTTTTGGTATATCTACAAAGTTGTGTAACCATTGCCACATTGATTTTAGAACATTTTCATCAGCCCAAGAGAAACCCCTTACCCACTGGCTGTCACTCCCCATTTCTCTCCAATCCCCTCTCAGCCCTAGGCAATCATCAATATACAATTTTTTCTCTATAGATTTGCCTGTTCTGTACATTTCACATAAATGGAATCATGTATTTAGCCTTTTGTGTCTGGCATCTTTCATTTGCATAATGATATAGCATGTATTAGTACCTTATTTCTTGTTATTGACAAATAATATTCCATTGTATGGATATACCACGTTGTATTTATTCATTCATCAGTTGATGGACATTTGGCTTCTTTCTATTTTTTGGCTATTATGAATAATGCAGCTATGAATCATTCATGTACAAATATTTGTGTGAAAATACGTCTTCAGTTGTCTTGGGTATACACAGGCATACCTTGGAGATATTGCAGGTTGGGTTCCAGACCACCACAATAAATTGAATACCACAATAAAGCGAGTCACATGAATTTTCTGGTTTCCCAGTGCATATAAAAGTTATGTCTACACTATACTGTAGTCTATTAAATGCACAATAGCATTATGTCTAAAAAGATGGACATACCTTAATTGAAAAATACTTCATTGCTAAAAAATGCTAACCGTCATCTGACAACACAGGGTTGCCACAAACTTTAATTTGTAAAAAACATAGTACCTGTATCTTGGAGTGGAAGTGCTGGATCATACGGTAACTCCATGTTTAACCTTTTGAGGAACTAGCAGGCTGTTTTCCAAAGTAGCTATATAATCTTACATTCCCAAGAACAGTGTATGAAGGTTCCAGTTTCTGCACGATCTTACCAGCTCTTATTACTATCCGTTTTTTTGATGAGAGACATCCTAGTGGGGGTGAAGTGCTATCACACTGTGGGTTTGATTTGCATTTCCCCGATGATTAATCATGCTGAGCATCCTTCCATGTGATTATAGAGATCTTCTTTGGAGAATAGGTACCTCTCTGCTTTACACTCTTCCCTTGTCTTGAATGCCCTCTCTCCCACCTTGGTCCCCATTCCTGGTTTGTTGAGAACTTCTACTTATCCTTCAAACTCTGGCTTAACCATCATATTCTCTCTGAGGTCTTCCTTGACTCTCCCAGGTAGAACTAGCTCCTTTGAGCCACTTGTGTATGCTCTGCAACACTTATCACCCTGTGTTTTCTAACACGTAGGAATGCCCCCACACCACAGACTTGGGGCTTGGTCATGTAACTTGCCTTAGCCAATGGAACATGGACAGTTATGACTTATACCACATCCTAATATAAGCTCTCATGCTGTTCTCGATATGGCTTTGTTCCCCTTTTTGACCTTCTGCCTTCCACCATGAGAACAGCTCCAGATAGTATCTGCTCTCCAGCTTGGGTTCCAGAATGAGAAGACACATGGAGCTAAGTTGAGCCCAACAGAGCCCAAAGGTCCCCAAATGAATTCTGCCAAATTATAGTTTTTTGCTACTCAAAAGTGTGACCCAAAATGAAGCATCCACGTTTATAATATTTACAAATATTGATATTTACAAATATTCAGTGCAATGCTTCTCCTCTGAAAGAGGCTGAGAAATCTTACAAACTGGTGCTTAGGAGGAATCCTGAAAAGTGATCTAGTAACACTTTTCATCGCAGATAGGCTTCACTTCAAACATGTGAGAACATTTTTAAAAAGAATTCCAGTAAAGAATAACATAGTAATACAGGAATAAATTTAATACTTAATGCACATGTGTAATGGTGGGATTCTGCTTTACATCTAACTTATTTCTTCATGCTATAGTTTAAATTATTTTCCTAAACCTTGGAGAAACGGAGGAAAACTGATCTCTGCTTCTGCGATAGAGATTTTTATCTAGGAGGTTCAACCATAAAACAGTGGTTTAAAAGATACAGGCACCCCTATGTTCATAGCAGCACTATTCACAATAGCCAAGACATGGAAACAACCTAAATGTCCAGCGACAGATGAATGGATAAAGAAGATGTGGTACATATATACAATGGAATACTACTCGGACATAAAAGAGAATGAAATATTGCCATTTGCAGCAACATGGATGGGTCTAGAGATTATCATACTAAATGAAGTAAGTCAGACAGAGAAAGACACATACCGTATGATATCACTTATATGTGGAATCTAAAATATGACATAAATGAACCTATCTACAAGGCAGAAACAGACTCACAGACATAGAGAACAGACCTGTAGTTGCCAAGGGGGTGGGGGAGGGATGGACTGGGAGTTTGGGGTTAGTAGATGCCAACTATTACATATAGAATGGATGGACAAGAATGTCCTACTGAATAGCACAGGGAACTATGTTCAATGTCCATAATGGAAAAGAAAATAAAAAAGAATGTGTGTGTGTGTGTATGTATATATATATATATATATATATATATATATATAAAACTGAGTCACTTTGCTGTACAGCAGAAATTAACACAACATTGTAAATCAACTATACTTCAATAAAAAATAAATAAATAAAACGGTGGTTTGGAAAGAGAAATTTTGTTCCTCAGAGGACATTTGGCAATGTCTGGAAACATTTTCGGTTGCCACATCTGTGGGAGAGTGGTGACGGTGGAGGGTACTACTGGCATCTTGGGGGTAGAAGCCAGGGATGTTGCTAGACATCCTACAATGCATGGGACAGCCCCCATAGCAAGAACAAAATCTAGCCCCAAATGCCGATAGTTGTAAGGTTGAGAACTCATGCTATAAACTATCAAGACTGGTGGTAAGGATGGGTGAAATGAGTCTCATTATTTTTTTTTTTTATTCCTGAAGTATATTCACACTTAACCTTTGAGACCATCCCAAGGCCTCAGTTGGCTGCACTGCCAACATCAATTCCTCATCCCCACCCCCCAACTTTCCCTTCCAACAGCCATCAATTTCTCGGGGGTGGAGCATTTGAGCAAAACTAAGCCAGTAAGTGCACTCCATCTCTCTATACAATGATTTGTTCACAGGTAGGCATGTGGCATGCTCTAGGCCAATCAGGGTGAATATTAGAACTGCTGCTGGAAAGGCAGCAAGTTCTCTTTCTCCTGCTAGAAGTGAAGGAAGAAAAAGGAACCTTAGGTATTGCCTGCAGCCATCTTGAGACTGCAACAGGATGCATCTTTAGGTTGAACGACTCTGCAAAAAGCAGAGTGGAGACACAAAATCCTTGCTGATGTATTTAGGCTACTGGATCAAGGCTCTCCAAAAGCCAAACTAGTCTGTAAACTTTTTGCTTGCAAGGGTTATAAATCCCTTCATTATTTAAGCCATTTTGAGTTACATTTTCTGTCACTTGCTATCAAAAGCAACCTACTAATATAACCATCCTTAACACTTTTCTCCAAGATTGAATGTTGACAGTGATTCCAAAAGGAGGGAATGAATTAATCTAGGATGGTCAGGAGTATGGATGGTTTGAACAAACTTTGCAGGTGATTCTCACGTTCCTTTGCTTCTCTCCTCTCATCCCCAGTGCCATAGACTGAGCGTTTATGCCCCACCAAAATTCATGTTGAAACTGAATCCCCACTGAGATGGTATTTGGAGGTGGGGCCTTTGGGATATGATTAGTGCATTTATAAAAGAGACCCCCAAAGCCCCTTGGCCCCTTCTGCCACGTGAGGATATAGTGAAAAGATGGCCATCTACGAATCAAGAAGCAGGCCCTCACCAGACACCAAATCTGCCAGCCCCTTGATCTTGGACTTCCCAGCCTCCAGAACTGTAAGAAATAAATTCATGTCGTTTATAAACCACCTGTCAACTAAAAAAAAATGCACAACCTAAAAGTTGAGAGTTATGTTTTATTCGGGGGACATACTGAGGACTTCAAGCCTGGAGGCAGCATCTCAGGTAACCCTGAAAAAACTGCTCTGAGGAGGTGAGGGGGGAGCTAGGATATATGATAGTTTTGCAACAAAGGGCAGGTAGTAGGAACAAAAGATTACTGTTAATTAATGAAAGCTAGAAATCTCAAGTTAAGGAATTTAGCACTTTTCTATGTTTGAGAAGATGCAAGAGTCTGGGCTCACTGAAACCATTCCTTTGATATGCGCCTCAGCTATCTGGGGCCAGTATCCTGTGTTTTCACATCCTGAGTTCCCTCAGGGCTCACCGTGGGGAGTGGCTGCAGTCCGTTGGCTGCTAGATGGCAGGTATTCTTTGTTTCCTTCCTGAGTTCCCTCAGGGCTCCTCAGCTCACCTCCCGATGACTGTGACATGCTTTGTTTATCGATATGGCAGGCAGTATTTTATTTCTCACACCCAATCTATGGTATTCTGTTACAGCAGCCTGAACAGACTAAGACAGAAATTGGTACCAAGAAGTGGGGTGCTGCTATAAAAGAATACATAAAAATGTGGAAGCGGCATTGGAACACGGTAATAACTAGAGGAGTTTTGAGGTGCACGCTAGAAAAAGCCTACATTTCTGTGAACGGGCTAAGACACCCGATAAGAAACATTATTTTCCTTTTTTTTTTTTTTTTTTGCGGAAAATCATCCCCTGGGTTTTCTTCTTTGAAATACCTGCCGCAAGGTGAAGGTGAAAATCAGATATCACTCTAGCTCAGTGGTTCTCAATACTCGCTGCTGCACGTGGGAATGAACTGGGGAGCTTATTTTTTTTAATTGAGGTATAGTTGATGTACAATATTATGTAAGTTTCAGGTGTACAACATAGTGATTCACAATTTTTAAAGGTTATATTCCACTTATAGTTATTATAAAATATGGCTATATTCCTTGTGCTGTATAATATATCCTTGTAGCTTACTTATTTTATACATAGTAGCTTGCGTCTCTCAATCCCCTCCCCCTATCTTGTCCTTCCTGCCTTCCCTCTCCCCACTGGTAACCAAGTTTGTTCTCTACATCTGTGAGTCTGTTTCTGTTTTGTTATATTCATTAATTTGTTTTGTTTTTTTGTTTGTTTTTTGCTGTACACGGGCCTCATCACTGTTGTGGCCTCTCCCGTTGCGGAGCACAGGCTCCGGACGCTCAGGCTCAGCGGCCGTGGCTCACGGGCCCAGCCGCTCCGCGGCACGTGGGATCTTCCAGGACCGGGGCATGAACCCGTGTCCCCTGCATCGGCAGGCAGACTCTCAACCACTGCGCCACCAGGGAAGCCCCATTAATTTCTTCTGTTTTATTTTTTAAGTTCCACATATAACTGGGGAGCTTTAAAAGCTCCTAATACCCAAGCCACCTCCAGAGATTCTGATTTAATCAATCCAGTGTTTGGCTTCCTGGTCATAGAATTTTTTAAAGCTCCCCAAATGATTCTAATGTGCAGCCAGAGTTGAGATCCCCCTGGGCTTCACGCAGCATAGAATCTTATAAATGCCGTTCAACAACCTCTTTATCTGCCAGGCTGACCATTTTGTTCTTAGTCAGTGATTTTTGTGTATGGTTTTTGGAACTTTTAGACATTGTCTGAATCATAAATTTTCATTAGCTACAGATGAGACGAAATTGCATGGTTTCCCAAAAGAAAATTACTTAATACTTTATGCTTGCTTAATGTTTCTGATTAGGAAAGACCCAACATGGGAATAGAAGTTTCATATTAAAGCAAATCAATAGACCATGAGACAGAAAAATGTTCAATGAACACCTCTCTGGGCATCTTAGAGGGGTAAGTTCCTGGGCTATTAAAGACAGGAACTGTCACACATACATATACACACACACACACACCCCACTAATAACCTATTTCCTTCGGTCTAATTTATTCCCAAATAGCAGAAATAGGGACTATTCCATTGGCTTCAAAACCTGTGACACTTCCTCCTCTCTCTCAGGCCCCAATGCTAGGATATTACAGATGCCACAAAACCCAGACTGATCAGGGAATTGACCTTCATCACCTTGATGCAGCATAAACTTAGGGATTTTCTTCTTGCAGCTGAGGATCACACGATGTAGAAAAATAATTCCAACTGGTCACAGGATAAGAACAGTGAAGACCTCAACAGAACATTAGACCCACATTGCAGGAGGGTTATCCAGGAAGAGAAGGAACCAGAATTCTCTGGTTAAGTCTATTTCCTATTGTTCTGACAAATCCAGTTCCCATCAGAATGTTCACATGCCCCCACCTTTGACTGGACATGTGGAAACACTGTAGCATCAAGTGCTGCAGAAAACTGTTGTCTCCACCTGGAACTGCTGTGTTCTACTGAGACCAGGAACTGGTCTCCCTGTCGTTGGTTGCCTCACACTAGAAGCTGTTCCTTCCTTGCGCAGTAAGTCAGACTGCCTCAGCACCTACATCAGAAAGGCTCTAGATTCCATTCATCCAGAACGCGATAGATAACAATGTCAGGACAGGTCGGAGAAAAGCAAATTGGAAAATCCCTCACTTCAGCAAAATATAGGAATTGGCTAATGAGGGGAAAAAGCCAACACTTAAAGAATTTCCAAATGCCCATCATGGTAACAAATAGCTATCTGTTATATTTCTCTTCTTTTTTCCCCAATTTGCTGCCTTTGCAGGATCCCCTCTAAATGCTATTTTGAATTCTCTGTAGCAGTTGATAATTGAAAGTTATACACATTCTTGTGGATAGATTGAGCACCATCATAGCATGATCCAAATAGGATTCTGCTGGTTTCTGAGGTACAAGAAACATCGTTTTTATATTTCTTTTTTGAATTAACTTACTTGGAAATAATTTCAAATTCACAAGCTGTAAAAATAAACATTGTACAAAGAACCCTGTATATCCTTTACCCAGATTCACCTATTCTCCACCCCTCTCTCTTTGCAAATTTCATACGTCATGGCCCTTGATCCCTAAATATTTCTGTGTGTACTTCCTAAGAGTAGAGCTAGCCTCTTCCATAACCACAGTACAGTTACAGACTAAATGGATGCCAGACATTGGGTTCATTGTTAGCTGCTGGGTTTTTTAGAAGTAATTTTTGTAATATTCTGTAATTCTTGGTAAATAATTGTGAGCTTTCCTCTGGGATGCAGTTAAGTTACTTGGAAACAATTTGATTCTTTCAAATCTTGCTTTTCAGCTCTGTTACGCTGAATCAGACCAGAGCAGCCTTTAGTCTAGGCCTAGCTCGATCCCACTATTGAGATAACACCTTTCTAAATACTCTACCTAATGCCCACATAGTACAAGGGTTCTCCAGTCTAGCAAAAGGGAAGATGAACTACTCCCAAACTTGTGTGATCGCCAAGAAGTTTTCCACTTGATACTTTTGGGAGATTATTTCCCTGGCCTCAGCTAGTTTCCTTAAAAACTCATGTACAAAAAAAAAAAAAAAAAACTCATGTACAGATCAGCACTAAGCGGACGATTCAAGGGAGCCCCTCTGCAGACCTCCAGAGTTCAGTCTCCAGGCAGCACTCTCCTCTCTGGTCCCCCGCCCTGCGAATCCTAGCCACCGTGGCCTCTCCAAATTCTCAACTATGTCTCCGCAACTCAGGAAACCTGGGGGTTCTGTTTGCGTTGCCCGTCCCTGCACTGAGGTTTGCAAACTGGCTCCAGGCAGTAAACAGGGGCAATCATAGGGTTCCCCTTGTTTGTGTCTCTTCTCTTAGGGATCTCTGTCCTGTGCTGCCTATCGTCTAATGTCTGCGAACCATCGTTTCGTACATTTTCTCTGCTTCTTTAGTTGTTTAAGGTAGGAGGGTACATCTGGCCCCTGTTACTTCATCATGGTCAGAACAATGTTTTTGCCTAATCTACTGTCCATATTTCAATTTTGTCAGTTGACCTAATAATGTCCTTTATGGTATTTTCACCTCCCCTGCAGTATACGGTTCGGTTTAGGCTCAGGTGTTGCCATTTAGCTGTCATGTCTTTTCAGACTCCTTTAATCTCAAACACTTCCACGGCCTTTGCCTTTTATGACACTGACATTGAAAGAATACTGTCCCACCTCCTTTTCCTCATTCTGTGTCCAGCTGATATTTCCTCAGGATTGGATTCAGATTACACATTCTCAGTCAAAATACTACATAGGTGACATGTATCCTTTTCAGGGTATCACCTCTGGAGCTACATGGTATCCATCTCTCCTTCACTGGTGATGTTAATTTTGGTCACCTGGACTAGGTGTTGTCCAATTTTTCCATTGTATACTTACTATTTTTTTCCTTCCCTTGCTGCTAATGCGCCATCTCTGGGGAGACACTTAACAACCATGGAATATCCTGCCCATCAAAACTTCCCCTACATTTAGTATCTATTGATGATTCTTGCCCGACTGAGGCTTTATTATGATGGTTGCAAAATGATAATCTTCCAACTCTAGGACTCCCTCCACAGTGACCCTTGGCATTGTCCTTGTAAGCAAAAGCCCACCACCCTTCTCCCCCATTTATCCATGTATATACCTGTTTTTCCATTGGTTTATAATTCAGTACTGTAATTAATTATTTTGGTGCTCAAATTGTCTAAGATTCAGCCTGCAGAAGCCCCTTCAAGCTGGCTGCTCTGTACTTGTGGCATGTCCCTAACATTTTTCTGATCACTTCCTTACTTCCTGACATATCAGGATATTCCATGCTCCTCTTGAATCGATCTTGCTACTTCCCTGGAATCAGCCAGAGAAACATAGTTTTAAAGTGTGAAATGAAACTCTGACATACACAACTGGCTTTCTTCAAGATCTCAATCCAGGAGAAAAGAAAAAATTCTCTCGGACAACCAAGTCATTTAAACTTGTGTCCCACACTACCAATTAAGAAGCACAATAACTGACGAAAGCACTATATATAATGCTACCTATAAACCCACTAAAATGGAAAATATTTGGAATATAAACTGACTTATAGTCTCTTCTATCCATAAAAGTTACTCACAAGTTAGTTCATATATGGTTAATTGACATATTCCGGATCACAGAAGTTTCATTACATTAATATATTTTGCATAGCACTTTATAAGCATCAGCTGTGTTCGACTGCATTAACCCAATTTCTTCATCCTTCCCAGTATCCATACCATTTACCGTGTGACTTTACACATCTTTCCATCAAAAGGCCAGGTATACAAGCCCACTCCTTAATTTTCAGTTCAGCCACGTGGCTTGCTTTGACCAATGATAGATATGACACAGGACAGTCTTGTAAAAGTGCTTCCACAATGGGGCTTGTTCTCGTGCGATCTTGCACTCCTGCCATTTCCATGAGAAGGATATATCTGGGTTAATCACGCTTGTCCAGCCCTGGGGGGATCGGTCAACGTTCCAGCCATGTGAATCCAGGCAACATCGGCAGAGTTGCCCAGGAAGCCCAGCCTAGATTAGCTAAAAGCTGTAGATCTATGAGAAACAAATATTTATTGTCATATGCCACAGAGGCTTGTGATTGTTACAAGGCAAATGCTAACGAATATGTTAGCTAATATAATACTCCAATATCCCTCACTAGACAGGTAGAACGGATATCATTACCCTCTCTTTACAGATGTGGAAATGAGCTTCCTAGAAGTCAAATGATTTGATCATAGTTCTAGAGCAAGTAGGTGGGAGAACAATATTTCAGAACCTAGGTTTTCAGAGTTGGATTCCAGGGCTCTTTGCACTGCACCTCTTAGTAAAGCTGCCTCGAAGAGTGGAGTTTAAGGGCATTCCTGTGGAGTCACATGTTCATCAGGGGTCCTACGACAAATGCTTGCCGAGCTACACTCTTCGCTTGGCCACCTAAGACTGCGGCTGCTTCACCCTTCCTGACTGGAAACCACCAGACTTGGAGCAGAGAACAGACTGGCATGTCATTATAATTGGTCACAGTAGTAGCCAGTTTATTCTCTGTTCCGGAAGCTATAACCATTTGAGTTCAGCTCACAACTTATTACAAATTGAAATGAATATCCATGTTCTTCTGAGTAAAGAACCACACACTTCAACAACAACAAACAACCAAACAAAATAAGAATTACGGAATTGTAACTAAAGCCTAGAGTTTGATAAAGCAGGGCTGTTACATTTTCTTAATGTCTTCACACAGGGGAAATCATTAAAATGATATTTAAGTTCTTTTTTGTACCACCGTGAAAGATCTAAAATTTTCTTTAGCTTAGAAAATATCAACAGGCAGTGTGCTGGGCACTCCCGCGGCTCCGTCTCCTGCTACAACGTTGTGTAGACGGCACAGACCCAGGGGCGCCCCTCGCTCCCGCCTCCGACCACCTCCAGCCTGTGTTCCACTCGCAGCCTTCGGAACCAGCCGCTCAGATGTCCTCGGCCACCGGGACCGCCAACACCATATTCTGAGCTTAACTCCATGAAGCCGCCGTCAACCGCCTGGTCAACATGCATCTGCCGGCCTCCCGCACCTACCTCTCTCTGGGCTCCTATTTCCACCGCCACTACGCGGCTCTGGAGGGCCTGGGCCACTTTTTCCGCGAAGTGCCCGAGGGGAAGCGTGAGGACGCCCAGCGCCTCTTGAAAATGCAAAAGCAGCGCGGCAGCCGCGCCCTCTTCCAGGACGTGCAGAAGCGTCTCAGGATGAGTGGGGTGAAACCCAGGACGCTGTGGAAGCCGTCGTGCTCGCGGAGGACCTGAACCAGGCCCTTGTAGACCTGCACGCCCCGGGCTCTGCCCGCGCAGACCCCCGCCTCTGTGACTTCCCGGAGAGCCGCCTCCTAGATGAGCAGGTGAAACTCATCCAGAAGATGCGCGCCCACCTGACCAACCTCCGCAGGCCGGCTGGTCCCCAGCGGGGCCTGGGCGAGGCCCTCGTGGAAAGGCTCGCCCTCCAGCACGAGTAGGAGCTTCCGGAGCCCAGCGGCCTTTGAGGAGCCCCTGTGGCGTCAGGGCTTCCGCTTGAAGCCCCGCTCTGCAGCCACTAGGCAGCTTTTAACCACCCTGGAGCTCTCTCCCAAGCCTTGGACCAAATGGAAACAATAACGCTTTTTGCAGCAAAAAAAAAAAAAAGAAAGAAAGAAAGGAAGGAAGGAAGCAAGAAAGAAAATACCAACAATCTCATTAGCTCAGAATCGACATAGATGTCCATCGACAGATGAATGTATAAAGAACATGTGGTGTATATACACAATGGAATATTACTCAGCCATAAAAAAAAAGAATGAAATAGGGACTTCCCTGTTGCCGCAGTGAATAACAATCTGTCTGCCAATGCAGGGGACACGGATTCGATCCCTGGCCCAGGAAGATGCCACATGCCGCGGAGCAACTAAGCCCGTGCACCACCACTACTGAGCCTGCGCTCTAGAGCCCACGAGCCACAACTACTGAGCCTGCGCTCTAGAGCCCGTGAGCCACAACTGAAGCCCATGCGCCTAGAGCCCGTGCTCCGCCACAAGAGAAGCCACCGCAATGAGGAGCCTGCGCACCGCAACGAAGAGTAGCCCCGCTCATTGCAACTAGAGAAAGCCCGCGCACAGCAACGAAGACCCAACACAGCCAAAAATAAATAAAATGTTTTAAAAAATAATGAAATATGCCACTTGCAGCAACATGGATGGACCTAGAGATCATCAAACTAAGTGAAGTAAGCCAGACAGACAAAGACAAATATCACATAATATCACTTATATGTGGAATCTTAAACAAAAATGATACAGAACCAACAAATTGGCCAGATTATATTCACCACGGGGATACTTATTAAATTATAGACAGCTGGACCCTACCGCAGACCTACTTAATAATAATATCCAGGGGAGGAACCTGGGAGTTTTTATTTTTGACAAGCAATCAGGTGATTCTTATGCTCAATCAAGTTTGCGTTTAGATGACGCAGAGGCAAAGAAGGGTTATAAATTGTGATTTTTTTAATGGTTAGTTCCAATTCTGATGCCTTAAGAAAATCATTCATCTTCCCTGGACCTCAGTGTTCTCATCTGTAAAACTGTGCCATTGGACCAAATGCTGTCTGGAAGAGGCAAATCGAGCTTGTAGACGAGAGTGAAGTTTTAAAGTATTGGTTCTCAATCCTGGTTACACATTAGAATCCTCTGGGAAGCTTCTGAAAGTGAAGGATGCCCAGACACCACCCAGACCAATGAAACAGAATCTCTGGGGGTGGTTCCATGTGTTGCTAGTTTTGAAATCTCCCTAGGTGACTTTAATGGATAGCCACGGGTACAAACCTCTGCTCTAAAGGCTGACTGTCGTCAGCCAGGATGATTCTGGTTAGTCTCCAGACACCTATTTCCTTGCCTGTAAACTGGGAAGCATATCACCTATTTTACGTGGCGCATAGCCCCTACTGATGGAGTGTCTACTATGATGATCCTAAGGTCTTTGTCTACATTAAATAATCTGCTATAATTCAGGAAGAAAACTCACAGCTTAATGAAAGAAGTTCAGAACAAACTCACTGCCAATGCTGACATCACCATCCAGAATAAGAAGGGCCAGTGAACATTTTTGTGATGAGGGGACACATGTGCAGGGATTGGGGAAACTCACTAAAGAGATCACTCTGAGAAAGTGGTTCTTTCTAAAATGAATTCCAGGATGGTTTTCATCGGCCCTTATTGTTAGGTCTGTGGCTTTCCAAAGAAAACTCACCTGGTGATTGGTAGGTTGGACAGACAGAAGCAGCAGCAATGGGGACCTGTGCTCTTCTTGAATTACCCTTTTCGAATGGGCTGGGCTATCATTTGATCTCCACATTCCTTACTCATCAACAGGCCCTTGAGGGATCCACAAAAGCAGAGAAACTATGAAAGGAAACAGCTGGGAAGTGGCATCTGGCCTATAGGGTTTAGGAAGGAAAAGGCCGTTCTTGAACAGCTGGTTTGAGTGTTTTAACTCCCTTGGTGGTTTTATTGTGCAGTTTCCCAGGGGTAATGTTTTGGGCCACAGCCCATGAGTCTCACAGGCTGGCTTAGCTTGTCCCACCCACCCACGTGGCACACGCACAGTGGTCTCTTCCTGGGTGGTGACTTTTCCTCCACTTCATGAGAAAGTTGTACGGTAGGTGAAATATGGCTTCCTGGCCCCACCAGTCTCTGGTCTTTTTCTCACCTCCCTCAGCCACCCTACGCTTTCTCTCCTCCCTCAAAAAGAAAAAAAAACACAAAAACACCATACAGGTTCTCAAGAATGATCTGAAATTCATCTACTACTTTAGAAAGTTCAAAGACCTTCTGAAACCCACCCATGGGTCTCCTAGTTAAAAACTAGATTTTTTTTTTTGGCTGAGTTGGGTCTTCGTTGCTGTGAGCAGGCTTTCTCTAGGTGCGGTGAGCAGGGGCTACTCTTCGTTGTGGTGTGTGGGCTTCTCATTGCAGTGGCTTCTCGTTGCAGAGCACAGGCTCTAAGCGCACAGGCTTCAGTAGTTGTGGCACGCGGGCTCAGTAGCTGTGGTGCACGGACTTAGTTGCTCCGAGGCATGTGGGATCTTCCTGGACCAGGGATCGAACCCATGTCCCCTGCATTGGCAGGCAGATTCTTAACCGCTGTGCCACCAGGGAAGTCCCGATTTTTTTTTTTTTTTACAGATAGTTGATAGCTCTCTGTTATCCACATTCATCATAGCATTTTATTTTATTTATTTATTACCTTTTTTTTGGCTGCACCGGGTCTTAGTTGTGGCAGGCAGGCTCCTTAGTTGTGGCATGCGAACTCAGTTGCAGCATGCATGTGGGATCTAGTTCCCTGACCAGGGATCAAACCCGGGCCCCCTGCATTGGGAGCACGGAGTCTTAACCAGTGCACCACCAGGGAAGTCCCCAGGTAGAGATTTTGAATAGGAAGTTTGATGTTATGAGTAGTTCATGGGAGAGGTCCAGGCTGGAGATATAAATTGAAGAACCATCTATGTATTGATGGTACCTAAAGCCATGAGACTAGATGAAGTCATTGAAGGATTGACTGTAAATAGAGAAAAGTGGGAGAAGGAGTGAGTCCAGGGACAGTCTGACATTAACAAAGCAAAATAAAGTGCAGAGAACATACATTGAAAGAGCAAATATTGAATGAAGATTAAAGAAAAATTATTGAAATGAGCAAAAATTCTCAATTGTTGAAGAAACGTGGAAAATCTGGAAATCGTTAGTGACTCTTATCAGGCAGATGAATTAAAAAAGAAAATCTCTGCTAGTATATTTTTGAAAATCTACCTTCTAAAGACTTAATGATATTTTTGTTTGCATCTCTCCTACTGGCCAGAGACTCTATTTATTAATCAGGTCCAATGGAAATTTTAGAGCATTAGCAAGATAACTCAGGGCCAACCTTAGCAGTAATTGCAGCAAAAAACAAACAAAAAATGTAAAAGTCACACCTAATCATTGGAACTGTCCTAGAAATTAAGGTGCAAAGTGTTTTGTGGTTTGTAGGTTGCTGCTTCCTTTCTCTAAACCCAGCTATTTTGTGATACCATGGTGTTGTGATTCTTAGCTGGGGATAACTCTGCTCCCCACAGGGAACACTTAGCCGTATCCATAGGCATGTTTGGTTATCTTAACTGGGATGGGGCTGCTATTGGCCTCGAGTGGGTAGAGGCCAGGGATGCTACTGAACACCCTACATTGCACAGGACAGCGCCCACAACAACGTCAACAAGCAGAGGCTGAAAAACCCTGACTCAGGCTACGGCTATTTACCTCAGGGAGTTTATAACAGAGCAATAACGCCAGGAAAACATCCAACTTCATTTATTTTTCAGTAAAATGATAAAAAAGGTGCACAAGTGGAAGAAGGTGGAGGGGAGACACAATTCAAGAAAAGGGGAAAAGAGGAAAATAAATATGCAGGGCAACAATTACGGGCTCTGAGAAGTTCTTAGATTCAATAAACAACTAGTAGAGGCGGCAGCACAGAATGACGTAACAGGCTGTGGGAGTGATCTTCGCTCACATAATCTCACAGACCTACAACGTTCCCTGGGATTTGCTTTACTGAATCTGGGACCTGATCACAGGAGTAACGCATTAAGTCTCAATGCCAGTGATGGAGGGTTAACCCGAGAGGAGACCAACAAGCAATGATTCTTTACCTTCCCCAATCTTTGATCCCGGCAGTTGCAAGGCTGTGGCTGGTCCCTCTAATTACCCACAGCGAGAGAGGCGGCAAAAACCTAGAACTACACCTCAACGGGTAGAGAATGAACCAGTTGACTACTGTAAATTAGGTTAATTATCTTGTCATTAATTCAGTTCTCTGCCTCCTCTAGCATGTCTTTTCTGGCCATGGGTTTTCTCAGCATGTGCATCTCTGTCGAGCTGCTGTAGGGGACGGCAGCAGTTGGACTCCTTAGAATCAGCCAGCGTGCTCGTTGATGTGCTCAGAAGGCTCCAAAGATGGTGTGCACTGAGAACATTTTCCAAAAACCTCGTGCTGTGGAAAGAGCAGGCAATTAGGGAGCTCAAGTGCAGGGCGTGCTGAGCCATGGTAAGCACTGTCTGGCCAGCTAAAGCTCACCGGAACACACGCACAGCCAGGGACAGAGCCTCACCCAGCGCACGTGTGGCCAGACTGCCTCGGGGGTCCTCCCGGGGAAGAGTAAGGCGTGGGCCACACTCTCCACTGTTGGCATCGTGGGCTGTAGTAGCTGACAAAAGCCTCACGTGAAATCGCCCCGTTCACTTGGATGGAGTACAATTTCACGTCTCCACACGCCCACCTATATTACGGAGCACACTGTCTCCATCACCGAGAGCGAATGGCCGCATCCTTCCATGGCTCTTCAGCCACAGGTGTAGCCCATGCTGCCGGGGCCCTGCCCGTCTCCCCGAGGTACTTGCCGTCCTGTACACGAGGACTGAGTATTACTGCAAGCACTCCTGACGCTCTCTCTGAGGGCACCCAGGCCACAGGAGCACGGGTGGCTCTCACATGTGGCAACCCAGAGTGATGGGAAATAATGCCCTCAGGACTGTCGTCAGTCAAATGAGAGAGAGGAGCGGATGGAGAGACAGCCCAGCTTCCTTGCCTCTAGGGCAGAACAACCTGAGCTTGCTCCGTACTGTCTCCCAAAGGGCCCCAGCAGGGACCGGTTGTCCACAGCGGCCTTCTGCTCGTGACCGTGCCTTTGATCACCTTCTTCCCCATCCCTGACTGAGCTGCCCTTCCCCTGACCGGTGTCACTCGGGATGAGCTCCCAAATAAACTCCTTGCACGCGAATCCTCTTGTCAGGGTTTGCTTCTGGGGAGCCCAACCGAAGACACAGTCAGGACCACAACTGAGCATCTCGCCCATCCCATGACAGAGTGGGCAGATGCACCTCTCTACTGAGAGAGGGGTGCCCGGGGATGTGAGCTTAGGGGCTGCATTTGGATCAAGCTCATGGCTTACAGAGCAGGGTAGTGGAGGGGTTCCTCACCAGGGGGATGATTTTGCCCCCGCAAGGCCTCTTGGGCAATATCTAGAGCCGTTCTGGGTTACCACAACGGGGGATGAGTGCTGTTGGCGTCTAGTGGGGAAGGCCAGGGGTGCTGCTAAACACCCTACGGTGCACGGGAACACGCCCCCTCACAAATGCCACTAGTGCCGAGGCTCAGACGCCCTGGCGCACTACAGCACGACGCTCAGAAGACCCGGCTCGGGACGCCTTTCTCACCGCTAAAGAGGGGATGAAATGTTTCTTCACACGAGTCTTGAAGTAAAGTAACTAGAGCAGGGGGTCAATCGTTCCTTCGTTCTTGTGCCAACTTTGTGCCAAGTGATGACCAAGTTGGTGACCAGACAAAGACGGAAAAGGCATCGTGTCTGCCCTCAGAGAATCCAGAGGCTGGGTGTGGAGAACGGTGCAAACACACGCTCGATTCCCTTCCGATGCGAAGCCTGGCTCTGATACGGCGTGTGGTACGTGTGCTTTGGCAGAACAGCAGAGACGAGGAGGCGAGCTCCTTGGAAGTCAGGAAGGGATATTTGAGGTGATGGGTGGAGCTTGGCAGGTGACTAAGCAGAGAGGGCACAGAGCCCTGAAGGGGTGGGCCTGTCGGTGCCCGGTGACTATGCTCAGAGCACAGAAAGCAAAGGAAAGAGAGGAGAGGAAAGAGGTGGGGAGCAGACAGGCGCCAGGTGGTGAGGGGCCTTGTCTGCGGGGCTGGGGCAAGGTGAGCAAGCCAGGCACCCAGGGCGCCGGCCCTGTTGGGACCTGCACAAGCCGAGGGTGGCTGTCTCCTTGCACCCTACACCCTGGGCTCCTGCTTGCCTCACCCTAGCCCCAGCCCTCCTCCTCTGTCATGCTGAGAAGCTACCGGGCCTGGTGTGCAGGCTGGGAGCAGCCCCCAGAAATCCTGGGCTTTACTTTTTAGAAGGATAACCTGACTCCAACACAGGTCCACTGTGCCACTTCCCCTCCAACAGAATCTACCTCAGATCCCCAAGAAAGCAGAGCTTTCCCTTTCTAATTAGCCTCTCCACCTAAACGGAATACTGTCCCAGACTGGTACTTTTCCAGACCCAACACACAGCAAATTCCTGAGGACGGAAGGTGAAGGGGATCATGGTTGGTGAGAAGCCTGCAAGAGGCCGGCAGGCAGCTAAGTTCATCTGTTCAAGTTGGAAGGATAGGCAGTGCTTTGAGTGAGGGTCAGAGCTCCTGTTCACCTCATTCAGTTGGGCTTGATTAAAGTTGGCTATTTGGATGACTGGATAGCAAACTATGGTTTAACTATCCAGTCTTACGCTTAGCCTAAAGGTGGGCATGTGGAGGGGAAAAGAGAGAGACAGGGAAGGATGCTTTTAAGGAGCTAAGAAACTAAACCGATTTCAAGCCCCCCCGAGGCATCCACAAGTATTCACATTGGCCTTTCATATCCGCGGGTTCCGCATTTGCGGTTTCAACCCACCACGGATCAAATATCATCAGATCTGCAGAGGGAGAACCAGGGATGGGGACATGGAGGGCCTACTGTAAGGACTTGAGCATCTGAGGATTTTAGCATCCTTGCGGGGGCGGGCGGGTGTCCTGGAACCAATCACCCGCTGATACCGAGGGACGACTGTATACATTTGCCCAAAGACAACTGATATGCCAGGAGAAAATTATTCTTGTCGATTGCTGAACGAGGGACATGTTTAAGGAACTCTTAGTCAAGGAGTTTTTAATCCTATTTCAGTAGACTGTATCTACTGTAATATGTAATGATCATAATTGCTATTGGTTAGAAAAACACATGTATTTTATAGTAGTCTGTAATTCAGGAATTTCACCAGTTTATCTTGGATTCTTCTCATTTGTGACTTCACTATGAATATTGTAGTATCATTATGTCTACACCTAAACATCAAGAGATTCTTGAAAACAGAAAACAAAGAAAACCTGTCCAAAAAGGCTGGCAGATTGCAAGGCAACAATATTAATGGAAAACAATGGCCCATAAATTACCTAGGACTCAATCATACCACTCCAAACCACCACTAGGACTGTAGCTATGGTCTACAGTTAGAGTAACCATTTAAACTGTACTGCCGTCACCTGGAACAACAGTTCTCAACCCTATCAGATGCAAACCACCTTTTAAAACAAACAATCCTGAATGGAATTCTTAGACGATATAAGGTACCTACCACACACTTTGAAAAAGACTATAAAGCCCTTTCTGAAATACCTAGAGAAATAAAAGGTAAGTACTTCTGTAAAAGAATGTCATGTTACGTGCACATCTCTATGAACACCATTAGGCAGGAGATCACTGGAAGAATCAATGAAGAATTCTGATGCACCGAATACAGCGAGCCTGCATGTAGGCAAGAGCTATGTATGGGGACTCTGTTTTGTTTTGTTTTGTTCTGTTTTGCGGTACGCGGGCCTCTCACTGCTGTGGCCTCTCCCACTGCGGAGCACAGGCTCCGGACGCGCAGGCCCAGCGGCCATGGCTCACGGGCCCAGCCGCTCCGCGGCACGTGGGATCTTCCCGGACCGGGGCACGCAACCCGTGTCCCCTGCATCGGCAGGCAGACCCCCAACCACTGCGCCACCAGGGAAGCCCTATATGGGGAGTCTTTGGGTGTGTTAAATTGGCGATGGACACCAGGAGCAGGAGCAGTCCTGCCACTGGGAACAAACAAGACATTCCCAAAACAGTGAATAATGCTTGGTGAAGTGATCGCCAAGAAATGACCACCTTTCATGACCTTCCCGGCAACTGCAGTACCACGAAAATTGGTGCGTATTAAAGCCGCACCAAAAAATGATAGATTTTTATTGTTGGCTGCTTGTGCTTTTCAAGGTTATAAGAAAAGAAGGTGTGGCGAAGCCCAGCCCTTGGTGGAAGTGCAGACCCCAAAACCAGAAGTGAAGGGGGCGGGCCTGTGCCCAAGAGGCAATAGAAGGATGAGGCCTGAGCCTACGATCTGCGCAGGCGGACGCACGGATGAGCGCGCCTTCGGGGGGATGTGCGGGGGTGGGGGGCGTGGGGGGCGGAGAATCGCTTACATTCACATCCGGGTCATCTGCTGCCACGCGAGGCGAGCGAGATCCAGCGCGGTGGCCGCTTGCACGCCTTTAGGTCTTTCCCTAAATCGCAGGTATTTTGCGCGCTGCTTCTTCGGGGGCGGGTGTCTTGGTGTCCTTTTGGAGGTGAGGCTGCTCGCGCCACTGTGGAGTGGCCGCGTTTGCAAGAATGCTCGTCGATACTGCAGACAGGGTTTTCACCCGGTTCATTCGCTCACTTACATTTTCTCTTCCATTAGGGCCCCCATTTTGTACCGCAATGGAGCAGGCTCTAGAAAGAGCTTTGGATCGTGCGGAGTATATCATTGCAAGTGCCCGACAGAGACCTCCGGAAAGGAAATACCCATCTAATGGGGAGAAGTCTCTCTATGAAAAACTTTATGACATTTATGTTGAAGAATGTGAAAAAGAGCCTGAGGTTACGGAGGAATTAACAAGCAACGTGAACCTGTTAGAGAAGCTTCTTAGGAGAGAGTCGTTGCCGTGTTTGGTGGTCAACCTGTACCCAGGAAAGGAGGGCTATTCGCTGATGCTCAAGGGGGAAAATGGATCATCTTCGGAGATCATCCGACTGCCCTATGAAGAAGGGGAATTGCTCGAATACTTGGATGCAGAAGAATTACCTCCTGTTTTAGTGGGTCTCCTGGAAAAGTCTCAGGTTAACGTTTTTCATCACGGGTGTGTGATAGCAGAAATACGGGACTACAGGCAGTCCAGCGACAGGGAAGCTCCCCATTGCCAAAGCAGGCATATTCTCTTACGCCCCACGATGCAGACTTTAGCCTGGGATGTAGAGGCCATAGCCAGCGATAACCAGAATTGGACCCAGGAGGACAAACTTTTGCTTGAGAGCCAACTGATCTTAGCTACGGCTGAACCACTGTGTCTAGACCCTTCTGTATCAGTAGCGTGCACTGCAAACAGACTGCTCTATAACAAACAAAAGATGAACACTCTTCCCATGAAAAGGAACTTCAAGAGGTACTCTATGGCCTCTCTGAATCGGCAGCAGGAGCTGTCTCGTCCACCTTCTCCTGAGCTAAGAGCCCTGACTTCCTGCAAAAGAATAAGAGAAAGTAAAACAGGTGGGAATTACGGCCTCAAAACTTTTAAAGCAGGAAGTTGTGTAGATATGTGGAAACAGAGACGCTGTGACTTGGCCGTACCTTCTCAAGTGGACGTGGAGGAATACGCTAAAGGGAAGAAGTCTGTCGGATGTGATGACTCACAACCAACAGTCTGGCCAGTGCATGAGGTACAAGGTGATCTTGCATTTGGAGGTGACGCTGGCTACCAGTCCCAGGCAACAAGGCTGGCCGTCAGGCAGCTGACTGATAATTCACTTGCCTCTGGAAAAGGGTCCGGTACAGAAGCCACGTGGGAGAGACAGCTGTCTTCCCCCCACTCCTTCGCAGATAACCATCCCTACAGTTTCCCGCCCGGGGCAAAGACTGATGCTGGGAGAGTGGTCAGTCGGCCCGAGGAGTCGGTCCAGGAGAGCACCCAGTGTCCAGTGCAGATGTCACACAGCTCCAGTGGCTCAGCCGGTCTCAGGCAACCTTCTCCAGGGAAAGAACCAGAACAGCCTAAGACTGGGTGGGTTCAGTCTTCAGTGCCCGACAGCGGAGCCACACATCCACCTCCACCCATGCGACTTCCTTGGCACTCAGGAAGGAGCTCCTGGGGTGAGAGTCTCAGTTCACAGCAGGCAGGCAGCTCTCAGGCATGTGCATCTCCTGGCCCTGCTCCTAAGCCACCAGCTCTTTCCCAGGAATCCTCTGTGGAGCAGAGCCCAGTTAGCACGCTTCCTGCCACCACCCTGTCCACTGCGGGCTCATCACAGACGACCTCGGTCTCCCGGGTCACGGTGATCTCCGTTGGCCTGAAGGTCATCAGAGAAGTGGGCCCCAGACGTGGAGGCCAGGCCTCGGGGAGAGGCTGTGCCACCAGAGCCCCAGCTCCCAGGGGGATCCAGCCGGGCCACCTGCCCGCAGGAGCTCTTCCGCCGCCGCCTCCTCCGCCGCCTCCTCCTCCAGAGAAAAACGCTTCGGATCTCAGACCCTTTCCTGTGGTGCAGCTGCCCCGCGGTTCGCTCCTGTGCAGCAGCCAGCAGCCGGCCCCGCAGCCGCGCCTCGCCCAGCTGCTTCCCCTGCAGTGGCCCTGCGCCCCGCCTCCTCGGCTGCCGGCGTCCCAAGGACTGGGGGCACGGGGTCCGGGGGCACAGGTTCCGGGGGTACAGGGTCTAGGGGTACAGGTTCCGGGGGCACAGGGTCCGGAGGCACAGGTTCCGGGGGCACAGGGTCCGGGGGCACAGGCTTCAGGTTCACAGGGCGCCGCCGTTCCCAACACGGTCGTGCGTGCCGAGGAAGCCGTGGTTGTTCACCTCGGTGCAGAGGACGGCTTCCGGCCGCCCCAGGTGCTCGTGTTGTCCCCGCCGGGCTCTGGCCTGAGCAGCCCTGGGCTGAGTCCCCCGCAGCAGACGGGCTGGGCCTTGGCGGCCCCGCGGCCGCAGTTGCAGTTCAGCGTGCACGTGCGCCGCCGCGCCGCCGCGCCTTGCCCTCGGGGCCCGCAGCCCAGCAGCCAGGCCGCGGGCGCCGCGGATAGAGGCCCGCCAGCCGTTCCCAAGCCCTGAGGCCTGGCTGATTTTCTCTCCTTTAGAAAACACAAGAGCAGCGACCGAGTGCATTTCGAGTTTCACCCGCATTTGGGTTTTGTTTTAATGTGTCGCTCTTTTACGTTGTTAGACGTACAAACTTTCTGCAGAGGCACAAGCCCATGATTTTTACATAGAGACGGGGAAGTGCTTTACTAAACTGGCAGGGTTTCGCCGAAGCCATCGCTTGGGCGGTGGCTGTTGACAGTTGTTTTTATGGCGATGTTCTCAAGTGTATCCACATCCAAAGTAGGGTCAGTTTAAACTCCTGAAGCCTGTAATTTCTCTCAAGCAATAAAACTGCAACACCAGTCAAGTCAAAATTAGTATTATTCTAACGAGATGCTACTAACGCCTAAGTGTAGCAGCGTCACCCTTCTACGTGTACAGCTCGGTAGTGTTAAGTGGACTTCTGTCGTTGCTGTACAGCAGATCTCTAGGGTTGTTTTCTTCTGGCAAAAGTGAAGCTTTATCCCCGTGAGCACCAGCTCCCTGTTTCCCTCGCCCCAGCCCTGGCCCCCACCCCTCTATTTTCTGTGTCTGTGAGTGTGACTGCTTTAGATACTTCGTAGAAGTGGGATCGTACAGGATTTGTCTTTCGTGACGGGCTCATTTCACTTAGTGTCCTGTCCTCGAGGTCCATCCATGTTAGCGTGCCACAGGAAGGTTGTAGCTGTTTACAGGTGCTTTCAGTGTACCTACGATATACTGACGCGGCCTACGAAGGATTAGAAACGTCCTTCGGAAGAGAGTGCACTTTCCTATTTGTTTATTTAGTTTAAAAGCTTTTTGCACCAGTGTCTGAAATGCAATTTTTATACATTTGGTTTGGGAAAAAAACAAAAACAAGCTAACGCTACCAAAACTTGATGCTTGTCATCTTGCTATTGAGGCCATGGGATACCTCCCAGTGCGCAGCATGCTTGAGGGGCCCTTGCTTGCGTGGATGTCCCCAGCCCTTTAGAAGGTGCCCCCCACCCCCAGAGCCCAGCTGTTCTCCTCTAGGCTGCAGTCGCTGGCTGTGAAAGGGGGATGTTGTCTTCTCTCTTTATAAAACCGTTTACATTTTTGAGAACCCAGGGTTATTTGCAGAAGGTAAATATCTAAACATCTGGAAATGGGTTTGTCTTTCAAGTGTTTTCAACTTTGGTACATTCTGAAGTGGAGTCCCTCTCCCCTGAGTGGTCACCAACTGGTCAGCTGTCCCTGCTTCCTCATCTCTTTTTACCTTCTTTCTCGTTTCAGTGGGGCTCAGAAGACCCCTGAAGTTTTCTGTTTTCTCTTTCCGTTTCTTACTGTGGTATAATTGACAGAAGAATCAACCATTTAAAAGTGTACAATTCCTTGGCATTTACTGCATTTAGAATGTGGCGCGACCACAGCCTCTGTCTGCTTCCAAAACATTTTCATCGCCCGAGAGAAATCTCTGTACCCATTCAGCACTCACTTCCCAGCTTCCTCTCCCCCAGCCCAGGAAACCACCGATTTGCGTTCTGTCTCTACAGACTCCGCCATCTCGATTTTTCCTCAAAATGGAACCAGAGACGACGTGACCTCTTCTGTGTGGCCCCTCTCACTTGGCACAATGTTTCCTAGGCTCGTCCACATCGTCACACGTATCGGCACGTCATTCCTTTTCGGGGCTGAGGAACATTCCCTGCTTTGTGTGCGCCACATCTTGTTTATCCATCATCTGCTGATGTACATTTGAGTTGTTCCCACCTTTTGCCATTGTGTATAGTGGGGCTATGAACAGTTGTGTACAAGTATCTGGAGGCCTCTCGTATTTCGTTCTTACAACTTTGAAGGACAACCTGTGTATATAAAAGTATTTTTCCCAAGTACACATGTATGTTTCCCTGCCTTTTGCCCTAACCAAAAAAAAGGAAGTTTGGCAGTTCCAAAAGAGATGAGTGAAGAGGCAGGTAACTGGTGATTCTTACTGCATTAACCCGGCTGCACTAACGCGCTACCGATCCTGTTAAGGAAAGCCAACATGGCAGATATGCCAGCGGAGTGACACTGAGCCCATTGGAGCTTTATGTAGCCCACCCTGGACATCTTTAGGAACGGTGCCTGCACTTTGAAGAAGTGACCAATTGCAAAGAAGACCAGTGCAATGACCAATTGCAAAGAGGAGTTTATACTCAGCCTTGGGAGCCGACCAGACAAGTGAACTCTGAATCTCACTAGATTTTGTGTACCTTCTCCCTTTTTGTCCTCACTCTCATCCTTTCAGATACTACTACATGGAGAGACCAGCTGACGTTGTGCTCCCTTCCCAGGGAAGCAAATAAATGCAGCTTTGTTTCAGATTACGATTTGGTGGTCTTTATTTCCTCCTACTAATCCTCACCAAGGTTTATAATTGAAGCAATTGCCTCACTGATGAAGAAGAAAGAGTGTACCCCTGGAAATACAATCCCAGAGTCTGTATTCATTCAAACACCTGTAAAGGGAGGACTTCCCACATGCCTTGTACTGTGTGAGGGCTTAGGTGGGATGCAGAGAATACAGATGGCAAAGAAAAGTAAAGTACCTCTTCAGAATGTAGATCTCATTCAAAATTCACGTCATTTTATCCTTCAGCAATTTAAGGTAAATTCCCTGTAGGAGAAAGTCTCAGTAGAATAATGAATGTTACATATCTGAAGATGAGTACACAACAGAATAGGAAATAGCAGAAGACTCAAGATTTTAGTAGCTTACCACCCTGCCACAAGTCAGAGGTTAGGACACAGACCAAGGAGATGGTGGAAACAGGACTCCAGAGGGAAAATATTGCCCAGCTCATGAAGTCCAGGTATGTGTATCTGCACAGAGAATTTGTACTTGTTTATAAATGATAAGTTAAAAAATCTATCATTCCATTCTAGATTGCTATTTTGAGAAAATCTTGGGGAAAATACTCCTAAGCAATGTTTGTTTATTTCTTTAAAGTGACAGAAACATGTTAGGTTCCTTGCTAGACCATCTCCAACATCCTGTTCTTACTTCTGCCACCTCTCAACAGATACCGATATTGTCTTTGGTTTTTGTTGTGTGTTGCTTCCTGAAATAGCACCACGACCACCTGTTCCTTAGAGAAAGCTGAGTTCATTCTTTCTGGCAAGGGAGAGGACAACCTTGACAGGGTGTTACTAGTGTTTTAGATAGTTAAATGTCTTTTCCCATAAAGTCTAATAAAATAACCCTTCATCTCAAGTACTTCAGTATTTGATCTGCAGGGAAAATGTAAAGCTTAGCTGCTTTAATTGCATTTTGAAAAACACTTAGGCTCTAAAATACAGGATTTTTCCCTCTGTTCTCACTTCCTGCTGGGCACTATTCTGTTTTTGCATGTTTTAATTCACTCAGTCCTTGCAAGGACCATGGAAGGAACGTACAGTTATAGATGAGGAAACAAGGCATTGGGCAGTTAAATAATTTGCTCAAAGTCACCCAGCTATGAAGTATCAGAGCCCAGATTCGGATCCAAGCCTCCTGGGGTCAGAGACTATGTCCTTTACCACACTACCCTCTCCACTGCCTCACTGAGGGCAAGACATAGACCTGTCCCCAGTGGACTCATCATATGATTGGAAAGACCTCAAGATGTGTGGATGAAATGACAGATTACAATCTATCACTTAGCCACATCTTGGTGTTTTGAGAGGAGCTAATAACTGACATCTTTGCCACGGTTTGGAACCATTTGACAGAGATAGATTCAGGACTCAGCTGAACGTCAATATGTTCTCTCTATACGTTCTGCTCATATATTCAAGGACACAATTTAGATCTGGGCCAAGCGAGTTTTCTAATACTGCACCCTGTATTAGGGAGATTCTTCCACTCGCTCACAGGCAGGGCTAGAGAACTACAGAGCCCTCCCTGTGGGTCTGGCTCTCTTACAGGGGAAATTGAGTGGGCAGAGCAAGGCCAATTTTACTTTACTGAAGAGCTTCTTAATCCCTGGACAATGGGCCTATGGCATTTGGTGAAGGCTACGGATCCTTTCTCAGAATGACATTTTGATGTGCATAAAGTAAAAGATACGGCATTACAAAGGAAGCCCGTTACACTAAAATACAACCCTGAAAGTATAAAGTTATGATAAATAATAAATATGCTTCTTGGTTAATGCATTAAATAATAAGATGTAGCAGAGGAACTAATAATTACTATAATTTCAAAGCAGTGCTGAGCATGAATGATATTTTGAGGTACCTGCAATAAGTGGAATATGTGAAAACATCTGTGATTTCTATTCAATACAACTTCATAGACACTGTTAATACTACTGTGGTTTGTTCTCTATATTCATTTGTAGGAAATAATATATTTCACTTAGAGATCAGAGAATGTAAATATATAAAGCATTTTCTTTTCTCATTAAGTTCATGGATCCCCTAAAAGTGTCCATGAGCCCCAGGTTAAGAATACTTGCTCTAACGCAAGGTCCTCCCCCAGCAAAAGAAATAGGTAATAAGCGTCATCTCCGGCAGTGTATGCTATATGAACAAGCCCGCCGGTGATCAAGTCTGCTCCCACTGTACATAGTGACCAGATTACTGAATGGTTATCACAGCAGCTTGGAAAGGAGTTGCTTACAAGGTGTACATTATTCATTTAATCCTCAGAATGACCCTATTGGTAGTTCATGTTGTTAACTCCATTTTCAAGTGAGGAAATTGAGGTTAATGTAATTTGTCGAAGTTCGCACATCTGAGGAGGGGTAAGCATTTGAATCTAGGCAGTCTGGCTCCAGAACCCACAGTCTTAACCACTAAACTGAACCTGCTCAGTAAGTTTAGAGGGCTAGTCTAAGAATACCTGGGGCTAAGTATAACTGCCATTTATAAAGTTCTTTTCCTAGAAAAAAGTTTAAATAAATCATTGGAAGACAACCCTTCTGTAGACTAGGGCTTCTTCCGTATAGAGATCAGGAATTACTGAACACCCTGTAGTTGCCAGTTATCCACTGTATCGAATAAGCATTATCCCAAAGTGACCTTATTTTGGCCGCCTGGACCACAAATCGTCTGGGGCTGGAGCAGAGTGGAGAGCGGGGCTTCCACTGAATTCAGCTTCCCGATGGGAGGGCACGTCACTTCTAATGAGCTCTGTCGAGAACTCTGAAAGGTCTGAGACTCTATGCTGCTTGAAAACTAACAAGTTAGCCTTAATTTCATGGATGCTGGCAGAAGACAAGAATACTGGGTCAGGGCTTCCCTGGTGGCGCAGTGGTTGAGAGTCCCCCTGCCGATGCAGGAGGATCCCACATGCCGCGGAGCGGCTGGGCCCGTGAGCCGTGGCCGCTGAGCCTGTGCGTCCAGAGCCTGTGCTCCGCAACGGGAGAGGCCGCGACAGTGAGAGGCCCGCGTACCAAAAAAAAAAAAAAAAAAAGAATACTGGGTCAGAGACAAAGGACTTTATTACTCATAGCACAACAAGGCAGCATGCATTTCATGTGTGCATTGGTTCCCTTGCCCACCCAAGTCCCATGGGGACAACAGAGAGGTGGGCCCGAGTGAATACCGCACATGCAGTAGATGTCTGTCACAAGGGAAGAACCCAAGCTTAGGAAATAACAATATGTTTAAAGGGGCTGCAAACAAACCTGCCTAATTTTTGCTCTGGAGAAAGACATTATCTTTGTTATGACAGTCAAGAAACAAATTTGTCTTTGGCTCCATTAGGGAGATACTATCTCTATTTCCTCAGGCTGTTTACCATACAAACTTCCTGGAAAGTTAGTCCAGAATAAAGGTTATCAGTGTCTCTGCTCACAAGACATGCAGAAACAAGGGAAACATGGAGAACTGTCCCCCACCAGACTTCAGGTGCTGGCAACTGGAATTCCCAGACAACTCCTTTAAATAGCTAGTGTCCAACTCCAGATGGCAACACTCAAGCAGTTTGTGTGTCCCTTCATTGATAAAGTTGTTTTCTCATGCTCATTCTATGAAAGGAGAACAGTAAGGGTGCAGGTCCCTCTACCAGAATGCGAACCCACACTAGGTATCCAGGGGCGTGTGGTGGCACTGGCACTCTTCTCTAATGAATGATGGAAGGAAGGGGACCTGTGCCTTCTCTTCTCTTGCTACCCTGCCCTTTTAAGTTTTCCTTTCCCCCAATAAAGCTGATGACTCAATTCATTCCAGGCCCTACTGCATAACATGTGATACCCAAATGGTCTCAGTACATAGATAAAGAAAAGTAACAGACAACTAAGAGTTCCCAGCAGCCAGAAGGAGGAACATAAAACAGAACAGGCACCCAGCAAAACAGAATTGCTAGAGGAGGACAGATGACAACTTTTTTAAAAATCACAGGGCTTCCCTGGTAGCGCAGTGTAAGAATCTGCCTGCCATTGCAGGGGACACGGGTTCAAGTCCTGGTCTGGGAAGATCCCACATGCCACGGAGCGACTAAGCCTGTGCGCCACAACTACTGAGCCTGCGCTCTAGAGCCCGCGAGCCACCACTACTGAGCCCATGTGCCACAACTACTGAAGCCCACGCGCCTAGATCCTGTGCTCTGCAACGAGAAGCCACTGCAATGAGAAGCCCTCACCACAACGAAGAGTAGCCCCCACTCGCCGCAACTAGAGAAAGCTCGTGTGCAGCAACGAAGACCCAACACAGCCAGAAATAAATACATAAAATAAATAAATTTATATTAAAAAAAAAACAAGAAGAAGGGGATCACCCAGGGTTCCTTTAAAAAAAAATCACAAACTTTCTGTAAATGGATGCTATGGCTTTAAACTTAAAAATACATTAGTTGGGGACTTCCCTGGTAGTCCAGTGGTAAAGAATCTGCCGTCCAATGCAGGGGACGTGGATTTGATCCCTGGTCGGGGAACTAAGATCTCACATGCCGTGGGGCAACTAAACCTGCGTGCCACAACTACTGAGCTCGCATGTCTCAACTAGAGAGCCCATGTGCCACAACTATAGAGAAGCCCATGTGCCACAATGAAGAGCCTACACCGCAACAAAAGATCCTGCGTGCCTCAACTAAGATCTGACACAGCCAAAAAAATTAAATAAATACATTAGTTGAAAATATCGTATATTAACACATATATGTGGAATCTAGAAAAATGGTACAGATGAACCTGTTTGCAAGGCAGAAATAGAGACACAGACATAGAGAACAAATGTATGGACACCAAGGGGGGAAAGACGGGGTGGGATGAATTGCGAGATTGGGACTGATATATATACACTAATATGTATCAAATAGGCAATTAATGAGAACCTGCTATATAGCACAGGGGCTCAGTGCTCTGTGATGACCTAAATGGAAAGGAAATCCAAAAAAGAGGGGATATATGCGTACATAGGGCTGAATCACTTTGCTGTACAGCAGAAACTAACACAACATTGTAAAACAACTATACCCCAATTAAAAAAAAAAATTAGTTGAATTAAGGGAGAGGATACCTACTGTTGTGGCCAGAGTTAGTAACCTGGGTGAAGGGGAAGAAAAATCTCAAGGCATGATGTCTCAAAAATATAAAAAGATGGAACTTACAGAAAAAAAAAGATAAGAGACTTGGAGGATAGATCTAGGAGACGTAGGAAGCAAAAATAGGAGAACAAGGAACCGATGGAGGTAAAGTATGATGAAGCAAGTAATAAATGCAAGTTTCCCTGAACAAAACAAAGGCCCAAGTTTACAGACTCAAAAAGTACACCAACTTCCCAGTAGGTGCCATGAGAGCCGGAGTAGATAATCTACCCATTATAGTAGGTTAAATTATTGTTCAACAAGTACTGATTCCCTCCCCTTTAACATGGAGCAAATTGCACTTCCCTAACTTTTTTTTTATAAATTAATTAAATTAATTAATTATTTTTTGGCTGCATTGGGTCTTCGTTGCTGCGCGCAGGCTTTCTCTAGTTGTAGTGAGCGGGGGCCATTCTTCGTTGCGGTGCATGGGCTTCTCATTGCAGTGGCTTCTCTTGTTGCGGAGCACAGGCTCTAGGTGCGCGGGCTTCAGTAGTTGTGGCACGTGGGCTCAGTAGTTGTGGCTCGTGGGCTCAGTAGTTGTGGCTCGTGGACTCTAGAGCTCAGGCTCAGTAGCTGTGGCGCACAGGCTCAGTCGCTCCGCAGCATGTGGGATCCTTCCAGACCAGGGCTCAAACCTGTGTCTCCCCTGCATTGGCGGGCAGATCGTTAACCACTGCACCACCAGGGAAGCCCCGTACTTCCCTAACTCTTGACTTTGAGTTTTATCATGTGACTCACTTTGGCCAATGGACTATTAATGGATACGATACAAGAAGAAACTTGAAATATACCTGCATAGTGGGTTCACCATCATGTGCTTCTGCTTTCTGCCCTGAGAAGAGCATGCTTTGGGAGGCTCTTGATCCAAGGAGGATGAGAAATACATCAAGCAGACCTGGACCCAACTTGGACCTCAGAGTCAAGCCCAGCATAGATTTGTAGATGTGTGAGTGACCAATAAATGCTTATTGTTTAATGCCAATGAACTTTTTGGGGTACTTTGTTACACAGCCTTACTGTGGCAATAGCTGATAGGCCTAATTTTACTTAGGCATATCCTGGTAAAATTATAAATCTCAATAATTAAACATAAATCTTAAGTTTCTAGTCAGAAAGAATAAGTTGTCTACAAATAAAAAGTAAGATAAGTATTAGGCTTTTCTTATACAACACTGGAAGTCCTGGAAGCTAGAAGATGTTGAAAAAACAACTAGGAGACTACTGAAAGTAAAGGACTACAACCCAAGAATCCCATACCCAGCCAGTATTTCATTCATCCATCCTGGTAAAAAGCTTTTTTTTTTAAATTTTTTATGCATTAAAAAAATGGAACAACCACATGCTCTATTCGAGAAAAATCATTCTAACTACTCAACCATAAAAAAAAGAATGAAATAATGCCATTTGCAGCAAGATGAATGGACCTGGAGATTATACTGAGTGAAGTAAGTCAGACAGAGACAGACAAATATCATATGATATCACTTATATGTGGAATCTAAAATAAAGAGGGACTTCCCTGGTGGTCCAGTGGCTAAGACTCCATGCTTCCACTGCAGGGGGTACTAAGAGCTGGCATGCCACGTGGTGCGGCCAAAAATAAATAAATAAATAAATAATAAAAAATAAAAAATGGTATAAATGAACTTATTTACAAAACAGAAACAGGCTCACAGACATAGAAAACAAACTTATGGTTACCAAAGGGGAAAGGGGGTGGGGGAGGAATAAATTAGGAATTTGGGACTAGCAGATACAAACTACTATATATAAAATAGATAAACAACAAGGATAAAGAGATAAACAATAAATAGATAAACAAGGATAGATAAACAGATAAACAATAAATAGATAAACACCACAGGGAACTATATTCAATATCTTGTAATAACCTATGAGGGCAAAGAATCTGAAAAAGAAGGTGTGTGTGTGTGTGTGTGTGTGTGTGTGTGTGTGTGTATACATATCTGAACCACTTTGCTGTACACCTGAAACATTGTAACTCAACTATACTTCAATTAAAAAAAAAAGAAATCATTCTAACCAAACAACAAATGAACAAAAACAGAGGCTTCACATACTAAAGTTTAAATTAAATGGATAATAATTGGATTTCTAAAAATAAGTAATATGTAGTTTAATCTAAACCAATCATAAACAAATGTCTTGGAATATGTAATGTGAGTATTAGATAAGGATTCTTAAAATGAAAGAGGTTGCTGCAAAGGCAATTTTAATAATAATTTAGAACTAAACTATTTCAGAAAAACCTAGACGTTGGATGTGGTGAGCATGGAGGTAGAGTGAAAAAAGAGCATTTGAAATTTCTCAGAGCAGGAAGGGGAAGAGAAATTAAAATAGCCTAACTATCATCTTATTGGGGTAGGGGAGTCAGCGAAAAATAGACTGCCTTGGTGAGAAAAATAGTTGAGGGGTCTTGTTTTCAAGTAATGGTAACAAAATAGGTAATTGATTAAGAACACTAGAGAATAACAAGTTGCCATTAAAAGAACGGAAAGGTACAATGGAATGTCCAAATTAACGAGGGCAAAAAATAGAATGGAGAGCAACTTAATAAAACTGGAAAGGAAAGAAAAGAAATAGTAAAAAGAAGAACTATCAGGGCTTCGCTGGTGGTGCAGTGGTTGAGAGTCCGCCTGCCGATGCAGGGGACACGGGTTCGTGCCCCGGTCCGGGAAGATCCCACATGCCGCGGAGCGGCTGGGCCCGTGAGCCATGGCTGCTGAGCCTGCGCGTCCGGAGCCTGTGCTCCGCGGCGGGAGAGGCCACAACAGTGAGAGGCCCGCGTACCGCAAAATAAATAAATAAAAAGAAAAAAAACTATCAAAGTCAAATGTTATAGCATAAATGCATCACAGAAGGAATAAAACCAAGTATACCAGTCGTTTCAGTAAATGCAAACGGACTTAATTCTATGAAAAGACTGAACATGTCAAAATGAGTTTAAAAAAGAAACCAAACCCAGCTATAAGATAAGTTATAAGAAAGAGAGAGAGAGAGAGAGAGAGAGAGAGAGAGAGAGGTAGCGAGGCCAATGCCATAAAAAACAGAAATGGCAACATTATGATCAGGAAAGGAGGAGCTGAAGATGAAAGAATCTGCGAGAGACTGAAGAGGGACACTGGAACAACAGAAGGCACAGTTTAAGAAGCAAGTGTCAAAAACTTGTATGTTCCAAGCAACATAGCCGCTAAATACATAAAGAAGAAAGCCTAGGATTGAGTATCAAAAGATACCCACATTTACAGATTAGGAAAAGAGTAAGCTGGGGACTTCCCTGGCGGTCCAGTGGGTAAGACTCCACGCTTCCACTGCAAGGGGCATGGGTTCGATCCCTGGTCAGGGAACTAAGATCCCACATGCTGCATGGTGCAGCCAAAAAAATTTTTAAATAAATAAAAAGAATAAGCTGGAATGGGAGGCTGAGAAGGAGTGAGCAAGAAAGGAGAGGAAGAGCAGGAAGGCGGGTGATGTAATTTCTTGAGGTCTCAACCTACATACAGGTAAAGGCAACCCCAGCCACAGCGGTCAGACAGCCTCTCCACCCAGCACCAGCTCCAGGGTCAGAGAAGACAGAACCTGGAGGACAACATTCCCTTCCCTGCAGGCAGCCTGAAAGAGACACAGGCCTTTTCACACAACCCTCCATTCTCCCACATCTGCAATTTGTAGCAGACTGTAACAGAGATGCACAGTGCAGAATTAGGTTCTTTTATCTAAATGGGAGTTCTGTAGGCTTGGGGTGTTGTTAAGAAAGGAGCAGCTGCCCAATGTATGGGTGACATTGTGGAACACAGCAGTGGTGGAAATAAAAAGAGGGTGCCCATTATTTCCCATTAAAAGATCCATTTAACTTCCTGAGACTTAAAAAGTCAGTCCATGTTAAGACAATGCACTGTTTCTGACCCACTAAAAATCCCCTTTTCTCTTCTGTCGACTAACCAGGAGTCTATATTTACTGTCAAGTTTTAGCAATAGTTTTAGGGAATTTTTTTCTAATATCTATAGGATATACAACTGTTCAATATTGGCAAATACAGGTCCCATTTCTGTGCCATAAGCTACGCAGAGCTTTCATTTTTCAGTGATGAGAATTTGTGGCAACCAATAAATTTTCAAAACACTCTCATTATGCACATCGACCGCCCTTCTCAACACACATACACAGGCTCTCTTTTTTTCTGGAACAGGCAGTAAATTATGAAAGAAAAATAACACACTGCACAAAATACAGATACGATCAGGATGCCACTTGCCTGGGATTTCTACCTCTTCCTAGCCTTCAGGGTGATGTTGGCATTTTCAATGTGTAGGGAATTGGGGCAGGAGGATAAACTGTAGCTGGCCTGATTTGAACAGGGAAAGGGAAGTGAAAGAGCAGCTGATGTCCCAAACACTTCTTCCCCTGGTCGGGGGATTGGGGAGCTACTATTAAAGGGTATAAACTTGTAACTAGTAGATAAATAAGTCCTGGAGATCTAATGCATAGCAGAGTGATTACAGACAACAGTACTGTATTATATACTTCAAAGTTGCTAAGAGACTAGATCTTAAACGTTCTCACCACAAAAAAGAAATCTAATTATATGACGTGATAGAGGTGTGAGCTAACTCTACGGTAATTATATTGCAATATATAAGTGCGTCAAATCAACGTGTGGTACACCTTAAACTTAAACATGTTATATGTCAATTATAACTCAAATTTTAAAATAAATTTTTAAAAAACTTCCACTGAGTAGAACATTTGAAAATAGCTAACAGCATCCGCTCAGGAATTTACCTTAAAAAGAAACAGACACAACCAAAATCTAGAGCCACGTTACCCAAAGTGTGGGCCCCTGGACAGCAGCATTGGCATTCCAGGGGAGCCTGTTAGAAATGCAGTCTCTGGACCCTATCCCAGACCTACTGAATCAGAATCTGCACTTTGTAAAGATCCCCCAAAAGTTTGCAAAGTGCTGCTATGGAAAAATTTCCCGTCGAGCTAATAAAGAAGAGAGACCCAGGCTTGTTGAAGTGGGATGCAGCCTGGGCCTTTGTATTTTTACCAAGTTGCTCAGGGGACTCTGTTACCAGCCGAAGTCTGAGCATCACTGCACGAGAGCCGTGCTATTCGACACAGTAGCCATTAGCCACCTGTGGCTGTTTACATCTACGTTTAGATTTAATTGAACAAAATTAAAAATTCACTCACACTAACCACATTTCAGTGCTCAAGAGCTACATGTGGCTAGTGGCTACTCTACTGGACAGTGCATGTATAACACTTGCATCATTGTAGAAAGTTCTGTAGGGCAACATTGGGTTCATTAGTTCTCAATCTTGGCTATATGTTAGAATCACTGGCCACGGTTTTGTTGTCGTTAGTTTGTTTTAACACAGAATGCTTATTTTAGGCCTCCTCCTATAGGCACTTTATCTTCATAGAAACTTGACTTACTGTTTTCTAGTAAGGACACCATTAGGAAAACTAAGCTCTTGATCTCAATAAAACCTCACGTATTTATACTCAGATAATCATGTGCAATACTGTCATTTTGAAACAAAGCAGGAACTCATGGGGCCCTCCCAGGGACAAAAGCCTTTCCGCGTCCCCCATTTCCTGTTTGTAGGGAAAAGGCTTCACCCCCTAGACCTTCCTTGAGTTCCAAAGGGCAGATTCAAACAGTTACTAATTAGGGAAAGGAAGGAATACAGAAACAAAGGAGGAGCAGTCAAGAAACAACAGTGCGGTAATTAAAGCAGGGTCCTGGTTCCTCCTCAAGGGATATACATAGCAATATATCTCTGAGTTCTTCTGCAGGAACTAAGGCCCCCACCCAGGTGGAGGATGGTAACTTCAGGCTGAGCACAAGCACGTGGACCCCAGACTGGATGGAACCAGAAGGCTGATGACTGAGATTCCTGGAACACCACCCTGTTATCTCACCACCAACAATCAGAGGAAGGTCATATACCTGCATATCTCCCCCCAAATTTTGCATATAAAAACTCTTCCCTGAACCGGCAACCTACTGTATAGCACAGGGAACTCTGCTCAATACTCTGTAATAACCTAAATGGGAAAATAATTTGAAAAAGAATAGATGCATGTATATGTATAACTGAATCACTTTGCTGTATGCCTGAAACTAACACATTGTTAATCAATTATACTCCAATATAAGATAAAAATTTTTAAGACTGAAATATAGGTTAAAATACAAAAAACAATAAAAACTCTTCCCTGAAACCAATGGGGAAATCGGGCCTTTTGAGCATGAGCCACCCGTTCTCCTTGTTTGGTCCTGCAATAAACCTTTCTCTGCTCCGAACTCCAGCATTTTGGTTTGTTTGGCCTCACTGTGCATCAGGCACACGAACTTGGGTAGGACAACAATTTAAGTTTGCTGGACTCCAAGCTATGGTGCCAGGCTCTACATAGGTCATTTCATAGATATGATACGTTCTTCATTTCCCTTGTTATTAGTTGAAAAGATCACATGAAAACACTAAGAAAAACTTGAAAAGATTTCACACAACCATCACACTATTTCACACTATTTCTCTGACACAGTCATCTTTGTTCAGAGCCACTACTCTCTAGTCCTTGCACATTTGCATATAGAATCTGATTTTACACAGGCCACCCAGCCTGGCTGTCCAATAGGTTTACAACAATTACAAAACTGAATCTCAATGAGATCAGCCCCCACCCCCAACCTTCAGAATATACAGAAACATTGTCAAGTGCCTGCCTTCCTGCTCCTTGGGGGGGCTTCTGCTTTGTCCCACATATATTTTTTGCACAAACATAATGTGGTTCTTCAGCCTCTGCTGCTACAAGGACAGTGGTGCCCCAGGGACCCAGGTTGTTTTAGGGATGTCCTTTGCTGCTTGTGACTCCTAGACATGCTGTTTCTCCTTGTCCCAGCCCAAGGCCCTGGAAGATCTACTTGACATTTGACTACATGGAAACATCTTCCCTCTGATCAACCATTCCCTAATCAAGTGTGTGCATTCGGACTCTCCCTCCTTTGGGGTTAATAAGGAGTGGCCCTTATTTTCAGTGGGGTTCAGTCCTAGAGGGAGGAGAGAGCTGGTGGTCCCACACAGCTAGTCACTGTCCTTACCGGGGCTGGACTAGGGTGAGGCAAGTGAAGTGTTCTCTCTCAGAGTTGGGCAAGGGCAGGATTGAACATTAACTTAAAATTTTGATACTGAAAAAAAAATTTTTGCTACTGTGTCCCATCATGGATTTTTTTCTGATTTTTTAAAAATATTGCATTAAAATATTTTTATCTTGATTATCGAAGATTTTTTGTTGGTTTCTTTGCTTGGCACTCTGTTAAATTTCATGCAGGTGCCTTGCTGACTTCACCCTATTCCCAAGCCCTGATCCTTTCTATCAGGTTCCTCTATCCCTCATTCAGATAGATCCTTGATGGGCCGACCGCTGATGCCATCAAGCCATACCTGTAAATCCCTCCCGGTACGCAGCTTAGGCCCTGAGCTACACAGTGATGATTGCCACCTAGTTGTAATCACATTATTCACTATATTATATTTAATTTTCATAAACAATTGTTTCATAAACAATTTTCCTTGTTTCTAGGTTGCCTCAGTTGCCTCTTTTAACAGCCGCAAGATAGTCCACTAGTCTGATGCACTATACTTAACTATTCTCCAAATACTGGATAATCAGCTTCCTTCCTCCCTCCCTCCCTCCCTTCCTCCCTTTCCTTCCTTCCCTTACGCTGCGCCACGCAGCTTGTGGGATCTTAGTTCCCTGACCAGAAACTGAACCCAGGCCCTCAGCAGTGAAAGCACTGAGTCCTAACCACTGGACCACCAGGGAATTCCCTTAGTTCCCATTTCTCATTCATTAATGAGCCCGTAGATCTACAAAGGAACTGAGTGTGTCTCTGAGTCAGTTCGCACTGTGGGAGACGTTTTCCCTTTAAGGTATCAACTAGATGAATGCACAATGGAGACCCTGCTATTACTGCCACATCTTCAGAAAACATCTCCCACAGTACGAACTGACTCAGAGACACACTATATAGGGAGCTGTTAACACGGTATTTCACACGTATACAAAAGAAGTCACTAACAGATCGGTTCCAGCTAACAAAGGCAAAGACAGGAGAAAGAGGAGAGAAGAAGAAATGGAAGACATTTGAAAATGGTTGCATTTGTTTTCTTTCCCTTAGCATCTCTTCCAATGCTAATCGGATGGCGGCCAGCAAAGAGGCCAGGGCAGATGTCTACCAACAGAAGATCGGCACTAACATACCTGTAGTCAAAACCCAATTAGCGGGGACTTCCCTGGTGGCACAGTGGTTGGGAGTCCACCTGCCAGTGCAGGGGACACGGGTTTGAGCCCTGGCCCGGGAAGATCCCGTGTGCCGCGGAGCAACTAAGCCCGTGCGCCGCAACTACTGAGCCTGCACTCCAGAGCCCACGAGCCACAACTACTGAGCCCATGTGCCACAACTACAGAAGCCTGTGCGCCTAGAGCCCGTGCTCCACAACAAGAGAAGCCACCGCAATGAGAAGCCCGGGCACCGCAATGGAGAGTAGCCCCCGCTCGCTGCAACCAGAGAGAAAGCCTGCGCGCAGCAACAACCGCAGCAGTACAATAAGTGGGCATCTTCACTTTTCTTTGAGAGGTGGGAAGATTAACAAGGGGCTAGAATTGTCATTGGTAAAGGAGCTACAGTGAGCCCTGTTAGTCAAGGGAGGCGATGGACTGTTAATCGATTATCTTCCCAGTTGAGGAGTGGCCTTGGCTCTCTCTACTTCCAAACATGGTCAGAGTGGCCTTCTCTGGACATTACTTATCTTCCACATGCACTATTTATCTTCGGTTGGGAACATCACAGCCTAGCTGCCAGCAGGGCTATTTTTCATTTTCACAGTCCCTCCTTTGGCTAAGGGCAGACAAGTGCAGCTCGCAGGATGCTAATCTGTGCAGCCCAGATCCACACAAGTCAGGACATTCTGCCCTTGAACAGCTGGATCAGTCATCAAGGGAATAAATCTGGTCTTTCATGGAGGCCCCAGGAGATCCTGGGAGTCTACTCCCATGTGTTTCTGACAGGCTGTTTCTGCTTTCTGTCTGCCAGCGTCCTTTGATACTGCCTGCATTTCAGTTATGCCTTCTCCCTCATCTGTTTTTCGGAACAGAACAGATGCAAATGCTGGGTCTTAGCTTCAGCTACTAAGCGCAGATCCCGAGGTGACAGCACGTGTACGGGTAGTTCCCTGTGGAAAGTGATCCCTTTTAGCAAGGGTGGCTCATCCGCACTGGGCCCAGCTGAGGGTCTATAGAAGATCCGCCTGAGATCTTCACATTCATCAGATCTTCATCAGACCCAGAAGAAGCAATTCTCGACCCACCGGTCCATCCTCATAGCCAAGGGTCAGCCCTGAGTCCCTCACCCTTCCAGGTATGTGAACCTGCCAGAGTAACTGAGCGGCCCCCATAGGTGTCCCCTGGCTGGCAGACGTGAACCATTTCTTCGATATGTGAGAGATGAATAGACAAGTGAAAAAAATGTTCCGGCATTTTGCCGCTAAGAGTTTTCAGTGATTTCTTTTCTTTTCTTTTTTTTTTGGCTACACCGTGCGTCATGTGGGATCTTAGTTCCTCGACCAGGGATCACACCCACGCCCCCTGCATCCCTGCATTGCAAGTGCGGAGTCTTAACCACTGGACGGCCAGGGAAGTCCCCTTCGGTGATTTCTATGACCACCATGTTAGCAGGATCAAGTTCCAAACTTCTACGAGTCATTAGCCAGAGTTCTGCCTGCCTCTCCCGGGCCACAGAACCTGAACGGTTGTTTCTGTCCTTGTGGGTGAAACCCCTCAGCTCATGCATCTCCCCACAGACCAGACCTCTCTAGGCCCAGTAATGAGAAGACGGACAAAAGAGAGAAGACAGACAGACTAGCTTTATCCTGCTCCTGTGCCATTAAACTGGCCACACACCTCCTCAGGACAACGTACCTCTAATTTTAGCAGTGTAGCTCTGGACAGTAAAGTTTAAGCCTTCAGCAGGTTAAGAAAGACTTGCCAGAACTGAAAAGGAACCCAAAACGTAACGACTGAGACGGGTAATGTACATAAATAGCTGGACCCGTTTGTCTCTTGTTCAAAATCCTATTCTATTTGCGAGCAATTTTCTTCTACTTCAAACCCTCTCATTATATACCCTTTCATTCAAAATGTTAATTCTCCCTCCTCGTGTAATTTAACCATCCACTAATCATTTCTGGGATGGAAACACATACTCCTAAGTGAAACTCTTTTGAAGAGCTGAACTAAGCAGACAGTGGGTTTGTTTCTCTCGTTTCTTGTCTGATGGTTAATAGAATTGCCAATGAAGAACTTTTTCAAAGTCTTAAACATGATCCATGACAATGCTTTTGTGCAAACTAAACTTTGCGAGGCCAGAGAGACGTCTGTATCTCAGTAATTAAAGTGAAAAAAAGACAAAAATATTAAAAATGTTACCCCAAAATGATATTTACAAAAATGACTTGAGAGTCTATAAAAACACAGAGCAACTCTCTTCCCAAATAAAAGGAAAAGTACAGAGATATGGATTCTAACCTTGGATGTTCTGGTTACTAGCTAAGTGACCTTGGGCACATGTCTGCATTTTCCACCAAATTTGTGAGTCCATTTATAACAAAAATGATACAAATTGGATAAGAAGTTTCACATAAAGGAAGAATATCAATGTGATAGGGAAGAAGTTACATACTCTCTCTGGTTCATTTCTCTACCATCACTTCTATCTAGCCTTCCCTGCTGCTCAAGGGACTATCTAATCAGAGTAATTCACCATCTCCTTAGCAGAACCACCCTCTCTAGGGTGTCAGCAGTGAGCAAGGCCAGCTAAGGCTTTCCTGTGTTTGAAGTTGAGAGATAAACGAGCAACTGGCTCCAAATTCTATCTCACTTATAAATTTAAAATGGAATCTGCTTAGGGTCAACGGTTCCTACTAAATCCAATGTCATCCTTTATCGCTCTTGAGAAAAAACGTTAAAGATCTGAGCATTTTGAGACCCTCCACTCCCTCCTGTCCTCACGAAGTAAAAAATTTCCCAGGTCATCGAATGCACGGTGTGGTAAATCACATGAGGGCCCAGTTTCTCACCCCTCCCCATGTCCACACCCTTTGCCATGTAATTTGGTAGTGCCTTCCTGCTGAAGTACTCAGCCAGGTGCAGAGCCTGGATTTGTAGGGTCCAGTGCAAAATGAAAATGTGGGACAGCCTTATTCAAAAAGCAGCAAATGAGTGCTGTTAGAGCTACTAAAATATACAGCTTTTCCTTTCTTCCACAGCCTCTCTCTCAACATGTAATGGTGTGTTTTTTTCTTTTTTTTGTTATGGTGTTTTTTATTTGCTATTTACTGTCATTCTAAGTTTAACAATTTTTTTAAATTAGCATAAACTTTGCAATTCATCTTTATATTTTTGAAGAAGTGACACCTGAGGCTGGGACATCCGTGCAAAGTGTACAAGGCAGGGACCCCGTGCAAAGATAAATATGCAGTGTCTGCCCTGGGCTGAGGACTCCTCAAGTGTGGAGACACATTCACCTTTGAATCCCCAGTGCTGGGCATGGTCCCGGGTACACAATAAGCAATAAATACATATTTAAGGGAGAAAGTGAGGGAGGAAGAAAATGAACTTGAAAATCTGTTTTGCTTGTGAGAACGTGGAGAAATCGGCCCTCTGACACATCGCCAGTGAGAGAGGAAGATGGTGCACCTACTCTGGAAAACAGTCTGGCAGGGCCTCAAAAACTTCAACAGAGAGCTCCCACATGAGCCAGCAATCCCCCTCCTAGGTATAGTCCCAAGACAAATAAAAACATACGTTCACACAAAAACATGTACATCAATGTTCAGAGCAGCATTATTCATAATAACCCCAAAGTGAAAACAACTCAAAGGTCCATCAACTGATGAACGGATAAACAAAATGTGGTCTCTCTATACAATGGAATATTATCCTTCCATTAAGAAAAAGAATGAGGTACTGATTCACGCTACAACAGGGATGACCCTTGAAAATACTGTGCTAAGTAAAAGAAGCCAGTCACAAAGGACCACATATTGTATGATTTCATTGGTGTGAAGTGTTCAGAATAGGCAAGTCTGCAGAGACAGAAAGCAGACTGGCAGAGCGGGGAATGCGGAGTCACTGCTAATTGGAAGAGAGTTCCTCTTTAGGGTAATGACAATGTTTTGGAATTAGATTGCGGTGATAGTTGCGCAACTTTGTGAATATAGTAAAAACCACTGAGTTTTATGAATTTCATGGTATGTGAGTTAAACCTCAATTTAAAAAAAAAACCAGTTCTGCTTGGGTCCATTTCTTACTAGCGTGTGACCTTTGAAAAGTTATGTAACCTCTAGGAACTTCAGTCTCCCCAACTATAAAGTGGGAAACTAATACTTCTGTAGAACTGTTCGCGAGGACCGGGTTGGATATTAAATGTAAAGCAGTGGCAACATGCAGTCTTCAAGCCTCTGCTCTTACCTGCTGCCCTCAGTGTCAGGGAGGGTCTCTGGCAGGATTCGGGGCAAAACTGACCCCATGGGGGTCCCTCGCTCACCCTCTACCCGCAGCAAGTAGAATGTAGAACATCTGGCGAGGGAGTGGAGGGATCAGAGTTCTCTCTCTTCTCTCTCTGTAAGTGGATTCTCTCCCCATCTCCCCTTGGGATAGTCAGATGGAGTGGATGAAGTTTCTTCTTGGGAGGGGCTCTGTGCCTTGGAGGGACCAGGTGAGACCCAGGAACAAGGCAGCTAGGTCACTGCCTCCCTGAGCTTGGCTGGCCTCTAGGCTGTAAGGGGCAGAGTAACAGGGCTTCTCGGGGTTTCTGCTTGGTCCAGCCGCCCTCAGCATGTTAGTGTGGAGGAAAATGTGAACAGTGTACATGATTTCTTACTGGACCCAGATGCTCAGCAGGAATTACAGTTTCAGGGAGGAGAAGGGAGTCCCAGTGTCTGGCACAGCCAGGGCTAAACAGACCCATATGGCACTCCAGGCAGCAAAAGAATGCTCTTGGGGCTTCCCTGGTGGCGCAGTGGTTAAGAATCCGCCTGCCAATGCATGGGACACGGGTTCGAGCCCTGGTCCAGGAAGATCCCACATGCCGCGGAACAACTAAGCCCCTGCACCACAACTACTGAGCCTGCGCTCTAGAGCCCGTGAGCCACAACTATTGAGCCCACGTGCCACAACTACTGAAGCCTGCGCACCTAGAGCCCATGCTCCACCACAAGAGAAGCCACCGCAATGAGAAGCCCGCGCACCACAACGAAGAGTAGCCCCTGCTCGCCGCAACTAGAGAAAACCCGCGCGCAGCAACGAAGACCCAACGCAGCCAAAAATAAAAATTAATTAATTAAAAAAAAAAAGAATGCTCTTGAACAGTATTTGCTCAAAATTATTTTGTGGATGGTAGTGATAAGGAGTGTTTTCGTATTTCCACCAGAGGGCGCTGTCTGACTCCTTGATGGCCACTCCAATGTTCTATAATTAAGTGGAGTTAAGCGGTACCATATGAACAATTTATTAAAGTTTTAACACCATGAAAGTGACTCCTAAGTCTACACTTTGAATCCTAAACTTTCCTCCAAACGCTGGTCCTACATTTTTAGTTTTATGTTTCTTATTTCCGCCTGGACGTTCTGCTGACCTACGGAACTCACTATGCCCCAAACTGAGTTCATCATCTTTCTCCCCAGCTGAGTTCTTACCTCTTTGTGGGCCTAAGACAGCCAATTCCATTCTGCAGAACTTGAACTGCAAAAGGGAGCCCAGTTAAAACCCAGTCACACTCTGCTTGCCATGCCAGGCCCTCAGGAGAAAGCAGCATCTTTTTCTACTGTGCACAAAGGCGCCAAAATGGCCCGCAGCGACCCAGGGCACCACGCTCATCTCACGTACTCAACTTCGTCATTGGCACTAGGTGCTTTTCCCTACTCCATGTTCATCTTTCTTCCTGAAGACCCATCACAAATGTTGCCACTGCCATAAAACCTCTGAACTGCTTCCTCTCCTGCACTCCCACCACTTTTTTTTTTTTTTTTTTTTTGTTGGTACGCGGGCCTCTCACTGCTGTGGCCTCTCCCGTTGCGGAGCACAGGCTCAGCGGCCATGGCTCACGGGCCCAGCCGCTCCGCGGCATGTGGGATCCTCCCGGACCGGGGCACCCGCGTCCCCTGTATCGGCAGGCGGACTCTCAACCACTGCGCCACCAGGGAAGCCCCCCACCAACTTTTCAGTCAACTCTTCTCCAGCTAAATTTTCAAAGCATCTTATTATACTTACTGTGGCATTTACCCCTTTCTGCCTGGTACTCAGCTACTGTTTTGTGGTAAAAAACATAACATTAAATTTACCATCCTAATCGTTTTAAGTGTACAGTTCAGCAGTGTTAAGTATATTCACATTGTTGTGCAACAGATCTCTAGAATTTTTTTATCTTGCAAAACTGAATCTTTATGGGAATGTAAACTGATGCAGCCACTATGGAAAATAGTATGGGGGTTCCTTAAACAACTAAAAATAGAGTTGCCATATGACCCAGCAATCCCACTCCTGGGCATATATCCAGACAAAACTCTAATTCAAAAAGATACATGCACCCCAATGTTCACAGCAGCACTATTTACAATAGCCAAGACATGGAAGCAAGTTAAGTGTCCATTGACAGAGGAATGGATAAAGAAGATGTGGTATATATACACAACGGAATACTACTCAGACATAAAAAAGAATGAAATAATGCCATTTGCACCAACATGGATGGACCTCGAAATTATCATACTAAGTGAAGTCAGTCAGACAGAGAAAGACAAATATCATATGATATCACTTATATGTGGGACCTAAAATAGGATACAAATGAACTTACTTACAACATAGAAACAGACTCACAGGCGTAGAAAACAAACTTATGGTTACTAAAGGGGAAAGTAGGGAAGGAATAAATTAGGAGCTTGGGATTCGCAGATACAAACTACTCTGTATAAAATAGATAAACAGGGCTTCCCTGGTGGCGCAGTGGTTGGCAGTCTGCCTGCCGATGCAGGGGACACGGGCTCGTGCCCCGGTCTGGGAAGATCCCACATGCCACGGAGCGGCTGGGCCCGTGAGCCATGGCCGCTGAGCCTGCGCGTCCGGAGCCTGTGCTCCACAGCGGGAGAGGCCACAACAGTGAGAGGCCCGCGTACCGCAAAAAAAAAAAAAAAAGATAAACAACAAAATCCTACCGTATTGCATAGGGAACTATATTCAATATCCTATAATAAACCATACTGGGAAAGAATATGAAAAAGAATATATATATGTGTGTATAAATGAATCACTTTGCTGCACACCAGAAACTAACACAACATTGTAAATAAACTGTACTCCAATTCAAAAAAAACTAAAAAAATTAAAACTGAACCTTTATATGCATTAAACACCAATTCCTCCAGTCCTTGGTAATCACATTTCTACCTTCTGTTTCTATGATTTGACTACTTTAGATACTTCATATACATGGAATCATACAATAATTGTCCACTTGTGGCTGGCTTCTTTTGCTTAGTACAACGTCCTCGAGGTGTATCCATGTTATAGCAAGTGACAGGACTTCCTTCTTCTTTAAGGCTGCATAATACATGCGTGTGTACACACACACACACACACACACACACATATATGTATGTATACAACACATTTTCTTTATCCATTTATCTGTTAGCGAACACGGGGGTGGATTATTTCCACCTCTTTGCTACTGTGAATAATGCTATGATGAACACGGGTGTGCAACTATCTCTGCAAGATCCTGCTTTGAACCCTTTTGGATAGGTACCAGAAAGTGGGGTTGCTGGGTCACATGGTAGTTTTTATTTTTTTCAGGATCCTTCTTACTATTTTCCATAACAGCTGCACCATTTTACATTCCCATCAACAGTGCACAAAGGTTCCAACTCTCTGCATCCTCATCGATACATGTTCTTTTCTGCTCTTTTGATAACGGTGCTTTGCTATTTTAGTACATGTTGCTGTATTAGTTTCCTACGCCTTCTGTGACCAATAAGCACAAACTGAGTGGCTTAAAACGACAGAAACTTATTCTCTCATAGTTCTGGAGGTCAGAAATCCAAAATCAAGGTATCGGCAGGGCTGGTTCCCTCTAAAGGCTCTGAGGGAGGAGCCATCCCCTGCCTCTCTTCTAGCCTCTGGTGGCTGCCGACAACCCTTGGCATTCCTTGCCTTGTGGGAGCATGAGTGTAATCTCTCTTTACCTCCATCTTCACACGGACATCTTTTCTGTGTCTTTTCCTTCTCTGTCTCTTTTAAGGACACTGTCATTGAAAAAGCGCCCACCCGATGGGGTGGGGGAACACAATTCAACCCACCACAGCTGTCACTACTAGACTAAGCTCCTTGAGATCAGGATCTATGTCTTGTTCATATTTGTTTACGCCCAAGTGCCTAGTACAGTGCCTTAAACATAGAAAGGGCTCAGGAATTCCCTGGCATTCCAGTGGTTAGGACTCGGCACTTTCACTGCTGGGACCCAGGTTCAATCCCTGGCTGGGGAACTAAGATCCCACAAGCCGCATGGTGCAGCAAAGAAACAAACAAACAAACAAACATAGAAAGGGTTCTATATGCCTACTGAGTTAATAGGTGGATGGACTGACGGTTGGTCAGATGATGGATAGTGTCTAACCTGTTGGATGGACACCTGATGCAGTCAGAATTGGGAAGTGTGCATTAGGGATTCACATCCCCCATAGAAACTTCATAATTGCTCCAGGTAGGACTTTAAAATACAGTGCACAGAACTCAATGAAAAACCACTCATGGCTTCACAGCCACGTAGCTTACATAAAAAACTTCCCCCAGTCCTTGCAAATAGATCCCAGATGAAGGCTGTCTGGCCTTGGGAGATTAAGGTAAACTTGGCTGAGACACTAAGTTGCACAATGAGAGTCCCTCCCCACAGTTTCTGCAGATTCTCAGCTCTCTATTTCATGGTCCTGATTTGTTGTTCCTGTGTGTGTTCTTGATTCCTTTCCTTGCCAAAGGTCAGACCCTTTACCAGATGCTGCACAAGATTCCCAACTCGCCTCCCACCACAAGCATTTCATAAGTTTAGAACTTTACAAAGATTCGGGGGGTACACAGTACATTCCCCCAGCCTTCAGCCATTGCCTCACTCCACTTTCTCCGCGTTTCACTCTTCCCTTTCCTCTCCCTCTCTGGTTCAAAACACAAATTCCTTTCCCTGTCTTATCCCAGGCCATTCTATAGTGCTGTTTACACTTCTGGCCCTTTTGCCATCTCAGCCTCTACTGTAAACAGGCTTATGTTTAAAACTTAAGGGAGGTAGGCAGGCAAGAGAAGAGAAAAGAAAAGGAGAAACAGAGGGGGAGGAGCGTGAGAAGAAAGAAAGAAAGGAAGGAAGGAAGGAAGGAAGGAAGAAAGAGAGAGAGAGAGAAAGGAAGGAAGGAAGGAAGGAAAGAAGGAAGGAAGAAAGAAAGAAAGAAGGAAGAAAGAGAGGGAGGAGGGAGGAAAGAAAGAAAGAGAGAAAGAGAAAGCGAGAAAGAAAGAAAGAAAGGAAAGAAAGAGAGAGAGAAAGGAAGGAAGGAAGAAAGAAGGAAGGAAGAAAGAGAGGGAGGAGGGAGGAAAGAAAGAAAGAGAGAAAGGAAGAAAGAAAGAAAGGAAGGAAGAAAAAGAAAGAAAGGAAGAGTGCTTCCCTGGTGGCACAGTGGTTGAGAGTCCGCCTGCCAATGCAGGGGACACAGGTTCGTGCCCTGGTCCGGGAAGATCCCACATGCCGCACAGCGGCTGGACCCATGAGCCATGGCCGCTGAGCCTGCGCGTCCGGAGCCTGTGCTCCGCAACGGGAGAGGCCATGAGAGTGAAAGGCCCGCGTACTGCAAGAAAAAAAAAAAAAAAAAAAAGAAGGAAGGAGGGGGAAGGAAGAAAGAAAGGAGGGAGGGAAGGGAAGGAGGGAGGAAAAAAGGAAAGGAAGAAAGAAAGGGGAAAAAGAAAAGAAAAAGGAAGAAAGAACTGCGACCTTCCAAGAGTTCTCATACCAGCTATTAAAATAATATTATTTTCTCTTCTTGTATTTTATAAATATTAATAATAACTTAATGTGGGAAGTTCTCTGAGTAGGGAGAGAAACTGAACCACATCCTCTCGTCCATTTGCTGTAGACTTCCCCCAAATCTTGGCCTTCTCACCAGAGTGAAGCAATCCTCTTCTCAAGTTTACATTTAATTATAATTGCAACCGTCATGATGATTAAGCCTCTCCCTTTGTCATTGTCTTTTCTTGGCATCATTTCTTTGGCTCAGCTTGTATGCTATAGACCTCAGATGAATCACAGAGAATCTGTGTTCTTAACTGTGGCGAAACCATAGGCAGCATTTTGTTTATTCCCAGAATCAGTTCCAAAACAGCTGTTTAATGTTCATCCTTGGTTTTTGTCATCTTACTTCAGGGAATTGTAACAGCAGCATCTTCTGTTTTTAATTCCCCTGAAGAAAAAGGAAAAAAAAAAAAAGAACTCCCTGAGTCGGTGTGCTGTGTGTAGGTGCTAGTTAATGACTTATTTCCTCTCATTTCCTTAATCAGGAAATTTCATAGTTTGGCAGCGGCAGTGTTCCCATGAACGTGGCTCTGACCTGAACCAAGCTGTGTGAAATACTCGACCATGAAAACAGCTTGCTCTGCAAGCCTCTGACTGTTCCAAACTGAGGCCGACCAGAAGCTTCCATTTGACACAGTGGTGAGGAAAGCTCGTCAATTTTTCATGGGTAGCGATGGTTCCATCTCTAATAGAATCAATCAGCTGAAAAGTAATACATTAAGTCGTCCATCATCTGGTACTTTGGACACAAACTGACTGGTGGGTTTTACTTTAGGGACATTTCCTTCTGAAAACAGGCCACTGAATGATGGATACACAATACCCTGAGGTATGAAAAAGCACTCAGGAAAATCAAGACGAATTGTGCCTTATCTGGGTGCAAGAGACTGCTTAGTTTAGAATCATTACTTACCAAAATGGTCATTTTTAAATGTCATCAGCCATGTTTAAATTGCTTTTTACTAATGGTTCTTCACCCTGTTGCTGAGGACAGCTTTCCAAAAAAATACTGGTAACTGACCCTACCCCCAAAGACTGTAATTCATTGATCTCGAGTGAAACCTAGGCACTGGTCTTTTTAAAGCGCTCTCTTTTTAAACCCTCTTGCACTGTTGGTGGGAATGTACACTGATACAGCCGCTATGGAGAACAGTATGGAGGTTCCTTAAAAAACTGAAAATAGAACTATCATATGACCCAGCAATCCCACTCCTGGGCATATATCCGAAGAAAACCATAATCTGAAAAGATACATGCACCCCAATGTTCACTGCAGCACTATTTACAATAGCCAGGACATGGAAGCAACCTAAGTGTCCATCAACAGAGGAATGGATAAAGAAGATGTGGTACATATATACAATGGAATATTACTCAGCCATAAAAAAGAATGAAATAATGCCATTTGCAGCAACATGTGTGGACCTAGAGATTATCATACTAAGTGAAGTAAGTCAGACAGAGAAAGACAAATATCATATGATATCACTCATATGTGGAATCTGATTTTTTAAAATGATACAAATGAATTTATTCACAAAACAGAAACAGACTTACAGACTTGGAAAACAAACTTATGGTTGTCAAGGGGGGAGAGGTGGTGGGGAGGGATAAATCAGGAGCTTGGGATGAACACACACACACTACCATATATAAGACAGATAACCAACAAGGACCTACTGTATAGCACAGGAAACTCTACTCAATATTCTGTGATAACCTAAATAAGAAAAGAATCTAAAACAGAATGAATATATGTATATGTGTAACTGAATCATTTTGCTGTACACCTGAAACTAACACAACATTGCAAATCAACTATACTCCAATAAAAGCAAAATCTAAATAAATAAATAAAGTGCTCTCCGGGAGATGCTAACATGCAGCCGACTGGAGCCACTGCTTTCTGCAAATCACAACTGCAAACAACCTTTGAAACCTGTATGTTGTGTAATTGTGATTGCGCACTTTGCAGTAAGTCAGCTTGGGATGTAATGACCTGTCTTTGAAGTAGAATTTGTTCGCCTTCAATCAGAGATAAATTAGCCTGTGACAAGTAATCTTTGGCAAACCTCACACTCACTTCTGTTCTTTCTCTCTCTCTCTCTCTCTCTCCCCTTTTCAGCCTAATTTTCATTCCACACCATCTTTCAGAGACCAAACACCTCTGAGGCCAGTTCAGGTCACCAAAAGGTGAGCCCTACAAGGAAACTCTTAATATCCCAATACGCCAAACTGGTCTTTGTCCAGCATCTTCCATTTCAGGAAGTGGCCCCCAAACCCACCCTTTTATTAAGACAATAAGTTGGACTCAACCTTGATCCTTTCCTTTCCCTCAGCCTTCACATCTAATCCCTTGCAGCCCGTCACATTCAATCACCTCAACCTCCAAACATAACTCACATTCACCCACTTCTCACCACCTCCTGGGGCCACCTGCCTGCTCCAACTATTAACACCTCCCACCCTGACTGCAAATGCCTCCCGCCTCCTTGTGCTTTCACCCCATTCAAACCACTCTGAGCCCAGCAGCCAGAAAAATCTTTCATGTGGCGATGTATACGCTACTTTCCTGCTGAAAGCCTTTCAATAGTCGCTCATTTCAAGTGGAGGAAAATCCGAACTCCTCACCTTGGCCTCCAGGATCTGGCGGCTGTGCTGTGTCTCACCCAGACTTGTGCCCCTCCCCCATTCCCCTTTCCCTCCCCCTCCCCCCTCCCCCCAACTCCCTCAGCAGGATCCACTCACACTGGTTTCTGCCTATTCCTGGAGCAAAACAGGTGCTGCCTTTGGTGACTTGCCTGGCTGGTTCCCTTACCCTGCTGTCTCCTTTTGAGCGTCCCTCTTCAAAAAGGCCCTCCTTGACGATTTCAACTCTGTCATAGCGCTCTATTTCTTTCCTTTCTGGTAAGTATTTAATTTACCTGTTTTCTGTCTCCCCCCATTGGAATTGAAGCTTCATGGGAAAAGGAGTTTCTCTTATTCACAGCTGTGTCCCCAGCACCTAACAGTACACCTGGCACGTAGTAGGATCACATCAACTCTTTGTGGAATCAATGAATGAATAACTGGGAAGAGAGGCAGGAGGAGTAACTGGATAACCTGAGGCCACGCACCTCTGCGTGATGAAGGGTTGACTGCAGCTTCTGAGAAAAGGAAAGGCAGCTTTTACTTAACGTGCCCACTATGGCCGTTAGCGGTTGTTGACACGTTTATCACCCAAGACATTCTGGTAGCGTGCATCAAGGAGGGCTCTGGTTACAAGCACAGAAACCAACCAAAGCCGACTGAACCAAAACAAGAATCAACTATAAGGCTGCTGGCCTGCCTCATGGAACCTAAGTGGAGATTGGAAAGGGACTAAAATCAACGAACTCAAATTCTTTTTTTTTTTGTGGTACATGGGCCTCTCACTGTTGTGGCCTCTCCCGTCGTGGAGCACAGGCTCCGGACGCGCAGGCTCAGCGGCCATGGCTCACGGGCCCAGCCGCTCCGCGGCATGTGTGATCTTCCAGGACCGGGGCACGAACCCGTGTCCCCTGCATCAGCAGGCGGACTCTCAACCACTGCGCCGCCAGGGAAGCCCAACCACTTACTTTTTTATTCAAATATATTGATGGATCTGTTTTTATAGACTCAATCGTCAGTGTTGGAAGATGATGCTTCATAAGGGACAGAGACACAGGCTGCTTCATCAGTGCAGTATTTAATCAGGAATACCTCATCATTTGAACTTGCACTGTTAGCAGTGAAGTAAGATGGATCGTATAACAAAAGAATCTCTTGGTGGCTGAGTCACTTGGTTTGAAAAAAAATGACTCAAAGGCAGCAACTTAAAAGAATCCATCAAGCTTTCACGCTTTATATGTACTTATTCTTTGCTTAATCCAATTCTCCTCTTAGAAATCATTTGTCATGCCTTGATGCATAAAATATACTTATTCTTTCCTTGATCTAATTCTCCTCTTTCTATGGCATAAAGTTAATTCTCTTTTTCTCTTCTTTCTCTCCCATACAGGCCCAATTCAACACCTGGAAGCCTCCAGGAACTAAAAAAATCAGCCCAAAGCCTGGATCCTCAAGAGGTAAACTAGTCATAGGGAGCAAACAGAAGAGACAGCCAGGAGGGGGTGAGGATGAGCGTGTCCCAGCAGCTAACTTGAATTTTCTAGTGGATATATTTTGAGGTGTCTACCTAGCCAAAAACCAGTGATTCCTCATGTCGTCAGGAATTGTCCCTCCAAATTCCCTTACCCTTGCTCCCATTTTTCAACGGGATCCCCTTGGAGGGAGTGTTTGTACATGTCTTCCCGCGTCATTGGCTGCATGTTACTGTCCGAGGTTAAGCACCTTACCTAGGGCAATCAGAATGGCTTTCTCAGGAAATTTGGAGGTTCAGTTCTGTGAGACTTGAGTTCCATCTAGGTTCTAGGACAGCAGAGATGTAAAAGTTCAGAAACTGTGAGTGGCAAGTGTGCAGAAAGTTGATCTGCAGAGAAAGAAGAAAGAAATAGTTGTGCAGAGAAAAACAGGGTTGGGGAGTGGGGAGAGAGAGATCGAGCCCCAGCTTTCGTAGAATTTGAGTTCCGGGCTTCCCTGGTGGCACAGTGGTTGAGAGTCCACCTGCCGATGCAGGGGACACGGGTTCGTGCCCCGGTCCGGGAAGATCCCACATGCCGCGGAGCGGCTGGGCCCGTGAGCCATGGCCGCTGGGCCTGCGCGTCCGGAGCCTGTGCTCCGCAACGGGAGAGGCCGCAACAGTGAGAGGCCCGCGTACTGCAAAAAAAAAAAAAAAAAAAAAAGACCCTGTGTGCCGCAACTAAGACCCGATGCAGCCAAAATAAATAAATAAAATAAATATTAAAAATTAAAAAAAAATAAGTGGTTGAATTTGGGTGTAGGATTTTAAGTTTTTAAGGAACAATGTCACGCAAGATAGAACAACAGACATATTTAGGAAAAAGGCCTCCTCAAAGGCCATATGGTATACTGGTCAATATTCTAGCTTTGTGGCCTAGTGATTCAAACCCTGGTTTCTGCCTCTTTACTAGCTGTGTGATCGTCAACAAAATATTTAATTTCTTATCATAAAATAGGAGTAGTGATAGCATTTGGGTGAGGTTTACTTGAAATAATGGATTGTATCAGTTAGGGATTTTGCTAGACTGCAAACAACAGAACCCCTGACTAAACAGTACCTTCAACAAACCAGGGGATTCGTTTTTCTCACTCACCAAGAAACCCAGAGGTAGGTAGTCACTCACTGGCCTTGGTTAAAGGGGCTCAAAGGTTTCAGAGCCGAGGTCTTTGCAGTTCCCATGACCTTTCTCTCATGGGCCCAAGATGGCTGCTGCAGCCTCAGCCCTCACGTCCATATTCCTAATAGCAGAAAGGAGGGAGGGGTGATGACTGAATCAAGAGAGCAAAACCTTTCCCAGATGTTGAAGTCAGGGCAGGCTAAGAGCTGTAAGAAACAAGCCCCACTCATCAGCAGATTAGCACAATACTTTACTTCTCACTCTTGCCAGGGTCAACTGATAGCAAAGGGTAAGGGTTGTGGGGACAGGGTGGGGTGCAAGGGCTTCCAGGCTTAAACTGGGCATGAATATCCCACCAGCAGGCAAGGGAAAAGAGAATATGGGGAATTACGTAGGAAGGTTTATGGAGCAGGTTGAGAATCGAGGGACTATATTTTTATTCACAGTTTATTGGCCAGAATTCAGTCAAGTGGGTCCACATAGATGTAAGGGGAGCAAGAAAATATAGTCCCTGAATGGACAGTTCCTCCCGGCAACACCTCTATGTCATGGAAAGGGAGCATGAATCTTTGGGGATACAGCTGTCTCTGTCACATTGGAGATCCACAGCGACTTCTCCAGAAATTTTATCGTGTACAACCATGGCACCTGATCATCCCTGCCTGCAGTAAAGGCTGGGAAATGTCATTTTCAGCCGATATCATTGCAACCCTGCGTAGATTAGGTTTCTTTTAGTGAGGAAGAAGAGACTGTGTAGGCAGCTAGCAGTGTCTGTCGCATGAGAGCACAGTGCCTGGCCCTTAGTAAATACTCAGTAAATGCTAGCCGTTGTCACTGCTGTGATAGCTTTCTTAGGGAAAGATATCCTATTTGACATAGCTGTCTCTCCTGCTGGAAGTTACTTACTCGGCACCCTGGTTAATTGATCGCTGAGCCTGGAATGAGAAGACTTGGGTTTAAATCCTGGTTTGGTCCCTTCCCATCTTCTCTGAGCCTCAGTTTCTTTATCCAAAAAATGGGAAGGGTTCAACCTGCCTCACAAGTTTGTTGTGTGGATTAACTGAGACAATGAGCCCACATGGGCTGAAAGCGTTATTTTATACATATTACATACGCAATACTAAAACTGAAAGTCAAGTGGAAGAAACCCACAGGCCCACTGCATTGCTTTCCTAGGGCTGCTGTGACGAATACCACAAACTGTGCGGCCTAAAACACAAGGATACAGTCTCTCCCGGTTCTAGAAGTCTGAAATCGAGGTGTCGGCAGGGCCAGGCTCCCTCTGAAGTCTCCAGGGGAGAATTGTTCCTTGCCTCCTCCAACTTCTGGGGGTGGCTGGCAAGCCTCGGCATTCCCTGGCTTTCAGCTACATCACTCCAATCTCTGCCTCTGTCATCACAAGGCCTTCTCCCAGCGTTCTCTGCGTCTCTTCTCCTCTTATAAGGACACCGTTTAAGGGCCCACCTACTCCAACACAACCCCATCTTAAGCAATTATACCTGCCACGATCCTATTTCCAAATAAGGTCACATTCTGAGGTACTGGGGGCTAGGACTTCAACATATCTTTTTGGGGGGGAACACAATTCAACTCACAAGATTCATCAAATGATGAATGGCTAAATAAAATGCGATATAACCATATTATGGAATATTATTCAGCAATAAAAAGGGATGAACTACTGACACATGCTACAATGTGGGTGAACCTCAAAACATTCTGCTAAGTGAGAGAAGCCAGATGTAAAAAGTCACATATTGTATCGTTCCATTTAGACGAAATGTCCAGAATAGGTAAATCTATAGAGACGGAAAGTAGATTAGTGATCGCTTAGAACTGTGAGAGGGGGGACTGGGGAATTACTGCCAATGGGTACGGGGTTCCTTTTCGGGGGGAGGGGGACGACAATGTTCTCAGATTGACCGTGGTGAGAGTTGTGCAAAGAAAATGAGCAAATGCAGCCATCAAAAAGAATGAAATAATGCCATTTGCAGCAACATGGATGGACCTGGAGATTATCATACTAAGTGAAGTAAGTCAGACAAGTACCATATGATATCACTTATATGTGGAATCTAAAATATGACACAAATCAACATATCTACAAAACAAAAACAGACTCACAGATGCAGGGAACAGACTTGTGGTTGCCAAGGGGGAGGAGGGGGAGGGAAGGAAAGGAATGGGAGTTTGGGATTAGCAGAGGCAAACTATTATATATAGGATGGATAAACAACAAGGTCCTACTGTATAACACAGGGAACTATATTCAATATCGTGTGACAAACCATAATGGAAAAGAATATGTGTGTGTGTGTGTGTATATATATATGTATGTATGTCTAACTGAGCCACTTTGCTGTACAGAAGAAATTAACACAACCTTGTAAATCAACTATACTTCAATAAAATTTACAAAAAAAAAAAAAGGAAAATGAGCAAATGAAACTCTGCCGTTCTAAATAAGTTTAGGCCTCTAACCTTCAACAAATTACATTTCCAGGGTCCTGAAAGAACCTGTGCATGTCATCCTATAAATGCTGATGGAAAGCTTAAAGGAATCCTTTGCTGGGAAAGAAGAAAATAAGACTTTCAGGTCCTCCCTCCAGCACCCTCCCTCCAATTCTCCACGGGAGGAGGAGATGCAGCTGACCAAGGGGACCGGGGAGAACTGACAGTCACTGTTGTCAAAGTGCATGCTCTCTGCCCAGCCTCTGGAAGCCCCCTCATTCGGAATGCGATGAGTTCCTCGGTATACAGCCAGGACATCACCCTGTATCTTGGCTTAGCTCAATTTTGAGTCCCCTGTCATCACTGGCTGGAGTAACCCCACTGTTTTCTCTTCCCTTTCCTTAAGCCTAAATTTGCATGTAAGCGTTCTCTTTGCAGGTCAACTTTGGCAAGCCATTCGAGGCCCTGTTGTAAAACTTTCCATGAAATTATCCCTACAGTGTCACAACAGGATACGAAAACTTGGGACATATATTATCACCAGACTGTTATTTAAACTTGTATTTTTATTTCTATGTCCCACAGAATCTAAATAGTCCAACTCCACTTCATCCTGCAAAGAAGAGGGGGCAGAAGCTCGTGTTTACAGAGAGAGGAAAGGCAACTGAGAGCTGCTGTTTTGATCTTGCATACTGCCACACGCCTGGTCCAGGGCTGGGGGCTGTCTGTGATCCAAAGACCCAGAATCTGCTCTCGAGAATCTTTGGATCTTGTTGATGACAGTGTGAGTGGTGAGTGAAGCAGGAAGAACTGGTGCACCTAAGATTTGTGACTTCAAATGCCTCCCAAACTCCCCCGTGTTCCCTATGTCCCTCTCTGGGTCTTCAATGATTTCGCCACTTTCTCTCTGTACATTGTTCCAAAGAAAGTTTCTCTGGCTATCTTTTCTTCTTTCTCCATCTTTCAATAATACTTCTTTTTGAGGTGACTCTTTCCTCCCCCCACCTCAGCCCCCGAATCAGCAGGCCATTTCTTCTGTTTCCAGCTGCCCCAGGGTTAAATACAAATGTCTGTTACATTAACAGGAAGAAAATAGAACTGAAAGAAAGTTTGCCTAATTTGTAAAATAAAAATGAGTTTCGATCCCAGTAGCTTATGTATTATTCTTGTAAGGACAGGGTTTACATCGATCATCTTTTCCATGGCAGTCAAGTGTGGAACGTGGTGAAGTTAGAAATGTAATTGTGTAGACGTAAAAAATTACATCTCTATAACCATCATTGGGACACTTTTCTCAAGATGCTATTTCGGTGTCCTTCAGAGCAATAACGATATCAATTGAGAATGTAAGAGAAGCAACTCAAATGTTATGGCTCGTTTACTTCTGGGAAGGCTAATGTGCTCCAGACCAAGACTATTGCTCATGACAGAAGGTACTCGCAGAGAGGCTGGAAACGCTTCAAGACCATTAAAATAAAATGCCAGTCGTTCCTGCTGTTCAAATATTCTTCAACTTCTCCTTTAAGGCACCAGCACATACGAATGTAATTGTGTTATTCTCTCTGATAGCTGGAGTCTATCTAAGCCAAATGCTTAGGAATTCTGGACTACTGGGGCTACCAGAAGACAAATGAGGTGGATAAAATGTGTCTTTTTTGTGCTGGCACGTTCAACATTTGAGCCCCGTTACCGTTTGTGTTGAAACGTATTCAAAAATGAAAGTGCCTGAAGTGTCCTTCCTCAGCTGAATTGAAGAAGAGGTTGGGGAAATGCATAAACCACCTCGAGATCTCAACTCAGAAATCTGAGAGCGAGAGAGAGAAAGCATCACACACCTGTGCTCAGAATTATTTCCCACACTAAAATTTCTCTAGAGTTAATGGTCCATTTGTGAATCAGGAAGTTGTCATCTTGATAAAGCTGTCCTCCCCACCCGACCCTCCCACAGCCCGGTAACTCAAAATTCTCTCCCTGATGAGCAAGTGGACCACAGTTTCAAAAAGGCACGTTGGATCAGAAAAGGGCAATTTTAAAAGCCAGTGCTGTGAAAGGTGGTGCTTCCCCATCACACGGGGGAAATTATTTCTGTTCAATGCCTGCCTTAGGAGGGGAACACTTAAGGTTCAGGGACCCCATTGGCACATCATGACTTTGCCTGGGACACCGTGCCAGTTCAAACTGTCACAGAGTACGGGGAGGGAAGAAAAGCCTAAATCAGTTTCTATTCTTTAACAGAAAGCAATACTGTAGTTTAAATTAGCAAGGCGCTGCTGAACCACTATTTAAAATGCGTTTGCACTGACATCCCAAGAAAGGTTTTTTTCTCGTTTAATTGCACTGTCAGTGTGGAACGCTTTCACTTAAAACCATTCTGAGGTAGACCTTTTAATAGAAAGTGACAATTTAAATTGCCATGATAGCAACGTAAATGGTGCTTAATTCGTTACTAAACTGATGTCGCAGTTGGCTCCAGACCACTTTGTTAAAGCCGAAGAAAAGGTGCTGGGGGAAGGGAGGAAAGTAACTCAATGGTGAATCATTAATTCCTTTTATATTCGCTGTAATAACGTTAGCTGTGATGAAGTTATCTGGCTCCCAATAGATGTAATGTACATTTCTATTGAATTCCACATTATTCCTTTCTAACGTCACCCTGATTAACGCCTATACCAAGGAATTGCTCCAGTCACAGTCACTTTCTTCTCTGCAGTTACTCTGTTATCTTGTCTTCATTGCAATGGGCCAAAGACAGGAGCTGTGGCTTCCATCTGCTTGTTGCAGTCTGGAAGTGTACGTGCTAGATGTATCTACCGCCGTTCTTTATTCTGCCTTAAATAAGTCGGATTCTCCTGGTAGCCCGTGGAAATGACTCTCACTAGCTTTCAAGAAGGACTGTTCCCAGAGCTGAAGGTGCCATGTGAGTTGAGGTCAAGGCTGCTTGAGTGCTGCCATTAGTCAAACTTGATTGGTTTAGGGGCCCAGGGGGTGCGGGCAGCGTAGAATCTCAGGCAGTACTAGGTCTGTGAACCTGGAGAGGCGCTCGTAAGTGGGTTACAGTTGAGTTTGGAGCACTGGGGACAGTGAGAGGGATGGTGACAGGGGTTGGGAGGGATGGGCGAGGAACCGAGAAGCCTGTGGGATTGAGGGCCACGCAGAGTCACCTTCGCAGTCTCCTGTTCAGTTGTCTCGGTTCTGAAACATACCCCCTTAGAAGTAAATTAATCATTCGGTTTTTCTTTTAAGCACAATAAGTACACTAGATTATTCCAGAATCACCATTTTAAAATACACTGTACATGCCTCTTTATCATGTAAAAATTACCTCAAACAATCAACAGTTGTAACTGGGCTCACGGTAGGGAAACATACTTCCCATTTTAAACTTAAAACATATTTAGGACAGGGTTTCTGAATAGTTTCTTGAGGCCATACAATTTAAGCGTTCTGGGAATGATTTTACAGTCTTCAAATTTTCCCTAAATCAGGCATTACAATTTCTGAAATTTCCATCACTCAAAATTGGAAGTGGCTACGGTGATCATCTGAGTCATGATATTAGGGTCTTGGTTTTGGTATCTGGGGATGGGTTACAAAGAGACCATGAAACCATACACAGATTTTTGTGTAGTTGTTTATTACTAAGGAGAGAGAGTTCATTTCTTTCATTAGAATTTCAAAGGAGTTTGCAAACCAAAAAATAGTTAAGAACCATTCATTCCATCTTACTTTACTAAAAACCAGAAAACGGAGGCCCAGAGAGGTGGTTGACTTCCCCAGGTCACACTGATAGCTCTTGGCCGGTCTAGTGAATCCCTGTCTCTGATTCCCAGTCCAAAACAGTCTTTTTAATTTTTTTTACAAATCTTCTTCCTTTTGCAAATCAATGGATACTGCAATGCTGCGTTTTTCTGAAAGCCAGTCTCCTGGCAAACTCAACTTTCTGGAACACAACTGTCCCTGGCAGTGGCAAAAGAGGCCCCAGAGCCACTGAAACTGTTGTCACCACGTTTCATGCACTATGAAAGGACCTGAGAGATCACCGAAGAGACCGTTCATTTATTCTTTCACTTATTTAACAAAGATATATTGAGCTAAATGCTTATTAATGCTTTTGTAGACAAAATTCTGACAAATTTTGTTATCCAGTTTCACAGAAAACAGCAGAATGTGAGCTGGAAGAGGACTGCAGAAGGCAGAGATACGGATCGAGAAGTGTGAGATATTTCCTCACAACCTGACAACAAAAGGAAACAACATCCACTGTTGAAGAGCAGAGATTCCAAGCCGTGAAGCAGAGAGCAAGCGAGCTGTCACACTGTTTATGAACACGGAGCTGGGCAGAGTATGTGTTAGGAAGCTCTTCATTTAAAGGGTTAAAATGTACGCCGTATGATGAAAACGTACGTCCACACAAAAACTTGTACGTGAATCCTCACAGCAGCACCGTTCAGAACAGCCTGGAGGTGGACACAGGCCAATGGCCATCACCAGGTGAACGTGATCTATCCATACAATGGAATATTATTTGGCCATAAAAAGGAAGGAAGCCATGAGGCATGCCACAATGTGGATGAACCTGCAAAATATTATGCTAAGTAAAAAAAAAAAACAAACGGCCACAGAGGACTATATGTTGTATGATTCCATTTACATGAAATATCCAGACTAGGCCAATCTATTGAGACAGAAATATTAGTTGCTTGGGGCTGGGAAGGACGGTGCGGGGGGTGATAACTAAAGGACACAGGATTCCTTTTTTTTTTTTTAATTTATTTTATTTATTTTTGGCTGCGTTGGGTCTTCATTGCTGCACGCCGGCTTTCTCTAGTTGCGGCGAGCGGGGGCTACTCTTCGTTGCGGTGCGCGGGCTTCTCATCGTGGTGGCTTCTCTTGTTGCGGAGCACGGGCTCTAGGCACCCGGCTTCAGTAGTTGTGGCTTGCAGGCTCAGTAGTTGTGGCTCGTGGGCTCTAGAGCGCAGGCTCAGTAGCTGTGGCGCACGGGCTTAGTTGCTCCACGGCATGTGGGATCTTCCCAGACCAGGGCTCGAACCCGTGTCCCCTGCATTGGCAGGCGGATTCTCAGCCACTGCGCCACCAGGGAAGTCCCTGGGGTTTCTTTCTGAGGTGATTCAAATGTTCTAAAATTGACTGTAGTGATGGTTGCACATATCTGTGAATATACTAAGAAAACACTGAATTGTGTACACTTTGAATGGGTGAATTGTATGCTGTGTGAATTATATCTCAATAAAGCTGTCATTTTTTTAAGTGTACGATACACAAATGCTTAAAGCCTATGCTTTAACCCTGTGGAAAATAGATTTTCCCTTTGGAGACAAATTTTGAAACTCCACTGGTCTTGAAGAAGAGGTAACAAATGAGGTTAATTCACACCAGGTTCTTAGTGGGTCTGCTTTTGTTACAGTAAGAAAGGCTGCCGCAAAATCTGTGGGAGAGCACAGAATGTCAGAGGAAACAGCAAGGGAGGGAGGAGAGAGAAGAGTTGTGAAAAAAATTTATATACTTCTGTATTATATATAATATTTGTGTGTGTGTGTGTGTGTATGTCTCACAATGTCCTATAAGAGGATAAGCCTGGGCTTTGGACCCAGTCATCTAGTTCCCTTAGCCACCTTCAGGAAGATAATTCTCAAAACAGGAAGGGGGAGGCTGAGTCTTGTTGGAGGAAGCTAACTGCCGGTGTCCAGAAAAGGGGGTAATCAGTCTCTTGCGTTTAAGGGTCAAAGGAGTGAAACTGCCTGGTGGCGTGGGGCTGGGGGAGTGCAGAAGACAATGTGAAGGTGTTGACAGAGGGTATGGCCCCTCCATTGTCTCTGGGGACACAGGAGGAGCCCTCTGGCACCATGGCGATCCTCAGGACTGCAAAGAGAGCAAGAATTTTGAGTTGCACTAAACACGAACACCTGGGCCAGCCCGGGTCCAGCACGTCTAGGGCATCCGAGCACTGGAGAGGACCCACGTGTGTGGCTGGTGGGATGGGACACTAAGAACTATGACCAATGGAAGCCTAGGCCCGGAGCTGAGCACACCCGGTTGAGCTAGTCACCAAGGGAGTGCAGCACGCTGGCCTCGGGGGTAGGGGCAGCACAGGCCAGCAGCCAAGGAAGACTGGCGTTCCCTGTGATGAGAGGTGGCAGCGAGTCCCACCACGGTAAGGCCAGCCCCAGGCAACAGGCAGCTGGGATCTTCCGTTTGGACTGTGTGAGGCGCAGTGTTCTCAGACCGCCTGGAGGGCCGTGGAGGAGCCTGAGAAGTTGATGTTGGACTTCCGGCCCACCTGGCACATGTGGTCCTGAACCTCTCTTAACTGAATTTGGAAAAACGAAAGAGATGGGGCATGCTTATACCCTGAAGTTTGTGGAGAAGTTCATGCTGTTTACAGTGAGCATAGTAAGCCCTAGAAGCTGTACGGAACTTTGAATTTATAATGTTTTTCACAAGCATCATCCCGTATGGCCCTCACAAAAGTCCTGCGAGAAGGTAGGTGGTTGACATTATTCTCCCCATTTATCAGATGAAGAAACTGAGACTTAGTGAATCCAAATGAACTGCCCAGTATCACTTAATTAATAAGTGCTGAAGCTCTGACGTCAGTTATTCTGACCCTTAGTTCAGTGGGCCTCCTACAACACCGTGATGCTTTTCGAAAAAAAAGAATACATAGGCCACCCAAAACTTCGGAATTTTCCTGGCTCTGGCCTGAAAGGAATGATCATGGTCCAGAGCTGTATTCTGAAATAACTTCAGTTTGGCCCCAGCTGCCTTTTCTTGCTTTAGTCTAGGACACTGGCTCAAAGAAAACCTCTCTCCATGCAGCCGGCCTCTTCAGCTGCCCCAGACTAAGACTGGCCCAGGCCCACCCAGATCATATGCACCCTGACCCGATCCTGCCACCTCTACCTGCCACGCCAATCGCTTCTGAACTCACCATGTCACAGACAAGTGGATGCTACACTTTGTTGGGCTGTCTCCAATATTACTACTGCCTTGTACTGTTAATTATCTGGGTCGTTGTGTAGATTCTGTCTTTCAAACTAGAGTGGAAGCTCCTTGAGGTCAGGGGCCTCGTTTCACTCGCTTTTGATTCTCAGCGGTGTGTAGTGCATAGAAGGGGCTAGTAAATTGCTTTAAATGAATGCTTATTCCTTTTTCTCAAACACATAGTGGCACTCAGAAAATATTTGTTAATTGCCTAGATGGCAAATTTACTATTCTCTAGTCAACTCCCATGCAAAAAAAAAAAAAAAAAAAAAAAAAAATCAAGATCCTCACCATCTCTGCCCACCCTGACCCTCACAGACCTATTTCCTCAGGCAGTGACACACTGATGACACTTTGCCCTGTAAAGTCATGGTTAAGAGCAGGGGCCTGGGGTTGCCTTGGTTCAGTCCTCTGTGTCAGTATTGGCTGTGTGACCTCAGGCAAGCTCCTAGCCTCTTGCTTCCTGCCTGTGAATTGGGGCTGATGAGGATGAAACCAGTTCTTATCACTTAGGGTTGTTATGGGGATTAAGTGAGTTAACACGTGCTTAGGACCGTTCCTGGAACATGGGTGCATGATGGTTGAGTGCAGCCTGTTAAGATTACAAGTTTAGGGTTACCCCGGCCCTGCCCATACCAGGTAACCAGTCCACCGGCACCGTGGGCGTTCCTCACTCCCCTCAGTTGAACTTGAATAGATAAAAAGCAGATCCTAAAATCGCCCCCCAAGAGGAGGAAATACGTATTTAGCAACTGTTTTTTCTGCCAACATTCCCCTCCATCTTCAGGATGGGCCTTTAGAGTCACAACAGGTCATGTCATGCTTCACCCAACGGCAGCAAATCCTCAGTCCAGCAACGGAATTGGGAATTTTCTCACGCTCCCAGATTCTCAAAAGTTTTGTAGGCTTCGGTGCGGGTCACTTCAGGGGACCACTTCACTATCAGCCATTCACTCATCCAATCAATCCACCATTTATACACTGATTTATTCACTTATTCATTCATTTGTTTAACAAATACTTATTTAGCACCAGCTATGTGGTAGACATAACCCCAAATGGATACATTTCCTAATAGTTTACACCCTAGTCATTTACAGATAATAGACGAATGAAATATGTAGTAGTTTTAGATAGTGATATATGCTAAGAAGAAAAAATAAAGCAGGGAAGGGGGGATGAAATGTTGGGGATGGATATTAAAATTCTAGATAAGCTGGCCAAGGACCCAAAATCTGTATTAGTCGAGGTTCTTCAGAGAAAGAACCGACAGGATGGAGAGAGAAAGAATGAGAGAGAAAGAGAGTGTAAGGAATTTGACTCACATGATTATGGGGGCTGGCAAGTCTGAAATGTGCAGGGCAGGCCAGCAGGCTGGAGACGCAGGGAAGAGTTGATGTTGCAGTCTTGAGTCAGATTGCTTCCCGGGAAACTCAGTCTTTTTCACTTAAGGCCTTAATTGGTTAAATGAGGCCCACCTTGTTGGAGGAGGTCATGGAGAGAACGTGACCACCGTTTGAGCCACAGAGCTGGACCTGCGCAGTCAGAGTCTCCTCACCCCGCTCCTTGTCCTTGGAGTGTGCCTTCTGCCCACCATTCTAATACTAGGAGCTGGTTTCAAGGCTGCAGCCTCTATGTCGACTTTTTTTTTCTTTCTTTTTTTTTTTTGCGGTACGTGGGCCTCTCACTGTTGTGGCCTCTCCCGTTGCGGAGCGCAGGCTCCGGACGCGCAGGCTCAGCGGCCATGGCTCACGGGCCCAGCCGCTCTGCAGCATGTGGGATCCTCCCGGACCGGAGCACAAACCCGTGTCCCCTGCATCGGCAGGCGGACTCTCAACCACTGCGCCACCAAGGAAGCCCTCTATGTCGACTTTTAAGATTCTGGTAGGCAGGTGCAGAGATCTGCTCATCTGGTGGCACCCAAGACAAGCCTCGTGGATAAGTTCCCTTGCTCATTAAACGTGCCACCTACTAACCTGGAGGGGCTGCCTCGTTCTTCAGTGTACAGGGGCCAGTTTGTGAACCAACACACCCACATTATGGGGGGTAATCTGCTTTGTTCAAAGTCTACTGAGAAGGGGGTTTGGGGGAAATTTTTTCAGAATGTGTGTGTGTGTGTGTGTGTGTGTGTGTGTGTGAGAAAGAGAGAGAGAGAGACACACAGAGAGAGACAGAGAGACAGAGAGAGAGAGAGAGAGAGAGAGAGAGAGAGAGAGCGCGAGCCATGCAAATAAATATCCAGGAAAGAGAAATCCAGGTAGAGTGAGAAGCAAGTTCAAAGGCCTTGAAGTGACGTACGGCAGGCACGCTGCTGGAGTGAACAAGGGGAGGAGTAATGGAGAAGAGATCAGAATTCCAGGGGGCAGACCATGTAGGGCCCTAGTAGGTCTTCATGAGGACTTGGGTGTTATTCTGAATAACATGCAGGGGAGGGTTTCAACAAAGCAATGACCTGATCTGACTTGGGTTTTCACGATTACTGGCTGCTGTGTTGAGAATGCAGGTGGGCAAGGACGGAAGCTAGGAGGCCAGTTGCGAGGCTATTTCAATAATCCAGGTGAGAGATGCTGGGGGCTGGGATCAGCATGGTAGCAGTTAGAGGCAGGGACAAAGGTCAAGGAGAAGCAGCTGAATTCTGGATATAGTTTGAAGACGGAGCCAAGAAGATTTGCTGACAGACTGGATGTGGGTTGTGAGAAAAAGAAAGGAATCAAGGATGACACTGAGGTTTTGGGCTATGAACTAGCAGAGCTGCCTCTGGGGTAGTGAAGTTTGCAGGAGTATCTTGGAGTAAGGTCAGTGTATATCAAAGACTCTATTTGGGAGAGATAATGGGGGTGCCTAACACATATTGAAGTGGAGATATCATGTGGGCAGCTGGACATACAGGTCTGGAGTTTGGGAGTGAGGTCCAGGCTGGAGCTAGAAATTGGAGAGCTATCAGCATATAGATGGTATTTAAGGCCCTGAGACATTAAATGAGATCACTCAGAAAGTGAGAGTGGATACGAAAGAGGTCCAAGGATTGAACTGCTAGGCACTTCAGCACTGGGAAGTTGGGAAGATAAAGAGAAACCAGCAAACAGAATGAGAAAGAGTGATCGAAAAGACGAGACAATAAGTGTCCATCGACAGATGAATGGATAAAGATGTGGTACACATATACAATGGAATACTACTCAGCCATACAAAAGAATGAAATAATGCCATTTGCAGCAACATGGACGGACCTAGAGATTATCATACTAAGTGAAGTCAGAAAGAGAAAGACAAATACCATATATCATTTATATGTGGAATCTAAAATATGACACAAATGAACTTCTTTACAAAACAGAAATAGGCTCACAGACATAGAAAACAAACTTATGGTTACCAAAGGGGAAAGGGGGTGGGGGAGGAATAAATTAGGAATTTGGGACTAGCAGATACAAACTACTATATATAAAATAGATAAACAACAAGGACCTACGATATAGCACAGGAGACTATATTCAATATCTTGTAATAAGCTATAATAAAAAAGAATCTGAAAAAGAATATATGTTATATATATAAAACCGAATCACTGCGCTGTGCACCAGAAACTAACATAACATTGTAAATCAACTATACTTCAATAAAAAGTTGTTTAAAAAAAAAAAAAGAAGACAAAGGGGTGAGTGGGGTATTGTGGGAGCCGAGGAAGAAAGGGTTTCGAGAAAGTGACCATATTGTCAAGTGCTGCTGCCGAGGACTGAGAAGTGACCATTGGACTCACCCGAGTGGGGGTCATTTGTGACTAGGGCAGTTTTGGTAGAGAGATGGGGACACAACCTGACTGGGTGGGCTCATGGGAGAAAAGTAGCAGAGAAATTGGAGACAGTGAACAGAAGCAACTCTATTATTTAGTACAGAAGAAATAACAGTACATGTGTATGCTGGTGAGAACGGTCCAGTAAATAGGGATAAATTGGGTGATGCAGTAGAGAGAGGAGGACGGCAGCAGCCATGACCTTGAGAGGGAATGGAATCTAGTGCACAGGTGGAGGGACTGCTGTTGGCCGGGAGCATCAACAAGTCATCTATCTTACCGAGGAGGAAGCAGAGTAAATGGGGCCAGATGCAGGGGGCTGGGTAGCTATGGTGCTGCGAACTCGTGGAAGTTCTAATTCTTTCCACGTTCTTAGTGAAGTAGGAAGCAAGGTCAAGCTCAGCTGAGAGAGTGAAACTAGGGGGAGGAGAGGTTGAAAATTTGAGGAGTTCTTCAAAAATACAGTGCTGAATTTTGCTTTTGAGTTGGGGGACAAGTTCTTTACTCGGTAGTTAGAGCACAAGACACACAAAGCCTGCAATGAGCTAACCCAAAGCTTAGGTTCTTGGTAAGATTAGTGTTCACAGAAGTCGGGGAAGAGGAGGGTGCAAAAGATCCCGAGATGCCTGCTGCAGGACAGGAGGTACCCCATCCTGTTCACCGGGTAGCAACTGAGGCTACTAGTAATTTGCTGCGTTGGCTGGTGTTGGACCCCAGTGTGAGGCCTGTCGGTGCCTCCAGAAAGCAAGAGACGAAGAGCCCTCCCTCCACCTTGCCCATTTGCTCCCTTCAAATGGAAGATGGGATGTAGAGGGTCAAGCAGGGCCCCCCCACACCTCTGAGTGGCCACCCTACTCCTCTGTTGACATGGGGTGACCGCGGCAGTGAGGTGAGCCAGGGGACTGCTATGAGGAAAGAGGGAAGAAGCCCGTTCTAACTGTTCTACACTCCAAAGAGCTCCACGTGAAGGCAGCGTTTCTCAACCACGGTCCCCAGACCAGCAGCATCATTTTACCTGGGAAATTGTTAGAAATCGAATTCTTAGGCTATGTCTGAGACCTCTACATCACAGCCTCTGAGGGAAGGGGCCAGCAAGCTGTGTTTTAACCAGGTCATTCTCATGCCAACGGAAGTTTGAGAAACGCAGCTTACAGGCAGCCTGGAAAAGTTTCTATCTGCTCTTATCCAGTAGTGCCACCTATTGGGCAAGCTCTTCAGATGCTGAGAGATTAATACAAACACTGGGGAATTTCCTTTTATCTTTCTGTACTTAACTTTACAAACCCAAAACAAAAGGCAACCTTCTTAGGACCCTTCACATTATGCAAACACTAATTTTACATGGCTGTAACGAATATATCGAGACGCCTATATCTTGGTTTTTCCATAAAACATTTTGTATCCACTTTCTACGTATTAGTCCAATAGAACTTATAAAGTCATTGTTTTTATTGTAAAATTCCACTATAACAAAATTACATAGTCACGGTGACTACATTTTTCAAAGTAAACTGGACACAGGGTCTGACAGAGTATAAACAAACCGATGGAGACAACGTGGCCTAATATTTGGAATTAACACCATCCCAGGAAATCATAGAAGTTTGTTATCATATCACAAATTAGTCCATTGTTCCATGGTTTTAGATGCTTGAGCCCTTTCCAGTTTTCAGTAGTTATAAATAATAAAGCCGTAAGTACCTTTGTACAATAAACTGGGGTTTTTTAAGTTATTTCTTTGGGATTAAAAGAAATCTCTAAAGTAAAATTTCCAGCCCAAATGTCTGATAATATCACAGCATTATTTAAAGTTAACAAAAAAACTAGAAATAGTCCAAATGTGTAACTTACGGTAGAGTCATCACGTACTATTCTACAGCCATCATCAATCATGTTTACCACAAGCTTAAAACAACAAATTAGCAGGGGATTTTGTCAAGGTTGTGGCTTCCCAGCATCTTTGGAACACCTTTCCTGTGTTGGTCCTGCCAGCATTGTAGAAGCCAGAAAACTTGCTTTGTCAGCTTCTCTTGCAGACAGATTTACACGTGACCTAGGATTCTTCCATCAGACATACCAAGGTAAGACTTTGATTCAAAAGTGAGCAACGAGAAGAAGCAGGAAACATATGGAATCCACTTTCTGGTGAGGGTGGCACTGGCTTCCAGCGTTCAGAGGTCCTGGTATCCGGTCCTCAGCATCATGGTTGCGAACTCTGGGTCCATGTCCAGGGGTCTTCACCTGGTGGTGTGGTTTGACCATTACTGCTGGCTGAATAACCTTTAAGCCCATCTCTCTGGCCCTGTCAGAGATCTGTGAACTATCTAAGTTTCTTTAATAAATTCCCTTTCTGCTTGTGTGCTTGTTCCAGTCCTTTTGCAGTAGAACAAAACATCTTAAAACTTAGTGGATTCCATGGCTTAAAGTAGGGTTTCTCAACCTCAGCACAGTTGACATTTGGGCCACATAATTCTTTGGGAGGGGGCCTGTCCTGTGTCCTGTAGGATGTTAAGCAGCATCTGGTCTCTACCCACTAGATGCCAGGAACAGCCCCCGCCCCTAGTTGTGACAACCAAAAATAATGTCTCCAGACATTGCCAAATGTCCCTTGGGGGCAAAACCTCCCCCAGTTGGGAACAACAATCAAATATTGGAGAATATCTTGACTGGGAGGTTCTGGCTTGGGGTGTCTCATGCGGTTGCAGCCAAATGGTGGTTAGAGCTGGGGGCTGGCTGGGGATCTTTCTCATGTAGTCTCAGGACCTCTCCACATGGTCTCTTTGTATGGACTAGTTTGGGCTTCTTCACAACATGGTGACCTCAGGTTAGTTGAACTGCTTATGTGGAAGCTCAGGGCTCCAAGAGGGTGTCCCAAAGAACCGGGCACAGGCACACCTAGAGATACTGGGGGTTCCGTTCCAGACCACCACAATAAAGCGAAGATCACAATAAAGCAAAAAGCACAATAAAGCGAGTCACACAAATTTTTTGATTTCCCAGGGCATATAAAAGTTAGGTTTACACTATAGTGTAGTCTATTAAGTGTGCAATAGCATTATGTCTAGAAAAACAATGTGCATACCTTAATTGAAAAATACTTTAGGGGGCTTCCCTGGTGGCTCAGTGGTTGAGGGTCCGCCTGCCGATGCAGGGGACATGGGTTCGTGCCCCGGTCCGGGAAGATCCCACATGCCGCGGAAAGGCTGGGCCCGTGGGCCAAGGCCGCTGAGCCTGCACATCTGGAGCCTGTGCTCCACAACGCGAGAGGCCACAACAGTGAGAGGCCCGTGTACCACACACACACACAAAAATACTTTAAGGCTTCCCTGATAGCACAGTGGTTAAGAATCCGCCTGCCAATGCAGGAGACACGGGTTTGAGCCCTGGTCCAGGAAGATCCCACATGCCGCAGAGCAACTAAGCCCATGTGCCACAACTACTGAGCCCACGTGCCACAACTACTGAGCCCACGTGCCACAACTACTGAAGCCTGTGCGCCTAGAGCCCATGCTCCACAACGAGAAGCCACCACAATGAGAAGCCCGTGCACTGCAACGAAGAGTAGCCCCCGCTCGCCGCAACTAGAGAAAGCCTGCGCGCAGCAATGAAGACCCAACGCAGCCAATAAATTAAGTCATTAATTTTAAAAAATACTTTATTGATAAAAAATGCTAACCATCATCTGACCATGCGGAGTTGCCACAAACCTTCCATTTGTTAAAAAAAATTTTTTTTCCAAAGTGCAATAAAAAGAGGTACACCCGTAATGCCTTTATGAACTACCCTCAGAAGTTACATGTTACCATTTCCACCATAGTCACAGGATTCAAGAGGAGAGTACACGGACTCTGCCTCTGATGGGGAGAGGGTCACGGTGCCATTGTAAGATCACGTGGGATGGGAGTTGTGGAAACTTTGGAAAATCTTATCTGTCACAGTGCTCAACATCATTACTCACCAGAGAAATGCAAATTAGAAGCACAATGAGACACCACAGCATACCCACCAGGATGGCTAAAAAGAAAAAGACTCACAATGCCAGGTACTGGGAAGGCTGTGGGGGAACTAGAACTCTCATACGTTGCCGATGGGCATGTAAACTGGCACAACCAGCTCTGAAAAAAACTGCTTGCATTGACTAAAGCTAAACGTATGCCCAGTCTATGACCCAACAATCTCTTTCCTGGGTTTGTAACCCAAAGGAAATAAATGCATATGTTCACCAAAGACACAAAGGAGAATGTTCATAGAAGCTTTATTCAGCCGAATTAGAAACGGGAGAAAAACCAAATGTCTAGCAATAGGAGGATGGATATATAAATTGTGATCTCTTCATTCAATAGAATGTTACAGTGCAATATAAAAGGACTAACAACTTTAAATACAACAATATATGAATTTGAATTTCATAGGCATTATGCTCAGCGAAGGAGGTCGGACATGTACACATAGTGTAATTCCATTTCTGTAATGTTCAAAAACAGGAAAAACTAATCAGTGGTAATGGAAACAGGAAATGGCTACCTCTGGTGGGAGGACGGTATGAATACTCACTGGGAAGAGACACAAAGAACTTATGGAAGGCTGGGGATAATCTATATTTTGGTCTGGGTGGTGGTTATACAAGTGTATACCTCTGTAAAAATTAATCAAGGTATAGAGTATATTAGCGCCCTTTAATAATTTATTTCAGTTCCCAACAAAAAGTAGAAATAAAAGCCCTTTTCTGTTTAAAGTAGCTCTTGGATTCTGTCAGTTACAACTAAGACCCTCCTCACCTAAGAAGGATGGTGGCCCTCAGCACTGGAAGGCCAGGGTCACACTACAGCCACCATATGCTCCTGTGTGGCCAGCCCCTCTGCCAATTAGGCCCACTGGAAAACCATCTCCACTCAGGATGCACCCAGGAGAATTTTCCTATAGGACAGAATTCCACAACCAAGCATGGTAACCCTAAAATATTAAAAGCTGACGCACCAAAAACTGTAGCTGTTGATTACACCAGTGGAGAGCTGCTTGCGCACAGCTGAAGGATAAATTAGGAAGCCGAAAGGTTACATTGAGAAATTTTCCCAGAACACAGCACAAAGAAATAAAGGGATGAAAAGACTGAAGAGGACTGTAAAGACAGATGGAAGAAACATTCAGTAGCTAAGAAGAGTTCTCTAAAAGTTATTTCCAAAAGGAGATAATCGAAGCAACATCCAAAAGATACAAGTCAAGAAATTCCCAGGATTGAACCCAAACACAAGTCAGATTGAGACAGACCTCTGAGTGCAATCAGTAATAATGATAAAAAGCACACCTAGGGCTTACCTGGTGGCACAGTGGTTGGGAGTCCGCCTGCCGATGCAAGAGACACGGGTTCGTGCCCCGGTCCGGGAGGTTCCCACATGCCACGGAGCGGCTGGGCCAGTGAGCCGTGGCCGCTGGGCCTGCGCGTCCGGAGCCTGTGCTCCGCAATGGGAGAGGCCACAACAGTGAGAGGCCCTTGTACCGCAAAAAAAAAAAACACATCTAGACACTGTAGCAAATTTTCAGAACTAGAAGGATGAAGAGTTCCCTAAAAGCTACCAGAACAAAAAGATCTGAAAAAAATGAGAATGCGGTTGACGTGAGATTTCCTGTCAGCAAAACAGATGCAAAAATATTGTTAATCGCTGAAGTCAAGTGATAAATACATGGGAGTTCAGTACATTATTCCCTCTACTTTTCTGTAAAATTATTTTTTATGATAAAAATGTTTCTTCTCTGTTTTTCTTTTCTTTATGGATGCAAGAAGACAATAGAGTAATACCGGCAAAGTGCCGAGGGACAATATCTTTGAACCTTGAATTCTATATCTATTCATTTTGTCGAAGAATGAAGGCAAAATAAAGACCATTTTCAGATTACAAGGACTCAAAAATGCCGTCATACCAGAAGCTCCAAGAGAACTTCACCAAGGAGAAAAATGAAACTAAAAGAAGTGATGGGGGAATTCCCTGGTGGTCCAGTGGTTAGGACTCTGTGCTTTCACTGCCGAGGGCCCGGGTTCAATCCCTGGTCAGGGAACTAAGATCCCGCAAGCTGCGTGGTGGCGCCAAAGAAAAAAAAAGTGATAGGATACAAGAAGCAATGGAGAGCAAAGAAATAAGGAAAATATGTGCTCAACTTAAGCTATTACTGCTTATAAAAATTATGTCCCTTAACAGCAAACTGTAACGAAAATTCAAGATATATCAACATGAAATTGGTGGGACAGGAAGAAAGAGGTGAAATTTAGGGAAATAAAAGTTTCTAAAGGTCTCATTTTGTCCAGGTTGGTTATACAGAAACTAACTGACCCTTAGAGGAGCGCTCCTCGAACTTGAATGTGTATATGACTTATCCGGGCATTTTGTTAAAGAGCCATTTCTGATTCAGCAGGTCTCAGGTGAGCCTGAGATTCTGCACTTAAAATACACTCCACAGAAAAGAGAAGCCCCTACACTGTTGGTGGGAATGTAAGTTGGCACAGCCACTGTGGAAAACAGTGTGGAGTTTCCTCAGAAAACTAAAAATAGAGCTACAATATCATCCAGCAATCCCACTCCTGGGCATATATCCAGACAAAACTATAATTCAAAAAGATACACGCACCCCTATGTTCACAGCATCACTATCCGCAACAGCCAAGACATGGAAGCAACCTAAATGTCCACTGACAGATGAATGGATAAAAAAGGTGTGGTACACATATACAATGGACTACTACTCGGCCATAAAAAAGAAAGAAAGAATGCCATTTGCAGCAACATGGATGGACCTAGAGATTATCATACTAAGTGAAGTCAGACAGAGGAAGACAAATACCATATGATATCACTTATATGTGGAATCTAAAATATGATACAAATGAACCTACCTATGAAACAGAATCACTGACATAGAGAATAGACTGATGGTGGCCAAGGGGGAGGTGGGTGGGAGAGGGATGGATTGGGGATTTGGGATTAGAAGATGCAAACTGGTATATATAGAATGGATAAACAACAAGGTCCTCCTGTATAGCACAGAGAACTATATTCAATATCCTGTGATAAACTATAATGGAAAAGAATAGGAAAAATAATGTATATATATGTATAACTGAATCACTTTGCTGTACAGCAGTAATTAACACAAAATTGTAATTGAACTACACTTCAATTTAAAAAAAAAACGAAAAATAAAATACACTCCACAGACTCTAAAAAATACAACAACCTAGTGACTATAACATAAAAGAAGCAGACTCACAGATATAGAGAACAAATGAGTGGTTACCAGTGGGGCAGGGGGAGGGGCAATATGGGGTGGGGGAGTGAGAGGTAGAAACTATTGGGTATCAAATAGGCTAAAGGATGTATTGTACAACACGGGGAATATAGCCAATATTCTGGAATAACTGTAAATGGAAAGTAATCTTTAAAATTTTATAAAAATAAAATAAAATAGTGAAATTAAATTAAATTAAAAACCACACTCCACAGAAGGCACTTTGAGCAGCAAGGCTTTAAACTACATTGTGGTTAAAAACTGTGTTGACTCAGGGTGAATGTATGCTAAACTTCCCTCACTCGGTTTCAAAAATGTAAAAACGATAGATACAGTGTTTAAAAAAATACTCAGGGATATGATTTTTAAAATCGTGGACCGGAAGGGAAGTGGAAACCCACAGCAGTAAGGACAAGTTTAACAATGTGGGCCCATAGAGTCCCGGAAGAACCTGACCCAGATAGTGAAGTCTGGAATTTCTTTTTTTGCTTTATTTTATTCTATTTTTTAATTTTCATTTTTCAGTTTTATTGAGATATAATTAACATACAGCACTGTATAAGTTTAAGGTGTACAGCATAATGGCTTGACCTACATAATTGTGAAATGATTACAATAAGTTAACATCCAGCAGCTCATATAGATACAAAAAGGGAAGAAAAATGTGCTTCTCCTTGTCATGAGAACTTTTAGGACCTACTCTCTTATCAACATTCAAATATACCACACAGCACTGTTAACTACGGTCATGATGGTGTACATTACCTCCCTGGTACTTATTTATCTTATAACTGTAAGTTGGTACCTTTTGACCACAAGTCTGGAATTTGAAATCCAACCAAGGAGTAAGGAACACCCACACACCCCCATTTCCAGTGGGGACACTGCTCATGGTCCCCCGGCTATATGTGAAGGTGAACAAGGCCCACCTATCCACTGGAAACAAACTGCCCCTGATAGAGCAAGAAAGCAGAGAGACTGCACAGTCAGCCACCAGGTATGCATTTTGTGTGAGCTCCTGCTTTGGAAGCGTGATGTGCCCACAGAGCAAAAGCCCTGAGCCACTGACTTTGGTCCTCAAGACGTTGGGCTGAAGCCCATCGTAAAACCACTTTCCAGGGACAGTGAATGGGAGAGAAAAAAAGCCTCCATGAAGATGAGCGTTCCAAAAAAACCTACAAAGGCCACAATGAAACCCAACACCCGCACAAGGAAGCCAACATCTAAGAGGAGTCATATAAAAGAAAGTCGAAATAATAGAACAATTTGGAAAGGATTTTAAATAAGTGTATTTAAAATCAACAAACAAAAGCATGTGCTACGAATCAAGAACAGATGGAATTCTTGATAAAAAACAACACACAGGCAGTGCACTGGGCACTCCCGCGGCTCCGTCTCCTGCTACAACAGTGTTTGGACAGAACAGACCCAGGGGCGCCCCTCGCTCCCGCCTCTGACCACCTCCAACCTGTGTTCCACTCGCAACCTTCGGAACCAGCCGCTCAGCTGTCCTCAGCCACCGGGACCGCCAACACCATATTTTGAGCTTAACTCTGTATTACCGATCCACCACGAGCTCCCAGATTCGTCAGAATGATTCCGCCGAGGTGGAGGCCGCCGTCAACCGCCTGGTCAACAGGCATCTGCCGGCCTCCCGCACCTACCTCTCTCTGCGCTCCTATTTCCACCGCCACTACGCGGCTCTGGAGGGCCTGGGCCACTTTTTCCGCGAAGTGCCCGAGGGGAAGCGTGAGGACGCCCAGCGCCTCTTGAAAATGCAAAAGCAGCGCGGCAGCCGCGCCCTCTTCCAGGACGTGCAGAAGCGTCTCAGGATGAGTGGGGTGAAACCCAGGACGCTGTGGAAGCCGTCGTGCTCGCGGAGGACCTGAACCAGGCCCTTGTAGACCTGCACGCCCCGGGCTCTGCCCGCGCAGACCCCCGCCTCTGTGACTTCCCGGAGAGCCGCCTCCTAGATGAGCAGGTGAAACTCATCCAGAAGATGCACGCCCACCTGACCAACCTCCGCAGGCCGGCTGGTCCCCAGGTGGGGCTGGGCGAGGCCCTCGTCGAAAGGCTCGCCCTCCAGCACGAGTAGGAGCGTCCGGAGCCCAGCGGCCTTTGAGGAGCCCCTGTGGTGTCAGGGCTTTGGCCTGAAGTTGTACTAGGCAGTTTTTTTTTAATAATATATTTATTTATTTTATTTTTTTATTTTTGGCTGCATTGGGTCTTCGTTGCTGCGCGCGGGCTTTCTCTAGTTGCGGCGAGCGGGGGCGCTACTCTTCGTTGCGGTGGCTTCTCTTGTTGCGGAGCACGGGCTCTAGGCGTGCAGGCTTCAGTAGTTGTGGCACGTGGGCTCAGTAGTTGTGGCTTGCGGGCTCTAGAGCGCAGGCTCAGTAGTTGTGGCACACGGGCTTAGTTGCTCCGCCACCTGTGGGATCTATCCCAGACTAAGGCTCGAACCCGTGTCCCCTGCATTGGCAGGTGGATTCTTAACCACTGCGCCACCAGGGAAGTCCCACTAGGCAGCTTTTAACCACCCTGGAGCCCTCTCCCAAGCCTTGGACCAAATGGAAACAACAAAGCTTTTTGCAGCAAAAATAAATAAATAAATACATATTAAAAAATAAAAACAACACACAAATAATTTTTAGATGGCGTTATTAGTCAAGGTCCAGTCAGGAAAAGAAAAATCCCTCAACAGAGGGAACTTTATACAAGGAATTTATGACACAGGTGATGGTGGAACGGAGAAGCCAAGGAGGGATGGTGAGGCATCCTAGAGATTAAAAACAGCAGGAAGGGGCTTCCCTGATGGCGCAGTGGTTGAGAGTCCGCCTGCCGATGCAGGGGACACGGGTTCGTGCCCCGGTCCGGGAAGATCCCACATGCCGCGGAGCAGCTGGGCCCGTGAGCCATGGCCGCTGAGCCTGCGCGTCCGGAGCCTGTGCTCCGCAACGGAAGAGGCCACGACAGTAAGAGGCCCAAGTACCGCAAACAAACAAACAAACAAACAAACAAAAAAACAGCAGGAAGCTGCTACCGCCCGTATGATTGAAGGGACAACAGAAGGAGGTTGTGTTGGCAGAACCCAGCATTTACAGCCCGCTGATGGGAACTAGAAGCACAGCAGGTGCTGCGGCCCTGAAAGGTGAGGCTCTCTGGCGGGAGATGGAGGCAAAGACGAGATACAGTCACTTCCAGAGACGTTACCCAAAGCCGAGACAGAGGGAGAGAAATATGCAAACTTACATAGAAGGGATCATGGGATATGAAGGTCCTTGCAATACGGAGGGAACAGAGCATCAGGGAACAGGATGGGGAATGAATCTGAGAACTAACTGACGAATGCCCAACATGCTGAGATAAACAAAATAATGGGTGGAAAAAGTGAATTTGTGACTTAGAGGACAGCTGAGGGAATCACTCATCAGAGGCTGCACAGTGATAAAAAGATTTAAAATATGAGGACATAATTAAGAACTAAGAGAGTAGGTTGAGAGGCACCAGGACTTATTTAATGAAAGTTCCAGAGAGTAAAACTAGAAAAAATCAGAAAGGGGCAATATTTAAGGAGATAATGTCTGAGAATTTTAGAGAACTGAAGAAAGACAGAGTCCCTAGATTGAAAAAGTGATTTCTAGGAAAGATGGGCTGTATTATTTGTACCAATCAACTAAAAATATGAATAACTAACAACTGAACACATGAATAGATTTTTAAAAATATGGGTAACTAACAAACAACTAAACACATGAATAGATTTTTTTAAACCTTAAGAGCATTTAAAAGCTAATGAAAAAGCAAGGAAATACCAGGCCAAAAACCAAGAGAAAGCAGGAGTCTATAGAAAGAAACAAAGTTTCAAAGCCCAGGATCACTTTTACCCCCAAGAGATTTGCTAATAAGGAACACTTGTGCTGCAGTTTTAGCAGCTTAATGGGGAAATTTGGACGCAGAACAGCCCAAGGTAGAGAAAGTAATAGGAGGCCTTTCCTATGTTAAGCTGGGACCCCACTGGCTTGGTGATATTTAGAGCAGGAAAAAAATTCCTTTCCTGTGAAGTTGTGACCATGAACTTATAGCTTAGGTTCACAGTGCCTGAGTAGTTCTGGGAAATTAGAGCTGTGTACCTGATTTAAAGTGGTTCCAGATTGGGACTACCCCATGAAGAAAAGGCAAATGGAGAACTTCCTTTTGGAGAAAAGCAGCTTCATTCTAGCTTCAGTGAATCTTCAAAATAAAATTTCAAGTACAGTAATCAGTATAAAGTCAAACTAACCAAACATATAAGAGAACAAGTCACCATGAGTGGGAACCAGTTGAAACAACAGACTGCAGAATCAGACTTACCAAAACTTCAGAGATTAATTGAAAAAAAATGCTTATATTATTTAAAGAAATAAAATACATTATTGAAAATATCTGCAAAAAAACAAAAAACGGGCGCATGAAAAATACAAGATGAGCCTGGAGCATCTTGAAGTACCAGAAAGTAAGGAAGTGCTCAAAAAAAAAAAAAAAAGGGATGGGAGTATGTCAGTGGAATACAGGAGAACACCTGAATGAGCTACCAATTGTCAAAGCTGGAACAATTTGGGCAAGAGAAACAAGACAAATCATGTAATACTGAACTACAACCTAAAGTTATACTTATAAAAAATATCCATGAGTCCATACTGATATAAACAACTGAAAAAAAAGTTGATGGGGGAGAATAGACAAATCTCCTATACTGAAGAATTACAAATAATTTATGTAGATACTCCCCCTCAAGGAGGTGATGCTTAACTCCTCACCCCTTAAGTGTGGGCTGTGCTTAGTCTTGCTTCTAAAGAGTACTGTATCAAAAGGGGGGAAAGTAACTTTATAGTGGAGAAACCTAGCAAGCACTAGGTCAACCAGGTGATCAAGGTCAACATTGCCAGTGAAATTGCAGAAAGATACATTTCCTACAAAGGAGAAACAGACTGACAGTGGACTTTTCAACAAAAATAGCAGAGGCCTAAAGAAAATAGGAAGTTAATTTCTGTGAGCTGAAAGAGAATAACAGCCAACCTAACAAGCTATACTCAGTGAAAGTATCCTTCAAGAATAAATATGAAATGTATTTACAATAGCCAAGACATGGAAGCAGCCTAAATGTCCATCAACAGAGGAGTGGATAAAGAAGATGTGGTACATATACACAGTGGAATATTACCCAGCCATAAAAAAGAATGAAATAATGCCATTTGCAGCAACATGGATGGACCTAGAGATGATCATACTAAGACAAAGACAAATATCATGATATCACTTATATGTGGAGTCTAAAATATGATACAAATGAGCTTATTTACAAAACGGAAACAAACTCACAGACATAGAAAACAAATTTATAGTTACCAAAGGGGAAAGTGGGGGAGGGATAAATTAGGAGTTTGGGATTAGCAAATACAAACTACTTCGTATAAAATAGATAAACAATAAGGTCCTACTGTATAACACAGGGAACTATATTCAATATCTTACAATAAAATATAATGGAAAAGAATATGTATATGTATAACTGAATCACTTTGCTGTACACCAGAAACTAACACAACATTGTAAATATACTTCAATAAATAGATAAAAATAAATTAAATAAAAGAAGGCAAAAAAATATTGACTGTACAATACAATAATAATAATGTTTTGAAAGGCTAAGAGACACAACTACAATGGCATATAGGCCAGGAGGGGGTATAATGGGGCATTCTACGGTCCCTGCATGGTCCTGGGAGCAAGCAAAATTACCATTTAACATTAGACTTTTACTTATTAAAGATACATGTTTTACCTCTATTACAAGTACCACCCAGCAATTTTACTCCTGGATGTATACCCAAGAGAAATGTGTGAACATGTACACCAAAAACGAAGCACAAGAATCTTCACAGCGTTTTCTTATAATACCCTACATTAGAATATAATCTGCAAAAAAAACTGAATCACTATGCTGTACACTTGAAACTAACACCATATTGTAAATCAACTGTACTTCAATTTTAAAAAAGAGAAGCACTCGGATGGCCTTTAAATTGAAGTCAAAGTTCAATTTCTTAAATATCAGATCCATGGAACGGGAGAGAAGCTTGGATAACACTGGAGAATAGTGGTAGAAGATGTGCTTTTTCAAGTTGAAAATCTATTCTGACTTTTAGAATGCTAAAGTTAAACTTCTCCTCACTGGGATTTCAGTCCAATGACATCTAGAGAAACATGACTTTTTTGGTGTCTAATACAAGATCATGAAAGTATTTTTAAATGGTTCAAAAAGCTCATTTGTTATGAACTAACATTTTAGAAACAACTTTTCAGTGACCTATGTGACAATAAATCAGAAACATACTGATTAAGTTTACCCTGAACTAACAGGCAAAGAGATAGAAAAGACACAGTTTAGACATTTCCAAAGGCAATGCATTTGGCCCAGTTTTTGAGTCGCTAAACAAAACAAAGGACATTGATTCTTTTTTTTGTCTATGATGCTATCACAAGCTATGAAACTAACTCCAACATTGCTTTGTGTATTTTCTTCCTTTTTAAAAAAAAATTTATTTATTTATTATTTTTGGCTGCGTTGGGTCTTTGTTGCTGCGTGCGGGCTTTCTCTAGATGCAGCGAGCGGGGGCTACTCTTCATTGCGGTTCACGGGCTTCTCATTGCGGTGGCCTCTCCTGTTGTGGAGCACGGGCTCTAGGCACGTGGGCTTCAGTAGTTGTGGCTTGTGGGCTCAGTAGTTGTGGCTCGTGGGCTCTAGAGCGCAGGCTCAGTAGTTGCGGTGCACGGGCTTCGTTGCTCCGTGGCATGTGGGATCTTACTGGACCAGGGCTCGAACCTGTGTCCCCTGCATTGGCAGGCAGATTCTTAACCACTGTGCCACCAGGGAAGTCCTGCTTTGTGTATTTTCATTGCAATTTTTGTCTTTATACAAATTTTGTCTTTTTCGTAATATTAAGATTATTATAGAAACAAAATAAAACTAATCAAGTAATCGTGCTATTACTAAATTTTAAATGTTTTAGTTAGGTGCAGTGTTTGGCAATGAAAGACAATTTGGGAGTTGGATATGATTATTAGAAATTTTTCCCAACTTTGCATTTTTTACAGCTTGGTATTTTTTCTATTTTACTTAAACTATAGATATATTTTCTCTTTTGGGGGGTATAAGCTTACTTTGTCTCTTCCTAGAAATGTATGTATCTAGTAAGAGCAATAAAAAGAAATTAAAACATATGCATTTAAATGTATTATAAATAAAACACTTGTGACAAAAATCTATCCATTCATTAGCTACTGAAGTAAAATTAATGGGGGACAAAAAAGGGATCCTCACAGCAGCAATATTTGAGACACCTCCAGATGTTGATAGAGAAAGGGTATATAAATTGAAGTATATTCAGGCAACGGAGCAAAACAGAACCAGGGAGTTCCAGAGAGTCTCTGTAACTGGAGTAGGTTGACAACCTTTCCCAGCACAGTCACTGGAATGAATGAATTGATTTGCTTCACTCTGTTGAGGATTAAAGGATTAAAAGTTCCAGAAGACTGAGTCACCCTCACATACTTTGGGCAACATGCTGACACTTTGGCTCTATTGCAGAAATTAGAGGAAGAATCTGGCAGATGGAGCATTCAGGGGCCTCTGTAGCAGGAGTTCTGCCAGATCCTCGATTTGTCATTCCACCAAGATTGTACACACCTAGGGAATTGCCCAGAAATAATCATGATTGCTGTTGGGAGGGTTGAATGAATGTTGGGTGGTACCCCCTCCTCATGAAACACCCCATCCCTTTGGTCACTAATTATTCACATAACCCATCTTCCCATATATACCCTTCCAAAAATTCTGTTGTTTAAAATAACGTGATTGTTTCCCCTTACAACATAAAATGAACTCACACTTCCCAAAGAGAAACCAAGGTCTCCTCAGTTTCTGCATCCAGCTGCAAGATAAAGATCTTTGGATCAGATCTGTTCCTCTTCTAATTCCAACACAATTCTGGAACCTATGGTCTAAATAGCACAAGTTTATCCATCTTCATTTATATTGAGAGAGAAGTCAGTCAAAGATTTGAGAAATTCTTTAAAATATATAAATACACATATTTGGCAAACTTGAGGATCAGCAATAGGCTTTGTTTTTGCCACTAGTTGTGAGGTATCCCTCCTCCATCACACAATCCTAACTGCTCTTGCCTTGCAGGTGTGAGGCGTCCCAAACTTGAATTCCTGAGCATCTTTGCCCTTGTCAGTTTTGCCTGTTTAGGCATCCGGTAGTCTTTAACTTTTACGGAGGGGAGCTTCCTGAGTTCCATTCATCCTCTGCCTTGCCCCCATAGTGTGGCAGCAAACTATTTTGCATTGATCAGAAGCAATTAATTAAGCCAACATCATAACCCCCTTGTGTTTGCATTCACACAGCAGTGCTGGGAAGCGACGAGCAGTTTTAGTACCAGATAACCCCCAGGGCTGTCTAGATTAACGTCCTAGCTGAAACCAGTGGCTCTATCTCACCCCAAAGGGGGAGGCTGCACATGATCTCAATTTCTCACAAGCTCTCCCAGTGCTATCAGCAGTGGGCAGCTGGTGTTCTCAGAACAGGAATGAAACTCCCCTGGGTCGTTGGCATCCAAGCTCAAATTCACACCCTTCCCCCAACCCCTGCTACACAAACACACACACACACACACACACACACACACACACAAACACACAACTGCTCTCATAGGAACCCTATAAAAATGGAGAAAACCTGCCAATAAGTATATGAAAAGATTTTCAACCTCATTAATAACTAGGGGAATGCGAACTAAAACAACGTGAAGTTGTTTTTCTCTCACCAGACTGGGAAATATGGCATTCTGGCAAGATTTAGAGCAAACAGGCACATTCGTTACTACAGGAAGTGTAAATTAACACAGCCATTTTGTTGGGCAATTTGGCAATGTCGCTAAGACTAAAGATGTGCATATTATATGACCCAGCTCTTCCCCTCATAGGTGTCTGGCCCAGAAAAACACACTCTGGCATAGACAGGTAGGAAATGTTCACTGCAGCATTGTGTATAACAGTGAAAATCTGGAAACAACTTAAGGTCATCAGTACGAGATAGATAAGTAAAATGTGGTGTTTTCCATTTCATAGCTAAGAATGAACTAGATCCACATATATCAACAGGGATTTCAAAACTGGTTGAGATGGCTGAGTGGAAAAAAAAAGCAAGGAGGAGTGAAAAAAGTGAATGATATTGCAAGAGAGTGTTATTTTTTGTAAAAGCAAGCACATGCATGTCTATACAATTTTTTTAAGTTCTAGAAAGATTTACTCCAAACTCACAATAAAGAGTGGAGAGGTAGGGAGGAGAGGGACCTAGATCAGATTACTGTCGAAGAGGAGTTTATCTGTAACATACTTATTTTCACCAGGAGAATGTGTTCGTGTTTTATTCTCACAACTGAAGATTAATGATAAAAACAACACATGTTACACTGGAAAGTATACTTACCTTAAAATGCTCACTCACCTGGTGTGTGATAAAGACCTGTCTTTTGTGACATCCTCTTTGTAGGACTACAGACCGAGTGACCCCAGAAGTTCCAGAAGTACTCCTCTGGAGACGCAAGGTCTAACAGGCTAACCAGCCAGGCACAGGAGTGGGTCTTTATGAGACTTATTAAGCCAATTCTAACAAGAACTTTCTGAAGCTTTTGAAAATCCATCAAAATTACTGAGTCAGTATCGGCCCTTGAATTAGTTATCTACTGCTGCATAACAAATCATCCCCAAACTTAATGGTTCAAAACATTTGTTTTGCCACAGTTTCTGTGGGTCAGGAACCAGGGTCTCTCACAGTGTTGCAATCAAGATGGTGACTGGGGCTGCAGCCTCATCTGAAGGTTCCGTGGAGGAAGGATCTGCTTCTGAGCTCACTCACATGATTGTTGGCAGGATTGTGTTTCTCACAAGCTGTTGGACTAAGGGTCTCAGTTCCACTGAGGGCCTCAGTTTCTCACTGGTTGTTGGCCAGAGGCCGCCCTCGGTTCCTTGCCATGTGGACCTCTCCATAAGGTAGCTCACACGTGGCAGCTGTCTTCATCAGAATGACAAGCAAGAGGCACCAGAGAGAGACAGTTTGTGACCAAGACAGAGGTCACACTCTTTTGTAACTTAATTTGAGAAAGGCTTTCCCAACCCCTTTGTCATATTCTATTCATTAGAAGCAAGTGACTAGTGCAGCGCACACTCGAAGAGAGACAAGCATCATTAGGACTCAGTTCAGAAGCTGCTACACGGCCGCATGGGAACTCCGTGCTCTGTTTATGCTGTGTAAAAATGGGGCTGCTGGTGGGGAAGGAGGGAGTGCCCAGAAATGGAGGAAATATTAGTATCCCAAAGAGTCCTGAAAAAGAATTCCTGGTGGTGTTAGAGGGCATATTAGCAACTCCAGTACATGGCACACTTCCCTGTGAGCTGATACCCATTCCCCTGAGAACAGCACCTGACACAACCTGTCCTGAGAATAAAGAGATTTAAGTCAATTGAATATTGTTAATAGGGAATTATCACATATACAATATTGATTATTAATTTTCAACAAAAATAGTACAATTCGACAACTCTAAGTGATTTCTGTGATTTTCTTTTTAAAATTTTGTTGCAGATTTTGACACATATGGTGGCCAATTATATCATAACGACATGTAAAGTTTTTGCATGTAAGCCAGGATCTGAGTATTACTAAGAGAGCAGTCATTTTAAGCTAAGAGCACCTCAAGTGAGCATCACAACTGATAAATTCAACAACATGTGACCATTTGTACCTAACAAGATATTAGACTCCCAGAAAAATGGCCATGCCAATCATGATGCATCACTTGACTTTTCAACCTTTCTTCATGAAGATTAAAATCTCTGGTTGTTGTAAAAATTAAGGGTCATCTATCAGTGTTTTTCAGCCTATAGTATGTGAATTATTAGTGGATCACATGGGACATTGCCATGGGGCTGAACAATCTTCTGGGTGGCTAATCTGAAAACTACATGTGCACATATGGAGTTTTTCTCCTCTCTCTGTCTCTCTCTCTCTCATCCTGTGTTCTCCAAGGGCTTGTGCTGAGCAGCGGACAGCAGCAACATGTAGTCTCTCCTTAAAACTGCCCCGGGAAGCCGGCAATCCCCAACAGAGGGAGACACAGCCAAACATCCCCTACTCCACTGAGGCCCTATAACACTCGAAACAAGCTCCATGATCACAGCCAGCATCACAGCCATACAAACAGGATCTCTCAGACGAAAACATGAGCACGCAAAAATCACAGAACATCTGAGGAAAGTCATGGCCATAAAAAACAGGCACCAAGCTCAACCAAAACAAGAAATACCAGAGTTGCCTCTGGTATTCATGGAGGAATAGTTGCGTGTGTGTGTATGTGTTTTTTCATTTCCATTCCACCTTGAGAAGCCTGAAATATCTCAAGGCTGAGGTAATAGGAGGAGGCTTTTAAAAAATGTAATTAAAGGACTTCCCTGGTGGCCCAGTGGTTAAGACTCTGTGCTTCCAATACAGGGGGCACGGTTCGATCCCTGGTCAGGGAACTAAGATCCCACATGCCGCATGGCACAGCAAAAAAAAAGTAATTAAAAGCTGAGAAGGAGCCATGAACTCTTTCAGCATAATTCGGTTCAAAACATACACCAACAGGAAGTTATCCTCCACAGAAGCATCTGATTGCTTTGGAACTATTTCTCCTACAGATCACAGCAGCACAATGAACTCTTCCGCTGTCCACTTCCACCCTCAGGACCTCAAGTTTTCTTTCCCGCCCCCATTCAAAAGAGGAACTGCGTGACAACCCATGACAGAGATACTAAAAAGATCAAGGAATATGGGGAAGGGGCGAAGATGTTGGAAATGGTTCAAGGAGGTTGCTCTCTACCGGCAGCAGGACACAGGTGCACGAGATGAGTTGAATGGATGAGGACAAGGAGCCAAGTTCTCCTTTACACTCCAGATGTCTTGGATTATGAAGTAAAGAACCAATTCCACGTGTTTGCTTGGCCGAGGGTGTGTGTATACTACATCTTTGACCTCTCCGATCACTTACAAAACTTCACTTTCTCCCAAGGAGAAGACAAAGAGAAGGAAGGGTTATGCATGAGGTAGTTATTGACCGTCCTGTCCCTTCCCCAGCATAGCAGGGGATACAGGGACTGAACTACATTTGGGGTGCTATCAGTCATCTTTGAGTTTTAAGATGTGATATCCAGCTGGGCTTCAGATTGAAACTTTTGTGTTAAACTTGAACAAGAGAATATTTTCACCATGAACATTAGACCATCAGATCAAGGATGGTAAAGAACAGAGTCACCCAGACCAAGGCCATGACAGACCTGACATTGACTCCAGATGGCCCAAAAGAGGGCCAGGGTGAGGTCTGAAGTCAGAGTGGCAAATCTGGGGGAGAATATGCTGTTAGAAGTGTATATACTGGAACGAAAACCCAAACATATGCAGCATTATGTAAGTCTACCAAATGGAGAAAGTCTGAAGTTGTAAATGACATGTCATTTAAAACATAACCTCCACAGATGTCCAGTTTCTTACAAAATGGAAGTTGTTCCTGGATGGGGGCAGGGGCCTTGTGACTGACACGTTTGCAGTGTATTCGCTCAGGGCCCTCCTAGGTTCCACCCACACCATCAGCCCCTGGGACTTAGCAGACTCTGAGGCTGGTCATGATGTAGGCTTTGACATCACTGATATGGATGGAGTACTTGCTACCAGAAACATCATCAGCTGGTGAGAAGTACCTCTTAAGGTACCAGATCAAAAGACTGATCTGTGACTAGAGATGCTGATGAAATGGAACACAGGCAGAGGCTGCAAGAACAGAGCATCAGTGAAATGACTCTCACGTTAGGGTTGTTCATGGACCCTAGGTCACCAAATCGTTTGTTTGTCTGCTTGTTTGTGTTTGAGAGCTGCGTCACAACCCTAGAGAGAGCAGCAGAATGGAAAACGGCCTCAATTCATAGGCCCAATCTATTAGCACACGTTAGTGAGAAGGGGGAAAGGCACTACTTACTTCTTCAGACTGGAACACCTCTTACAGCAGGCGTCTCCTGGCAGACAGCAAGGCTAGAAGGGCCAGAAGCACCAGGCGCAGAGGTTCTCAACCGTAGCAGCACGTGGAGTCACCTGGGAGCTTTGTAAAAATCCTGATGCCTTGGCCCCTCCCCCAGAGGTACACCGCTCAATTGGCCTGGCCTGAGTCCTGTGCAGGGGAACGCGTTAAACGATCCCAGGTGAGTCTAATATGCAACTAGGGTTGAGAACCTCTGACCCGAATTAAGGGCTTGTAATCCTAAATTATAGTCAAGATTTATTAAGCCATCTTAGATTTCATTAAACTTCAGAATTCTCATTGTTGGTGAAGCCAATCTGAGGAAGAGAAAAAGGTTACCGTCCATGTTCACCAAAAGCAAGATTTAACAATAAAGCTCAGGCTAAAGATTCTAGTGTAGATCTAGGGGAGAGAAGCGATTCAAAAATATGAAACTGTGGGAATTCCCTGGTGGTCCAGTGGTCAGGCCTCCGTGCTTTCACTGCCGAGGGCCTGGGTTCAATCCCTGGTCAGGGAACTAAGATCCCGCAAGACGCGTGGTGTGGCCAAAAAAAAAAAAAAAGAAACTGATATATAAAATAGATCACTAATAAGGACCTACTGTATAGCACAGGGAACTCAATACTCTGTAATGGCCTATGTGGGAAAAGAATCTAAAAAAGAGTGTATATATGTATATGTGTAACTGATTCACTTTGCTGTACACCTAAAACTGACACAATATTGTAAATCAATTATACCCCAATAAAGATTAAAAGCAAAAGAAATTGTACCCAAGATAAGCAAAATCCCAGTGGTTTGGATAAACCAGCGTCTGAAACACGAGTAGGGCTCCCTCCCTAGAGTTCAGTTGGGAGACTACACCCACTAATTTGCTTTAGGTTGAAAAGATGAGTCAGAAGAGGGATGGCAGTGAGTTTTGGACCATCCATACCGTGGCATTTTGGAAATGGAAACAAATGGAAATGATGTTGAAAGTGCTACCTCTAAACATGGGGAGATTCTATCACTATATGGCTTGGGTTTGTTTCAAGTTGTTAAGGAGGATGGCCATCCAACAACAGCCTGCAAACGTGAACATCATCTACTTGGTGAGTGTCTCCTCCTTTTCACATTACACCGTGGAGTGTGCCATTCCCTGGCTCTAAGGTTTGTAAGAAGGAATCATGGTGTACTCAATCAGGCTCAGCCTGGCATGGTCTCCCGGAAGCCAAAAAACTAATTAAACTAACACCACCCAGAGAAGGACGGAGACTGAACTGGAAGAGAAGTAGTCTCTGGGTGCCACTATTAAATACCAGGATTCTCTTCACAGAGACTTTGAAATACTTCCTCGGGGAAACTGTCGCAGGAACAACAATTTTATTTTCTTCTTTTCTTTCTTTTTTTTGGCCGCATCGCACAGCTTGTGGGATCTTAGTTCCCCAATCAGGCATTGAACCCGTGCCCTCGGCAGTGAAAGCACAGAGTCCTAACCACTGGACCACCGGGGAATTCCCTTAGAGTATGAGTATGCACAATTTTACCTCACTATGTTAAGTTTCTAATGGAGAAAGATTCTTCTGCATGTTGCAGCTCTTGGGTTTTCATTTGTTGTGGAGAATCCACAGGTAATGCATAAGGAGATTTTTTTTTTTTTAAGTAGAGAACATAGAGATTCCCAGTTGGAAGAAGAAGAGCAAGGAGGGGGGACAAAAAAGAAGTTGTATGGACTAGATATTGGAGGGGATTTGAGAAGGTTGGAAGGTGATGTTCAGAGCTCTCTTACCAGCAGTCTATAAAGTGTATTCGGGAAGCAGCAGTGGGGAAAAGGCATATTTAAGATGTTAGGTAAGGACTTCCCTGGTGGTGCAGTGGTTAAGAATCCGCCTGCCAATGCAGGGGACATGGGTTCAAGCACTGGTCCGGGATGATCTCACATGCTGTGGAGCAACTAAGTCCGTGTGCCATAACTACTGAGCCTGCACTCTAGAGGCCGCGAGCCACAACTACTGAGCCCACGTGCCACAACTACTGAAGCCTGTGCGCCCAGAGCCCAGGCTCCGCAAAAAGAGAAGCCACCGCAATGAGAAGCCCACGCACCGCGACGAAGAGTAGCCCCAGCTCGCTGCAACTAGAGAAAGCACGCAAGCAGCAACGAAGACCCAACACAGCCAAAAACAAATTAAAAAATAATTTTTTTAAAAAAAAGATGTTAGGTAGGCATTAAAAATGCATTTCCTCTTTGGTTTTTCTCAAAAGACCAAGTAAAGCTGTAAATTACTCATCATGAATGTTGGCTGCTGACCTAGATTTCTTTGGATGGATGCCTTGCAATAAATGGATCACATAAGGCCCTGACTTAAATTAAAATTATTAACAGTAGATGCAGCATACACAAAATAACTTTAAATTAATGATTAATATCTGGAGAAAGATGAGACGCTATCACATTCATAAAACAAGAACTGGCTGTTAAAAAACAAACCATTTAAAGACTGGAAAATACTCTCTAGCTGAAGAACAAGTTTTTCTGAGTGATTTTCTTAGAACACAGTGCAAATGGGGAACAAAAGAGATTAAAATGTTAAAGAAAAGTTAAAAGAACAAGGACAGATCCAGAAGTATCAGCTATGATTAAATAAAAGTTCCAGCACAGCTGAAGACAACAGAGGGGAAACTATAATAAAATAAGCGAGATGAAAATTCCCCAGAGGTGAAAAAAAGACACAGTTTTCATATTTAAAGAGCCAGTCAAATGCTAAGTACAGTAAATTTTTAAATATTTATCTGGACTTATTGCGGTGAAATCTCAGAACACCAAGAATAAAGAAAAAGATTCTTTAAATTCCCAAAGAGGAAAAATATATTGCCTTCAAAGCAACTAGAATAATATTATTCTCAGAATTCTCATCACTGCCTCTAAGTGCTATATGAAAGGAAATAATACAGCTTCAACTATCAAAATTGAGAACAGAATGAAGACATATTCAGACATGCAAGGACTCAAAGTTTACCTTCCCAAACCCTTTTCAGGAATTTAGAACATGTGACTGTGTAATTTTTAAGCCTAGAAAGAGAAAGACATAATATTAAAGAAAGAGTACATATAGCCAGGAAAACAGTAAGTAGAAATAATTCGAGGATAGCAGCTGTACAAACAGACGTGGAAAGAAACCAAGCCAGTTGAAACAGGGAAAGGAGGCTTCCAGAGAAAAACTTTTGGGAATAGAATCCAAACAACCTAATGCTGAATCAAAATAAAGAGCTCAAAAATGGCACTGCAATGATGAAACGACTGGTGATGAACATCATACGTATGTAAATTTGAACTAACACGAAACAAGTGGGAATTGTATTATACAATACAATGCAAATTTCAAACACCTTGATGAAGTAAAGCAACCAACAAAAAAGTGATAGGTAGGTTTTCTATTTCTGGCAACAGTGGACTAACTTGTTGCATACCAACTCTCTAACCAAGTACAACCGGAAAAACTAGGTAAGATATTTTAAAAAATCTGTTTGAAGGTATCAGAGCGAATGCAATGAGGTCTTGAGAGCAAGATAAAAGATGAGAAACACACAAAGATGAGACCAGCATTCATTGCTGGCTGCTTTTCCCTTCAAGGCATTTACTGATTTTAAAAACAGCAGCTGAAAAGCTGAGAAGCTTAGCAGAAGCAATGACTCATGGTCTGAGGAGCTGAGCAGTGCTTCCAATAGTCCCAAAGGGATGGGGGGAAATTAAGAGTTTAGGGTCCACCAAGGAACAGGGACCCTGATAAATACTCTGTGTTTTTAGCTGGAGTCTCTGAAGGGCCATATCTTAGGAATAAGGATGAATCAGAAATGAATAAACGCTCAAAAAGACTTACTCTCCGCTTCAAATCAGTTTAATCCCTGATTATATTAAGGAGAACTGCCTCTTTTTCAGCTGCCAGCCTAAAGCTAAAGTAAAACAATTCTATAAGAAAATAACACTTTACAGAGACTCAAATTATCTCTATAATTTTTCATATATATGTCAAACATTCCATCAAAAATTATTAGGAGGATTCTGGCCAAATGGAGTAAGAAGATTGAATTTACCCTCCCATCTGAAACAACCAAAAGATGAAAAAATATATGAAACACTGGGTTACAAGACACTGGACATTAGGCAACAAATGACAGTGATGGGGAGAGCTGGAAAACAAACAAGGTGAGCCCTAGGAGCACCCCACATTACTATCTTTGGTGCCCACGTCATGGAGCAGGGAAGGGGAACTCAGAGATAGCCCAGTGACTTCCCCGAGTTGAAGAGACAGAGCTGAAAATCTGGGGAGATCAAAATGGCTAGAATCTTCAGGAATGAATTCCAGGGAGGAGAGAACTGCAAAAAGAGAGAGAACTCCAGCTCTCTGCACAGGGCCTCACTTGAGTATTCAGCAGAGTGCTAATCAGCACAGGCACGTCGGGAAACTGCCCAAGGCCAGGGAAAGAATCAAATGAAGAGATTAGAGGGAACAGTACTCAGAGTTAACACGGGGCCAAGAATACTGCCTGTTCCCACTAACCGGACTGGACAACCTCAGAATTCACAAGGAATTTGGCAACGTACTCTGAGGAATCTGAGGTCAGTTGAGGGGATAATTAACCCTAGACTAAACACTGTTCTGATCCTGTCTAACAAATCTTAAAAACAAGACCTGAAAGGATCAAATTGTTTCCAAGGAACCGTGTCACAGAATAAAGCTCAGCAAGGTAAAATGCACAATGCCTGGTGTCCAATTAAAAAAATTACTAGGCATGCAAAGAAGCAGGAAAATACAGCCCAAAAGGGGGGGGGGGAAATCAATCAATGAAACCAACCCAAAATGACACAGGTGTTAGAATTCATAGACAAGAACACTAAAAAGGGTTATAACAGTATTTCATGCCCTCAGAAGTTAAGACGTGGAAGACTTGTTTTTTAAAAAAAAAGACTCAAATCGAGATTCAAGAGATAAAAATTACAATGTCTGAGATGAAATTACACTGGATAGGATTAGTAGCAGATCAGTGATAGCCAAAAATTTTCCAAATATAATTAAAACTATATACTCACAGATCCAAGAAGCTCAGTGAATCCCAAGCACAAGAAGCATGAAGAAAACTGTACCAAGGCACATCATAAATCATATTGCTCAAAATCAGTGATAAAGAGAAAATCTTAAAAGCAGCCAGACAATTGTAAAAAAACAAAAACATGTTTACATAACAGATGAACATCATATTTCTCTTTGGAACAATGCAAGCAGTGAAGAAACATCTTTAGAGTATTAAAAGAAAAAAAGTCAACCTAGAATTCTATACCAAGTGAAAACGTCTTTCAAAAATGAATGAAATGGAATATTACTCAGCCATAAAAAGGAACGAAATTGGGTCATTTGCAGAGACATGGATGGACCCAGAGTCTGTCATACAGAGTGAAGTCAGAAAGAGAAAAACAAATATCGTATATTAACGCATATATGTGGAATCTAGAAAAATGGCACAGATGAACCTATTTCCAGGGCAGGAATAGAGACGCAGACATAGAGAACGGACGTGTGGACACAGGGGCAGGGGTGGTGGGGCAGGAAGAGGAGGGTGGGATGAATTGGGAGATTAGGTTTGACATAAATACACTACCATGTGTAAAATAGATAGCTACGGGGAACCTGCTGTATAGCACAGGGAACTCAGCTCAGTGCTCTGTGATGACCTAGATGGGCAGGATAAGTGTGGGATGGGAGGGAGATCTACGAGGGAGGGGACATAATGTATACTTATAGCTGATTCACTTCATTGTAGAGCAGAAACCAATACAACATTGTAAAGAAATTATACTCCAATGAAACAATTTAAAAATAAAATATTTTTGTTTCAATGAAGGGAAATAAAGACTTCTTCAGACTTACAAAAGCTGAAAGAAGTCATCACACAATGCAGAAAGGATAGTCTTTTCAACAAATGGTATTGGGAAAACTGAATATCCACATGCAAAAGAATGAAATTGGACCTGTATCTTACACCATACACAAAAAGTAACTTGAAATGTATTAAAGATTTAAACGTAAGGCCTGAAACCATAAAACTCTGAGAAGAAAACATAGGGGAAAATCCGTTTCTCACTGGTCTTGGCAATGATTTTTTGGATACAACACCACAAGCACAGGCAGAAAGAACAAAAGTGAGACAAGTGAGACTACACCAAACTAAAAAGCTTCTGTACAGTAAAGAATACCATCAACAAAATGTTGCTACCTATGGAAGAGGAGAAAATATTTCCAAACCATATACCTGATAAGGGTTAATATCCAGTATATATAAGGAACCCATACAGCTCAATAGCAAAATAACCAATAACCCAATTTAAAAATGGACAAAAATCTGAATAGACATTTTTCCAAAGAAGACATACAAATGAACAATGGGTTCATGAAAAGGTGCTCAACATCACAAATCATCGGGGAAATGCAAACCAAAACCACAGTGAAATATCACCCCACACGTTAGGATGGCTATCACCAAAAAGACAAAATATAACAAGTGTTGGCAAGGATGTAGAGAAAAGGGAACCTTTGTACATTCGTGGTGGGAATGTAAATTGGTGTAGCCATTATGGAAAACAGTATAGAGGTTTCTCAAAAAATTAAAGATAGAACTATCATACAACCCAGCAATCCCACTTCTGTGTATAGATCTAGAGGAAACAAAATAAGTATCTCAAAGAGATATCGGCATTCCCATGTTCATTGCAGCATTATTCACAATAGCCAAGATATGGAAACAATTTAAGTGTCCGTAATGGATGAATGGATAAAGAAAATGTGATATGTGTATATATAATGGAATATTATTCAGACTTTAAAAAGAAGGAAATCCTGCCATTTGCAACAACATGGATGAACCTGGAGGACATTATGCTAAGTGAAATAAGCCAGACACACAAAAATAAATACTGCATGATCTCACTTATACGTAGAATCTAAAAAAGTCAAACTCATGAAAGCAGAAAGTAGAATGGTGGTTACCAAGAGATAAGGGTAGGGGAAATAGAGAGATGTTAGTCAAAGCGTACAAAGTTTCAGTTATGCAGGATGAATAAGCTCTGGAGAGCTAATGTACAGCATGGTGACTAAAAATAGAGCTACCATATAGTCCAGCAATCCCACTCCTGGGCATATATCTGGAAAAGATGAAAACTATAATTCAAAAAGATACATGCAACCCTATGTTCATAGCAGCACTATTTACAATAGCCAGGATGTGGAAGTAACTTAAATGTCCATCAACAGTGGAATGGATAAAGAAGATGTGGTACATATATACAATGGAATATTACTCAGCCATAAAAAAGGAATGCCATTTGCAGCAACATGGATAAACCTAGAGATTATCATACTAAGTGAAGTAAGTCAGACAAAGACAAATATCATATATCACTTATATGTGGAATCTAAAATATGATACAAATGAACTTATTTACAAAACAGGAACAGGCTCACAGACATAGAAATCAAACTTACGGTTATCAAAGGGGAAAGGGGGAGAGGGAGTTTATAATAAGGAGTTTGGGATTAGCAGATACAAAATACTATATATAAAATAGCTAAACAACAAGGTCCTACTGTATAGCACATGGAACCATATTCAATATCTTGTAATAAACTATAATGGAAAAGAATCTGAAAAACAAGATATATATATGTATGTATAACTGAATCACTTTACTGTACACCAGAAACTAACACAATATTGTAAATCAAGTATACTTCAATTTTTAAAAATTAGAAAAGAAGTTAAAAAAATTTTAATGCACAAAATGCATTAACAGACACTGAAACAAAGAGGATACATGGATGGTAAATGAGCATATTAAAAAATGGCCAAAGTTACTAGTCATTAGGGAAATACACATTAAAACCTCAATGACATAGCATTACACACCTAATAGAATGGCTAAAAAAATAAAAGTTACAATACCAAGTGCTGACAAGCATGCAGAACAACTGGAAGTCTCATACATTGATGGTAATACAAAATGGTACAGCTACTCCAGGAAATGTTTTGACAGTTTCTTATAAATAAACATACACTTACTTACCACATTACCCAGGAATCTCACTCCTAGGTAATTACCTTACATAAATGAAAACTTATGTTCACAAAAACATCAATGTCTACAGCAACTCAAATCATAATTGCAACCCAAATGGCCTTTAATGGGTGAATGAATAAACAATTGTGGTACAGCCTTACAATGGAATACTACTGAGCAATAAGAAGGAACAAACTATTACATGGATGAGTTCCAAAGGCACTACACTGAGTGAAAGAAGCCACTTTCAAAGGTTATATATTGCATGCTTCCATTTATATGAAATTCTGTAAAAGGGAAAACTATAGTGATAGAGAGATTATTGGCTGCCAGGGATTAGGGGTGGGATGAGGGTAGGATTACAAAAGGGCAGGCTGAGAGAGATTTTTAGGATGATGGAATCTTTCTGCATCCAGTTTGTGGCAGGGGTTACACAAATATATACATTTGTTAAAGCTCATGGAACTGTACACCAAAACAAAAAAGAATCATTCTTATTATACGTTAATATCTAAAAAGCTCTTAGACTTTTACACCAAAAAGTCAATTGTACTGTGTTATTTTAAAATAAAGTAAAATAGGGGCTTCCCTGGTGGCGCAGTGGTTGAGAGTCCGCCTGCCGATGCAGGGGACACAGGTTCGTGTCCCGGTCCGGGAAGATCCCACATGCGGCGGAGCGGTTGGGCCCGTGAGCCATGGCCACTGAGCCTGCGCATCCAGAGACTGTGCTCCGCAACGGGAGAGGCTGTGATGGTGAGAGGCCCGTGTACTGCAAAAAAATAAATAAATAAAAATAAAATAAAAAATAAAATAAAGTAAAATTAAAAAAGAATTTAATGTCAATACATAACCACTAAAATGGCTACAATTTCTAAGAGAATGACCACAACAAGCATTGGTGAGGATGTGGACCAACCAGAACTCTCAACACGGCTAGTGGAATTGGAAAATGGTCCAACTACATTGGGAAAAAAGTTTGGCTGTGTCTAAAATGTTAAACATAGACCATACAAACCAATCACTCCATTTACCCAAAAGAAATGAAAACATATGTCTGCACAAATACATAAATGTTCATGGCAGTTTTATTTGTAATAGCCTAAAACTGTAAACAATCCAAATGTCCACCAACAGGTGAGTGTATAAAAAGATAGTGGTATATCCATACAATGGAATAACACTCAGCAATTAAAAGGAATGAACTATTGGTATATGCTGCAATATGGATGAAACTCAAAACAATCATGCTGAGTGAAAGAAACATGACCAAAAAAAAAAAAGAAAAGAAAAGAAAAAGAAAGACAGAAAAGAAATGAAAAAGAATAGTAGGGTTAAGAGCAGATTACATGCAGCCAATGACAGAATTACTGGTAGGTCCAAAGAAACTATCCAGAATGAAGTATGGAGAGACTTAAAGGATGGAAGATATATTTTAGAAAGAATGAGACACAGGGGATACAATATAGAGACCTAAAATATATCTCATTGGACTCCCAGAAAGAGAGGAGAGAGAGAATGGAGAAGAAGCAACATTTGAAGAGATCACAAAAGTCATTCATCTCTGGTTTCAAGAAGCCCAACAAATCCTAAGCAGTATAAATGAAAAGAAATTCACACCCAGACATATCGCAGCAGAATTACAGGGGTGGGGAAAGCACACAGAAGGGAAGAAAACTGATTACCTTCCAAGGAGCAATAGTTAGGTCAACAGCTGACTTCTCAATGGGAACAATGGAATCCAGAAAACAATATAATGAAAATAACTGCCAACCTAGTAGTCTATATCTAGGGTTTAAAACAGGCAGAGAATTAAAATATATGACAACAGTAGCATTTAAGTTGGGGAGACTAATCTATAGTCCTTACATTTTCTCAGAGAATATAAAAGTACCAATTAACATTTGACTTTCATAAGTTAAGAAACCACATTGTAATGTCCAGGGTAACCATTATTAAAACAGTAAAAGAAATTTCTTTTATTGGCAGACCAACAGAAGGGGAAAAGTGGAGTAGTAAAACACAACAAATCCAAATTAAAGCAATTAAATAGATGAAAGGTAAATATGCATCTAAATTTACTCAATAATCACTAAAAGTGGGAAAACCAGATCTTATGTGCCCAAGAATGTGATGCAATGTGAAGCACACAGCACCACCTATTAAGTATTCTTGCCAAAAAAATGAATATGAATCTAATCAAGGCTTCAGATCTAACTACCCATTTACAAGAAATAAGAGCAACAGAAGAACAAGTTAAATGACATCCAGAGGAAGCAACCAGCCAAATGTAGTCTGTGAGACATTCCATATAACAAACGACCTGATTTCTCTGAAAAATTAATTCCATAAAATCGGGTGGGTGAGTGGGTGAAGAACTTTTTTTTTTTTTTAATGGCTGTATACAACATTTGTTGTTTTTGCATTTGCTGCCAGGAATGCTTACCACAAGTTCAGGGTCAAGTTGTAGATAGTAATCTGTGACTCTCGAAGCATGAAGGCATCCACTCTTCCTGAGTCCATACCTGGACTCAGTCTCCACTTGGCTTGCTTGGGTTGGTTTAAGCTGTAAGCTAATTCAAACCTTTCTACACAAGCTGTGTATACATTTCACACACAGATCATCTATGACCCTGGTGGTGAAATCTGACAAGAACAACATAAAGTGGTTTATAGCACTTATTGATTTTAACTTGGCTAATGTCCCAAACTAGTTAGGAGATACGGCAGTACTCAGCAAACTTCTGTTATTTGAATAAGAGTCAATTAGGGAAATTTGGATATGGATTGGATAATATATGATAAGCAATTATTGTAAATGTTTCTACATCTGATGATGGTGTAGTAGTTATATTATTTTAATGCCATCTGTTTGAGAAGCATACTTGGGTATTTATCAGTGAAACTACATGATATCTAGGATTTGCTTTAAAACAATACAGCATAAAATGGGATGGGAGGTATAGATGAAAGGAGACTGGCAAGATAGTGATAATTATTGAATCTGGATAATGCGTAAGTGGGGGGCTATTATCCTATTCTGACTGCTTTTGTTTACGCTTGAAATTTTTTATAATAAAAATGAAGAAAATATACAGCAGGTTAGACAAGTATCAAATATATATCACTGATTACATTAAAACAATTACAGTTAACAAGACTAAAATTGTATTGAATTTTTAAAAATTTGCTTATATACTGCTTACAAGAGATTAATTTTAAAACATGAGGACACCATAAGTTTATAAGTAAAAATATTTTTTAAAAAGGAAAATGTTAAGAATGATACATTTGTAAGCACATAATAAGCCCCCAAACTTTACAGTATATGGGCATTGCAAAGAACCAAGAAAGCCAAGACACACTTGAAGAAGAATAAAATGGGTAGACTTGCCCTAAGAAATATAAGAATTATTCTTAAACTATATAAGTCATGGGACTGGTATCCAGAATACATAAAGAACTCTTTCAACTCAATAACAAAAAGACAGATAACCCAATTTAAAATGGGTGAAGGATTTAATAGACATTTCTCCAAAGAAGATATACAAATGGAAAGCAAGCATATGAAAAAATGTTCAACATCCTTAGTCATTAGGGAAACGCAAATCAAAACCACAATGAGATAAAATTTCACATCCATTAGGATGACTATAATCAAAAAGACAGTCAATAACAAGTGTTGGCAAGAATATAGAGAAATTGGCACCCTCGTATGCTACTGATGGGAATGTGAACTCCTGCAGCTGCTTTGGAAAATAGTCTGGCAGTTGCTCACAATGTTAAACATAGAATTATCATATGACCCAGCAATTCCACTCCTAAGTATATATACCCAAGAGAAATGAAAATACACATACATGCAAAAACTTGTACACAAATGCTTATAACAGCATTATTCATAATAGCCAAAATGTAGTAAGTCAGAAAGAGAAAGACAAATACCATATGATATCACTTATATGTGGAATCTAAACTATAACATAAATGAACAAAACACACTCACAGACATAGAGAACAGACTTGTGGTTGCCAAGGGGGAGGGAGGGTGGAGGGGATGGATTGCAAGTTTGGGATTAACAGATGCAAACTTATATATAGAATGGATAAACAACAAGGTCCTACTGTATAGCACAGGGAACTATATTCAGTATCCTGTGATAAACTATAATGGAAAAGAATATGAAAAAGAATGTATATATATGCATAACTGAATCACTTTGCTGTACAGCAGAAATTAACACATTGTAAATCAACTATACTTCAATAAAATTAAAAAAATAATAGCCCCAAAGTGGAACAACTCAAATGTCCATTAACTGATTAATGGATAAACAGAATGTTGTATATCCATACAATGGAATATTATTCTGTCATAAAAAAAGAATGAATTACTGACACATGCCACAATACGGATGACCCTTGAAAACATTATGCTAAATGAAAGAAGCCAGCCAAAAGGAGCACATGTCATATGATTCCATTTATTTGAAATGACCAGAATAGCAAATCTACAGACACTGAAAATGGACCACTGGTTGCCAGAGGCTGGGAGGAGAGGGGGACCAGAGAATAACTGCTAGTGGGTACAAGACTCCTTTTGGGGTGATGAAATATTCTAAACTTAGATCATGGTGATGGTTGCACAACTCTTTGATTATACTAAAAGCATGGAATTGTATATTTTAAATGGCTGGATTTTATAGTACGTGAATTATATCTTAAGATGTTTTTTAAAACTATAGTAATTCAAACAGTGTGGTAGAGTTGCAGAAAAAGACAAATGACAAATGGAACAAAACAGAGAACCCAGAAGCAGACCCACATATGTAGGAATATTTTCCATATTACAGAGTTGGCTCTGAAAATCAGTGGAGACAGTATTGGTTTTCAATAAAGAGCTGAACTTGTATCAATTCGAAATTGAAAAAACTTAAATTGGATGCCTAACTCATACATATCCTAAAACTGATTCTGTGGATTAAAGACTTAGTTGTGATGAGTCAAACTTTAAAGCTTTTCAAAGTAACGTCAGAGAGTATCTTCATTACTGTAGGAAAGGGAAGGCTTTCCTAAGACACATGAAGCACTAAACAAAATGAAAATATTTCAGTTTTAGTTCTTTAAGATGAAGACCTATGTTCATTAAACAAAACAATAGAAAGAGTAAAATGGCAAGCCACAGAGCAAGAGAAGATATTTGCAGGGATTGCTAAATGACACATAGCTGACAAAGGACTAATATCAAGAATATATAAAGAATGTGTATGGATCAACAAGGAAAAGGCAAACAATCCAACAGAAAAATGGGCAAAAAAAAATCCATACCGGCTTTCACAGAAGAGGTAACATGAATGATCAATAAGCATGTGAAAAGATGCTCAACATTATTCATATTTAGGGATATGTTAAAGCCTCAATGTAATTTTTTTTACACACACAAAGTTGGCAAGACTTAAAAGTCTGAAAATATGCTTTGGTGAGAAAGTGTAGCAATGGGACTTCTCATACACATTGTCACCAAAACTTAATATTTTCTTATTTTACTGGTGAGAGTGTAAATGGGTTCATTTTGAAACAAAGCTTGGCACTGCATGTTAAATTTGAATAATGTGAGAAAAAATATTCAGAAATAATGGCAATGTCTGTGACAATTAAATGCTCTCATTCTTGCTAGCTTAACAAGATTTATAACATACTGAGAAAGGATATGGGGAACTCTTATCCAGCACTATGTGCTAAGCATTTAATTAAGATCTTTTCACATGCTTCTTTATTTAAAGTTGAGGCAAAAGGTGTACCCAGACTGCTGGTATTTTATGGCAGGAAACTTCTGACTGAAGTTCCTCCTACTAGATAAAAATAACTCAGAAGCACTGTTAGTCCATGAGGACAAGCTACACATTTACAAACATTACCACTCTCTAGCTTCTTTCTTCAAGAGACATAGGTTTCAAACATTTAAAGTTTTCAGTACAATAATAATCACATGGTGGGATGTGGAATTAAAGAGATTCTTTCTTCTAGGCGCCATTTTATGACCATAAGACAAATCCAGAAGATCTTATATGTGAAAGATACGAATACTCACAGAAGCAAAATGCCAGTCAGAGAAGTAATAATTATACACATAATATATGGAAATTTCCTTCAGCTAAAGAAAGACTTGACCCATCAGCAAGAAAAGGCTCAATAAATAACTTCCAGACATGATTAAAACACCACACACACACACACACACACACACACACACACACACACACACACAACTATATAGATATAGATATAGATATATATATTGTAATGACATTTCTGAATTCCACAGATTTTTAAAAAACCATATAAACTTTAGGAAACAAAGGAAGAGGCAACATACACAAAAGAGAACCAGTGAAACAACATCTACTAACTGTGAAAAGTTTATACCTCCCAACTAAGATAGCATTTGTCTTAGTTGGGAAGGAAAAAGTAGATATTTTGGGGTAGTCAAGGCCTCAGAAAGAATATAATACACCCACATACCAGACATGAGGGAACAAACATTTGGTATGTGTCAATCAAATGACAATTTATTCAGCACAGAGATGTCAAATGGGGAAAGATGAATAAGAAACAACAGTAGCAATGAATCCTGCAATGTACACTTACATATAAATAGATTATGATAGCGTGACTGAGGATTTGTAATATAAGCGATAAAAAAGGATTTTTGAAATAGGAAACACGTATCAGACAAAACAGAATTCAAGATCAAACGTTAAAGAGGACAAAAATTGATGCTCTGTACAGTCATGAAGAAATGTCATGTATCTATGTAACAAAAATCTACAGATGCCAAATACGTAATGCAAAACTTGAAATACAAGGAAACTGAATAAAACACCAATATGATGGGAGATTTTAATATTTTTTCAGAAATTTAAAAAGGATATAAATAAGCAGGTCACTGAAAGAAAAATCCAAAGAAGATATACTGATGGCCAAGAGGCACATGAAAAGCTGCTCAACATCACTAATTATTAGAGAAATGCAAATCAAAACTACAATGAGGTATCACCTCACACCAGTTAGAATGGGCATCATCAGAAAATCTACAAGCAACAAATGCTGGAGAGGGTGTGGAGAAAAGGGAACCCTCTTGGCACTGTTGGTGGGAATGTAGATTGATACAGCCACTATGGAGAACAGTATGTAGGTTCCTTAAAAAACTAAAAAGAGAATTACCACATGACCCAGCAATCCCACTACTGGGCACATACCCAGAGAAAACCATAACTCACAAAGACACATGCACCCCAATGTTCACTGCAGCACTATTTACAGTAGCCATGTCATGGAAGCAACCTAAATGCCCACTGACGGATGAATGGATAAAGAAGATGTGGCGCATATATACAATGGAATATTACTCAGCCATAAAAAGGGATGAAACTGGGTCATTTGTAGAGACGTGGATAGACCTAGTGACTGTCATACAGAGTGAAGTCAGAAAGAGAAAAACAAATATCGTATATTAATGCATATACGTGGAATCTAGAAAAATGGTACAGTTGAACTGGTTTGCAAGGCAGCAACAGAGATACAGATGTAGAGAACAAATGCATGGACACCAAGGGAGGGAAGCAGCAGGGGTGGTGGTGGGATGAATTGGGAGATTGGGATTGACATGTATACACTAGTATGTATAAAATAGATAACTAATAAGAACCTGCTGTATAAAAAACAAATGAATAAAATAAAATTCAAAATAAATAATAAAAATCAGGTAGTCAAAAAGTAGCAAGAATATAGATTTGAAAATATAATCTATAAGCTCAATTTTATCTATAAATTTATATCAGTGATGGAAAAATATACATTATACTAATATGCCTGTATTCTATTCCCCCCCCAAAAAAATCTTATTATGCCTTGTCTAAAAAGAAAACTATAAAATTCCAAAAAATGTAGAGGATATACAGGCTATACTATGAACCCAAACCAATAAAACTAGAGATCAACACTAAAGAGATTAATAAAAAAACTTTTACTACTCGGAAGTTAAACACTATTGTAAAGAAGAAATAAAAAGTGATATGTAGAACTATCTAGAAAGCTATGAAAAAGAAAAATTCGTATGTAATGGACATAGCTAAGATTGTACACCAGAGGAAATGCAGCTTTCAAGGAGTTCGTTTGAAAAGAAATGACAATAAATGAAGTATGAAACATAAGACGTTTTAACTAGATAACAAAATAAACAAGAAAATAGGAAAAAATTAATAACAATGCAAGAGGAAATTGATTAAATACAAAACCAAAAAATATAAAGAATAAATAAAATTAAGAGCTGTTTCTTTGATATTATCTATGAAACAGCCAAACCTATGGAAGCCTGTTTAAAGAAAACTGAGAGAAAAAATATACAACATTCAGGATGAGAAAGGAGGTATCACCAGAAATGCAAGAGAATAAAATAATTATGAGAACATTTTGTGCATCTTTATGGCGATAAATAGAAAATCTAGAAAAGTGGTTCTCAACCTTGGCCACACATTGTCATCACTTGGGCAACTTGGAAAATTACTGATGCCTAAGTCCCTCCCAGAGATTCTAATTTAGTTGGTCTGGGGTGTGGCCTGGGCACTGGGTAGGTCAAAGGCTGCCTCATGTGATTCTGATGTTCGATCAAAATTGAAAACCACTGAATTCTTAGAGGGCTTGGACCATATGGTCCATGAACCAGCATCACCATCTCCAGGGAGCTTGCAAGAAATGCAGTATCTTGGACCCCACATCAAGCCCACGGAATCAGAATTAGCATTTTCACAACCTCCCCTAGGTGACGTGAATGCACATTAATGTTTGACTAGAAGAAATGGATGATTTCCAAGGGAAATATAGATACGAAAATTTATTTAAGAAGGAAAGCTGGTGGACCAATTAGTGTAGAAGAGGTCGTTAAAGTAAAAACTTACCATTTACAAAGAGGCATCAGACCCGAACGCTTTCACAACTGAGTTCTATCTAATCCTCAAAAGTCAGATAATGCCTCTGGTTTTTTTTTAATTCTTTTTTTTTTAATGCCCCTGGTTTTTAAACCATTCCAGATTATGGAAAAGTTTCCAAGTTTATCTTATGGACTTAGCTTTACATTGATAGTCAAACCTTGTACAAAACAAGAGAACACCAGAATTATGAACATAGATACAAAAATTCTAAATAAAATATTAGTCTATTTAAGCAACAATATATTTAAAGAACTGGGATTTCCCTGGTGGTCCAGTGGATAAGACTCCGTGCTCCCAGTGCAGGGGGCCCAGGTTCGATCTCTGGTCAGGGAACTAGATCCTACATGCCACAACCAAGACCTGGCACAGCCAAATAAATAAATTTATATATATATATATACACACATACATATATATATATTTAAAGAACAATAAAAATTACCTAAGTAGCATGATTTTATCCTGGAAATGCAAATATGGTTTAACTTTAGAAAACCCATCCATGTAATTCAGTATACTTCATTACATCAACAAAATCAAGTAATTATATCAATAGGTCGCTAAAAGACAGTTGATAATATTAATTAGTCATTCCTAATAAAATCTCTAAGTAAAATAATAGTGGAAGGAAACTAACCTTGGTAAACACTACTTTTCCAAAACCAACATTATACTAAGTGGTTAAGTGCTGAAATATTGCCATTAAAAGCAGGAGTTAAAACTAATACAATGTAATATGTCAATTATCTTAATTTAAAAATTTTAAAAAGGGAAAAAAAGGCAGGAGTAACAGAAATGCCTGCTATAATATATACTATTCAGCATTGTTTTAGAAGTTCTAGCTAACCTAAAATAGAAAATGGAAATAATTGACATCTTTTTGCAATATGACTGCACACACAGAAATTCAAAAGACTACTAAAGCGAATTAGAATTGGGAAGATTACGTGGTAAAGTAGCTGGGTGCATGAAAAGTATATAAAGATCAATAGATTTTTCTCTTCTCTAACAGTATCTAGGTTGACTATATTATGATGGGTACAATCTCTGGCCAAGTTTTTCACCTATTAAAGAGATAGAGCTTGGTCTACTTTCCCAAAGGGATGGATACGATATATTAAGTGACTTGCAAAGATGCATAATCTCATTTTTGTCAAAAAAATTTACATTCCTCCAAACGTCCTCTTGCTCTCTTTACGTATCTATCTTTGTACAGTTTTGTATGAGCATGAAGGGAAGGCATACAGTCTGTTAACTATGATTACCTCAAGGAAGTCAGCTTGAAGGAAGTGTAGGGATGAGATCATTAAGTTGTCTTTATACTTATTTTGTATTGTACAGCATGTTACAATAACGTATTTTACAACTGAAAAATCTAATAAAACTCAGTCAAGATATTTTTTAAAGGATAATAATGTTCTGGGTAATGGGATAAGAGGGGAAGGCATTTTACTTTCTTCTCTGTATCATCCTGAACTTTCCATATTCTCTCCAAAAAGAATGTGAATTAAAAAAATTTTAAGTCAAACAACAGTTTCAGAAATACTTGATGTCTGAAAATTGCTGAACATAGAATAGAATCAATGCTGTGGTTACAAGACACATAGAAGATTTATGTGTATGGACTAAGATTGGGAGAGAACAGAGATGAACAAGCCCCTTAATAAAGCAAAGTGGCATCGCAGATCATCATTTTTCCAAATTTTGTTATGAAAATATGCAATAAAAATAACTTGCAAGATTTCCATCTTTGTATAGTTAAATAAATTTGCCCTTTAGAAGTTGCTTTTTCTGAAGAAAAACTGAAGCATACTACCCTGGGAGAAACAGGAACTACACCTTTGAAAGTCTGTCACAACCACCACCTCGAGAGGAGGAAAACACGAATATGCAAGGCCAAAGGTAAAGACCTCTGCTAGTGGGCCAATGCCAGAGGGTAACCCAGAATTGGACTAACCCTTTTTTTTTTTTTTTTTTTTTAAATGAGAACGGCATAAGGGACCTCTCCTCTGCCTCCCCCGGGAGGGCTGGGGAGGATGCTGCAACCCTTCGATCCCGTTTGCTCCACTTCTCTGGTAGGAGACCAAGCAGTCTCTCTATAGCTCACAGAGGGTAAGGTGGGCCCCACACCTTTGTGACTGGCTGCATCAGTCAGGGCCTAGACTGGAAATCCATTTCCCTCCTAGGGAAATTCGGCCTCTGGGTCTCTCAATCCAGCTTTACTATATGAAGTCACACACCCAGTGGGTGGTTTCCTCTTATGTCTATTTTCAATGTGGTTAGAAACCAGAGAGGAGGACGGATGTGATTAGAACCTTCCAAACCCCATCAGATGGCTTTGGAATACCTCCCCTTATTTCAAAGTTCAGGCAAAAGGAAATGGGCTCTGCATTTAAAGCCAAACACAAGCATGAAGGAAAAGCAGAAATTGGCCTCTCTTGAAAAGTAAAATAATATAGGTCTAGTTAACTATTCCGTTTTCATCAATGTGTTTAGATATTTCTGTGGTAGTTCACATCACGAATGAATAAACGCCATCTAAAAGTCCTATGCAGGTTTTCTGTAGCCAACTATCCTAGTGGCTTTACAACACCAGCACGTCACTACAACGCCAAATCCCTTGTGTTCACCAATATCAGCAACACAAGTAACACAAGAGACCAAAAGAATAGGAAAAACCAAGTAAAGGAAAATAATTCTTGATTTTTTACTTTGACTTCAAACTTGGTTGACTAAGAATTTCCATCTCAGGGGCCATTAAAAATGATTTTAAAGTCCGAGCAGGTGCAGATGCTATATCTACGTGCAACAGTGATACTTTCATTGGTGCTAGAAGTGCTGAACTACTGAAGTGGTCACATCACTTCCAGCTTATACCGTGTTGGGGATTTATTAACTGTGTGATTTAAGCCTCATGTCCATGTATGTGTGTGTGTGTGTATGCCTTGTCTATAGCCAACACTCCACTAGGGTAACTTAAAACAAAATAGGAATTTATTTACAATAGCAAAGATGTCAAAAATAACAGGAACAATATATAACAAATCCAAGAATTGTTTTATGAAAAAGGCAAACAATACATACACAAAAGATAAAACAAAATCCAAAAGGGCAAACTTAATTTTGACCTTATCTAAACAGCTGCAGAATGTGGCAAAATAGTTTTTCAGATATGAATTACTTAAGTAATGTTGGGCCAATTCAACACACACTTTTCAGTCCTTCTTTTTTACTTGGTGAATCTTCCTCCGAATTCTATTTACCTTTGGGGAATGTAACTTTGGGGAGGTCATACAAGATTTATGAAATACATACAGGCTATTTACATGTGTACTAAAAGATATATGTATTGGCTGACAGGCTCACATTTCAAAAGGACTAAAGTGATATGAAAGTGAAGGTATAAACTGAGTCCCATTTCACCATCACTGCTTCCTTCTGGGGTTTGGGTGCGTGTGTGTGTGTGTATGTGTGTCTTGTCTACTACACAAAATGAATGCACCAGTAATTTTTTAAGTTCCTCAAGTGCTCTAAAACAGCGCTTCCCAAACTTGAGCATGCATCAGAGTCACTTGGAGGAGGTGTAAAGACACAGATCACTGGGTCCCACACCCAGTTTCTGATTCAGTGAGTCTGAGGTGGGGCTGAGAATTTGCATCTTTAACAAAGTCCAGGTGATTATAATGCTGCCGCTGCTGCCAGGCTTTGAAAACCACTGCCCTGAACTATCGCCCTTTCAAGATTTCAACTGGTCAAGCTTTTCCTTCCATGAATCCTAGAATTTGTGAGAAATAAAGGAAATTGTTAATACTGAGATTCCCAGAGTACTGAGCAGTACACTATCTGACTGGTTGGCATCACAGACCAGCAAGATGTTATCTGTCAGGTGTTTTACTACAATTAAGTTTTTCAGCATGGTGTGGTTTTGCCTTCTTTATGGCTCTGGACAGTGACATTCACCATGTTTTCTTGATCGTTTACCTCAAATTTTGATTATTTAGTGTTTCAACTATTAGGGAAACACTTGTTCCAACAGTTAAATAACTGTAGGATCTCATCTTTAAAAATCAAAGATGACTCAAATCTATTTCCTTATTTTCTTCTGAGTCCTGATAACTTTTACCTAACTTCCAATTTTTATTATAACAATGATCATTCTCTAGTATGTTAGCGTCTACTAAAGCCCTCCAAACTGGGCACAAAGGGGTAACTCTAGGGCAGGGCTTCTGCTGTGGGGCTGGGCTGTGGACTGATGCTGAAATAAGTGCTCTCAAAAACCACTTTATGCATGGGAAAATTTATCTCAGGGGAATTAGAGATGCTAATAAAACAAATCCTTTATGAAGATAAAAGAAAAAATGAATTTCAAGGACATGCTCATCAAAGGACTCACCAATCACCTCTTAACTTCTCTGAAATGTTACTTGCAAATTCGCAGCACTGAAATATTATTAGTATTTAAATCCAAGTCACAAAATTCAAAGCGATCAAGCATTTCGCATTCCACTGCTGCATATAAGGAATTAAGAAATGGGGAAATGAAAATAATCCACTGCTTTTGATGTTTATTAGGTTTACAAAAACTGTACATATTTTTTTCTTAAGAAAAAGCATTAACTTAGTACTGGTATCAAATAGACTAAACATTAACAGGAAAATATTCTGATTTTTATTTTTGCACGTTATTCTCAAGTACACAATTACAATAATGTCACACATCCCTATATGATTTTCTTTTTATGTATTTTACCTTTTTTACAAAGTGTACAGAGGGAGGGACATACAATATTTAAGGATATTTCTACAGAACAATAACTTATATTATGTCCTTGTAAAAATCTGTACCTCTTTAAAACATTTAACTGAAACAACCATTTTTTTTTAGCTTTGCTAATCAAAATTGTTTTAAGAATTAAAACTAGGTTGTAACTAATGTCAGTTCATAACAATGACTACTGTTTTTTTTCTCTTTATACAGACAAATACACCTTACCATATTCACTTGACCAAACCCTTAAATACCTTTTAAAGGTTTCAATATTGTGCTTTAAAGAAAAGAACTGTGTATGATTCCAGACCATGTAAGAGAAATATAAAGTGTGTAAATTGTTGTGTTCTTTATCTTTCAGTTTATTTAAAAAAATATACATGACCAATTGATATTTTCTGTATTAATTTTTACGGAAGTTTTAAAATCAATAAATTTCCAATTTCGTTTAATTGTTTTCTTTTACATTATTTCTGGGAAAAATAAAAATTAAGGGAGATTTTAAAGGTTCTCACAAAAAAACAGACAGAGCTTTCAATAGTACTGCAGGGCAATGAATCACACGATGGTTAAGTTACTCTAAAAAAAAAAAAAAAGCACATTATGGGGGCCAAGAGGGCAAAGGCATTCCCTATGCCTTGGCTTTGACTGGCATTCAGGATGGAGTTATACCAGCCTAAAGCACTTGATTCAGAACTGGACTAAATCAACCTAGCACTTCAGAGGCTTGCCACACACCAAATATTAGATTTCTCACCCTATAAATATAACTCTTGCATACAAATATCAACAGCAAAGAGAAAGATGAAAGCTAAAAACCTAATAGCACAAAGGGGATGGAACACCATGATGAACTGGCAAGGCAGCACAAGTGGGGAGAAAACTCCAAAATCTCCCATGATGTACCAGATACTCATGTGCCGATAGCCAATTTAAGGGATCCCAAAACCTGTTTTCAGTTCTCCAAGATTCATCTTAACATAACCAAATTCTAACTAACCAAGTTCACTTTATGAATTTATGACTCTGATTCAGAACTCTCTGTTAAAAAGTGTTAACTTTCAAAGAAAAACGAAACTGTGAAAGACTTGGTGACGTTCCAAATAAGGCCTCAGATTTTCCTCATGCACTTAAAACACACACCTTTATCTTCTAATCAAAGCCAGCTTGAGAGTTAAGGTTTTGAAAGGTTGCCAGCTGTAACGAAGAAGTAACAGAGCAGGCTGAACTTGCCCAGTGTAAGTCGTAATTAGCACCCATTCTGTGGTACATGGAGCAACTACTTCCTTAGTCCCCTCACTTGGGGACACAGAATCCCTTCATGGGCTTCTCAGAGAGAACTGAGGAAGTTATGTCTGGATTCTCATTAGCTTTTCTGAAAAATATAAAGGCATGGAGCTGAAGTTATATGAAAACATTCTATCTAGAAACATCTTAACTTCTATTTTTCAGTTACCAAAGATATTTAAAAGAAAATACCTTTACTCTTTAAAAATACTAGTGTCCTTATTTTCCTTCTAATTCTTCACCTGAGTAGTCTCTCCAAAGAGCATGATTTACCAAATGCTCTCTCATGCATCCCTGCATCTTTCATGTTATTGTAAATTTAATACTTTTCATTATAGATTTTCAACAACTACTACTTGGGGTTGTGTGTATAAATATGTAAAATAAGCAATACACACAGATACATGTTATATATATGTGCATATACATAAGTCAGGGTACATTTACATATATAAAGTTGCAAAAGATCCTACAAGCCACGAATTACCTCTAGGAGATTCCAAATGCAGTCCTCATTAAGTCTCATCTGTAGCACACAACCATTCCAACACAAAGCAGCAAAGACAAAATACAACAGGATCAAGCAAAATTTTTCAATAAAGTTTTCTAAAAGTTTGCTATGCTGACAAAAGATGTAAATACTCCAAAGAAAGCACCCCCAAAAGTATATTTTGTCTGAACAAAACGAAAGGTAAACACAACCCAGCCACTGCTCTTTACTCAGCGATGCCAGGGACACAAAAGCTCAAATGGAAACTTTGTCATGTGGTCTGAAAATATTAAAACAAGATGAGTAAATGACTCCCATGTTAGGATAATTAGACCTGACCATAAAATCTCCCATTTCTATTAGTAGATGTCTCTGACGATTTTATTGTGAGAAATTTATGGGAAAAAAAAATAAGTCAACATGAGTACTTTCAGAGTTACCAATCTAAAATTACCTTAAGTTAAATGGTCTTAGAAGAGTACCATCAAGGTAAGCAAGGTAAATATTTAAATAAATATAAAACTTCTAAGATAGAAAAACTCAGTATAGAATCAGGGATTACTTTATTAAAAGCTTGCTGCTGCAACTTGCTTGTTGCTGCAACTTGCTTGTTGCTGCAACTTGCTGCTGCTTTTCCCCATTTATTAAACAAACTGAATAGAATTCAGAACACACTACTGAACAAATGGTAAAAAAAAAAAAGTCAACTAGAAGCAATAATTCTATTTGTACACAGCATAAATCAATATACAGTATTGTATGTGAACGAGACTGTGGCTTTAAAATGAATTTTCTGCTTCAAGGCCAACATCTCTACAAAAGTCTGTAGAAGTATTGTTAGGGCAGGCCAACTTCTTTATGATGTCGCATTATGTGCTGGTTCTTTTCTGAAGGTCTTCGGAACCCTTTCTTGCAGTACTCACAACGGTGGGGATAGTCTTTCGTATGAATGGAGATAACGTGCCGTTTAAAGCCTGAGGCATCTGTAGTGCTATACTCACAGTACTCACACTGATATACTTTTCTACCACTGTGCGTCTTCATATGCTTTTTAAGCTCATTCTGTTGCCTAAATCCCTTTCTACATCTCTTACACCTAAACGGAAGATCTTTTGTGTGAACTGAGAGAATATGGCGACTTAGAACGAATGGATCTGCAATCTTAAAGTCACAATGTCTACACTGGTGCATTTTTTTACCCTTGTGGGCAGCCACATGTTTCTTCAGTTCTGAAGGCCTGTGAAAGCCTTTATCACACATATCACACTTATGGGGGTAGTCCTTTGTGTGAACTGAAATTATGTGTCGTTTCAAATCGCTTGAGTTCGAACTCTTGTGGTCGCAGTGCAAACACTGGTGTGTTTTGCTTTCTTGGTGGATAAGAGCATGTTGCTGCACCTCTTTGGTATCTGAGAAAGTCAGAAGACAAATGTCACACTTGAATGGCATCTCTTTACTATGCTTAGTTTTTACATGCGTTTTCAAGTTAGAAGAGTCTGCAGACCTATATTCGCAGTACTGGCATTGGTACGGCTTCTCCCCAGTATGGATTCGCATGTGCTTTTTGAGCTCTGATGGGTGACGAAAACCTTTACCGCACTCCACACATATATGAGGAAAGTTCTTGCTGTGGACCGCCAAAAGGTGGCGATTCAACAACCCTTGTTCAGCTGTCTCATATTCACAGAATTTACACTTGTGCATTTTGTTGGCTCCTTTTTCCTTATGCACCATTTTGTGAGTAAACAAAGCCCCAGCGTGAGAGAAATGCTTCCCACATTCGTCGCATTCGATGGCCTTCTCTGCCTTGCTGGTCAGCTTGTGGCTCTCCAGGTGGTTGTGTAAACTTATCTTCTTGTTGGTAGTGTAATCACAGTCAGTACAGCGGTACTTCTTCTTGGTAAGGTGTTCAGGATGGTTTTTCATGTGCCTTTTCAAAAAACCTCTCGACTTAAACTTTTTCCCACAAATCATGCAAGGATAGACAGTCAAGGGATGTCCATCAGGGCCAATAATTATTGCTAAGGAAGGAAAAGAAAGGAGCATGAGTGATCAAACCAAGTTCTGTTTTGGTTTCTTCAAGAATTTAAAGCATGTGTTCTGAACATTATTGGGCAAGTACTCCTATGTTAGGCTATTTGCTACTTAGCATCATTCCTTTTACAATTTTTCAACATAAGAGATACAGCAGCCTTATCAAAAAGAGAACCTGGTCTGGAAACTCCATTCAGTATGACTGTACCAACCTCACTCCCTCCAGTTTAAAAAAAAATAAATGAATATATATGTAACTTCTACCAACTAGTGACTGCAGCTGCATCAACTGAGAAATTGGTGGGAAATTATTGATAAAAACAAAGTTTCATAATCACAGTTTCTGCTTTGGTTATTCTAACAATATAACTTATGTCAATTTAAATATGTCTACAGAATTTTAATATGCAAATCAGCATACAAGAATAGACAAGAATATGTCACAAGAACTGAAGTACTTGCCTTGCTGCTCTGTAAAGTATTCCTGCTTTATGCTGACATAATCAGATTCTTTAAATATATTTGGTTTTTAAAAAAAGTTAACGCTTCCAACATCTTTGAGGGATTTCTTCTCATATCCACATAAAAATCACCCGAGTTTTGAATTTTTTCATCCATGTTTTACCCGCTCCCCCTTTTTTCTTTTTTTAATCCAAGGAAATCATTCATGAATATCACTGAATTCTTAAAATTATATTTTCAAATTCAATACACAAAAGCTCTATGTGGTCTAGCAGCTAAAATGTCATCACAACACCTTTGGGGATACACACTAGAGTTTCATCTGAGAGCTCGCAAAGCACGCTGCGCTGTGGAACTCATGTGCCCTCACCTGTTTGGTACTGCCTGGAATCAGGTCTTCTCCTTTTCTTTGGTTTTTGTTTAGCCAGTCTGCCAAGCCCAGCAGACTCATCTATGTGCAAGAGGGCACTTGCAGTGCCATTCCGGTTTTCAATTCCATCAGAATTATTACCTAACAATGCGCATTAAAAAACAAAATTATACAGTATTATAAATTATAAAGAATTAGGGACTCTTTATTAACTATAACAACGAAAGTTAGCCATGATACTCATGAATGACAGAAATTCCCCATTCTAGGTAATGGGTTTTATGACCACATTTATTATGGCAAGACCATAGGAAATGCCTAGCTTCCAAATCTAAAAAACACATGTCAGCATTTTGCCCCATGGCCATGGACTCCCTTGTTGTCTCCCAAAATTGTAAAGTCATGGGCCACATATAATCAAGATGAAAAGTTTCAGCTTGAAAGCCTGTGTACTTCTTGCAGTACTTCCTTCTACGTAATATACACATGAAGGAAATTCCTGTTAAAAATAAAGACAAAAAGTAGACTTTATAATCTTCCTCTACTCTTATGCAAATCAAATAACCCTTACAGGGTACTGGTATTTCAGATTTCTGAAACCTAAGACCACAGAAACCGTTTTCAATCATGAATTCATGTTCAAGAACCAATTCAATCCCAAGAGCTGCAACGCGACTTACCGTAAGCTGCTGCCCATGCTATTGGCATGAAAGTTTTGATTTCATTGTCATCGATTTGCTGTTCATGTGCAGCAGCGGCTGCCGCTGCGGCAGCAGCATCCTCCTCTCCTACAATCACTTCCATATAAACTTCGTCTGCAATTTCTGCAACATCTGAGTAGAAAATTATAGAAACTTGTGTGACCAGGTTTACAGAGATCACAGGAAAAGATATTTTCACTTGAATTCAGTTAATAGACAAGTAGAAAGAAGGTTCACATGTTATATACCTAGAACATAGCTTTCACGTAGTAAGCACTCAATAAATATTTACTGAATGAATCTTACATTTCTTGGCTTTTCCCATAATGTGCTTTTTTAATAATCTTATTTTCCATATTCTTTTCCATTATGGTTTATTATAGGATACTGAATATAGTTCCTTAATTTGTTTTTAAAGCAACATTCTAAGCACACATAATAAGTCATTGATGCTTCCCTTGAAATACAGCAGAATAATAATCTCTACAATAATCCTACTTGTTTCCTTCAGATACTGGCCATATTTTTTTAAAAAAGAAAAAAAAATAGAGCTACAGGAACATAAAATTCTCTCCCACAAAAAGGCCACCTACTTACTTAAATCTTCATCTTCTTGCTGAGAGTCGTTGACAGTCATATAAACCATCTTTTCCCTTGGCACACGAATACTGCTATTTTGATCAAGTAGTTCAACTCCATGATCATTCTCAGGCTCACTCTCCACAATGTCTACAGTGCCACCTATCAGACAAGATGAAGGCTCCAAGAATTTATGTGAAGACTTCATTTCCACCTGTTTCACTTACTACATTTTACATACTTTTCTACTGCTATATTGGAACCCTTGCTTAAAATGTTATCTTCAGAAAAGATTACAAATATTCTCAGTCTAAACCACCAAAAAATAATTAGGTTGAAGTGTTTGATCAGGAGGTATACTATGCTGAAGGTTTCCTCTTACCTAAGTCATCCTCTCCAGGGTCAGCTTTAAAAATGTACACCTTGATGACTTCAGGGCAAGTGCCATCCACTTTACAAGGATCGATTTCCGACTCTGCATCCATGGTCATCCCAGAGGAACCATCGTGTTCTATTTTGCCAGCATCATCCACTAAAAAGGCAGGAAATACATGACAAATAATAATAGCAGATATTTAAATAAAAGTTACCATTTTCAAAAGCCCTTTTTACAAATATAATCTCTAACTTGATTCACATAAAATTGGATGATTTTACCTAAACAAGTACACATGCAGCACATGGTGAGAAATGTGGCTGACTGCTAAGCTAAAGCCAGGTCACAGAGGGCTTTGTACAACCAGGCAGAGGGGCTCATGCTTGACCCTGGTAGGCAGGAGGTTTTTCAGTCTGGTCAGGTGTCACAACCTCTCAGGGAACTTAAAAACACAGGCCCTCGCCAAGCAGTTCTACAGAATCAGAATTAGCAGGGGTGGGGCCTGATAGACAGATTTAAAGGAACCCTGCCCCAGGGATTCTGATCAGCAGTTTGAGAACTTCTGCTGTAGGTGGTGGGAGACTCTTAGGCAGAGCAGTGACAAGGTCAGATCACCATTTCTGCTACACCATGCTGGCCTTGAGAAAGGTGGATTCAAAGGGATCAAAACATAAAGCAGAGATATCAGTTTTGAGTCTACTGCAATAATGCAGGTAACAGGTGACAAGGCCTCAAAAATTAGGACAGAGGTAGTATGGATGGGGAAGAGGGCTACACTTGAGTCGTATCTTAGGACTGAAATCGCAGAACCTGGTGCCCAACTGAAAACTGAACATGACAAAAGGAGCCAAGGATAACCATGGGATTTCTGATATGGGTGACTGAATGACTGGAGGAAGAAATGGAAGGAAATTAGAGAAAGTATCTCTCTTCTGCATGTTTAATTAATTAACTTAAGGTCCAAGGGTAACATCCCTAAAAGCTCTAAGAGCCAGTACCTGTCCCTATCCCTCTGTGATCACAGAACTTTTTGCTTGTTTCTCGCAGAGTATACGATTCACTGTGTTGTCACTAGGGGTGTGTTGCCTCCATCTTTCCCACTGATAGAGCAGAATCTGTATTTTAATTATTCAGTCTTTTAAGACAGAGTCTGGTGATAGCAGACACTCAGAATACTGATGAATCAATGATTCAAGGAATGACTGAGATGTGAAGTCAGCTGCTCGATACTCAAATCTGAAAGCTGAAGGCTGACCCACAGATTTGGGAGCCATCGGTTCCATGTTAACTAAGCCTTGGGATCACAATGAGAAACTGCAGTGTGAGGAAAGAGTGGGCTAAGGATATCCTAGGGAATGTCATGGTTTAAGGGAGGGACAAGAAGAAGAGTTCACAAAGGAACCTGAGAAGGGAAAGCTGGACAGGTTGGTGGAAGGTCATAAAGGAAGCTAGGGAGTTAGAAGTTCCAAGAATCCTAGTAAGGCCCATGGCAATAATGCAGCATGCACCCAAGTCAAAGGGGAATGTCTGCACTGACAACAGTAACCTGGAAGTCACTGGTGTTCCTGCTGAAGAGCAGTGTAGTGAAGGCTATATAGGGTCAGATTAGAGGGGTTGAGGATTCAATGGAAGGTGTGAATTTCTTCAAAAAGTCCAATTTAAAAATGGAGAACAAAGGGTAGAAACTAGAATGCATTGCAGGATCAAGGACTTTTCTGTTTAATTGATTAAAAATACTCAAGCATGCTCAGTCTGTGAGAGAAAATACAATAAAAAGTGAGAGGCTGAAGCCAGAGAACCTGGTGAAATTTTGGGATCAAGATCTCAGAAGAACAGGGAGAAGATGAAACAAGGCATAAAGATGAAGGAATTTTCCTTAAATAGGAGGAGAAATACGCTATCCTTCTGAGACCTGAGAAGTTAAACATGGATGGGAATGAAGCTTATGTTGTGTTTAGAGAAGGGAAAGGAAGACTGTAATGCACAAAGTTGGAAGAATTCATGGCTGGTGGCTTCAACTGTGGATATGAAACAGGAGGTAAGGGCCTTGGTCACCAGTAAGAGAATGGCAGATGGGTTAAGAGCTTGAGAAGCTAGAGAAAATGAGCTGATCCAGGACAAGCTTACCGATATGAAGGTTCAAAGAGACCAGCTGGTTAAATTCTCTGTGGTTTTTAAGAACTAAGAGAGGTTCCCTGAACTGAATATAACTACCTAAATTCAAGTATCTTGACTATGCTTTATAAAAATGACTTGTACAGGGAAAGAATCGACATTATGTCCTTATTTCTGGCCTGATGTGTACTTACCCTTTTTCAAAGCTAAATATTTCTATGACATACCCAGCTGACAGGGCCACTGTTATTTTCTTAAAGGTGGCTTTGGAACTTCAAACTGAGATGCCATTAGAAGGCTGAAGATCTCACCAAACTAGCAGGAGAGTCCTGAATAAATCTGTACGTCTTCAGAGAACTCATCTCTGAATAGTTTGGTATTGTTGATGAAGCTTGGCCTCTTTTGGCAAGGTTTGTCAAAACTGATTCTAACATGTACTGGAAAATCAAATGTCCTTGTGTTTACAAAGAACAAAGTCAGGCTAGCTGTTTTTGCATATGTTGAGTTTGTTGGTACTCATAAGATAAAACCTCTGATGACCAAAATCCAATCACTGTGGAGCTTGCAAAATGTCACGCATTTACCTGTAACTTAGAGTAAGACATTTGTTTGCTTTCATACATGTGTGGGAAACACATCTGAAATATACAGACTTACCAAAGCCTAGCAAAGCTATTCTATTATCAGACAGAAGTAGAATTCACCTTCAGATTTTCACCTTGAGAATGTGTCCCACTAACTCAACCTATGAAATTATTCTGAATATGAAATATTACAGAAGTGATTTGTTTTAAAAAAAAAAAACATTTTGGTGGTCCTGTTAAGTACTAAAAATTTCACTGTGATTTTAAAGTTACCATTAAAAATGAATTTCTAAAAACAGACAAAGAAGGCTTTGATAAAACTGAGTCATCATACTTATGATTTCTGCATAAGTGCCTTTTTCTAATGCTGTAATGAAGAACTAAAGCTTCAGAATAAGGCCTCTCCAAAATAGAAGAGCATAATTTCTGGAAATTAAGGCCACCTCTAATAATAACTACCATTTGCATAGCATTTTGCAATTTCCTTAGCATTTCTATGTACTTTTCAATTTCCTTAGCATTTCTATGTACTTTTCAATTTCCTTAGCATTTCTATGTACTTTTATTTCATTTGATTCTTACCTTTTCCAGATAAAGAAAGGAAAGCTCTGAGATGATACGTGATTTGCCCAGTCAGTAAATAAGTGAGGGGTGGGAGAGAGAGTGAAGAGGTACCTGTCTTCAGAACTCAGACTTCTATTTTCATCTTTTGATTTTTGAAGAAATATATGTTCACTGTATAAAATTTAGTATTAAAAAAATCACCAATAGTCTCACTAACCAGATATTGCATCATTAGGTAGTAAATTTTCTTCTCAGTTTTTTCTATTTAAAAAACGAAAATTGGCATCACAGTTTCCTCAAGCCTTATGTAATAATCATCTTTACATCTCATCTGGTATTTTAAACTTGAAAGCTGAAGAAAATTTGGTTTATCAACGATCTCATTAGCAATAGCAAAACTATAGCAAAATACAGGCGTACCATAATCTTAAGTTACATTTTCTCAGAACTTTGTAGAGATTGTTCCACTGTCTTCTAGCACTGAGTATTTCTGTGTGGATGTCCCTATAATACTTTATCCCCAAAGTTCACTAAACATCACTGTGATTATGACTTAGTGGTTTTATCATTCTGTTAACTTCTTGAAAGAAATATTCAATCTTTATTTCAGGAAAGTTCCTTGAAGAGTCCAATCTTTATTTCAGAAAAATTTCTTCCATTATAAATATTTTTCTAATTCATCAGTTATTCCCTTCTGGAATTTCACTTATGTGCATTTGTCTCCTTTATCTGTCTCCCATATCTATCCATCTTCTCCATAATCATTTATATCTTTTTTTAACCATTTCATTTTTGTGATTTTCTAAAGCCAGGTGTCCCTCTGCCCCCGGTTATATATACTGAGGCATATTTATGCTTATAGTTGTTTCTGTGGTAGCTTTTATCTTGATCATATTTTTACTTTTCAATTTATTTCTGAATTCTGTCAGTTTGTTTTCTGCCTCTATTGTCTTGTAATACATTTTTTGAACCTTTGTATCTCTTCTCTGAGTTTTGTTTTTTTGTTTTTTTTTTTGCGGTACACGGGCCTCTCACTGTTGCGGCCTCTCCCGTTGCGGAGCACGGGCTCCAGACGCGCAGGCTCAGTGGCCATGGCTCCCGGGCCCAGCCGCTCAGCGGCATGTGGGATCTTCCCGGACCAGGGCATGAACCCGCATTCCCTGCATCGGCAGGCAGACTCTCAACCACTGCGCCACCAAGGAAGCCCTCTTCTCTGAGTTTTAAGAGATCATGTTTGCAATTTCACTGAGCCTTCAGGTCAGTGCTAACCAAGAGAACTTTCTGCGATGATGGAAATGTTCCATATATCTGCACTAGCCACATGTGACTACTGAGCACTTGAAGTGTGGTTGGCGCAATTTAGAAACTATATATTTAATTCATCTTGCAATATATTGATATTAAATAAAATAATATTTCAGAGAGCTGAAGAACATGAATCTTCAAAGGGCTCACTATGCATGATAACACAACACATGAAAAAAGACCCACAGGACTTCCCTGGTGGTCCAGTGAGTAAGACTCCGTGCTCCCAATGCAGGGGGCCTGGGTTTGATCCCTGGTCTGGGAACTAGATCCCACATGCCGCAACGAAGATCCCATGTGCTGCAACTAAGACCCGGCGCAACCAAATAAATAAATATTTAAAAAAGAAAAGAAAAAAGACCCACACCTAACTAAACAAAACCCTATGATATTTCAGACCAACAGGGATAAAGAGATGATCTTTAAAACTTCCAGAAGAAAAAGAAACATCTACAAAGCAATGAGAATCAAAATGGCATCAGGCTTCTAAACCAATTGCTGGATGACAGTGAAACATGCCATCACAAATTCTCAGGGAAAATTCACTTCAACCTAGACTTCCGTACCTAACCAAGTTATCAATCAACTTAAAGGGTAGAAAAGAAAAAATACTTTTAGTATACAAATCTAGACTCCTTAGGAAGTTATTTCAATATGTGGCCCAGTAAAATAAGGGAGTAAATCAAGGAAGAACATGGCACAGGGATCCAGAAAACACTGGACTAGTCTCAGGAAATGATAAAAGGAAAATTTTAGAAAACTGTCTGCATTATAGTAAGCCTAAAACGCAACTAATCCAGAATGGATCAGAAAGACAGAAAGCTTCAAGAGGGGAGTCACTGGAAAAAGGAGAAGTCAAAGAAAAAAACTGGACAGAAAAGTAAGTCAAACTTGATAGTGTATTTCTTAGAAGGCACAAACAATTAAGAAAGAAAACCCGTGCTATAAGGGCATAATCAGTCTCAATGACAAAGTCTAATTAAGCTTGAAGTCTTTATATGACCAGTACCCACAAGGAGGACATGGATCAGTCAGTAAATCCCAGCATTTCAGAACCGGAAGCTACCTGATAGATCTTGAAACAGATTATTTTCTTAATTTGAAAGAAAAATAAAGATGATTTTACTTCCTAAATAAGTTACTTCAAGGGACAGCCTGAATATACGTATCTTTTCTAAAGGTTTAACAAGAGTGCCAGGTTATAAATGTTAGGATTGATGTTTAGGTGGGAAACCAAGCCTTTTCATAAAACCGTACCTCAGTATTGCTGCTGAAGAGAGAATTTGGTTCTCTGAACCAAGAGCCTATTCTAACTTACTCTGATGAGTCCAACAGTCATCTTACTACCTAATCACTTCAATTTTTTTTTTAACCTCTAAACCAAAATCCAATCAAAAGAAAAACTATGGAATAAAAACTTGGTATTCGGGCTTCCCTGGTGGTGCAGTGGTTGAGAGTCCACCTGCCAATGCAGGGCACACTGGTTCATGCCCCGGTCCGGGAAGATCCCACATGCCGCGGAGCGGCTGGGCCCGTGAGCCATGGCCGCTGAGGCTGCGCGTCCAGAGCCTGTGCTCCGCAACGGGAGAGGCCACACCAGTGAGAGGCCCATGTACCACAAAACAAACAAACAAACAAAAAAACTTGGTATTCGACATCCTTAGGGTTCCGGTGTGGGCGGGTGGTATTGGAGAGTGAAGACACCATGGATGGGTAGTTCCTCCTAAAAGGATACCTAAGCTCACGATCATCTGTTATGTCCCAGACACTGTGGTGGGTAGTTTCGCTATATTTTATCATGAAATCAATGACAACAACCCCAGGACTTAAGTGTTTTATCTCCATTTTACAGATGTGAAACCGGAGCACCTAAAAGACTAACATGCAAGAAGCATTCTGCCAAGGCAGCAAGTGCTCTAGTAGATAAACACATTTAAAAGATCACTTTTAGGGCTTCCCTGGTGGCGCAGTGGTTGGGAGTCCACCTGCCGATGCAGGGGACGCGGGCTCGTGCCCCGGTCCGGGAAGATCCCACATGCTGCGCTCGGAGCGGCTGGGCCCGTGAGCCATGGCCACTGAGCCTGCGCGTCGGAGCCTGCGCGTCCGGAGCCTGTGCTCCGCAACGGATAAGGCCACAACAGTGGGAGGCCTGCGTACAGGAAAAAAGATCACTTTTAGACCTCCCACTCTTACCTTCCTCCTCAAGAACCCTCCTTCTGAGGTTAAAATTTCATCTTAATTTTATTATATAGCCTATAAAAGATTTGAAAGAATTGGTTATAATCTAATCTCCTTTAATTCTTGAAACTTTCCTAGACGGGTTCAAAGGCTTAATGAAATTAGTCTTATTCTGTAGACAGGGATTAATGCAACAGAGACATTCAAGTGCCTAAGTTACAGTGATCTCCAGCATGGTGTCAGAGATATAATTAATGAAAAATATTTGCCAAATTGCACTGAATTGGTCTAAGACCCCTAGTTAATTAAGAACTAGTTAAGCAAGAACTGACTTCTTAACCAATTCAGGGGGAAAAGGAATGACTATTACAATCCCACCCTCTGCCTGCCTTTACCCCAAAATCCCCTGATGGGACAACAGGAAGGTCTTGAATGAAGCCAGTCCAGAGTTAGTCTTGCTAGCCCAGTGGATGCCACCAACAGAGATACTCTGTGTGGATAACACCAATGGCCAGTAGTTACTGACAGGCATGCTTTGTGCTGGATGCCTGGTGCGCATGACCTCTAATTCTCACAACCACTCTGTAGGTCAGGTAGTATTACTGCCTTTGCACAAATAAGGAAACTAAGGCCAAAGTGAAGTCAGTAACTTGCTGAGAAGCAGGAATGGCATCCAAGTTGAAGGCTGGCTGACTCTAAGCTACAGGTGCTATTTCCATACACCATGTTGCTTCTCTAGGATCCCTATGAAAGGACAGCCATGTTCTCTCTCTCCCTCTTTCCTCTCTCCTCCTCTCTCTCCACTGACCAACTCCATTATCCCACCAAGTAATCAGAGATCTGTTCCAAGGGCAAAAGCTATCAGACAATTTTTATCTAGGCCTCAAGCAGATAAACAGTAAATATGAATCACAAGGCCAATGTGAAGCTCCAACTGCTTCTAAGACTTGCAAGATGTAGACTTTTTAACACAATCTTGTTGTGGGGAGAGGGAAGGACTACAACATCTTTACCTTATTTGAGCACTTTATTCTTAGTATAAATCTGACATCCTGATTGGACGTTAAGTTGAGAGCTTAATTCACTAATTTTAGTGTTGATTTCTAAATAAATTTCAGAATGCGTACAGTAAAGACAATAATTTTAGATGGATTAACACAAACCTTTTTGAATTTTACCAGAACAAGCTAGACATCTTCTCTAAAATAGTCTTAGTTCAATAAATAAGACTTCTCTCACATTTCAGAAATATTCCCATGTGGATATGTATTTTTTAAATTCTAAAATTTTATTGTGGTTTATCAAATGGTTTAAGGATGAAAACTGATAGAGTGCATATATTAAAAAAATGGTAAGACACATACACATGCAACAATCAGCCCACAGAACAAAGGAATAAACAAATATTTAACCATGTCTCCTATACTAATAGCCCCTAGAATCAATAAACAAGTCATTAGATTGTACTAATCCTCAGAGTTTATGCATTAAACATATAGAGATTTGGATTTATTTATCATTCATTCCCCGAACAACTTTTTATTGGATGTCTACACTATGACAAAAGTTGTGCTTAATTAGGAGCTAACATCAGATCAACTGGTCAAAACACCTAAACTAGAAGGCCAGGGCCACCACACACTGCATCCGCGGGGTGCTGCTGACACTGTAGCTGTACAGTAGACAGCGGCAGGCAGCAACCATGTATACAGACCCTCAGCTTGTCTAATGTGCTCTGCTTCTAGTGATGGTTTTACCATCTGCCCAGCTGCACAAGCCAGTAGCCTGAGAGGGAGCTTCAAACCCTCCCTCTTCCTCAACCCTAAATTTAATCCAAATCCTACTTTCTAAGTATGTCATGAAGCAGTTTCCGTCAAACTCTACTGATAGAACCTTATTTCAAACCATCATCATCTGTTCCTCAGCTGGACTACTACAACCTCCTCCCATAGCGTGCCTTTTTGGTTTCTGATTTTACTCTTACCTTGTCTGCTCTCGACAGCGCCGTTAAGGTTACTTTTCTGAACTGTAAATCTAATCATGTTACTATTAATCTGCTTACAACCCTCTAACAACTCCCCACATCAAAAAGGCAGAGCAGGTTTCTTAGTATATTCAAGAGCCTTTATGACTGTGCCTTTCCCCATTTTGCCACTCACTTCTCATCATTTTCTCCATTCACCTCATCAGAGACATTATTTGCACCCCAAAGAAGAAGTCTCTGAACACTCACAGATCTTTCCCAGCTCCCTCCAAATAAACATGCTCTCCTCTCTGCCATTCCTCCCTCCTCGGCTGCCCACTAAACATTTCATTCCCCCTTCAAATTAAGTTCACCCCACATTATTTTTTAAAGATGTGATAATGGTATTACTGTTTATTTTTTTTTAAATCGTTATCTTTCAGAACTATATACTGAAATACTTATGAATGAAATGACGTGCAGAATTTGCTTCAAAACAATGTAAGAGGGAAGGAAATGCACAGGAGTAGAGATGAAATAAATTCAGTTATGTCTTCAACCAAGCTTCCACAGAACTTTGGCTTGTAACACTTTCATAGCATTTAGCTCACCCAAGTGTACCCCAAATTTCCCAACATCTTTTCCCTTAGTGCTTCCAAAATGCTTTGTACATCCAGTTATATATGTTTTCACACTAAACTGTAATTATCTGCTTCTGTCTGTCTTCTCTCCAGGACTGTGAACTTTTAAAGTCAGAGACTTTCACTGTTTATCTCTAACGGCTAGCACAGTTCCTAGCTTATCGTGGCTTATCAATAAATGTTTGTGAATAAAGATAAAAGAAAAAGTAAACATGGGCAAGAGTATAAAAATAATAGTTTATACACAATTCCTTTTTCTCATGTAAACATAAATTTGAAAAAAATAACATTTCTGAGGTAGAAAAACACTGGAAAAGGGTTTGGAGGCTGCCTGAGTAGATTCTGCTATGATGGGTTAAATAAGAAAATGTTTACGCCCCCTCTAAATTATTTCCTAACGTCCTTGAAATTGGGTATGCAGTAATACTGCAAATTTTAGTAAATCACTGGAACTCTATTTGCCTCTTCTGTCCACCAATAAGCACTATTTATCCCAAACTCTACTGCTCTGTAGTATTAACTTTGTACACACACACACACATGAAGAAGGGCAATATGAGAGTGGGGACTAGACATTTTGGAATAAAACACACTTGATTTCAAATGTTCACCCTAATGCTAGCTGGATGTGTAACTTTGGACAAGTTACTTAAATAGAGCCTCAGTTCCCCAATCTGTAAAACAGTGGTAACACCAACGTTATAAGGTTGCTATAATTAACAAATTATATAGTAAGTCCTGGCACAAAGATATTATTTATTGAAGGTTTACTATTACCTATTTTTATTGTTACCAACTTGTTACAAATCTCCAGCTAAATAATTCTTGGGATAAAAAAGCTTAAGTTTTAAAATTCTTTTAAAACTGTCCATATTGACTTGATAATAATCAAACCATAAACACAATCCTAAACATTTTTCCCCAAAAAGAGAACTTTATTAAAAACAAACCTCACCAAACAAACTTAATTATATCTTCTGATGGAAATGCCCACTGACTCAAGGGCCATTAGAAGATGGGTCTGATGAGTCTGAGAGCATTTTGCACACATTAGTACCTGAACTCTTTCTTGAAATATTAATTCAAATGGACTTAAATTTTATATATATATATATATATATATATATATATACACATATATATACATATATATATATATACATATGCTACTACACCAAAATAGTTCAATAAGCATTAGTTAAGAACTAACCAATCTAATGATATATCAACATTCAGCTTTTATAAAAGCAGTTGCATACTGCAGAACATGGTGTTTTGAATACAATCTTATCTAAGTGAAAAGGTCTTTGACCTTAGAATATAAAAACAACTAAATGGAGAGAACACAGCTATGTTATTACCCCACACTCACTGTCATCAAAAAGTTTTATTAAAGTTATGGTCTGCACCAAGTAAAATTTCCAAGTTTACAATAAACATGTTAAAAATGTTGATAAACTTTCACTTAACCCAACTAGTTTAAAGGTTCCAAGATTAAATTATTTGCTATAATTTTTGTTAATGTTTGTCTTCTTTAAAACTGCTTAAAATAACTGAAAGCACATATTTTATTAAAATGTGTATTAGAAATGAAGCACCATAAAGGTTTACATTAGAGCAGAGACTCTCTGCCAAGTGATCGGGCTTTGGCAGGAGAAGCCCCATACTCCAGAGGCATATTAGTTGTTTTCTTTGGTGTTACTATCAACAGTAAGCACACATACCCAAGTATGCTGGTTTTCCGTAAGTACACACTATGTTGCCATAACTTGTTAATTTTGCTAAACCTTTAAAAACTCACTTATGGATTTTTGCCTGGCCTTTAAAATTCAGACTTTAATATTCAGGGTAGTAAATTTTACAAATTCACTACCCATTTCTGATAACATGAAAACAGTATAAGGATAGACATATAGATCAATGGAATAGAATTAAGAGTACAGCAATTCGGGCTTCCCTGGTGGCGCAGTGGTTGAGAGTCCGCCTGCCGATGCAGGGGACACGGGTTCATGCCCCGGTCCGGGAAGATCCCACATGCCGCGGAACGGCTAGGCCCGTGAGCCATGGCCGCTGATCAGCGTTTTTTAGCAATAAAATATTTTTAATTAAGATATGTACATTTTTTTAAGACCTAAAGCACATGTAACAAACTACACTATAGTGTTAACATAACTGGGAAACCAAAAAAATTCATGTGACTCACTTTAGTGCGATATTTGCTTTACTATAGTGGTTTGGAATCAAACCCGCAATATCTCCAAGGTATGCCTGTTTAGATAAACTGGATTTCATCAAAACTTAAAACTTGTACATCAAAGGACGCTATCAAAAAAGTGAAGACAACCAACAGAACAGGAGAAAATATTTGCAAATCACATATAAGGGATTTGAATCTAGAATACATTAAAAATTCTTTCAACTCAGTAAAAAAAGACAAATAACCCAATTTAAAAATGGGCAAAATGGGCGTCCCTGGTGGCACAGTGGTTAAGAATCCACCTGCCAATGCAGGGGACACGGGTTCGAGCCCTGGTCGGGGAAGATCCCACATGCCGCGGAGCAACTAAGCCCGTGCACCACAACTACTGAGCCTGCGTGCCTGGAGCCTGTGCTCTGCAACAAGAGAAGCCACCGCAAGGAGAAGCCCGCACACCGCAACGAAGAGTAGCCCTCACTCATCGCAACTAGAGAAAGCCCGCGCACAGCAACGAAGACCCAACAAAGCCAAATAAATAAATAAATTTATTTTTTTTTAAAAAAAGGCAAAAGATCTGAACAGACATTTCTCCAAAGAATACATACAAACGGCCAATAAGCACGTGAAAAGACGCTCAACATCATTAACCATCAGGGGAATGTATATCAAAACCACAAGAGGATACCACACTTCATATCCACTAGGATGGCTATCACCAAAAAGCATTAACAAGTACTGGAGAGGATGTGGAGAAAATGGAATCTTCATTCACTGCTAGTGGGAATGTAAAATGGTGCAGCTGCTTTAGAAAACAGTCTGGCAGTTCCTCAAAAGGTTAAACATAGAATTACCACATGACCCAGCAATTCCACTCCCACATATATACTCAAAAGAGATGAAAACATATATCCAACAAAAACTTGTACACAAATGTTGACTGAAGTCCTAACTTGTACACAAATGTTGATTGAAGTCCTAACAGCCAAGAAGTGGAAACAACCCAAAAGTTTATTAACTGATGAACAGACTAAAATGTATACCCATACAATGGAAATATTATTCAGTAATAAAAAGGAATGAAGTACTGATACATGCTACAACATAGACGAATGTTGAAAACATTATGCTAGATGAAAGAAGCCAGACACAAAGGACCACATATTATAGGATATCACTGATATGAAATGTCCAGAGTGGGCAAATACAGAAAGTAGATTAGGGCTTGCTCAGAGTTGGAGAGGATGGAGAGGGATAATATGAGTGATAGTTAAAGGATATGGGGTTTCTCCTTGGGGAGATGAAAAAATTTCTAAAATTGATCGTGAGGATGATTGCACAAGTTTATGAATATACCAAAAACCACTGAATTGCACACTTTAAACGGGTGAACAGTATGGTATGTGTATGAAAAGCTATTACCAAAAAAAAAAGTTTATTTCAAAACTTAAATTGAATCTAGGATTAGAAAGGAACACCTAACTTCCATTCATTTCCTACCTAACTGTCCTAATTAAAAGACATGAGAGATGTCAACAAGACCTAGAGTGACATTTCCTTGATCATATTAATATCAGAGGCACCCGAAGAATATTTTGTTTCCTGCAGCTGTTATAAGGCAGTGCCTGACTCATCATCACCAGATCTTCTCCAACTTTCCCTATTGTACAAACTGATGTTTCACAAAATAGCATCTTGACTATGCAGCTGCAGAGTGAAACTGTAGGAGGGTGAAGACCACTGCAAAGAAATTAGGGATGCCTGGCAGCTGTCTCAGATTCATGGAGAACTAAGAAACAATTTGAGTAACAAGTGGACGATTCAAACACCCCACCTTTCAGAGAGCCAGAAAACTCCTAAGTACCATAAAGCAGTGCCACCATATCTAGCCCGACCAGAACCAAGTAACAGCCACAGCTACTGGTAGGGAAGAAATGTGCCATTAATACCTTGGATGAGGCATGATGTCCACAGACTTTCAGCTATAGCATTCATTTATTCAACAAATATTTCACATCTAATATGCCAAAGGATTTGATGGGGAATATACACAAGTAGCTAAGATGCAATAGACAGTTCCTGTCCTCAAGAAACATACAATCAATTTAGAAGCGATCACAACATCTAGAGAGCAAAGACTAGATGAAGAGGTCATCCTGACCTCAAAGGCAGCTATACTGTGACAAAGAATGTTTGTGCCAATGTACACTACCCATGACACTACTACTTGCTACTTTATCATCTTTTTTTTTTTTTTTTTTTTGCGGTACGTGGGCCTCTCACTGTTGTGGCCTCTCCCGTTGTGGAGCACAGGCTCCGGACGCGCAGGCTCAGCGGCCATGGCTCACGGGCCCAGCCGCTCCGTGGCATGTGGGATCTTCCCAGACCGGGGCACGAACCCGTGCCCCCTGCATCGGCAGGCGGACTCTCAACCACTGCGCCACCAGGGAAGCCCTAAAATACATATTTTACGTACATATATAAAATATACTAAAATACAGTACAAGAGCAGTTTGTGTCTATCTGTATTTACTTTTTCAGGCACATTAAAATCTATATCAATTAGCACAAACCCAGGGCCTAAAAAAAAAGATGACTTAAATAAAATTTTTAATAAAAATTTTGTAAGTCTGAGCTCTAATACAAGAATCCACTACACTATGTCAACCATTACTAACGAAACGTCTGGTTTTTTGGATGACTTTCTTGGAGGGTTGACTTCCTAAAAGAGTAATAAAGGTAAAAGACAGTATGCAGCTGACGGTCGAACTAATGCCATGAACTTTACTCCTTAGCTAACAAGTTTAAGACAGAAAGGACAGAAAAGGGAAAGAGAAGTCAAGAACAGAGAGTGCTTTCTCAAGTATTTCACCAGATCCTCCTCCCCTCATAAAGCACAATGAACCCAATTCCCTCCTTTCTCCAGCCTTGCCCCCGGGTTGCCTAGTCGTGGGATAGAAAATCCAGTAGTTATATTTAAAAATAGCATTTTCATTTAAATAGTGCATCTTACATACAAACTTAGGTCTCCCAATCTCAGCTGGCCCCTGCAGTTCGTTCAGCCATCTGTAAATTCTTAGCTTCCTGCCCTGGCCCATCCCCATACGACATAGGCTTTTCAACCCTTTGCCACTACCCTTCAACTCCCACCCAACCTCTGCAAGTCCTTCTATATTAACAGGTGAATTTGCTACACAGAGAAAATAGCTCCCAACATTCAAACACTCCTTTTAAACTTACTGTCCCAGGCCCAGGCTCTCCAATTTTCCTGATCCTTAACTGCCTTCCTGTCTCAGAGAAGGGGACTCTTTCTCTCTAGGACTCACCTACCAGCCTTCCACCACTGCCCTGGACCCTACTCCGTTCCTCTGCTCTGGAACCTGCTCCAACTGTTAGCCCTTCTTATATCTTCAGTCTCTGTTCAACTGTTTGTGTCCTGCACCTGTAAACCTACATATATGCTCAACACACTTCCACCATCCAACCAACCATCAAAAGCTGTACTCTTGCTTCTTCTGTCCCTTCACTGACCAAAACGGCAATTTATACAAACTGCTTCACCTACTCCACCACTTCCACCAACTTCTCAATCCATTACAGCTTATCTCCTCTGTCTCTTCTCCACTGGCCCATGCTTTATTGAAACTATTCTAATTAAGATACCAATAACTTTTTATACAATTTTTAAGGTTACTTTCCATTTATAGTTATTACAAAATACTGGCTATATTCCCCATGTTGTACAATACATCCTTGAGCCTATATTACACCCAATAGTTATAATAATAAAAAATTTAAAAATTAAAAAAATAAAGTTGCCTTCCCACAAAAATAAAACAAAAAGGATAATTCAAAAAAAAAAGGTATCAATGACCTCCTAACTGCCTAACGAAAAAGCCCACTCCCTCCTCAGTAACTAACACTCTTAGAAATTCTGCTTATCTTTGACAGTGTTAAAAACATTCTAAAGATTTTTCTCCTCTTCCTCTTCCTAAAACCTCCTGACTTTCATAGGCTCTTCTCTGCCTACTTCTTAAATGCCCAAAGGATCCATACTTGACACTCTTATTTGACAAGCACTCTCTGGGGACCACCACCCATTTCCACATAGGGTACTACCTATATTCCGTTGTCCCAAATTTCTTCCTCTAGTCACAAACTCTCTCAAAATCACCAAATTCATATTTTCAACTGCCTACAGAAAACATCCACCAGATTGTCCCCAGCAAGCAACCTAAACTTTTAACAGGTCCTGAAACATTTTCTTTCCACCAAATCTATTCCTCCTCCCAGGTAACGGCATAACCAGGCACCCAATCTCCCATGGCAGAAACCTTAGTGTCCTCCTTGAATTCTTTCTCCCTCAGATCCTTACCTCTATTCTATCTATCACCAAATCGCATTCATTTTACTTCCTAATCTCTCTTAAACCCAGCTCCCCTGCTCTACTCCCATTACTATGAAGGTACTTAGGATCTTCTTTATCTCATGTAGGAACCATTCCAACTTCTCTCATGTAGGAACCATTCCAACTTCTACTACCAGGATTACCTTCCTAAAATAAATTCAAACTTGAAACAGGATATTACATTTTTCCTTGTCAGAGTGGCAAAAGTTAAAATGGAAAACAATACCCTATGTTGGTCAGAGTGTAGGGAAAGGGACGTTCTCATAAACTTGGTGGAAGGAATTATATTAGGCAAAATACCGAGGCAAATATAACCAGACTTATAAATATGTATACCCTCTGATCCAGCAATATTATTTCTAGAAATTTATTTTAAGTAAATAAACAGAAAGTGCACAAAGATACGAGTACATCCTAAAGTTCCCATTATTCCCAACAGAAGCCAAGACCTTTTTGACATACTATATACCATTTGCCTAGAATGGCTCCCTCCTATCCATGTCCTTCTTCATCCTGCAAAACTAGGAACTCATCCTTGAGTTCAAAGGTCAGCAACTCCATTCTATCTCCACAGCAATTTAGTCACACCTCTGCATCACAGTGTAACCTATCTTTCTCTCCCACTGTAGACTGTAAGCTCTCCAAGGACAATGGTTTGTGTAAGTTTTTTTTTATTTTTATTTTATTTTATTTTTTTTTGCGTTACGCGGGCCTCTCACTGTTGTGGCCTCTCCCATTGCGGAGCACAGGCTCCGGACGCGCAGGCTCAGCGGCCATGGCTCACGGGCCCAGCCGCTCGGCGGCATGTGGGACCTTTCCGGACCGGGGCACGAACCCATGTCCCCTGCATCGGCAGGCGGACTCTCAACCACTGCGCCACCAGGGAAGCCCTGTGTAATTTTTATTTAGCACATATCCATATTTGTACTATCTACAAAAATGTCTGACACATAGTAGGGGCACAGTAAACACGTGTTGAATGAAGGCATTTTCCTCCTCTTTACACGAAGAACTCTCTGATTTCCAAAATCTTAAGAACTTTTAAAAGGTATTTCCTGGGCTGCCCTGGTGGCGCAGTGGTTGAGGGTCCGCCTGCCGATGCACGGGACACGAGTTCGTGCCCCGGTCCGGGAGGATCCCACATGCCGCGGAGCGGCTGGGTCCGTGAGCCATGGCCGCTGAGCCTGCGCGTCCGGAGCCTTGTGCTCCGCAACAGGAGAGGCCACAACAGTGAGAGGCTCGCGTACCGCAAAAAAAAAAAAAAAGGTATTTCCTAAAATGCTGGTGGACTCCAATATTTTATATTAAATTCCTGTTTTATAACAGGTATTTAAGCAAAGCAAATGGTCTCGTGCATTTATATAAGCAAATAGCCTGTGAGTCTTTATTTGTCTGAAGTTTAGTTCCTAAAGGCATAATCAGAATTTCCATACTGGGTCAGAACTGTGGTCTATCCAACTGAGGGTTAGTATCCTCAGGATCTCTGAAAGTGGTACCAAGAAATACATTGTAAGAAGACATAGCTGTTCTCCCAGATGTTAGAGGTGTGTTCCAAAACACCTTACTTTTCTTCAATAACCTAGTATGAGTCCATCATACTTAAAATCATGTTTTGGAATATTTGTTTAAATACTATGCCAGAGCTCTTTTCCATGCTATCTGTTACATAAAGAGCATTTTACATAGTACATAGTATTACATAAGTAGTACTGTACATCCATATACAAGAATATACGTAGTTTGGGTATATATTTTTCTCTAAGTTGAACTCCTTTTAAGTTTCAAGAGGGTTCCTAATTCTAATGAAGGCTGGTAACAGCCTAATCACATCCTTCATGATTTCACAAAGTTCAGTTCTAGTCCTTTCAATCTCTGATCTCTAGACTGAAGAAATCTCATCTTTCTACTGTGTCCTTACAGAGAAATGATTCTACTCTGTACCATTCCACTTTTCTTAATTTTGAGTTATCTTACAGGCTCCAAACTGAAACAACAATGAAGGAAGGTCCATGAGATTTAATTTTATAGAAGTCAAGAAAATTTCACCCCTGATATAAGTTAGACAGCCTTCAAAAACACCTTTGACAACCACTGTACCCCAAGACTTACAAGAAATCATAAGGTAGTCCTCACAGTTGCTTTTGTCATCATCTTGCTGGTCCACAGGAATCCCATTGGCATCTATGACTGCTTCAGAGGCACAATCTGCTACCAATACTTCTTCTGACACTACGTCAGCTGTCAGAGGATCAGTGACGATCTCTGCCTCTACGACACTATCATGAACAATGTGTTCAACATGTCCAACATCAGACACATGTATGGATTCACTCGTCAAGACGTGTTCTGGCATAGACATTGAGGCTGAAGTAATATCAGAAGCTAAAACATCATCTGGGACTGTGCAATGTGCTAAAGAAACTTCTTCGGTTACATCTGAGTCCAGCACTTGCTCAGGAATGATGACCGTTTCAGATACATCTGCTTCTTCCATGATATCTGGACATTGAACATCTTCTATAACAACGTCCTCGATAACATCTTGGATTACAACTGAGTCTGGGTCATCAGGAACAAAGTTATGCACAGTTATGTCTGAATCCACAACATCTGAAACAAAAACAGTTTCTTGTACTTCCACAACAATTTGATCACCATCCATGTGTGTAGCATCAGCTCCTTAAAAAAAAAAATTAAAATCAAAAATTTCAGGTAGACATGCATGACTACCTCAATTAATATAAATGTTACTTAATTTCTACCAGGAAAACAAACTAGCTCCTCAGTTGTCTCAAACATTAAGATAGATTAAAGAAATAGAGATAATCTATTTTTGAATCATATCAGAAATAGAAATTCTTAATACAAGAACTTTTATACTCATCCCAAATCAATTAACAGGTAAGGAAATAAAAGAAAAACAAAGTAAATGAGGCAGTCACACACACAAAAATATATTCATGAAAGTAATATTCTAGGCTGACTAAAACTAAACCCATATGCATAGGTACTTAAGGGATGATTATAAAAATTAATAAGTAAAGCAACTTCAGGTGGCAAATATACCATTTTCCTTCATTATATGTTTTTCACTTCTCTCCCTTCTTGCTCCATCTCTCTTTCAACTCATATTTTTTTCTCCTGTCCATCTCTCCCATGTTTTCTTTTACTTCCCTTCATTTCCCCTTTCTCCTCCTTTGTTCTAGAACAATATCCCACCAATACCCTCCATTTATGATTATGGAAATTCAGAAACTATCCTCCAAATCTAGAATATAAAAAGAATCGGGCCATAAATAAAAAGAGGGCTAGAAGGCCACAGTTAAAGAGAAAGACAACTGGTTAAGGAGCCTCTGTAGACAGATAAAATGCATAAAAGTGCAGTTGCTCTGGAGCAATGGAAGGTGAGGTTAGTTGGAGTGGGGCCTGCCCCAACCTCACCAGGGTAGTCCGCCTCCATTCAGCTTCCTCCCATCCCCCCATATGCCAATCCCCCTGGCACTTCCTCAGAACATAAGAAACCCTACTCTAGTCCACTCTGCAGTTAACAAGTGAAGGTAGAGGGATGAATCAATTGAAGCCCAGTGAGATTAAATGACTTCACCAAGATCACACAGTTTGCACAGGTTATGGTGCTCAGTAAATACTACTCTGAATAAATGCCACAAATGAGAATCGAAATCAGATATCCTTGCCAAAAACATAATGCAAGATAAAATAAAACAAATCTGGTACCTTGGCTCCTGATCCAGAGAAAAGCAAACAATATTTTATAAAAGTCTTACCTAAAAAGCTATTCAGTCGATTAGTGCTTCTGGATGTGACTCAGACCAGGCTGAGTCCAAGCAGCTGCCTAACTCAATGACTCTGTGTCAATGGCCAGGCCCTCAGAGAGACACATGGCTTTTTTTTTTTTTAAACAAACACAAATAATCAACAAGGGCCAAAGAACCTTTAAAAATGTAAGAAATCTTAAAGCCAGTTAATATCCATTTTATTTACACCTAGAAATAATAGAGAGTGCTTGCTTTAATTCCCACAGAACTTCTACAAAATGCTTTATACTGTTTTCAATATTCTCAATATTAACACCAAGCAATAGATCACTGTAATCTCCATTTTGCAGACATGAAGATGAAAGTATTTAGTGGCAAGAGTACTGGTTAGAAAAATCTAAATCAGAGAGCAGGATTTGGACACTTATTAGTTTTGTGACCTTGGGCAAGTCATTTAACCTCTGAGTTTCGGTTTCCTCATCAGTGAAATGAGGACAGTAGTATCTGCCATGCATACCTCACAGGACTGCTGTGATGATCAAATGGGAATATATGGGAAGTGTTCTGAAAAACTGTAATGAAAGGTTTCATAATTATTAGGACACATGAAAATGGAGGCCCTGGCAGATTAAGTGACTTGCTCAAAGATAAACAAACACCATAAGTGTTAACAATCAGGGCTAAAATGCAACAGCCCTTCAATCTACCCCTTAGCCCAGGATCCAGGCTTGCTTGTGGCAACATTAAGCTAGTAAATGGTGTGCTTTTTTCTCCAAAGAGTTTAGCCTCTCTTTCAAGCACATTAATTATACTTCATGTTCTAAAGAAGAAAGAATCAAAACTTTGCATTTATCATTATCAAGCTGAAATTACCAAATGTGAGTCAAAAGACTATCCCAAATTGTTAAGAAAAATACATAAACCCCCAATAGACTTAGAGATTAAAGAAGAGTTAAAATTAAAAATCGTTAATATTTAATTTCCTGATAAAGTTAATTGCTATTTCTTTAGTATGCAATACAGTCATTTCAAGTCCAATGGAAAACTCATTGTTTTATTTATAAGGGTAGCTAATTAGTGTGATACAAAACCATTTTATATTACAAAACCTAGCATAATCACTTCATTATGTTATATAACTGGAACCATGAGTAATCCAAAATTGTGAATACTTTTTTCCCATTTTTAGAACTTCATAAATTTAATTCTCCTTGTACAGTTTGGGGAGTGAGGTAAGACTCCTTTTGCTAACTTGCGAGAGAGAGGATTTTAAAAGTAGGATGGGGTCAGAACATGGAGGGCCTTAGGTTTATACTTTACCTGCTGGGTAATGGTCTATGTGGAAGAAAGTAGAATGAAGAGATGTAAGCAAGGAATATTTTCGAAGGGAGAACTTTAACAGGACTGAAGTAAACACTAAGGTTTTGATAATGTTGCTGTTACTGACAAGAATATGAGTGTTGGTTATGAGGGAGCCAAATTTTAAGGAGGGGAATAATAATATACTCACTTTAACATCTGTAAGCTTGATAGGGTAACAAGATACCTAAGTGTAAATATCAATGACAGCGTCTAGCAATTTTTCCACTTGACAACCAACTCCAAATCTGGTAGGTGGGAAGTGGAACAACCCCAGTAGTTATACCTGTTGCATCAAAATATGAGTTTGGCTCTTGTGGTTGTAATTCAAGTCCATCTTCATCCATGGCCTTTAATTCTCATCAGTCACAGCTCCTAAATTAGGCGAAAAAGTAAACCAAGTATTACTTTTTTTAATATATGTATTAAAAAATGTCATCATACTATTTACATTTCTGAAACACCAAAAATTATGTGACAGATGAACATCTATCAAAAATGTGTCTATCTGAAATAAAAGGGAAAAGTTAAAATTAAATTGCCAAAAACATAATGATACATGGGCATCTATATGACAAGGAAAGGTGGATAAATCAAATAAGTCAGCTTTGCCTCGACTTTTTGAGATACTGCTTACATACATCATACATACATACGTACATACATACACACTGCAAACGTCTTGATGCATTCTGACACATGCATAAATCTGTGTAATCACTACTCTACCCAGATCAAGCCAGAGAACATTTCCAGCACCCCAGCACTCTGGTCTCCTCTCACTCTGTATACTCCTCACTCCCACAAGGGTAACCGGCTTTATTAAGGTTCAATTTATACTCCGTAGCTTATCGGGAGGAAATTCCTGCACAATTTTCATATTACTTCTCTGAATTTAATGTAGTTTGCTATTTTTCAACCAATACGTTAAACAACGGTTAAAGATTCGAAGTGCATAATTACAGTAAACACCCTTTGGGATTTCTGCCTAACTTACAATGACCTCTTAACTAATCCCCCAATCGGGCTTCCCTGGTGGCGCAGTGGTTAAGAATCTGCCTGCCAATGCAGGGGACACAGGTTCAAGTCCTGGTCCAGGAAGATCCCACATGCCGCAGACCAACTAAGCCCGTGTGCCACAACTACTGAGCCTACACTCTAGAGCCCGTGGGCCACAACTACTGGGGCCGCATGCCACAACTACTGAATCCCATGCACCTAGAGCCCGTGCTCCACAACAAGAGAAGCCACTACAATGAGAAGTCCACGCACAGCAACAAAGAGTAGCCCCCACTCGCCACAACTAGAGAAAGCCTGTACGCAGCAACGAAGCCCCGGTGCAGCCAAAAAAAAAAAAAATTTTTTTTAATAAATAAATAAGCCACACACACAAAAAAAAAATACAAAAAACTAATCCCCCAATCTAGAGAAGTAAATTCCTGCAGTGTATTTATACTCTCCTGGCCATAGTTGATTGTCATAAAACGGTAAAAATAAGTTCATCTTTGAGCACAATAAAATCAAAGTCCTATCCCCGAGAATCGAAACCATGAGCAAAGGTCACTCAGTCTATCTTTCTCTGTCTCTGTCTCTCCCCTCTCCTCTCCTGGCGGCTGGAACATACGAGGTGAGGAAGGCCATTTTCCAACTTCAGCTTAGACTAGTGAGATAAAGTTTACAAGTAAATAATAAAAAGAGGGCTTCCCTGGTGGCGCAGTGGTTGAGAGTCCGCCTGCCGATGCAGGGGACAGGGGTTCCTGCCCCGGTCCGGGAAGATCCCACATGCCGCGGAGCGGCTGGGCCCGTGAGCCATGGCTGCTGAGCCTGCGCGTCCGGAGCCTGTGCTCCGCAACGGGAGAGGCCACAACAGTGAGAGCCCCGCATACCGCAAAAAAAAATAAGAAGAAGAAGAAGAAGAAGAATCCAGTGAATGCCCTGAGAAATAGAGGAGAGGGAGCAGGGAAGGGAGGCTTACCAATAATAACTTTTTAGCTCCTGGTTCTAGACCTTTCTGAGGTCCAGCTACAGTCTACCTTGAGTTTTTTGCAAGCCACCCCAATGACCTTACTGATTCCTTTTCTACTTAAGCCAAAAACTTACAACAAAAAAACCCAATCAAATAATATACTACTTAGTACTAATCATTGCTTCAAAGAGCACACATCAGGGATCAGGGCTTACTCATGTTGCAAATATTACATAAACCTCCTCCCTCACTGGTTTCCTTATCTCTACTTTCTCACTTTCTAATTCAACCTAAATGGTTCTATTAGATGCATCTTTCTTTTACTTTTATCATTTTTTGCTGATGATATAAGTGCCGCATGCTGCTTACTAAAATTTCAAATAACAACAACAAGAATCATTTTTCTAAAGCATCAGCCAGGTGATATCAGGCCTCTGTTCAAAAAATGTTTAATGGCTCCCTGCTGCCTGCAAATAAAGTTGAAACTCCTGCCATCTTCTAAGTTCCAGCTGCAAACTATCTTTCTCTCATTATCTTCCCTAACTCTCCTTCAAGCACCTCGCCCGACCACCATATGAACACACTTCAACCAAACAAAAATGCCCCATGTCAAAAATGCCCCATGTCCACATAACACCCAAACTCTGTATTTGCCTCAGGGTTTCTTCTACCCAGAACACCTTTCCCCTATCATCTCTGCTTGGATCTTCCCCCAAGTCCCCTTCCCCCCACACACAAGAAGAAAAAGCTGAAAATAATCTCTCCCCCCTCTGAATTTCTATAGCACTTTATCTTTTTTCCCTGACTCTACTTGTTGGCTGTAAATTATGATTATTTATGTCTTATTTTCAGATGCCAAACTTGCATTTATATACATATATATACTCCTTAATGAAATATCCATGAGAAACTCATTTAATTAATGTTAATATAAAAAACAGATTTTCAGCTTGTCAACTCTGAGACATATTCTATTCATTTTCAGGAAAGAGCATGTTTGACGTTATTTACTCAAAGTGCTTCAAACAAAAGGACCAAAAAACAAAAAAAATTTCAACTATAAAAAATGGAAAATGTACATGCTCTGAATAAGCTGTCGCTGCTCTGTCCCCATCAAAATCACCTATAGCCGTAACTCTTTCTCCCCTTTTAAAAATGTAATTACAAAATGATAAACATAAGCTAATTTTCTAAGCATAATGGCACAGTATACATGAAATCAAGCCAATTTAGAAGGCAATAAATGGGGTTCCTTAAGGTATTTAAGGCTCCTCTCCCCAATTTCCCTACATAAACCCAAACCCATCAACTCTAAGAATTCTCCACCTGTACAATAACTCCTTTTCTCAGCTTTTCTACTAGAGTTTGATGGATAATCCCCTCGATTTTGAAATTCTCTCCTACCTCAGTTTAAGTGACATCCTATTCCTCTTCCCATCTTCCCAACTGCTGTTTACTCTGCTGCTCCTCTCCCACTACTGCAACCCTGCCCAGGGTGGGACACTCAGCCCTCTTCTCTTCTTTTTCTTTATTCCAGGGTTTCAACTAGCATTTACACAAAGATGATTCCCCAAATCCACATACTCAGGGTAGGACCTAGCACTTCCACCAGACTGTCTGCTGAACATCTTTTTTTTTTTTTTTTTTTGGCGGTGGGTGCTGCGTTGGGTCTTCGTTGCTGTGCACAGGCTTTCTCTAGTTGTGGCGAGTGGGGGCTACTCTTCATTGCGGTGCGCGGGCTTCTCATTGCAGTGGCTTCTCTTGTTGTGGAGCACGGTCTCTAGGCGCCCAGGCTTCAACAGTTGCAGCACATGGGCTCAGTAGCTGCTGCACGCGGGCCCTAGAGCACAGGGGCTTCAGTAGTTGCAGCGCCTGGGCTCAGCGCTGTGGCCCATGGGCTCAGTAGTTGTGGTTCGAGGGCTGTAGAGCGCAGGCTCAACAGTTGTAGCGCACGTGCTTAGTCGCTCCACGGCATACGGGATCTTTCCGTACCAGGGATCAAACCCATGTCCCCTGCATTGGCAGGCAGATTCTTAACCACTGTACAACCAGAGAAGTCCCATGCTGAACATTTTCATCAGGAAAAAACCTTGCTTTCTCCTGACATGACCACTAAGGCCTTTTCCTTCTTCCCTGCTTATATTCCATCAGGTTGTCAGACTGTCCCTCCCTTCTCCACAACTTCCCAGGAATCTGTCCCTTTTTACTCCCACTGTCACCATTCACTCTCAGCTTCATATTTCCTGATCCCCAGGGAACAAAAATAGCCTCTCAACTGGCCTTTCGCTTTCTGCCACTCCCACAACAAATGACCAGGAACCTACAACTAAGGGCTGGTGCCAAATGCCAGGGCATTGCTGCAATCTGTGGGCAGACTAATCCTCGGAAGTACTGCTTCGATCATGGCACTCCCCTGCTCAGAAAGCTTCAGCAGTTCCCCAAAATTCAGGGTGCTCTAAAATATTAACCCAAGCTACCATAACACACTTATTTCCCAACATTTCACATCATACCCATTTCCTAACAGATATTCTGGCCCAAATGGAGGGTGTCCACTCATCTTATTTTGACTCAGGTAAGCAATAGTTGTTCAACAAACAGTTTTGACTGGTTATTTTTCCTTCTATTTTGTCATTATAAAAACTCAAATCAGAAAAAAACATGTTTTGAACTTCTAAGCAGAGATGACTATACTTGCCAACTTTGTAATCCCTGTGGGGTTAGAAGTAAATCTCTCTCACAACCAGAATGAAACCAATGTTCTTAGGATAGCACCTACTCAGGAAAGTTCTCAGGACTGTCATAAAGTAAGGGTGGGGAGTGCAAGCTGATGATGTAATGCAAAGTGCCCCTACCTCTGCTGCAAGAACCAAGCCCAGAGAACAGTTGAATCTGAAGACAAATAAGCAGAACCATTCAGAGAACCAAGAACCTAACGCTGTGGGCGAACACATACTAATGTTCAGTCTGATTATCAAATGCCCCCAAAATACTTCTGGGACGTCACTCTCACCTTAAGCTCCGTAATATATTCCCTTCCCAGATGCAGGAGTCATGATCCTAAAAATGCTATGGAAGAATTCACAACAGAAAAACGTACCATTTTAAGGGAAATATCGGTTTGAGAGAAACTCAGAAAATTCACAATAATTGTCTTCAATTCTTCAAAATAAAGCAATAAAAATACCATGCCAAGTTAATAGCTACAGCAGTGGCATTTTATCTGTCTTAAATCTGGGATAATGAATATAATTTTTTTAACATCTTTATTGGAGTATAATTGCTTTACAATGGTGTGTTAGTTTCTGCTTTATAACAAAGTGAATCAGTTATACATATACGTATGTTCCCATATCTCTTCCCTCTTGCGTCTCCCTCCCTCCCACCCTCCCTATCCCACCCCTCTAGGTGGTCACAAACCACCTTGCTGATAATATATCTTTTGATGCCTAGACACTTTCACGATCTCCCTCTCGGGGAAGGTGGCTTATATTTTCACTTTGCTTTTTGTCATAAGCATACAAGAATCATTTGTCTGCTTTTGGTCTTCCCAAAACTCCATGCCTTTTAATTTTATGACTTGACTCTAGTTCCTCTCCTTAAGCCATGCTCAGAAAACCAAACTGTATCATACAGATTACATGGAATTGCTCAAGCTACAGGAAACAGAAACAAAAGCAGATCCACCTGTAACAGAATTTTTCTTAGAAGGAAACTGGAACTGGTGAAAATTTACACTTAAAGCCTGATTAATATCTTCCCTCTTAAGCTATGAATTTTTTCCCACATTGTTCAATGTGGGAAATGCAGCTATCATTGCTTCAGATATCTAATTTTCAAATCTGGAATGCTATTTCACTTCTCTTACCAATTCTGCCCTTCAATGTCTCACAGTCATCCACTCTTAAATTCATCATGTCCCCTTTATTTTCACTGCTACCACTCTAACAAGCTCTGGTGGTCTTACATCCAGAACCCAGTGGGAATCTTCCAATCAAAAGATTTGAGTCCTTCTTGAACTCAAGAAATTTTCTTCTGTTTCAATACTTGCTTCCATTTTCTCTGTTCATTCTTACTAGGATTTCCATTATAGGATGTAAGAACTCCTAAATCTAGCCTCCATATTGCTTTAACTTCTTCTCCTGTATTTTCTTTGTCTTTCTATTATATTCTCAGAATCCCTAAACTCTTCCTTCTAAGCTAATTTGATCTTCACTCCATCTACTGAATTTTTACTTAAAAGATCATGTTTTAATTCCAAAATAAGCTTAGTTTCTTTTTCACAGCAATCTTTTTTTCAGTGGATACTGTATCTTCTCAAATATCTCTGAGAATTTTAAAGTTTATTCTGTACCCTATATTAACCTGTCTCCTCTGCTGTTTCACTACTCAGTTTGTTGAATTTGGTGCCTCTCTTTCAGACTGATGGTTTTCCTCAAAAGCACAGTTCTTACAGGTTGTCCATTCATATTTGTAGATGAAGGTCTAGAGTTACATTCTGATAGCTGGGCTGTATTTCCTCAGCCCAAGTGAGAATCCCTGTTTGCCTAGCAATGAACCTAAGTTCTGACCAAAGGAGTCCTGTCTAGAATGCGGTCAAGGGAGACAAAGGAACCATGTAACTAACCAGGCTTTCCTTTATGGTGGATGAGTAGCCCATCTTGCAGGTACTGGAGGTCCGATATCCCTCAGGATACCACAAGCTACCTAAAGCACTGCCCTTAACTTTCTCCCCACAGTACCCACTTTGGAATTTCCTATAGATGAATTTGCAATTCAGAGAGCCAAATTTTTGGCATTAGCTCAGGAGGAAAACCACTAGAGACATCTATACTGATAAGTAAAAGGCTTGGCTTTCCATAACTTTAATAATCTGGCTGTGCCCATGGCTTGCTCTTTATCCTAGGATGTCCCCACTTTTGACACTGGGGAAAAGACAGAATGACAATTTTGGGATGGTCCTTCCAACTTTCCAAATAGGGCCACAGGTTCACTAAGTTCGCTAGGGCTTTGCCATTAACTGATTCCCAATTGCTTTATTCAACCAGAAATTCATCATATTCTGGTCTACAAGTGGCATACCTCTCAGATTTTCTTTTTTCTCTGAATTTTTATACTTCTTCCTCAATGTGATTTCAAAAGGAAGTAAAAATAAATGTGTGTCTTCTCTAGTCTATCTTGAATTTGAAGGCATTATGAATTTGTATGTGTCAAAACAGCATGGAAATATGTAAAAGCAAAAAAACTATGATAGAAACTGAAAAAAAATCAATAGTAGTGAAAAGTTACAACTCTTATCAACACCTGACAGATCAAACATTCAAAAAATAAGGAAAGATATATATAATTAATAAGATTAAGTTAATAGCTTTAATTAAAATTCTACTCCCTAATACAGTATTTTATTTTCAAAAAACCTTGCCCACCCTCTGTGCCAAGAAGAGGAAGAGAAAATGCTTCCTGTTGTAAATGTCAGAGCCCCGTCCTTCCTTGCCCTGTCCTACTTGGAACTTTTGTACACTTTGCTCAAAAATTCAATGCCAAGTTTTTGTTACAAATTAGTTTTTTCCATAAAACCATTTGAGCCAATCAGTAATTTCAAGGTTTTGTTTGTTTAAAGTCTAAGAGTTCGAACTTCCAAAATCTATTACAATTTGGTCCTAAAACTAACACAACATTGCAAATTAACTATACTTCAAATTTTATAAAAAATTTTTTAAAGAGCTTTTAAATAGGAAATAAAATATTTGGACCTAAAATGACAAGCCTTCTTAAAGTCTTATTTTTCCAAAGCCCCTATTCACGTTCAGATTGAGTTGCCAAAATACCTAAACGTCCATTGACAGATGAATGGATAAAGAAAATGTGATATATACATACAGTGGGATATTATTCAGCCTTAAAATTCCATCGTTTGTGACAAGATGGATGGAAGAGGACATTATGCTAAGTGAAATTAGCCAGATACAGGAAAAAAAACCATTCTGCGTGACCTCACTTATATGTGGACTCTAAAACAAACTCAGAGAAGCAGAGAGAAGAATGGTAGCTCCCAGGGGTTAAAAAGGAAGAGAAGTTGGAGAGATAATGTTCAAAGGATACAGAGTTCTGGAGATCCTCTATATGGCATAGTGTCTATAGCTAACAATACTGTACTGCACACTTAAATTTTGCTAAAAGGGTACATCTTATGTTAAGTGTTCTTACTAAGATGGAGAAGGAGGGGAAGAGGAAGAAGAGGAAGAAGAAGACAACGATGATGAGTATGGGTGGGAGTAAACTTTGTGAGGTGATGAATGTTTATGGCTTTGCTGGTGGTGATGATTTCTCAGGTGTATACTTATCCCCAAACTCATCAAATGTATACATTAAATGTGTAAAGCTTTTATATGTCAATCATACCTCAACGAAGTGCTTTAAAAAAAAAAATGTAAAGAAAATTTTTAAAGAGTTGCCAAAACACCCTCTGAAGTTAGTTGCATTGATGTGCTACAAACACTAAGCACTACATTTTTTAAATGCCTTTGTCTTTAAGACTATAGCTTGATGTTAGGAAGTACATACCCTTTTTTTCTTTATATATACTTTTTTTTTTTTAATTTTTGGTTGCATTGGGTCTTCGTTGCTGCGCGCGGGCTTTCTCTAGTTGCGGCGAGTGGGGGCTACTCTTCGTTGCGGTGCGCGGTCTTCTCATTGCAGTGGCTTCTCTTGTTGCAGAGCATGGGCTCTAGGCACGTGGGCTTCAGTAGTTGTGGCACGCAGGCTCAGTAGCTGTGGCTCACGGGCTTAGTTGCTCTGCGGCATGTGGGATCTTCCCGGACCAGGGCTCGACCCCCGTGTCCCCTGCATTGGCAGGCGGATTCTTAACCACTGCGCCACCAGGGAAGTCCCAGGAAGTGCATACGCTTTCTACCTAGTTTTTGTTATGTAAAGTAGTACGGCCTCCTTTATGAAATACTGCTATTTAATGTACTCAATAATTTATCCATGTTCATTACATAAAACTCTACTGTATATCATAATGTCTAACAAATCTCCTTGGATCACTCTTTTTGAAGTTTTAAAAAGTTTAGTTTATCAGCTTTTGCTGACACTCTGAACAGAAATCCTACTCACATGATTTCCTCTAATAACCACCTTTAGGTGAGGTATACTGGAGTGGACTTTGTGAAACACTTGATGTGATCAAAGGATGGAGACTGTTTTGACATAATATGGAGATTAATTTAAACTACACAATACACAGAAGAGTTAAACTAAATAAAACCGTCAGGGGAAATTTTTAAAAGGTTAATTTCTGGGCTTCCCTGGTGGCGCAGTGGTTAGGAATCCACTTGACAGTGCAGGGGACACGGGTTCGAGCCCTGGTCCGGGAAGATCCCACATTCTGCGGAGCAACTAAGCCCGTCCACCACAAATACTGAGCCTGCGCTCTAGAGCCCATAAGTCACAACTACTGAAGCCCGCGCACCTAGAGCCCGTGCTCTGCAACAAGAGAAGACACCACAATGAGAAGCCCTGCTTGCCACAACTAGAACTAAGTGGTCACACAGCACTGAGCTGATCTCCCTGTGCGATGCAGCTGCTTCCAGCTAGCTAGCTATTTTACATTTGGTAATGTATGTCAATGCTACTCTCTCACTTCGTCCCAGCTTACCCTCCCCCCACCCCGTGTCCTCAAGTCCATTCTCTACGTCTGGGTCTTTATTCCTGACCTGCTCCTAGGTTCGTCAGAATCTTTTTTTTTTTTTAGATTCTATATATATGCACCAAAATAGTAACCTAATACCCTACGCTTTCCCTCACCTACATGAACACACATGCTTCCTATTATTGCTCTTCCTAAATACATCACTTTGGGTCTGTTAGGCTCTGTAAACTCAATGCTGACACTAAAAATGTTCTCTGTACATTTTAAATACTGGCAAGAATATAATATCAGGCCTTTCAACAACTGTAACAAAATTTTTAAACTGACATTTGCAAAGTTATGGAGCATTTTTACACTGATCCTCTGCTAATACAATTAGCAGTATGTTTTGTACCTATAAGTTAATAAATCCTTTAATCATAAAACAAACAAAAAAAGAACAGGCTGGACAATGAAAGGGCTGGTTTGCAATACACCTGCAGACCTGCTTCTTTTTTTCTTTCTCTGTTTGCTCATCTTTTTTTTCCAGTTTTACTGAGATATAACTGACATTCCATATTCTATAAGTGTAAGATGTATAACATAATGATTTAACTTACATACACCATGAAATGACTACCATAATAGGTTTAGTGAATATCCATCATCTCATATAGATACAACATTAAAGAAACAAAAAAAATTCTTCTCCTTGTAATGAGAACTCTCAAGATTTACTCTTAACAACTTTCATATATAACATAGAGCAGTGTTAATTACCTTCATCATACTGCACATTACATCTCTAGTATTTATTTATAACAGGAAGTTTGTACCTTTTGACTACCTTCATCTAATCCCCCCTCCCCTCCCCACCTATTTCTCACATGACCAACAATGGGCATGCTCCACTGAGTATCAGCGCCAGGTAGAGTATCAGCAGCATTAATCCCATGATCATTCTCTGGAGCAAAGCTAGGGAATCAGCTAATTTACATCGCACTCCCCGCCACCCCGCCCCAACAAAATCCATGCCTGCTTTTTTCAGGGATTTGGGGACATAGGAAACTACTACTAGATAATAATCTAAAAGGGAGGAGGAAACTGGGAGGAAGCACAAACATACATAATTTGAAATAAAGAAAAAAACACATAGATACAGGAAAAGTAAAAAACTTGTAAGAAAACAGTCTATAATTCTATGCTAGCACACTGAAGAGAAATGTTAATTTACAAGCATTAACTCAATAAGAGATAGAGAACCCAAACACCATAAAAGGGTGGGGGGGAGATGTCTGTTACCCTTTCAAAAAGCTCTAGGCTTTTCCCAAAGCTAGCTGAACACAGGAGGAAAGCCTCCTCAATTCTTTTTACAAAACGAATTTACCATTTTTTGAAAACACAATGATCCAAAACCTATGGGAGGCAGCAAAAGCAGTTCTAAGAGGGAAGTTTATAGCAATAAAAGCCTACCTCAAGAAACTAGAAAAATCTCAAATAAACAATCTAACCTTACACCTAACGGAACTAGACAAAGAAGAAAAAACAAAACCCAAAATTAGTAGAAGGAAAGAAACCATAAAGATCAGAACAGAAATAAGTGAAATAGAAACAAAGAAAACAATAGCAAATATCAATAAAATTAAAAGTTTGTTCTTGGAGAAGATAAACAACATTGATAAACCTTTAGCCAGACTCATCAAGAAAAAGAGGGAGAGGACTCAAATCAATAAAATTAGAAATGAAAAAGGAGAAGTTACAACAGACGCTGCAGAAATACAAAGCATCCTAAGAGACTACTACAAGCAACTCTATGCCAATAAAATGGACAACCTGGAGGAAATGGACAAATTCTTAGAAAGGTATAATCTTCTAAGACTGAACCAGGAAGAAATAGAAAATATGAACAGACCAATCACAAGTAATGAAATTGAAACTGTGATTAAAAATCTTCCAACAAACAAAAGTCCAGGACCAGATGGCTTCACAGGTGAATTCTATCAAACATTTAGAGAAGAGCTAACACCCATCCTTCTCAAACTCTTCCAAAAAATTGCAGAGGAAGGAACACTCCCAAACTCATTCTATGAGGCCACCATCACCCTGATACCAAAACCAAAGGTACTACAAAAAAAGAAAATTACAGACCAATATCACTCATGAATACAGACGCAAAAATCCTCAACAAAATAATAGCAAACAGAATCCAACAACACATTAGAAGGATCATACACCATGATCAAGTGGGATTTATCCCAGGGATGCAAGGATTCTTCAATATACGCAAATCAATCAATGTGATATATACCATACTAACAAATTGAAAAGGAAAAACCATATGATCATCTCAATAGATGCAGAAAAAGCTTTTGACAAAATTCAACACCCATTTATGATTAAAAAAACTCTCCAGAAAGTGGGCATAGAAGGAACCTACCTCAACATAATAAAGGCATATATGACAAACCCACAGCAAACATCATTCCCAATGGTGAAAAACTGAAGGCATTTCCTCTAAGATCAGGAACAAGACAAGGATGTCCACTCTCGCCACTATTATTCAACATATTTTTGGAAGTCCTAGCCACGGCAATCAGAGAAGAAAAAGGAATACATATTGGGAAAGAAAAAGTAAAACTGTCACTGTTTGCAGATGACATGATACTATACATAGAGAATCCTAAAGATGCCACCAGAAATACTAGAGCTAATCAATGAATATGGTAAAGTTGCAGGATACAAAATTAATGCACAGAAATCCCTTGCATTCCTATACACTAACAACGAAAGATCAGAAAGAGCAATTAAGAAAACAATCCCATTCACCATTGCAACAAAAAGAATAAAATACCTAGGAATAAACCTACCTAGGGAGACAAAAGACCTGTATGCAGAAAACTATAAGACACTCATGAATGAAATTAAAGATGATACAAACAGATGGAGAGATATACCATGTTCTTGGATTGGAAGAATCAATCTTGTGAAAATGACTATACTACCCAAAGCAATCTACAGATTCAATGCAATCCCTATCAAATTACCAATGGCATTTTTTAACAGAACTAGAACAAAAAATCTTAAAATCTGTATGGAGACACAAAAGACCCCGAATAGCCAAAGCAGTCTTGAGGGAAAAAAACGGAGCTGGAGGAGTCAGACTTGTGACTTCAGACTATACTACAAAGCTACAGTAATCAAGACAATATTGTACTGGCACAAAAACAGAAATATAGATCAATGGAACAGGATAGAAAGCCCAGAGATAAACCCACACACCTATGGTTAATTAATCTATGACAAAGGAGGCAAAGATATACAATGGAGAAAAGACAGTCTCTTCAATAAGTGGAGTTGGGAAAACTGGACAGCTACGTGTAAAAGAATGAAATTAGACCACTCCCTAACACCATACACAAAAACTCCAAATGGAATAGAGACCTAAATGTAAGACTGGACACTGTAAAACTCTTAGAGGAAAACACAGGAAGAACACTTTTTGACATAAATCACAGCAAGATCTTTTTTGATCCACCTCCTAGAGTAATGGAAATAAAAATAAACAAATGGGACCTAATGAAACTTTAAAGCTTCTGCAAAGCAAAGGAAACTACAAACAAGACAAAAAGACAACCCTCAGAATGGGAGAAAATATTTGCAAATGAATCAATGGACAAAGGATTAATCTCCAAAATATATAAACAGCTCATGCAGCTCAATATTAAAAAAACAAACAACCCAATCCAAAAATGGGCAGAAGACCTAAGTAGACATTTCTTCAAAGAAGACATACAGGTGGCCAAGAAGCACATGAAAAGCTGCTCAACATCACTAATTATTAGAGAAATGCAAATCAAAACTACAAATGAGGTATCATCTCACACCAAGTAGAATGGGCATCATCAGAAAATCTACAAACAACAAATGCTGCAGAGGGTGTGGAGAAAAGGGAACCCTCTTGCACTGTTGGTGGGAATGTACATTGATACAGCCACTATGGAGAACAGTATGGAGGTTCCTTAAAAAACTAAAAATAGAATTACCATATGATCCAGCAATCCCACTACTGGGCATATACCCAGAGAAAACCATAATTCAAAAAGACACATGCACCCCAATGTTCACTGCAGCACTATTTACAATAGCCAGGTCATGGAAGCAACCTAAATGCCCATCGACAGACGAATGGACAAAGATGTGGTACATATATACAATGGAAAATTACCCAGCCATAAAAAGAAACGAAATTGGGTCATTTGTAGAAACGTGGATGGATCTAGAGACTGTCATACAGAGTGAAGCAAGTCAGAAAGAGAAAAATAAATATCGTATATTAACGCATATATGTGGAACCTAGAAAAATGGTACAGATGAACCGGTTTGCAGGGCAGAAACAGACACACAGATGTAGTAAACAAACGTATGGACACCAAGCGGGGAAAGTGGCAGGGGGGTGGTAGTACTGGTGGGATGAATTGGGAGATTGGGATTGACATATATACACTAATATGTATAAAACAGATAAGTAATAAGAACGTGCTGTAGAAAAACAAAATACAAAACTTAAAATAAAAAAACTAATTTACCGTTTTTAAAAAAACCTAACAAAAATAATGTAACCAAACTACAAACATGGTTAATTATGAATCCAAAGTGAAGTTTTTGCAAATGTGATCCATCATATAATATATATATAGACACACACGCGCGCGCACACGTGCATGCGCATACACACACAGACACCTTGACAAAGTATGGTTATTCTAGAATTCAAGGATGGAACCAAATAATGGCCCGAACTAACAGGTCAAAAAAGGAAAATCCTGATGTGCCTCAACAGATGCTGAAAAGTTGAGATTCAACATCTATCTTTTTTACTTAAACTAGTCAAATTGGAAGAGAAAGACATGTTTTTTAACAGTTAGAAAAAGTACAATAAATAGGAATGAAACCTTAGTACATGCTATCACATAGATGACCCTTGAAAACCTTATGCTAAGAAGCCAGATGCAAAAAGCCACATATTACAGGATTCCATTAATATGAAACATGAAGAATAGGCAAATCCATACAGACAGAAGGTAGACTGTCAGGGGCTGGGGGTGGGAGGTGATTGCTAATTGGGTACAGAGTTTCCTTCTGGGGGGATAAAAATGTTCTAAAATTACTGGTGATGGTAGCACAACTCTGAATCTACCCAAAAAAATCCCACTGAATTGTACACTTTTGAAGGGTGAATTTTGTAACAACTTCCTCTCTGGTTTAAAAACTGGTTTAAAAACTATACGTGCAAAAACTGGTTTAAAAAACTATACGTGCAAATCTTAAACTAGTTCATGTTACAACATGTATTTTTAGATAGGAGAATGATATCAGTATCACTTTATAACAAAAAGACATGTATTAAAACTAAGGTGAAACACTGAAAGTATTTCTTTTAAAGCCAAACTTAAGACAAGGATGCACACTAACACTATTATTATTTAAGACTGTATGGGAACTGAACTGATAGGCAATGCAATTAGATAAGATAATGAAATGCAAGATATAATTATTATTTGAAAGAAATTATATTTATTTATATATGACTTATCCAGGAAATTCAAGAGAATCAACTAAAATCTTAATATCAGAATGAATTCATAAAATGTGCTGGTTTAAAATTAATATACTTGATGGCAAAAGCTTTTTATTTTAAAGACAAAAGCTTTCTTATGTAACACTTAAAAATGTAAAATACCATTAGTAAGAGTAACTGAAAACTCTAAGTGGGATTTTTTAATACAAATATACACAGAAATCAATCTTGCTCTTGAATATATTGGATCAGTAGTATTAATTCTCTCTTAATTAGCCTCTACATTCAATCAAAATCCCAACACACTTTTGTTGTAAATCAATTGACCTTATATATGTAGGTCTACTCTCAGACACTATTCTGTTGCATTGATCAATCTGGCCTTGCACCCACTATTTTAATCACTGCATCTTTATAATAAGCTTTAATATATGGTAGTGTAAGTTTTCCAACTTTTTTTTTCAAGACTGCCTTTGCTATTCCAGGCCCTTTGCATTTCCATATAAATCTGAGAACTGGTTTATTAAAAAAAAAAAAAAGAATAGTACTTCCCACTTAAGGCAGTGAGGAGCACGAAACGAGTTAGATATGTCAAGAATATAGCATCAGGACTGGCACAGAATAAGTATCCAATAAATAAAGGTGCTCTTCTTTAAAAAAAAAAAAAAAAAGCAAAGCCTGTTGGGGTTTTGATTGGGACTTCGTTGAAAACTGACATGTTTATAACACTGATACTTCTTATCCATGAACATCGTATCTCTCCCCATTTATGAGTTCTTTCATTTCTCTCAGTAATGCTTTCACTAAAGGTCTTAGTAAGCTTTGTTGGGTTTATTTCAAGGTACTGGATGTTCACTGATCTTACTATAAATTGTACTACTAGCTTTTAAAACAAAATATAAAACAATCAATCAACTGTACTGGCTTTTAAATTTTATTTTCACGTTGTTTGTTGTTAATATAGAGAAATACAAATTATTAATCAATGTCCCCCAACTATAATGTAGTAAAATTAGAAATAAATGTCACTGAGGTAATAACACCCCCCAAAAAAATTTCCTTGAATTGGAAAAGTCTCAATAATTCAATGGGCAATAGGAAAATTATAAAAACCACAATATATTTAGAACTAAATAATAAAAAATCAATTCACATGAAATTCATAGTACCAGTTACAGTTCAGAGGAAATTTTATAGTTTTAAAAGCATGTAAGAGTAGAGATTAAAAACTAATGAGCTAAACTATTTACAATAGCCAGGACACAGAAGCAACCTAAGTGTCCACTGACAGATGAATGGATAAAGAAGATGTGGCACATATATACAATGGAATATCACCCAGCCATAAAAAGAAATGAAATTGAGTTATTTGTAGTGAGGTGGATGGACCTAGAGTCTGTCATACAGAGTGAAGCCAGAAAGAGAAAAACAAATACCGCATGCTAACACATATATATGGAATCTAAAAAGAAAAAAATTGGTTCTGAAGAACCTAGGGGCAGGACAGGAATAAAGACGCAGACGTAGAGAATGGACTTGAGGACACAGGGAGGGGGAAGGGTAAGCTGGGACGAAGTGAGAGTGGCATGGACATATATACACTACCAAATGTAAAACCGATAGCTAGTGGGAAGCAGCCGCAAAGCACAGGGAGATCAGCTCGGTGCTTTGCGACCACCTAGAGGGGTGGGATAGGGAGGGTGGGAGGGAGGGAGATGCAAGAGGGAAGAGATATGGGGATATATGTATATGTATAGCTGATTCACTTTGTTATACAGCAGAAACTAACACACCACTGTAAAGCAATTATACTCCAATAAACATGTTAAAACTAATGAGCTAAACTTCCAACTTAAATTTTTTAAATGTCAGAAAAAATGCAAATAAAATAGAAAGAAATATTAACCATATGGAGCAGAAACAGAAATGGTCAATAAAAAGAACTATTTGAAAAGCCTTAATATAGGCAAGTTATTGGCAGTACTCATCAGAAAAAAAAGGAACAAATTAATGGAATTAGACATTTTAAAGTCATTAGAGAAGCCTATATTTTATACCAATATATCTGAATTTTTATATTTTTCTAGAATACTGTTCATTTTGTATAAATAACAACAACTTGAGAAAAGCCAAAAATACTTATCACCATGAAACAAACTATTAATCAAAAAACAACTCACTAAAGAAGACACCAAAGACAGTTTCACAGATGACTTATAAATTTCCAGAAACAGATCATATCTATGAAATACAACTTGTTTCAAAGGAGAAGAATTATTCCGCAACACATCTTAAGAAGTTAGCATAAAAAGAAAAAGTACATGGCAATAGCAAAAGGATGCAAATATCCAGGGACTCCAAAGACAGTTTAAAATACAAAATCTATGAATACAATTCATCACACGAATAGATGCTGCAAAAACATTAAAAAAATCAATGAAAACTCTAAAATGCTAAGTAAAAGAGAACATAAACTAATAAATATCTCCTCCCTCAAAAAAAAAAAAAAACCACGAAAATATCATCCTTAATGGTAAAATATTAGAAGCACTCCATTAAAGCACGTGGACAGTGATGCCTGTTATCAATGCTTTCATGCAACTCTGTGCTAGAGGCATTAGTCAATGAAGTAGAAGAAAAAGAAAACAAACAAAAAAGAAAAAGGAGGCAAAAAGGAATGGAAAAGAAGAAATAAAACATCTTTACTCACACACACCTATTTAGAAAATACAAGAATTATAAACTGTAATAATCTATTACTCCCACATTTCATTGAATCTAAAAATACTGCCAATTTTAAGATGCATCCTTGTTTTACCTACATCTAAGAAAAATATCCTGCCAGTTAAACCGATGCTATACTTTATTATCTAGAAATTTCATTTTAGATTTATCAAGACAATTCTTTTAGACTTATTTAGACATATTTTCATCATATCCTGTGGATATATAGAAGAAAATATAGAAGCAAAAGAAATTGGGAGTCCGGTGACCCCACGGCTGCCCGTGAAGCTGCCGCCCTGGCCCTGCCACCACCGCCACCTCAGGACCGGCTGTATGATTAGGCCACAATCTTCGATGAGTAGACATATTCCTCAGTTCTGTGGTGTTCTTGGTCATACATTTATGGAGTTTCTGAAGGGCAGTGGAGATTACTGCCAGGCACAGCACAACTTCCGTGCAGACAAATGAACTGTAGAAATTCATTACTACTCTACCAAGAAGCCCCCATAAGAGTGGTTAACCTGGACACAGAAGTGTTGAACTGAAATCCACAGAGCATTTTTTACAAGAGTTCTGACCTGCATGGGGTAAAGCTCAGTGCACTTCCTTTCTATTGCCTCAGTATCACTGAATTGAAGAATTGCTGCTTCTTGTTAGGAGGTTCATTTCATTTCCCATTACTCTCAACTTCATACTCAAAAGCACTGAGAATTTCAAGTGGAGTATATTGAAGTACTCAGTTTCTTTGCATCATTCCTGTATTCAAGTTTTTAAATTCTTTCATAAACCTATTGAGTTTTTTTTTAACTAAATTAACATGGCTCGAATGAACCACCCAGCTCCTGTGGAAGTCACTTATAAGAACATGAGATTTCTTAATCCAACCAATGCGACCTTAAACAAATTTATAGAGGAACTTAAGAAGTATGGAGTTACCACAACAGCAAGAATATGTGAAGCTACTTATGACACTACTCTTGCGGAGAAAGAAGGCATCCATGTTCTCGCTTGGCCTTTTCATGATGGCGCACCACCATTTAACCAGACTGTTGATGATTGGTTAAGTCTCGTGACAATTAACTTCCACGAAGACCCTGGTTGTTGTATTGCCGTTCATTGTGTTGCAGGCCTTGGGAGAGGTCCAGTGCTTGTCGCCCTAGCATTAATTGAAGGTGGAATGAAATATGAAGATGCAGTACAGTTGATAAGACAAAAGCAGCGTGGAGCTTTCAACAGCAAGCAACTTTTGTATTTGGAGAAGTATCGTCCTAAAATGCGGCTGCGCTTCAAAAACTCCAATGGTCATAGGAACAACTGTTGCTTTCAATAAAATTGGGGTGCCTGATGCCATTGCTTGGAAGTGGAACCTAGACAGGACGGAATTTGTTGTACATGTTAGCCAGCACGATGGCTTCATGAAGTCTGATGAAGCTTCCACAGGAGTGTCGAAAAGCAGTTTTACCAGGCCACAAGCCTGGCAGAATTGCAACTTCTGTGTCTGGGTTATGATCAACCTCCTTGGACACACAGCAAAGGATTCTTGCTGTTCAGCATTTAAAATGTGCTTATTATCGTTTGTACCAATTGACCTTTTCTGAAATCATGCAGTATTGAGTCATGTCTTTAAATCTGTTTCCATGCCAGAATCTTATCAATATATAAGAAATTTAGAAAGACTAGGTGCCGAAATACCCAGCACAATACTTATATATTTTTAGTATCACACAGAACTAAAATCCCAGGAACTAAGAAAACTCTGGACCTTATGTGGTTTATTCCTTCCATCATTTCAAACATAGAAAGTAGGGCCTATAATGTTATTTGCTCACAATATGTTTAGGTCTTCCACATTCATACCAGTATACATCAGATTTGCTCATTTTGGTTTTTTGTAATTAACCAAGTCTTACAGTGATTATTTAATGTCTTTCTATAAATCTCATTTTGTGCTGTTATAGAAGACCTCCATTTTGAAAATCTACATTGTAAAAGAAGCACATGTCTTTAATGTCTCCAGACAAAAAAGCCTTACAGTTAACTTCAGCGTTTGCACTTTGGGGTACAATCTACAGGGAGGGCCTGAAAAAAGAATGGGAGGGGGCTATTAAATATTTTTAGTAAAATGTTGCCTTTGTCTTGTGCAGAACATGTAGAATATGTGCTTTAACTTAGTAAATATTTTTTAAAAGGTGGAAATACTTTGTTATTGTAGCTAGAACAATTCTTAATCATAAAATTTCTGAAATTCTTGTAATTTTTTTCAAACTTATCTGAAGTTGTTTACCATTTTATTTTTGTTTGAAGTGTGATTCCCAACCTCTCTTGGAAAAAAAAAAAAAGGGTTTCTGCTAATGAATTGAGCAGACATTTAATATTTTATATGCCTTTTGAGCTGTGTAACTTAATATTTGGATAATTGACAATTTGTTTTATTATGTAATTGATAAAATGGTGATGTGTATTAACATTAGCTCAACCATACATTTATACTGTCTGCGAACATGTGGTTATAGTTCTGCGGGGGAAGTAATTTGTCACTGTTCACCAGCTTGTAAAAATCTAGTGTGAGAGCTTGAGCATTAAATAAATGATGAAATGCAAAAAAAAAAGAAAGAAATTGGTAGAGTATTCCTAAAACTTCACATTCAGGGTCCTACTATGGAATGCTTTTCTACTCAAAGCTATTCAATCTTTCCTAACAATATTGTTCTCTACCAACAAGAGTGCTGCTGATGCAACATTTCTTAAAATGCTCCATAATTATCTATGTGATTTTCTTTCCAGTAAGACACCCACCTCACAATTCCTTCTGCCTTCAGTTGTATTGTTGGGTGTGAAATTAAAACACAACAATGCACATACTCATTTGAGTGATGACAAAATGAAGAGTCTTGACCAAGTATGTGCATGTAAAAACAATAACTACATCATGACTGCTACCTGGACAACACTGATTATAGGACACCATCAAACAAAGATCTGTATGAACCTCTGTCATATTAAAATGGGGGCGGGATGTACTTCAGAATCTATGAAATATGGTAATACGAAAGTTCAGCAAGCTTACATGATGAATACAGAAACAGTATCTAAAAGAAAATCCTATTCACAATAACAAAAATTATACAAATTTTTTTCTAGCAAAAAATCTAACAAAAGTTGTGCAAGAGCTTTATGAAAAGCAGTAGAATATGCCCAGATTCAGACCCCAGCTCCACTACTTAGCATACATCTATAAGTATCTACATATTATTCTATAAATATGATGCAAATACAATAAAAATCCAACAGTTTTTCATAGAAACCAACAAACTGACCCAAAAATAAACAAAGGAAGGAAAATAGCTTTAAAACTCCAAAGAAACAAAACACTTATTAAGATTTAACTATAAAGCTATCACTGTTAAATCAGAGTGGTATAGGTATATAGTCAAACAGACCCACGAAATCAGAAGAAAGTAGAAACAGATGTATATATGTGAGAATACGATAAACTTCACAAGTTGCATTACAAATTAGTGAGGAGAAAGGCTGAACTACTTGGCAAATTCATATTAAAAAGATAAAATCAGGGGGCTTTCCTGGTGGCACAGTGGTTGAGAATCTCTCTGCTAATGCAGGGGACACGGGTTCGAGCCCTGGTCTCTGAGGATCCCACATGCCGCAGAGCAACTAGGCCCATGAGCCACAACTACTAAGCCTGCGCGTCTGGAGCCTGTGCTCTGCAACAAGAGAGGCCACGACAGTGAGACGCCCGCGCACTGCGATGAAGAGTGGCCCCCGCTTGCCACAACTAGAGAAAGCCCTTGCAGAGAAACGAAGACCCAACGCAGCAAAAAAAAAAAAATTAATAAATTAATAAACTACCCCCAACATCTTCATTATTTTTTTATTTTTTATTTTTTTTGTGGTACGCGAGTCTCTCACTGTTGTGGCCTCTCCCGTTGCGGAGCACAGGCTCCGGACGCGCAGGCTCAGCGGCCACGGCTCATGGGCTCAGCCGCTCCACGGCATGTGGGATCTTCCCAGACTGGGGCACGAACCCGTATCCCCTGCATCCGCAGGCGGACTCTCAACCACTGAGCCACCAGGGAGGCTCCCAACATCTTCTTTAAAAAATAAATAAATAAATAAAGATAAAATCAGATCCGTATATCACACAATAGAGAAAAAAATTCCAGATGAATTAATGACCTAAATATGAAAAGGCACAGTATCATTATGACCTTGGGGCAGGAGAATAATTTCTTGCAGATACAAGAAAACATAAACCATAAATGAAAAAGAACTGAGGAAACTGACTACTTTCACATTAAAAAGTCCTACACAAAAAAATATTCCATAAACAAAGCTAAAGAATAAGCCACAGACTAGGAAATGGTATTTTCAGTGTATAAAACTACAGGCCATTAGAATTCAGAATATAAAAATAACCATAAACCAATGAGAAAAAGGCAACAGTCCAATAAAAAATGGACCAAGGATAGGCACAAGCAAGTCATAGAAAACTCAAATGGCTAATAATACGTGGGAAAAAAGGCTCAACAACACGAGTAATCTAAGAAATGCAAAAGGAAAACAGCAATGAGATACCATTTATACCTAAAAGATTGGAAAAAACTGCAAAGTCTAATCTTTTGGCAGTGGTCTGGAGAAACAGAGGCTCATACACAGCTGATGGGCGTGTCGAATGGAACACAATTTGACATTTGGCAATTCCCAGTAAAGCGGACAAATGCACAGACTCTTGAATGTAGCGACTCTACTTCTATAATCCCAAGAGAGAAGAACCCCATATAAGGATGCTCACAACAACACTGTCTGAAATTGCAGAAAACTGCTAACAACCTAATGGCCCCTCCCTAAGAACAGATAAATAAACCACAGTATATTTATACATTAAAATACAAGTAAAATGAATGAACCAGATCAGTAGTTTTCAAACTTCTTGGACTTAGGACCTCTTTACACTCAAAAATTGAGGACCTCAAAGTTTTTGTTTATGTGGGTTCTATCTAGAGATGTTTATATTAGAAATTAAATCTGAGACACCTTAAAAGTATTCATAAAAAATAAACCCACTGTATATAAACATGAACATTTTAAAATAACTATTTTTCAAAACAAAAAATTGTGAAAGGAGTAGCACTGTTTTACATTTCTGCAAATCTCTTCAAGGACAGGCTTAATAGAGGACAGCTGGATTCCTGTAACTGCGTCTGTGTTCAATCTATCATGACATCACATTTCGTGGAGGCTCTGTACAGTACTTGTGCAGTGTACAAAAGAATGAGGCTGGAAGAATATCAGGGATCCCTGGGAATTCCTGGAGCACACTCTTGAGAACCGCTAAACTAGATCTACATACAACATAAATAAATCTCAAAAACACATTGCTAAGTGAAAAAATATATATATAAAATGATAAACACAGTATGATACCATTTATGTAAAGTTAAAACACATAAAGCAGTACTTGACATTGTTTGTGGTACATACATATTAGGACAGTGGTCATTTCTGGCAAAGAAAAGACAGGAATGGGATAGGGAGGCACTCTTCAATCTGTGAGGTTTTCTTTCTTTAAATACACAAAAAGTTATGAAGCAAATATGTAATAAAATATTAATATCTGTTAAATCTGGGCGATACCTGCTTTTCAGTAATTCTGAAATATTTCATAATTTTAAATATTTTTTCAATTCTAATGGCTGTATTCTTCAAGGCCACGTAGCTTCCTTAAACTGTCACCTCCCTTTGAGTAAAATATAGTTACAAGATTCCTGGATTTTATAAAAAGTTCTTTGGAAAACTAATTTGACAGGACTAAGTATACACTGGCCATATTAACCCCAAGCTTAAGCGCTGGGGGCAGGGTCTACTCAGCTTATGTGGCATATGCCTTACTACATACACCCCTTGCTCAAAGGATACAGTGACTAGACAGATGCTTGAATAGTTGAAAACGATTCAACTACACAAAATTCTCTGCACCCCAAAATTGAGAGAATTGCTTTTAGATTACTGTCATTACCATGTACCAGGTAATGCTCTGGGACAAGGATAAATGAGAACCTGTCTCTACATCCAGAGTTTAGAAAAGATAACAAAAATACAAATACACAGCTAAAATATAAAAGGTTAAATGCTATATTAAAACATACCTACATTGTTATATGAGACAGAAAAATGAGCCTGGAAAAATGATGGTGCCATAAACAGAAAGAAAGCTAGAAGCAGGAGCTGTTTTAGGGGCTCTGCGTTTAAAAAAAAAGTTTTTTTCCCAATAAATAGTACTGGGCATCTACTATGTTCCAGATAAATTTGGTTTCAGCCATGTTGAGACAGTAAGACACCTGAAAGGAGGTGGTCAGTAGGCAATGCTAGAGAAACTAGAGAGGATGGGCATGGTAAAGGGCACCAAAACCATGCAAGAAGATTCAAGAGAACAGGATAGACAACTGACCTTGAGGAAAATCCCATAACAGAAGGCAGAGAAAGTACAGAGTTTCTGAAACAAAGAACACTTTTATATAACACACCTGCTGACATGCTGTAGCAGTCTCCCAATTTGGGAAACAGCGGATCTAGGAAAAGTGGAATGAAAAGAAATGAAAACGCTGGTGAAAGGAGAGATAAGACAGCTGAGGTTTTTGTAAGATGAGCAAACCTAGGAATGTTTATAAGGAGAGGAAAAGGCATCAGCGGAGTTAGAGGGCAATGATGCAAGTGGCAGAATCACACTGACAGAGCTCCATCCTTTGGGACCAGTGGATCCCACAGGCAGAGCATCTGGGCCTGAAGGAGGCCAATTCTTCCCACAAGTGAAGAACAGGAAGACAGCCTAGGGAGAGACAAAGGAAGAATATGAAGTGGAAGGAAGGAAATTCAATTGCTTAGATCAGATGGCTGTCTATCTTTCTGACTTAAGTAAAAGATTAGGTAATCTCTGCTGAGGCTGAGGGGTTTCAAGGACAGGTTGAGGAGTTTAAGAGTAAAAAAGAAAAAGTTTGGAATTGCCAGTGTGCATAAACACAAATAGTACAAACAAGGTCATAAGTGGCGATACAAGTCCAGGTAGGTTGAGAGAGGAAGCATTTACAAAAAGCAATATGGAAAAAAGTTTTTCTTCAATGCATTGTGAGCATGTTTTTAAAAAAGGAAACTTGCATCTATCTGAAAGATACACAAGTTAAAAACCAACACCTCATTTATCCAAGACAGTTGTTGTTCCACCAGTTTTCCAGACCACCCTTTCAGGCAAAAAGCACTTTAACTGTTTCCGACAGAAATCCTTCCAAACCATACACTCCTGTCTTAACTATACGACTGAAGTCCAACTCTTAATCTTAATCATCCACTCTTGCTGTACTGGAACATGTACTGCCGCTGCACTGCGTGTGCAGCGATACGATTCTCTTTTAGAATTCTATGTCTTTCCCACCTGTCAAGACATAAAGCAACTGGTTCTTTCAAGTTTACGTTTACCTTTACCATCTCAAGGACCACAGAGTGCTTTAGCAACTTGCTTCTAGTCAGTCTCCTAGAACGCACTGTGTCTCAAACTTTTCTAAACCATAGCCCTTTAAGATAAACATGAGAATATTCAGTTCATTCCCTTCCCCTCACGGAGCAATCACTGCTCTGACCTGTTGCAGTTTAGGAAAAACTGAAACAACTTTCTGGTGAATACTTATGCTACCTATAAACTTACGTATCATAAAATTCTAGGAAACACATTCCCAAAATGTGCATCGAGAATAGTTCAAATATTAATCAAAACATGAGAAGGCTTAGCTTAGTAAACAGCCTTAGTTATTACCCTCTTAATCAAAAAGGTGGTTCCTCTTACCACATGGAAAAACAGGGATTCCAAAAAGACCACCTGAAGGCTGCTGCCTTCTTAATCATCGCTCTTCTACTTTTCAAAACTGACTTGTTTAAAAATTACCATGGAGATACTTACAGGCTCATTCCTCATTTTCGTGAAGTAACCCACAGCACTCGTCCTGTAATTTTCAACCACGGTAAATGAAAAGCTAGAAACCCCTCCCCATTTGTTGACTACAGAGATTATAATAACTCTTGAGCAAAAAGTTACTTGGAGTGAGAAATTAGGACAGAAAAAAGGAGCAGCTGCCTACTAGATATGGATTGTTGAAAAAGTAGCAAAATTGTCTGAACTTCTGCACATTCTTGATAATCATTCCTGCAGTGAAACACTGGTTGTTACTCTATCTCTCAACTTTGAAACTTCCTAGGCCAATGGAAGGGCTAAGTGACTATAAAGCCGGGCTCAGGTGTGTCATCACTCTACTACTTGAGGGCTCCCTGGCCTCCCCCATTGAGTATAAGCCCCTCCACCTGGAAAGCAAGCTCCATCCACCTTATTTAGCCACCACTCCCCTACCTACACCGTCTACTCCAGCCAAAGTACACATACTTGCTGTTTTCTGAAGAAGCTTCACCCTTGAAATGCCCTTTCCCCACCTCCACCTCAGTCTAATAAAGTCCTACCCATCCTTCAGTAACCTTCTCGAAATGTCACCTAACCTCATTTTCCTCTGAAACCCCAATAATTGGCTGTACCTTCCCGGCAGCACTTCAGTGCATTTCACCTCATCTCATCTGCCTCTGAACAACGAACTTCTTGGAGCCACCGTCTGCATTACAAGAACCTTTTGATCTTTCGTAGCACCTAGCACCGAGTTCAGAGTAGTGTAGTATGCAATCAAAACTACTTTAAGGAGTGGAATTCCACCTTAGAATTTTTCAAATCAAATAGAGAAACTAAATACCATACCAGGTACAGGAACAATAAATACTGCATCACATTACGCTGTTCTTCAACAAGAAAATAAAACCTTCTGCCCTTTTCTTACTCCTGAAAAAAAGTAAATACTACCAACAGATCGCTAATAGCTTAAATGCACCTCTTCTAGAAAGTTGTTTCCAAATTAATGAAATTCAAACGACTCCGTAAAATTTTTACTTCTCCGTTTCCGTGCTGTGCAATTTGCACTTTTCCCCTTACTACGTGAAAGAGTGAGAACTTCTTTCCTATCCATTTAAAAATTTTTCTTTCTTTCTTTACTCGAAAAGGCAGTGGCTGTTGCAAAACAACCGCATCTAAAGCACTCTAATTCACGTGTGACTTTGCTGAGGTAAAAATAAAATGTCTTGGGGTCCCACTTGCCGTGGTGAGTCCACATGCCTCGGCGGACCCTCAAGTGACCTGTAACAAGCACGGGGGAAAGGCGCGGGGCCGGGGACGCTGAGTAACGAGATTGCCCCAGCGCCTGAGAGCCGACGAAGGCCGCCTGCGGCAGCTCGACTAAAATGCAGCGGAAGCAGCAGCTAGTCACGGGTGCTGCGGTAGGCAGGGCAGGAAGGTGGCGCTGCCGCCGAGCGCCTACAGCCCGAGCGCACTTCATGGCGGCGAGGGCAATGGCCGCTGTGGGGAGCGAGCACGCCCCTCCGCGCGCACACGCTGCCGTGCCGGGCCTCCGGGACCCGTCACCGGAGCCGCCGCCACCGCCGCCGCCCGCTCTCCGACCCCCCCTTACGGGCTGTAGCGGAATTTTCTCTTCAGACGCCGCCTTCAAGATGGCGGCTCCCCCTCCCAGCAACCCCCTCAATCGTCCCCTGCAGCAGGCGCCGAGCCGCCGCCATCTTGTCCCCCGTCCCTCCCCCCCTCACCGATATTTACATAGCGAAAATCGGCCCGGCCGGCCTGCGGCCTTCACCTCACGCCTGCAGCCTTCGCCTCCTTGCCAGGCCTCGCCCCCGCGCAGTGCCCCGGGCCGGCCGCGGCACCGACCCGGGGCCCCTCGGCCGCGTCCCGGGCCACCGGCCGACCCTCCCCCAACCCCCGCCCGTTTGCGGAGCGCGGCTTCGCCGCCGCTCGGGGCAGCCGGGCTCCTCCCCGGGCCTAACTGCGGCCTCCTTGGGGCCTGCTCGGCGCCGCGCGCCACACCGCCCGGCCTAGCGCGGAAGGGCGCCACGCGGGCCGCCGACCAGGCCGGGACCAGGCCCCTGCGCGCGCGCTAGGCCCCGCGGCCGCGGCGGCGCCCGGAACTCACCGGACGGGCGTGCGGGCGGTCGGCGACGGTGGCGGGTGCTGCAGGCCGGCCTTTCTCTGGAGCACTGGGCCGGGCTCCGGCTGGTGGGGCGGGCGGAGGGAGGGAGGAGGGGCCGAGCTCGGAGCTGACAAAAAGCGGCCCAGCTCCCCGGCACGGGCCCGCCGTCAGCACGTCACGTCACCGCCCGGGAGAGAGACCCAGGAAAATGCGGAAGGGTACATAGGCCCCCTCCTTCGCCCGGTGTGTCTCCCTGGTGCTCCGGTCGGCGTGCTCACGCCCTGCAACCGGGGAGCCCAGTGGCCTCGCTGCGGCGGGGTCTCCGGCGGCCGGAGTTTCCGTGACAGCGCCCCCCTTCTTTCCACCTCCTCCGCGCTCCCGCCCGCCGCCGCCGCCGCTACACACGCGCCGCTGCCGCCGCCTCGGCCGTAAAGCCCGCGCGGGGCCGTGGTCCGCCGACCCCGCAGAGAGGCAGGCGGCCCGCACCCGGCCCGGCCGCCCCCCACCATCTCCCGTGGGCCGCGGCTGCCCCCCGGGCCCTCCCCGGAGACCTACCGCCTCTCCGCGCCAGTCCTGGCCGAGGCGCCTGCTCGAGTTGTTTGCAGGCCCTCAGACCCCCGCCCGCAGTAAATGTGTTTTCTTCATCCCCGTGGCTGGAGAAGAAGATAAATTTAGCAACCCCCGCCGTCCCCTGCCTTCGCTTAAAAAAAAAAAACTTTGAAATAAAATGAAAATAGGCTTGCCAGTCTAAATGGGTGCGTGGGCAAAAGGAGGGGGAGAAGGGTTATCCTAGAGCACCTACCAAACCGTTTAATTTTTTTTCTAAATAAGCGTTCAATCAGAGAACCTAATTGATTTTATTAGTTTACGGCGGAAAAAATAAGGGTTACGTTTTGAAACTGGTTTCGCACATTGCAATGAACACGAATTTTTAGTGTATATTTTCTCTATAACCGTGTTTCAAAGTAGGAGAGTCTATGAAATATGTCTTGTGTGATTGTTTCATAAATAATGAAATTTTCACATTCTTTAATAAATACAGAGGGAGGAGCGGAATTGGGATTTGGGTGTTTTTTACAAACTACTTAAGTCTTTCAAAGTTTAAAAAGACTTAGGAGAGAAAGAAAAACATGTATTTGAGTAAATAAAACATTTATCAACCCCAAAAATGTGTATTTTGCATTTTCGTTACTGAAATTTTTATGCTCTTTCCATACTGAACTTGGAACCCAAATTATGTTTAAAACTTACTAGTTAAACGTTAAATGATGTAGCCTTTACATTAATCCGAATCTGATATGCTTTATTTCTTCGTTTAATTCACTAAATGTTAGATAAAGATATTTCTTTTTTGTTTAATTCTTTGGCCGCACTGCGCGGCATGTGGGATCTTAGTTCCCCCATCAGGGATCAAACCCACACCCCCTGCATTGGAAGCTCGGAGTCTTAACCACTGGACCACCAGGGGAGTCCGGTAAGTATACTTCTAAAGAGTAAATAAAACAAAAGTTATAAGGCAAATAGCATATTGGTGTGAAATCTCTTCAAATACAGAGGCCTTGTATTTTAGTTTCCTGTCATAACTTTTTTAAAACTCCCAGAATGCGAGTTGTCCTTTCCCTCAGACCTCTTACAATTATAAAATTGCTTTCAAAAAGGAAAAGCAAAGGTACAGTAAGAAATTATCTCTGAGGGACTTCCCTGGTGGTCCAGTGGTTAAGAATCCGCCTGCCAATGCAGGGGACACGGGTTTGAACACTGGTCCGGGAAGATCACACATGCCTCGAAGCAACTAAGCCCGTGCGCCACCACTACTGAGCCTGCGCTCTAAAGCCCGCGAGGCACAACTACTGAAGCCCGCGCGCCTAGAGCCCGTGCTCCGCAACAAGAGAAGCCACCGCAATGAGAAGCCCGCGCACCGCAATGAAGAGTAGCCCCCGCTCGCCGCAACTAGAAGAAGCCCGCGCACAACAACGAAGACCCAATGCAGCCATAAATAAATAAATTTTTAAATGTAGTAAAAAAGAAGTAATCTCTGAGAAAGTACTTGATGGTAAATTTCCTCTCAAGGCTTTAACCTTGATTTTTTTCAAGCAATTAAATGATAAATAACATGTCTTCATCATTTATAGAAAATTCCACTGGGCTGTGATATAGACTATTCACAGAAAGGTAAATAAAACTAATATTTTTTCAAGTAAAAAAAAAGAAATAGCTTGTATACCTACACTAATGTGATTTCAAAATATTGATAACCAGCGTTTAAGTACTTTGCAAGGGCTTCCTTTTAATGCTATGGCATGTCAAGGACGGGGTCTCATCAACCATGTAACTGTAAGCAACATGAACACAACCTAATGTCAGCATTCTTGTTAGGTCTTCCATAATTACCATCAAATACTTCTGCATTCTTGTTAGTTCTTCCATAATTACCATCAAATACTTCTAAGTCCACTAGCACTTAAGAAAAAAGTGTCAAGGAACATAAACAAAAAAGATGTTTGCTCAATTTACAAAACCAGAAGTAGTTTAGGTATCGATACTTTTAAAGAGCCTTTTGCCATTACTTTTCATCCATAAAGAGACTTAACGTTGATGGGAAAAAAGGAAAGGATGGCCTAGTTCTATTAATTATATTAAATAAACCATTACTGGAGTCCAACAAAGATTATTCTATAGATGACTGTACAGATGAGGTCAGCTATACTTTTTTTTTGCGTTTTATAAAAGGGAAAATAATTTGTACTTCAAATCCATTTATGGAAGGCTGTAAAAAACAGTGTATGATAAAAATCATTTTACTGGAATTACATTTAATATAAAATTCTTGTGTGATAGAAGTGAAGGCTCAAAGGAAGTGTGAACAGCAGAGATCAGGAATTGTTCGATGTAATAAAACACAATATAGGTTGTGAAAATATTCACAGTAGGACCTTGAAGAGACCTAAAATCACTGAAAGCATTTGGTAATCAAGCACTAAGTGATTAAGCCCCTGACACCTTGCACTTAAAGGACCTACTGCAGCCTCTCTTGCATTGATACTTCTCTTGTTTTAGTATTAGGGACCTAGAGAATTCTGAGCAGAGGGAGTAAAAAGATGTGGTGCTTGCC